>NC_067156.1:65403606-66003606 GCF_903995435.1 Acomys russatus
GCATCTTCTGGGTATATTCCAAGGAGTGGGATAGCTGGGTCTTGAGGAAGCCCTATTCCCATTTTCTGAGATAGCACCAGATAGATTTCCAAAGTGGCTGTACTAGTTTGCATTCCCACCAGCAATGAAGGAGTGTTCCTCTCTCCCCACATCCTCGCCAGCATGTGGTGTCGCTTGAATTTTTGATCTTAGCCATTCTGATGGGTGTAAGATGGAATCTCAGAGTTGTTTTGATTTGCATTTCCCTGATGACTAAGGAGGTTGAGCATTTCTTTAAGTGTTTCTCAGCCATTTGATACTCCTCTGTTGAGAATTCTCTGTTTAGTTCCAAGCCCCATTTCTCAATTGGGTTATTCGGTTTGGTGGTATTTAATTTCTTGAGTTCTTTATATATTTTGGATATTAGACCTTTGTCAGATGTAGGGTTGGTGAAGATTTTTTCCCAGTCTGTAGGCTGTCGCTTTGTTCTCTTGACAGTGTCTCCTGCCTTACAGAAGCTTCTCAGCCTCATGAGGTCCCATTTATTAATGGTTGACATTAAGGCCTGGGCCGTTGGTGTTCTGTTCAGGAAGTTGTCTCCTGTGCCAATATGTTCCAGGCTCTTTCCCACTTTTTCTTCTAAGTGAGTTAGTGTCTCTGGTTTTATGTTGAGGTCTTTAATCCACTTGGATTTTGAGTTTTGTGCAAGGTGACAAATATGGGTCCAGTTTCATTTTTTACACATAGACCTCCAGTTAGACCAGCACCATTTGTTGAAGATGCTATCCTTTTTCCATTGAATGGATTTGGCTTCTTTGTCAAAAATCAAGTGACCATATGTGTGTGGATTCATATCTGGGTCTTCGATTCGATTCCACTGATCAACCAGCTGTTGCTGTGCCAGTACCATGCTGTTTTAAGTACTATTGCTTTATAGTACAGTTTGAGATCAGGTATGGAGATTCCTCCGGAGCATCTTTTATTGTACAAGATTGTTTTAGCTATTCTGGGTTTTTGTTTTTCCATATGAAGTTCAGAATTGAACTTTCAATGTCTTTAAAAAATTGTGTAGTTATTTTGATAGGGATTGCATTGAATCTGTAGATTGCTTTTGGTAGGATGGCCATTTTTACTATGTTAATTCTCCCGATCCATGAGCAAGGAAGATCACGCCATCTTCTCAGGTCATCTTCAATCTCTTTCTTCAGAGTTTTGAAATTTTTTTCATACAAGTCCTTCACTTGCTTAGTTAGGGTAACTCCTAGATATTTTATATTGCTTGTGGCTAATGTGAAGGGTGTGGTTTTCCTAATTTCTTCCTCTGCAAGCTTGTCATTTGTGTATAGGAAGGCTACAGACTTTTTTGAGTTAATTTTGTATCCAGCCAATTTGCTGAAGGTGACAAACACCGTTTTATAAAATTAACGATAGCAAGGGAGAACCAAGATCTTTTTTTTTTTTTTTTTTTTTTTTTTTTTTTTTTTTTTTTGGTTTTTCGAGACAGGGTTTCTCTGTGTAGCCTTGGCCATCCTGGACTCACTTTGTAGACCAGGCTGGCCTCGAACTCACAGCGATCCGCCTGCCTCTGCCTCCCGAGTGCTGGGATTAAAGGCGTGCGCCACCACGCCCGGCGAGAACCAAGATCTTGACAAGTTGAGTCTTTCTACCACTCATGGACATTAAACACCTCATTATCTACACTTCCTTTGATTTCTTCTGTTACACTTTTGTAGTCTTCCTAGTTTACTTTGTTCAACTTTTGATGTGTTTATACATGAGTCATTAATATGAGCTATTTCTATTGTTTTGCTATTATTGTTGCTCAGACACCTAAGTTACAATTCTGCATGTTCAGAGTTTGGAGTTTGATGTCTGATACTAATGTGAGTAAATTCTCTGTCGCTGTTATTCAAATGCTTCTCCTGCTCCCCTCTCTTTCCTTAGTGTTGTCATTACATACACATCAGTCCACTAATGCTTTACAGCTGTACCACAGCTCCAAACTTGCTGAATATTTCATTCATTGTGCTGAAAGTCTCTTCTTCCACAACCGAAGCTCACTTATGCTTTCTGGGGCTATGTCTTACCTGTTAATGAGCCAACCTAAAGCATTCTATAGGTTTTTGCTGTTTCATATCAACTTTTCTTAATTATTAGGAATTCCACATAAGTAAAAAAAAGTAAAACATGGCCATGTTCTTCCCATGCAAACCCACCCCCAGAAAACTTGATCCACTCCCAATGTTTAAAGCATAACATTCTATTAAATAGAATTACACCACCCTCTCCTTTTCCTTTCTCTTCCTCCAACCCTTCTCATGTTCTCTACATGCTTCCCCTTGCTTGCTCTCAAAATCATAAAATCTTTTTCTTAATTCATATTGCCTCTTTTTCGATAACCCACTAATTCTAATTAATGCCCCCTGTGTTTGTATTGGTGTGTGTATTCTACATTTTTGTTACAGTGATTTTTTTTATCTCTAATTCTTCTCTCTTGGAATTTTGGTATCTGTTTCCAATACCTACATTGTCTACTTTTTCTCTTATAGTCCCTGGAATACTAATTGTTTTTAAATCTCTAATTCAATAACTCTAACATTACTTCCACATGTGAATATGGTCCTCATGTTTAGTATATCACTACAATTTATGTATTATTGTATGTACTCAGTGTAGGATGTTTATTTCTGTTTGCTGAGACAGGGTCTTACTCTGTAGCTCAAATAGACTTAAAACTCAGTACACAGATAAAGGTAACCTTGAACTCATGGCAAAACTTTTGCCATATATATATATATATATATATATATATATATATATATATATATATATATATATGATAAAAGGAATTTTAATAAATAGGTCATTTATTAATACTGTACATACATAAAGTAGGAAACCATTAGTCCTGTCACTAGGTCATATTTTTAGTGATCCTTTATCCAAACTATACATTCCATACATATTCCTTCTTTTCACTCCTTTAGTGGGACAGGTAGAAGATGGCTTGAGGCTTTGCTTCCACATAGGATAGAAGAAGCTTGACTTGGGTAACTCTCTTTTTCCAGGCCACTTTGATTCCATTGGAACAATGTATGTGGCCTGTGTTTCTACCATTTTGAGAGAAACCATTTTCCTTATGACCTTCCTTCTTTCATAGTTCTATATTTTAATTGCTTGAAGAACTAATAATTCTATTGTTTGTACTGAAATACTTGGAAACACTCCGGTCAGTGATCCTATGTACTATATACTGCCCAGAGACATCTCCCTGAAAACAGTAGGACATTGACATTGTTGGTACCAAGGTTGTCATATTCTGAAATGTGAAAACAAATGAATGAGTTCTTTTTTGATGGATCGCACACCCTCTCTGCACAGAATCATATAAATCATGATGAAAAATGGACTGTGAGACTCATTTCACAAATCCATGTCCAGGTTCAAAAGGTGGTATCTTGCAATCTCAAAATATGAGTTCAGCATTTCAGATGCAAACCTGCAATCCTACTCCTGCAGGAGTTAATGTGTTAGCATTTTAACAAATTGAACCACTTTGGTAGCCTATTTATCAGTTCAAGCTATTTGGAAATGTTGCAACCATATGTCGTCCATTGAAATGAATACTAAACACTGCATTTATAAATAGTAATTTATGACTCATAAATGCCTTTGCCATTAAAAACCATTCTGCCACTGTGAATAGAATTGATAGCAGGTTTTGAGCTCTGTGGTATGTCTATGTTATTTTTTCCTCCTTTTTAGGAATGTTATGCACATAGCTTTAGTGCTTCATGGAAATGTTATTTTTAAAAAGCCGTGCATATCAAAAAGATTGTGTTTTATTCTAGATTTTCATATTCATAAATTTGACAGGCAGGTTAAATGTGTGTGTGTGTGTGCATGCATACACACGTGTGTGTTTCTGTGTGTGTGTGTGTGTGTGTGTGTGTGTGTGTGAATATGACTGTGGGGCATTACATGTTTGTATGGGCAAAGATTATAGAATTATTGTAAAATGCAATGTCTTGCTTTATTAACCCACACAGATCTTAGATTTACTCATTTAATTGCAACTGCCTGTAGTCTCCATTAGGATCTCCTCGCCCTTCGCTTATTAGAGATAGAATGCCTCCCTTTGAGCTGGAGATATGACATCCTGGGATAAAGAGTATGCTATTTACTTCCCTTTTATTATGATTATTATTACCCAAAGGAAGCAGGAAGATTTTGTCAAAGCTCTTATGAAGCTACATAAAAATATAATTGAAGGGAATCTAGCCAGCTTGACCATGGCAAACGTTATTCTACCAGGCTTTGCCCTTCTCCCCCATTCCCTCTGCCTTGTTAAAAAGCATTCATTCATAATCACCAAGGTCTATTCTCTTATTTGGCCAATTCCTTCTCTTAAAGCTGCCAAGGTCTAGCTATCAAAGTGCTAAAGCCTAGCAACCAAAAACCCCTTTGGCTCACCTAATTAACATGCCCAATTGAAGTTAAACCCCTCATCCTAACATGAGTCCCCCTTTGCCTTTATAAAGTGGCATTTTCCTTGGGCCACATCTGTCTCCATTCTATCCAGAGTCAGTCCTTTGTCCTCCAGGACAAGTTCCACTTCACCCTCTCTCTTGTTCACCTTCTCCCTAGTCTTGTATCTTCTTTGTCTCTTATCCTCTTCCCTTTGTCACTCTGGGGCAAATAAATCTCCACTGTGCTAAGAACTTGGACTTGCGGGTCCTTAGACAATAGCAATCACTTCAACAACCAAATGAACATGTCTGTGATGGTTCTTTCTCCATATTTTCCACTATAAATCTAGACATGAGGCTGGTGCTTCAGTGACCGGTCAGAGCTTAAGACTGTTTACTGATTGCATTAGGCTTGCAATAAGCCTGCATACTTGACAAACCCATGAAACCATGTTATGGCACTGGAAAGTCTAACTCATTCTATTTCATATGGGAAGAAATATGCTTACATAGGCATACTTACTATTATTGAGGAACATAGCCATGGCTCACATGATACTATGACAGGATGTATTAATTTACCTGTATAATATCACAGATTTTGTTGAGTCGACACAACACACACACATCCTCTTACCCAAGATATGGTTCCCATGATGGACTGATACTACTAAAGTCCAACTTCGTAAGTCAATGACTTTTATTGGGGTACTTACAAAATATGGGTGAAGTTACTCATAGAAACATAAATCACTCAAAGACAACTCTATCACAAAAACCCACTAAGCATAGGTGACATCTCACACGATCTGGGAACCTGGAGCACACTGCAGGAAGCTCAGCAGGTTGGATATCTCAGTTGGTTTCCGCAGAGTGGCTTGTCAGAGAGTGACTCTCACCAGTATTTATTGTTTACAGAGAAGGATGAATCTGGTCAGTTTTAGGGACTTCTTGAAGCTGTTTCGGGTTGTTTACCTTATGGATTAAAAGGCTTCCCAAGAAAGTGAATGTCTCTATCTTGAAGGAAAAACACTACAAAACAGACCTCCATTTGACTTGAGCAAGTTTCTGGGATCCAGATCTTGGAGCCTTGGTTAATAGTTCTGGTTATTTGTATCTTGTATTGTAGTAGGATGTTTGTTTTTCCTCCTGGACCTAAGCTCACAGAATAGTGACTCATTAGTCTGAAAATATATTTTAAAATACCTAGACCATATAGCTAGGCTCTTTTCTGACTAACTCATAACTTAAAATAAGCCATTTATACTAATCTACATTCTGCCACATGGCCGGTTACCTCTGCACAGGTACCATGAGTCTGTCCTGCTTATATCTTCACAGGTGACTTCTAATAGCTCAGTCTCCCACTTCCTCCCTGTTCTCCTCCCCTATTCTCTCTATTACTCAGTATTGGCTGGTCAGCTTTTTATTGGCAAAGCAGGGAATGAATAAGGAGCAATGTTTATACAAACCTGAGACAGGAGATTCTTAGAATAAACATAATAAAGCTAGGACCAGATTGAAACCAGGTAGTGGGATAGATAAATCAGAATTTGAATAGTACAAAGGTAAACTATACCCAGTGCACAATAACATTATACTAACACTGTCTTTCATATTTAATGGGGCCTCTATAGGCAGCGTCACTCTTTAGAATAGCTTGTAGGATTTCTATCAAGTAAGTGTGATCACCTAGCACATGGAAATAGCTACCTCATGGTTAATGTTCTGGTATATTGAAGACAAATTTACATTAGAAAACAGAGTTTCAACAGTTTACTGTAAATTAACATGTACATTACATTGTTGGAAAATTATGCTGCATTTACTACTGCTTGACTATTTCTCATTCATCATTAATTAATATGATTGACATTTGTAGGTATCATACTTATGTTTTATTTTTGTGTTGCATGTATAATATTTAGAACATGCTTCATAGTGAGAGAGTGTATAAATCTCTGACTGTTTTATAAATCTGTAACTTTAATATTTAGTTTGGACCATGAAATTTCTTTCTAGGGAGAATGGAGTCTTTGAGAGTCCAGTACAGCAATACGGTATCATGAGAACCAAACAGAGTCATTTACTGAGCCTCTAAAAAAGACAAAGTAATTCCTCATCATTGGAAGACAAAGTAATTCCTCATCATTGGAAGCACAGTGAGAAATTGGAGTCTCGGAGGAGAATGATCCCAAGCGTGAGAACTAGAAGAAGGTTTTCCATTTATTTGGGAGAACAGAGTTTATCGTTCACTATAAAAGTCATCGCTGCTGCCCTCTGGTTTTGTGAAGAAGTCTAATTCTAAAGTACCCTCTCACCTGATGTGAGGGAGATTTTATAGAATTAAATGAACGCAATGGCTTATTTTAAAAGTTCCTGTTCTTTGCATATTACTGTTTTAAGCACTATAGATCATAAGACACTAACTTATTTATAAAGTTATAATTTATTGGCAAGGAAGGAGTAAAATAAAAAAACTCATAATTGACCATGATGCTACAATGAGACACAGTTTGTAAAGTGCTAAGCATGAGGAGCTAGCTTAGATTCCTCAACACTCACATAACAAACAAAAACTTAGTGTTAGATGTTTTGTGTGCTCCTAATGACAATTATGGTAAAGTGGGGAAACGCAAGTCCCTGGGTCTTGCTGATACAGCCAACCTAGCCTACTTAGAAAACCCAAGCCAACAAGAGACTTTATCTCACAAAACAATGTAAACAGCACTAGGAGAGCAGTACACAAGATCAATGTCAGGACTCCACTTGCACATGCAACTGCATATGTGTCTGTACAAATGGGGATGTATACACTCATGTTAACCAGCAAAATAGAGTACAGTTTCTTCACTTAGAGCCAAGCATAAGAATAACATAAGTCCAAATTACCAAGGTCATACTGGCCTTTGGATAATTTTTGAATGATTTTCTAAGCTTCTTCCCTTTTTTAGGTTCATATTTTGATTAGAAAAAAATATGTATAAGTTGTGCAAGCTGGTAATGCCCAGTGAGCCCAGGAATTGCATGAACTGTTGGTGGTACAAGAGACATGTGAGGGCAAAGGTGCTGTGATGAAAAAGAATAACAAAAATGTGAGAAAGTGTTTATCTAAAGACTTGTTTGAAATTACATATGGAGATTAATATGTTTCTTTTCATTCAGATGGAAAACGTATACAAAAACATAAAGAACTATATAATATATATCCATGTGCTAAATATCAATTTTTATGTTTATTGGTGTTTTGCCTGCATATATGTTTGTGTGCAGGTATCATAAGCCCTGAAACTGGTGTGAGCGGCCATGTGGGAACTGAGCCATGGTCCTCAGGAAGAGCAGCCAGTGCTGTTCACCACTGAGCCTCCTCTTCAGCCTCCAAAATTGTATTTTGATAGATGATTTTCTTTAGCCTCTTGAAGAAAGAAAATACTAGTAGACTTGAAGACAAGCAATAACTCTTGGCGTAAACGAATCCTCTTCCCTTCAACTCTAGAATAAGCAGTTATTGTTAACGGTATTGACAACTGCTATGTTTTGTATAAGCAGAATTCAAAGGACTCCATTATTTCCAGGCCTTGGTTCATATACACTGTTCTAGTCTTTCAGTCAAACAATAATTTAGAAGTTGTTGTAATTGATTTTGACAATGCCATTAAGACCCCAAATAAGGTGACTTTACCAAAGGAAATTTAAACTCAAAAAGTGTGACCTAACAGTGAGCCAATAAAAGATGAGTCCCATAGAGAATTTTTCCAACTGTGGGAGATTCACTTTGGGCAAGATTTTCCATTTTGCCTTTGACAGGGGCTCATGACAAGGAGTGCCTCAAAAGAATCCTAAACAGTGTGTCATATTTGTAGTGTACTGAAATTTGTTTTGTAGAATGGCCAGGTTTGGGGTTGCTTATTTGGTTGTTTGGTTGGTTTGTTTGTTTTGTCTTGTTTTTTTTTTTTTATAGAAATGTTTTTGTTTCCTTTATTCTGAAAAGGGAGTAAATATTTTTGTGTTGAACATCATGGAACAGTTTTAGTAATATTATAGAGACATTCACTCATTCACCTTAAATCAAGATTCTTCTTATGTTTCATGTTATTTCATCTGCAATTGGAAAAGAAGCCAAAGAAATCTCCTGGTATTTGATGAAAGGTTTTCTGTTCACAGATGGTCTGAATGGAGTTTCTCTTTTGTCCTAAGATTTTGTGACTAATAGCGATAAGTGGCATTCTTACAAACCACAACATTGTCAAAGCCATTTGTACCTTAGTTGTGTCCATAAACTGATATCAAGTTCACTCTGGATATCAGTGATTAAATGGAAATTAATTGATTTTGAGAATACAACAGATAAAGACTTACAAAGCTTAAATTGAAGCACAGTAGGCAATTCATTATTGTTGACTGTATAACTGTAAAAGGACTGCCTTGGTATATTTACCTCCACATTGGACAGATCTCCATCAATGAATGAACTGATATAAAGCATTTAATAAAAGGACATTGCTAGTAAGAGCAACATGCCTATTTCACCTTCTGTACCTTTTACTCCCAACAAATCAATTAGGCATATATATTTTTATGAAAAAAATAAAAACCAGACACCATTTTGATGGAAAAAGCCAATGTCAGAGAACATGTGGCATATACAGGCTATAATATCATTTCCACCGATGTCTAAAGACGGGTCAATTGAATGCTTCCTGTTTTACAAATATTACATAAAATAGGGACCTGCATTAATTACATAAAACAGGGACCTGCATTAATTACATAAAATAGGGACCTGCATTAATTACATAAAATAGGGACCTGCATTAATTACCTTCTCATCATTGTGATAGAACGACACGATCAAAGCAAAGGAAGCGTTTATTTGGGCTTATGATTTCAGAGAGATAAGAGTCAGTCGTGGCCAAGAGAAAGGGCAGTGAGTGATAGGAGCAGCAGCAGAGGCTGGAGACTGAGCGTTTACATCTTAGCTTTAAGAGGATAAAGTTTTTATGACGGTAAGAATTGACAAATACAAGGAAAATAAATAATATCAGTTATTCCAAGGGGTACGTCCCCATGAAAAACTTTACCTACCAGGAAAGTGGGTCAGAGGGGAGGACATCCTATTGAGACTTTAGGTGTGAGAAGCCTGGGAGAATGAAGAAATAGAAGGATCCAGAGGGTCCTGGAAAACTACAGGCGGGTCTGGGCCCTGGGGTCCTCCTCAAACTATGGCACCAGCCAAGGAAAATATAGGCAGTAAACTTCAAACCCATACCCAGACTAGCCGATGGACAGGACATTCTCCACCGTTAAGTGGAGAAGGAGATCTGACTTTCACACAAACTCTGGTGCCCCATATTTGACCATGTCCCTTGGATGGGGACGCCTGGTGGCACTCAGAGGAAGGATAATAGGTCACCAAGAAGAGACTCAATACCCTATGAGCATATACAGGGGGAGGAGGCCCCCATCAGTCACAGACATAGGGGAGGGGAATAGGGGGGAAGTGGGAGGGAGGAAGGAATGGGAGGATACAAGGGATGGGCTAACAACTGAGATGTAATTTGAATAAATTAATAAAAAAAACAGCTATACCACTCCTGGGCATATACCTGAAAGATGTTCAACTATATTCAAAGCAGTGTTATATGTAATAGCCAGAATCTGGAAACATCCTAGATGATCCTCAACTGAAGAATGGATAAAGAAACTGTGATACATTTGCACTCAGCTATTAAAAACAAGGAAATCTTAAAATTTGCAAGCAAATGGATGCAACTAGAAATGATCATCCTGAGTTATGTAACCCAGACCCCAAAAGACATGCATGGGCATGGTATATACTCACTTATAAGCAGATCTTAGCCACATAACATAGGATAACCACATTATAATACACAGAAATAAAGAAACCAAATAACAAGGAAGACCCTCGGGGAAAAAAAAGAAATATACTATATAATACACTCAATTATTTTAAAAGCATCTCTGTCATATGCATATGAAGTATAATAAATAGACTACATAGGAAAAAAAAAAAACAGAGGATAGAGCACAAAGAGCAAGCTGAAATGGCTTGAGTCTCCAAAGTCCCAAAGCCCAGCCCCAGTGACGTACATCCTCCAACAAGGCTGAACCTCTTAAATCTCCCCCAAGGAGTCCCACCGACGGAGAAGCAAGTGTCTAAATACATGAGTCTATTGGGGACAGTCCCATTTAAACCACCATAAATCCTGAGAAGATTCATAACTGAGCAAAGACAATAGCTAGAATTTCCGGAGAGCAGCTCATTTTTTCTTTTGATTCGTAATCTGTAAAAACACGCAATTCTCCTCAAAAGGTCTGTCTCTTTTACATTGTGATGCATGAAAGCTGGCCATGACATTCCAGACAAAACGGGCCATGAAAGTAAAAGATTTTTATGTAGTTGAATGGAATTATGAACTACTCTTTGTAGGGTCATTTCATAAATGCCCAACAACAATGGGGGGAAAGTTTTACAGTGTAGTTGGGTACAAAATATTAGGGGCAATAAGTATTTTTTTTCAATTTCTACACAGAAAGGTTCAAGGTATAAATTTATAAGATAAACTTGAATTCCAAGAGAAAATAGCAATTGGTGATAAACAAAGACAGATACTTTGGTAGAAATAATATCATGTAAGAGCTCTGTGGGGAAGACCTCAGTCTTCCAGCAAAATAAGAGCCAACGCAGGCGATATTTCCAACTTGGAAATGACACAAAGGGCTTGGAATGTTTGCTAATGGGACTGCAATGAGGCATCCCGTGGAGGCAAGTGCTCCTGGGGCACAGCTTCAGCTCTGATGGGTGGGACAGGGCTGAATGCATCCTGTCCTGAAGGTCCTTAATGGTTTGAGATAACCCACAAAGCATTGCATGTTAACTTTATTTCCCAGTTTTTTATAATTGGAACATTCATTTATATGTGCCCAAAATACAATAAACTTAATAAATGTTTATAAGTCAATGAAAAGCACAAAGCAGTAGTCATTTCATGAATTGTCTGAATCCTGTGTGTCTGCTCTACATTTTCTTTTTGTCATCAGGACAAGACCTGCTTATTAAATATGAACTTCACATGTTTCAAAGACAGACAAGAACCTGACAGATTTACTGTTAGGGTTTCCATTCCTGCGGAGGAGGTTATAGAATACTATATTTTAAGTATAAGTCCAGAAGGCACACTATCCTTTGGAACACCACTTTCCTCTTTATAAAAGAAGGAGGGAATGTTTGCCATAAAAGCTAGTTTCTTAGAACCAGTGTTTATAAATTCATATCTACTTCATTTCTATTAGAAATAATTTTACTCCATTTCTCTGATGAAAGCATTGATAAGTTTCCTATGTCCAGAACATAGCCTGGAACATACTCTGGTTAGTGAAAGTAATCAATTGTACTGTATCAACAGCTATTCGATTGGAAGACTCTTGATTCTTCTAAATTAAACTTACATTCAATTAGTGATGGTTATCATAATAAATCCCCTCAGCCTTCCCAATAAGCTCTGTAGAAGAGATTATCTGATGTATAGTATACTCTCTGTGACAGTTTAAGGACAAATTTGGGCAAAAGAAAAATAGACATTAAAGGAAAACTGCAATGTTCAAACAAAAATATCCTAGAGAGTTAAATTGAATATTTACTAGATGGATGTAGCAGGCATAGAAAAATTAAAGTGTAAAACCGTGCCTATAAAAAACTATAACAAAAATAAAAACTCATGCTTAGAAAAGAAAAGAGAAGCGCTGGCTCACGGGGTAGCCTAGCGAGGGAACTCCATTCATAGCCCCAGTCACACATGCTCTTCTCTAAGAGAATTTAGAGTGAGTAACTCCAATCCTCCTGACTTGTATTTTTTACTGAACTTACAACTGATGCTGTGTTACTGCGTGCACTTAAACCTTCATGCGTCTTATAGCGCCATAGCAATATTTCACTGGCGAGAAGTAACTCCCATACACAAACTACCCTCCCTACAAGTGGGATGGCAAATGTTGGTGCCCCTTTATTCAGTTATCTATGTCAAAAAAAACCCCTAATGTTTTGTGGCTTCATGAAAACAACAGAAAGGAATTTATTAGGTGACCACAATAGAAAATTAGAGTGGGTAAAAATATGAATTATCTACCCTCTCTTAGAAGATATGGGTGAACATGTTCTTTATATCCAGGTGTCTTTCTCTTTCACATATAAAAAAGAGCTAAGTTCTTATTATGATTGGGATAAAAATACAACTCAGTAGGATTCAAGTTTCTTGCTCTAAGTTCTCTTAGAAATGAACATGTAAAGCAGACAAATAAGTAATAATAAATTATTTGTATTATTTTATAAAAAGATAGATATAGTGCTTGGAGCACATGTATAGAAAAAGACATGTTCTAATTAAGCATCCCTCTCTGTAAGACAGCTGTAGGGCAAGCATGGAATGGAGCATATACAACCCGTTTCTTCACAGTATACCCCTCAGTGGCATGAAAGTGCTGGCCATAGGTGAAGTCATACCTGAATGTGCATGTGTAATAAAATTATAGTGAGGCACAAAAGTTAGGTAGCCCTTCAAAAAGTTAAATTATTCACCGACTGTACCAGAAATGTTTCAAGCATCCTAGTGTAGCAATGACAACAGGAAAGCTAATCATTTCTGCACACAGCAAAAACACAGACATAGCGGATACACTTCCTGTTTGGTCTATTGCCTCAAGGATCTGTGCAAAACCACACCACCGAGTATTTGGAAACATCTACATAGTTGATAGCATAGTTCTTAATACCTCTGAAGTGAATGTCCCTTCAGAGTCAGCACATGCTCTGTGCAGATGTTCTGGGTAGTTTTATGTCAACTTGACACAAGCTAAAGCTATCTGAGAAGAGGGAACCTCAGTTAAGAAATGTCTCTGTAAGATATGGCAGGAGGCAAGCCTGTAGGGGATTTTCTTAATTAGTGATTGATGGAGGAGGGCCCAGCCCATTGTGGGAGGTGCCATCTCATGTCTGATGGTCATAGGTTCTATAAGGAAGCAAGCTGAACAAGCCAGGCTGAACAAGACTGTAAGCAGCACAACTCCTCCATGGCCTCTGCATCAGCTTCTGTTTCCAGGTTCCTATCCTGTTTGAGTTCCTGCCCTGACTTCCTTTAACGATGAACAGCAACATGGAAGTATAAGCCAAATAAACTCTTTCCTTCTTAACTTGCTTTTCGTCATGGTGTTTCATCACAGCCATAGAGACCCTGAGACAGCAGAGAAACTGGTTTCTATTAACACCTTTTTGTTCCTTTAAAATCAATTTTTATTACACTTTTTAAATGTAGTGAACTGCCCAGCATTCTGCCCTTCTGTTTGAAAGGTCTGTTTGGAAGCAACTTCTAGCTATTTCTAAAATAAATCAAATAGATCTTCCAACAGCTGAAGATTTACTATTCATCGTAATATTCAGTATTACAGTGACTTATATGACCAAGTCCCCAGTGACACTCAGATGTTTGGTCTCCAGCTGGGGGAGCTGTTTGGGGAGGCTTAGAAGGTGCAGCATTGTGGAAGAAACTATGGAGAAGGGCAGTTGATTCTCCCTTCTTCCTGCTTGCAGTTGAGAATGAGAGCTCTCAGCTTTCTGCTCTGATTGCCATGACTGCCTGCTACCACGTCCCTCTGTGAAGATGGTGATGACTCCTACACCTCTGTAACCAGGAGTCCAAATAAACCCTTCTCTCTGTAAGTCCTTTAGTCATGGTATTTTATCACAGCAATAGAAAAGGAGCTAATACAGCAGTCATATTGATACGGAAGAGCAGGGCCTTTGAGAGTATACAGGCTTTGTCTGTCACTTCATTTCATTTCCAATGAGCATATATTGAAGAGCTTGGGTCTGGGACTAACTAATAAGCGGGCACAAAAACAACCCTAAGCCAGTTGGTTTGGGGTTTACTGTCTCAAAAACTTAAATAAAATTCATAGACAAAGAGAACTATAGAAAATAGTTTCATTATAAGGCGATGGGGGAGGATGATTTGAGAGAAAGAAAGTGGAGCTCCTGCAGTTCCTGGAAGCAAAGTACCATGGACACCTTGGCCCAAGGGTTTCTTATGATAGTTAGGTATGAGAAAAGACTATGGGGTGAGGTGTGGAGAAGAGAGATGTTCAGCTCAGCCTACCCACACTCTAAGGCGTCCAGATACCTCTAAGTTTGGTCGGGTACTCACATACCATTTCCAGGGAAGGATACTCAGGTTGTACAACGGGGGCACAAAGGTAAGAAGCATCTATGAGGAACCAGAGCTTTCTTCTGGCATCCTTGGCCACCAGTCGAGACAGAACAAAGGCTGTTTCTGCTTAAGGAGAGTAACTAGTACTGTTTGTTTCTGGAGTCCCTGCCCCAGCACTGCCTGAGTAGTGCCCATCTCCCACTGTCATCAATATGACTCTTGGAGCACCATTAAAGGTGTCTACTGACTGACGGAAGTGACGGAAAGAAATTTTTCACAGGCTGAAAATTAAAATCACTTAGAGATTTAATTACTAGTTTCACTAAAATAAAATATGTATACGTTACCACCTTAACTAAAATATGCATTTTTGGAGCAAATCTTAAATTTATTTTTAATAACCACTTTGACTCTTGAATATACACAGGACTGAGTTTCCAGAAGCACATTGTATACTCAATATTTAATGGTAAATTAAATTGTGAACTCGATGACTTTTTTAAAATACTTTTTTCAGAGCTGGAGAGATGGCTCAGTGGTTAAGAGCACTGTCTGCTCTTCCAGAGGTCCTGAGTTCAATTCCCAACAACCACATGGTGGCTCACAACTATCTGTACTGGGATTTAATGCCCTCTTCTGGTGTGCAGGTGTATAGTCTTACTTGGAGCTATAGTTACAGGGATATGTGAGCCACTCAATTTGGGTACTGGGACCCAAACTATAGTCCTCCTCAAGATCAGCAGGCACTCTTAACTACTGTGCATTTCTCCAGCCCCAAAGTCTATTAATTTTAAATTGTTGTTGAATGAAAGTTGTAATGAACAATTAACAGTAATAAAAGCACAACACTAAAGTATTGCTTTAATTCTTCGCCATATAGACACTGCAACTGAATTTCTTTGTTACAGTATCCAACAAGAAGGGCATCTCTTCTCATGAATTAAAGTCCAACACACGGCAACATCACTTCTCCTTGCATTTTTCCTTAGTAATTAGGTGTTGATTCTCTGCCTTAGACTAATTCAGTGCTTATGTAGTTATTCTAGGAGGGGTGTTTCATTGTGCATGTGCCTGGCTAACACCTACTGTCTGTTACCTAACCTTCCTCTGGATATCAGTGGAGAGCAAGGCCCTCCATTCACTGGAAGAGTGACCCCGGATTCTTTTGTGTTTTATGTTGCTCCTGCACTGTGCTGTTCCCTTGGTGTTCTGATTCAGCATCCCATAATGGTCCAACAACCTAGTTTTCTTCACAGGCAACCCTATACTCTGGTTTTATTGGCAGAAATCTCTTTTTACAAGGATCTAATTGTAGTCTTGTCATACAAATTGTGACTACACGTGTTGATATTTTTAAAAACTGCTTTCTTATGGTCTGCCCCACTCAATATATTCGGTGGGTTCTTAATTGGGTACAAGAGGCATCATAATTCAAATCAAATTGGATATTAAGAATTTCTCTAAGCAAAATTCTGAGGCTTGGTGCTGATTACGCATACTGTTTGCCAACTAAATTAAGCCAATTTTCCTGACTTTGGCCTACCAATACCATATTCAAGCCCCTGGCCTTTACCCAGGACACATCTTGTTCCCAGGTCCAGTCTGATGAGTTCTCTGAACACTACCCTTCTAACACCTTTTCCAATTCCTAGACCTATCTAAGATATTACATCCTGTGAGTTGATCTACCCAGATCAGTACCAGCCTTGCAATACCTAACCCCAGGCTTGGTTCCAATTGGGTATGCGCTGCCTGCTCTGGTCAGATCTCCCAGCTCTAGCCTGCCCATGCTATGATACACATGCTTTGCCCACAGCACCTGCTCTTTGCCAGGCTCTGCCTGGGAAATTCCTGAGCCATATTTGCACACTCCTCATTCCCCAAACTCATCGTGAGGTACACATCCTGTGCCTTGGGACAGGCTGCTTAGCTCCACTGGTGCCATTCTCAGCCTCACAAGATTGGTACCCAGGCTCAGTCATGTTAGTCCCATCTGCACTGTTCCCAACCCTTAGGCCTTGCTCTTATCACACAGCCTGTACACCATCCAAGCCCAGTCAGTGTCTGTGACCCCAGACCACCTGAACCAGCCTCATACTTGCAAGCAAGCTCAGGTACGCAGCTTGAAAACCACCTGAAGCATATCTAGCCATTTGTCCCATCTGCGTGCTTTCTTCCTCAACACTGAATTGGAATCACCTCTGTCACTCTAATAGAGATTCAACACTCAGTATCTGAAGGAGCAATCTACCAACTCCACAGACCTGATATGAAATAAACCAGGCTTGGGCAACAACAACAACAAAAAAATTCTATCAACAGAGGAAACCTAGAACCTCACACCAGACACACAAGCAACGAAGGAAGGCCAGATAATAGGTAAAAAAGATTCTAGACTAAGACTTGTCAGAAGAAATAAAGATACTACATTCTAATCAAGGGACTAATTAACCAAAAATCATTATAATCCTAAACATATATGTACCAAACTCTGGCACACCTAATTTCTTTAAAAATAATGTGTAATTTCAAGACACAGATTAATACCAATCCATTAATAGAAGGTGATTTAAACATCCTGCTTTCTCCAATAGACATTTTATCTGGACAAAAAATGAAGAGAAAACATCATAATTAAATAACACCATGTATCAAGTGGACTTAACATGTATCTACAGAGTATTTGTTTATATATATATATATATATATATATATATATATATATATATATATATTCATTCAACTATGAAGCAGATGGAACAAATTCTAGGACACAAAATAAATCTTAACAAATTCAGAGAACTAAAATGACTGTGTTGTATCATATCTGACCATAATGCAATAACATGTAAAATAAAATACAGATGAATCTCTAGTAATTACATAAACCCATGGAGATTAAACAGTATGTTTCTGAATGGTTAATAGGTCAAAGAAATCAAGAAAAAATTTAATCTTGGAACTAAATGACTATGAAAACTCAGCACAACAAAACCTCTGAGACACATTTAAAACAGTCCTATGAAAGAAATGTATAGCTCTAAGCCCATATATAAAAAGAAAATCAGGAAGAACACATATAAGTGAGCTAATTATACAACTCAAGAGTTTGGAGGAGAAGAAAGGAGCAAACAAAACCCAAATCGATTAGACCACAAGAAATTATAATGATCGAAGCAAACACAAATGAAAGAGAAGTAAAGGTAACAGTGCAAAGGATCAATGGTTCTTGGGGCTGTTTCTTTGAGAAGATAAAAATATTGGGAAACTTAGCTCAACTATAAGGAATTACAGAGCAGTCCTCTATAAATTAATATTCAATTAAGCTGTAAAACCTGAAAGAAATGGATGAATTTCTTGACGGTTTTTACCAAACTTATGAGTCATGACTAGGGCTCCAAGCCAGGTTCAGCCACATCTCTTAAATAAGGTGGTTGAAAGAGCCAACTTAGTACTGAAAATAAGAAAAATATTTCTTCTGCATGACTGTACTTGGAAGATGGACAAAGAGATCCAAGCACCACCCCACCCAGTCTGTATTCTGGACCCTGTAGTGAGGTTACAGTTTAGACACAAGGCTAAAAGCAGAGGTCATTTCATCAAAACAATTTAAAGAATTGGTTTTTATCTGATTACTAAGAAACAAGGAATGATGATTTTTGGGAGAATAACAATTGTCTAATTATATTTTGTTTGCTTATTTTCCCTTTTTATGTTAGCCTATATTATTGTACAAAATTATGAATTCACTGACACTTTCATTCTTATATATAACATATTTTGATCACAGTCACCCCTACACTTAACCGTGCTTTGTCTCCCTTCCCTATTCTCAAATGGAACACTTTTATGAGATATAAATCTTTCCAAATACTCCATCTTTCATAAATGATTCAAATGTCTCATATATCACTTTGCCATTAATCATGTAATCATATTTCTTCTAAACTGTTGATTATTTGACCATTCTGCTGGCCAATGCCTGTAAATTGAGTATAGATCCTTCACCCTAGTCATCACTACTTTCATGTAATGACGTTTTGTCTGTATGATTTATTTCTATGCATCACTGTTGCTCAGGGCCACATTTGAATATGATGATGAGGTAGTTTCTTTCCAACTATGGCAGTACAGTGTTTAGGCTAATCTACAAAGCAAACTTGCATTTCTTCTTCCTCAGACAACTGGGCATTGGAAAGTAGTTACCCATAATGCTATGAATCTGATTATACAGAGCTGGCAAAATAGTTGACTTCCTTGTGCAATTTGCTTGCATCTGTGACTGACTTGGCTCATGTTGAACATGTCTATGGGGTGATGCAGGGAAGCTAAGGATGTACAGCCTTCCAGATTCATGGATCCTGTAACATCTAGCCACAAAATTCTCACTGAGTTTTCACATGGCTTGGTTCTTATGGGCTGGTGTTCACTCTCTACTGAGGTTACCAAAATGCAGAAATTCTTTCTCTGTAGTAGCTGATCACAGAGCATTACCTGCAGTCCTTGGAGTGCCATTTCATTGGTGTTTGAAAACCCACAATTATTTTTATAATAACATTTAAG
The DNA here is from genome assembly GCF_903995435.1 of Acomys russatus. Taxonomy (NCBI): domain Eukaryota; kingdom Metazoa; phylum Chordata; class Mammalia; order Rodentia; family Muridae; genus Acomys; species Acomys russatus. Next base: position 65,422,838 of record NC_067156.1, read on the forward strand.
GATTTTCCAAGGATTAAATATTTTTATTTCCCAAGGTCTATATGTTTAAATACTAATCTCCATTGTAGGACTTTAAGGGGGCAATTAGATCATGATGTTGGAGTGCTCATAAATAGGATGGGTGTCCTTATGGAGAGAACTGAAGCAGTGCTGAAGACCCACTTTCTGATTTGCATGGCCACCATTTAATATATCTACACATTGCAGAGATAGAAAGAGAAAGGAAACAATCTCTCTCATTTCTTTAGAACTCTTATAAATAAATTCCTGTAGCTTATGCTAGCCAATCAATGGTCCTTTCTTATTGAAACCCAAATGAATGCCCACAACATTATCAATTGTTTTCCCCATGTTGACACTTTCATTGACACTGCAAAGAAACTGTGCATTAAAATCCTGGCATTTTACTATAAGCCAGACATAGCTACCAAGCAGCTTAAGCTTATACACTATAACTAACTTTTCTTAATTATTTTTATTTCTTTACAGCCTGATATCATCCCTCCTCCTTCCCCTCCAGTCTCACCTTCACTCACCTTCTTCCCACTCATACTTATCCTCCTTTCAGAGAAGTGGAGCCCCCATAAGGTGTATTAACTCACCCTGGCACCTCAAGTCTCATGATTAAGTGCATCCTCTCCCACTGGGGACCAACAAGGCTGCCCAGCTAAGGGAAAGGAATCCAGTGGCAGGCAACAGAGTCAGAGGCATCCCCACTCCTATTTCCAGGGTGCCCACATTTTGACCAAGCTGCACATCTGCTTCATATGTGTAGGGGCTCTAGGTCCAATCTATTCATGCTGTTTGGTTGGTGGTTCAGTCTCTGTGAGCCCCGATGGGCCCAGGTTAGTTGAGTCTGTGGGTCTTCTTGTGGAGTCCTTGACCCCTCCAGATCCCTCTGTTCTTCCTCCCACTCTTCCACAGAACTCCCCGAGCTTGGCCCATTCATTGTCTGTGAGTCTCTCCATCTGTTTCTTTTAGCTGCTGGATGAAGCCTTTCAGAAGACAGTCATTCTAGGCTCCTGTCCGCAAGCACAGCAAAGCATCATTAATAGTGACAGGGGGTGGCTCACTCCAATGGGGTGGGTCTCAAGTTAGGCCAGTCATTTGTTTGCCATTCCCTCAACCTCTGCTCCATCTCTACCCCTACACTTCTAGTAGGCAAGACAATTTAGGGATTAAAGGTTTTATGGGAGGGTTGGCATCCCCCATCTTCCACTGAGAGTCCCACAAGGACACTTGCTCGACAATGTTCATAGCAGTTTTGTTCATAATAGCCAAAAACCGGAAACAACCTTGATGTCCCTCAACTGAAGAGTGGATAAAGAAAATGTGGTGATTTGTGCAATGGAATACTGTTCATCTATTAAAAACAAAGACATCATGCAATTTGCAGATAAATGGATGGAACTAGAAAAGATCTTCCCAGGTGAGGTAACCCAGACACAGAACGACACACATGGTGTGTACTCACTTGTAACTGGATATTAGCCATAAAGTACACGATAACCATGCTACAATCCATAGATCCAAAGAAGCTAAGGAGGGCCTAAGGGAAGATGCTTGAATCTCACTCAGATCAAGAAACAAAATAGACATCTGAAGTAGATAGAGAATGAATGGAATTTGGTGATGAGGGTATCTCAGGGACAGGGGAGGTTCCCAGAAGCTGTGAGAGTGACCCTGGCTGAGGCACCTAGCAGTGGGGGTTGAGGAGCCTGAAATAACCACCTCCTATAACAAATGTTTATAGCAATTATGTTGTGGTCCTTTAGATTTGATGTAATATCAAAGAAAATTAACTGAAACAATCTACAAAGACTATTAAGTTTTCCCTTCCTTTTCTAACAACATGGCTTTTGGTAAGATAGATAGATAGATAGATAGATAGATAGATAGATAGATAGATAGATAGATAGATAGATACATAGATAGATAGATAGATAGATAGATAGATAGATAGATAGATAGATAGATAGATAGAATATATAATATCCTCAGAACCATCTGTGGTGGCTCCTGTCTGTAATTGTAGGCAGAGGAATCAGAAATTCACAGTAATTCTCAGGTATATATGCTTATCATGATGTCTGTCTGGACTACATAAAATAAAACTTGTCAACAAACAAACAGAGCTTTTGAGGGATACAAAAAATAAGGATAGTGGCTGGAAAATGACTCAGCTGTTAAGAGCACTGTCTGCTCTTCCAGAGAAAATGAGGTGTTCTGTTTCCAGAAGCCACATGCCTTCTTCTGTCCTCCACGGGCACTGCAGACATGTGGTGCACAGATACATATGCAGGCAAAACATACACATAAATAAAAATAAAAGTTATTTTTGACATATGAGCAGCTTTTCTACAATGTAGAAACAATTAGTTGATTGTATCTTACCTTCCAATTCTATAGGAACTCACTCTGTCTGTTTATAGAGTCCAGATCCACAAACATTATAAGTTTCTTAGAGCAGAGCATTGTTTGAACTGTGCCTGTACCAAGTGAAGGGACTTATTTTTCTTTATTTCTTATTCAAGATTCTAATTAAAGGCTGTCTTTATATATGCACACAGTGCATTCATATCACAACACAGGAATGGAGATTGGTGAAAAAACTGTAGGAGTGGACTCTTTTCTTTATTTATGTGGGTTCTCGAGTTTGTCAGTCTTTGAGCAGGTGCTTTTATGTGCTGAGCCATTTCAAGGACTCAAGGCATGAGCTTTTTTACTGCTCTTTGCTAACTAAGTACAAAATCCTTGAGCAAATCAGTGTAGTATATCTGTGTTTGGAGGGAGAAGACAGAATAAAATTTTCTACAGATTAATTCTAACATAGAGTTGGCTATATGACCATGATACAATGCCCATTTCCAGAGAAATACTCTTCTAGAATATATTTTTGAATAATCAAATATGGAATCTGAGCTATTAATAAACCATGGACATCTACAAGGCCATAATGGTTGACTGGTGAACCAGTCAAATAGTAATGCCATGAGGTAATTAAGGCATTTTATCTTCTAAGTTAGGAAAACTAGACTCTTTGCATTAATAGAGGAAAATGCATTCATAATATCAATAGCTGCATATTTAACTGCAGTACTGATGCTGATTTGCTATCATAGAAAAGCTACTTGTGCCTCAGCTACAATTGGTGTCACTAACTGGTTAATGCCATAATAATCTTCATTCTCCAAGAGCTGTTTTATGTCAAGACCACAATGATAATTTTAACGTTATATGATAGGAAAAATACCCTATGGATTTTAAGTGATTTCTATGAAACAAATCTTTAGGGGGTTCCCCAGGAATTATGGTCACCATTTTCATGAGAATGTAGACACCTGCATCTTTCTATTGTCATTTTGCAAAGACTTCACCCAATAAATCCAAGAGCAAAAGAGTTTGGCACGTTTCTGAGTATATCTAGCTATGTACATATAGATTACCAAGTAACTTTAGGATTTTTTTACTTTAAAATGCATTTAAATAAAAGTTTCCACTTATTACTCATCTCTGTAAATTTTCACTCTTCACCAGTCAGCCCTTGTGGCTTTGTAGATGCCATGTGGAAGGACTGCAGGCTTGGCGGGCTTTGCTCTTTTGCAGGCTCTGTCCCAGGTCAAAGCAGTCTTGGTGGGCTTTGCCCCTTGCAAACACCATGGATACTCCCTGAGATTAACTTTGAGATAGACTGGGTGGAACCATCCTGGGCCTGGAATTCAGGAAGCAGACAGGGTGCGAGGCAGGGGGGGGGGGCGGAGGAAGGGAGGGGACTCCACCTGGATTATTGTGTTTCTAAGCAAACGTCAGTGGAGGCAGCAAGTTTGGAGCTGGAGTGCACATGGATCAGGAAAACGATCAGCGTACTGGCTGGACCAGCGTGCAGGCCAGAGACATCTAGGGACCCATCCCGTGGAACAGATACCAGGAGGTTCACTCTTGTTTCCCTTTAACCTTTTTCCCCTCTTGTGTAAGATAGTCGGGTTGTATAATAAAGTTTAATTGTTAAGAAACAGAACCAAGAATGCCCAAAGTTTATTAATAGCCTAGATCCCACATTTGATTATTTTAAGATGTATTCTAGAAAAGTATATTTCTCTCCCTTGTACATAGCTATTTCATTAAGACCACATAGCCACAAAATACATTTCAATTACCTTGCAGAGCACCAAAGAAGAAAACCTAGACATAATCTAGTGAAATTTTTCCAAGCATCTTCCTCAAGCCTCTTCAGCAGCAATTTCTCTCAAGATAAACTGCTTTTAATATACAAACATTGTTAGAGAGGAAATGTTGGAGGAGATGTTACTATTATGAGATTAAGCAGGATTTTATTTCTGGATGCCACCTCATAATCAGAGAGACACCATGAAAAGTTTCATATATGTCAATGTAATTTTCATAATCTCTTCCTCCAACAGCTAAATGCTATTATCTTATTCCTCGTAGATGTTTCATTATTTTCCTTGCAGTCAGTACACCCATCTAAACATCAGCATCTTTCACTTTAATCTCTATCCTGAACAGAATAAACACAGTATGTCTCATTGTTGCTAAGACAATTCTCAGAAGTGTATTTCTCACGGCTCTGTTATTGGGATTCTTCTAGATTCTGTCAAAGAATGTAATCATGGACAGTGGCAGTGAGGTTGGTCATTTGGAACAAATCCATCATGGTGCCTTCAGCTTACTAAATATTCGAACTCTTCTTACATTAAGCGGGCCCTCTTTCAATTTCTTCACTGAAGAATGCTTTTTGTTTAATACAGTGTTTATGAAGCCAGTGGGTCAAACTATTATAACTATTCTAGCTTTTTCAATATCACTTTTAAAATCCAAGAATAGTAATGGACCCATATTAATGAAGCCAATGGAATAGAAAATATTTTTCCATTTTATCTGTTTCTACCATGCACTTGCTATATACATTTTATCAATATAAATTAGTTTTATAATTAATAAAAAAACCTACGGTGTGTCTCCATATAAGCCTTTATCTTTTATAATAAAACTTTAACTAGTGTCAGGCTTCCTAAGTCTTTGGTTACCTTCATGTTGGTAACCCAGCATGATAGAGACAGGACATTAGACCGTTTCAGAGCCTTTAAGCAAAGCCTGCCTCTGCTCATCAGATACGAGAAGGGCTATGCTACACATCTGACAATGGGTGTGGATTTCGGTGACTGGAAGCTTGTCGTTTTGTAAATCCTTCTGATAAGCTTGTCGTTTTGTAAATCCTTCTGAATATGCCATTTTCATTGTGACTCTGACTTCAACTTCCACTAGTTAGATTGGTGAACCCATGTTACTCTTTAGTGTAACAATACACAGACTCCTAGGTCTACTTGTTTGACACACACAATCTTGTAACTTTAAGAAACAAAGTATTCTCTAAAAGGGAATGTGTGAGCCAGACGTGGTGGCGCACGCCTTTAATCCCAGCACTTGGGAGGCAGAGGCAGGTGGATCACTGTGAGTTCAAGGCCAGCCTGGTCTACAAAGTGAGTCCAGGATGGCCAAGGCTACACAGAGAAAACCTGTCTCAAAAAACCAAAAAAATAAAAATAAAAATAAAAATAAAAATAAAAATAAAAATAAAAATAAAATAAAAGGGAATGTGTGAATTCTCTTTCACTGTGACACTGAGAATTTAAAAAAATTCTAGCCCATGCTCTGGTATATTAGCCTCCCCAGTAAAATTAAAAGTATTAACTTTACTCATGACTGTGTTTTCTATTAATATAGAACAGTATCGTATCCAATTGTCATCACTTTTCCATCATCCTTGACCCCCAAAACTATCCTTTAGTATGCACTTCACATCAGATTACAAATGACTGTTTCAATATTAATTTTGCCCTAGACACTCCTAGTACCTTTTGATAGTAATTCTCCATCATTTCCTTAAAGCAATGTAAATAAACCCAGACAGCACTATAGGGGCATATGTTTGTTACTCACATACACATTCAAAACCCAAAGTATATTAGTTTATGTTAGGATATAATTAGCATGAAAAGTGGCTATTTTACATTAGAGAGGTATTAATGGAGAGGTGAGGGTTCGCAAACAGTTGTGACGGATGAATGGGTGGCATCCGCTTTGGGCATTCAAGAACGAGTTACAGAAAGCATGAGAGTTGCATTGCCAGTGGGATTGCTTCATCTTCCATAATCAGACAGGTGGATGACAGGCTGATGCGACTGACTTCAAGATCACACTATATTTATTGCCTGGGGTTGTGAAACTGTCACTGACGAGTGTTGACTTGAGAGCCATACTGCACCTGTTATACCTGTCCTAAGAAATATATGCCCAACCGCTGTCTTTTGATACCTTTCAAGACAGTGACTGGACACTAACACCTGTATTAAGTTTACTATAAGGAAAACAAATATCTCCATGGCTTTGCTTGATAATAGCAAAGGCCAGCTGGTCATTGTTGAGGCCCTCAACTCACTTTTACATTTCAAAATTAGGCAAGTACATTTAATCAGTTAAATTTAAATCATGTATAAAGTATGTCAGAAATGGGATGCAGATTTATTGACATAAAACTTCTGATGTAAAGACAGCACAGCTGTAGAGACGGGTAGAGGGGCTGTTCTCTACCAACCCCTTGCATCCACTAATTTTCTTGATTAAAAAAGTAATCTAAAAAACCTTTCTTCTAAAGGCTTCTTTGAGTTGCCTCTTTTCTTTTAGAGATCAAATTATTCATGGGGACGGATTGAGCAGACCACATACTCAAACAATGAACCAAAGGGATGAGGTGCAACCACAATATATTTAAGCAGAGTATCCCTACAAAAATATTTGCTGCATTTATCTAAACCATTTTTATTTCCTCTTTCTTTTTTTTTTTTTTTTTTTTTTTCATTTCCTTTTTTTGGGGCGTGGGTGAGTGGGTGTGGGGTGGAGGATGAGACAGTTGGGTCCTCACTATGCAAGCCTGACTTACTTGAAACTTGCTATGCAGACAGGGCTGGCTGCCAACTCACCCAGCTCTCCCTGCTCCTGCAACCCCAACCTATCCACACTATTTTTGAAAGAACTACTGAGATAACAAATGAAAGCAACAGTCCTCTGAGTTAAGTGGCCATTATTGAGCCAGTGCTCAGTCTTTTATACATTTCTTACTCTTTTGGTATTCAGTGAGACCATTGTTAGTGTTAATTTCCAAATTCTTGAACCAACTCATGGAAATAATGAAATAGCAATTAAAGCAGTTTGTAAGTTAAATATATAGAGTATGGGTACATATCTAGGAAGACTCAGATGAAGAAATATATGCATATCTGTTTGCTTTCAGATCCACCCTCACCTCAAGAAACATTGGTGTAAATCCCTTTGAAGTGTTGAGTTAAAAGAAGAAACAGAGCTTGCTTGCCTGCAAGGAGAGAGCCCAACATCCTCTAAATTTAGCTGTGTAAATGAATCTGTGGGGCTTGTCTCTATTCCATAGACAGTCTGTGCAATCTTTCTCCTCGTCTTACTCCATCCAAAGTAAAAAGAACAGGTCAATTACAGGGTCAAGTTTCTCATGACACCCTAGCTCTGTGCTTATTTAGACAAAGGTAGAAATCTGAATGCCAAGGTGGAGTGATAATACATTGCCCTTAACTGATGAGAGAGTGGGACCAGCAAATGACTGTTGGTCAGTTTCAGGGCTACTGAAGTGGAAAACACAGATTAAGGAGGATTTCCTAAGCATCCTTTATTCTGGTAATGGGTTTATCATTTCTTCTATAAATTACTGCAATTTTGAGTTCGATTGGAAAGTGGAGATGATCATACAAGCCCACTCAAGAAAAAAAAAAAAAAAACAGGTTCCTGGAACAAATCGGTATCACTTAGAATGAAATGAAAAGGTCCCTTGACCACACAGAGCAAAACTAATGCACTGCGTTGAGATATTTTAACATCAAAGCGTCCTTGTTAGGAAATATGAATAAAGTTTCTGTTCTAGCTTTATTTACAATCTGTACATATTCAATATTTCTTTCCTTTGTAGACAACAAATACTTTGCAATAATGGGGACTGTTCTGCTGCAATAAATATTGAAAGATTTTTATTGCAATCATTAAGCTTTCAGGACCCTCTAGCCTACAAAGTTGTGTAGTAACTTAGCATCTTCCTGATTGTGCCTCTGGTTTGTGTCTATGCTCACATTCCTCTCCCCCTGAGAAGCCACTGCTGCTAATGCCCCATTGTTACTCCGTCACAACTTTGCCTTGATGGGACTCTCCATTGCTGTTGTCATCCCAGCTCTTAGGCACAGTGTTGACTCATTGCCTTCAAATCTAACTAGCTGTTTTTTTTTTTTTTTTTCACTTTCACATCCCTGAGAAAGAAAATGTGATGAGTAGCTAAATTTGAAGGCTAGCAAATCTAAATTTTACAGAATTATTCTGCTTCAGTCTTTCTACAAACACCAAATTTCAATATGATCATTTTAGTAGCTTGTAAGTTTCTGTATTCATAAGAAATGTGATGTATGTAGTTTTATAGCATAATTATTAATTCATGTGTAATTCTATTTTATCCCACTTCCCTTTACCCACCATTTATTGTTCAGATAACGATTAATGATTCTCTCTCTCTCTCTCTCTCTCTCTCTCTCTCTCTCTCTCTCTCTGTCTCTCTGTCTCTGTCTCTGTCTCTCTCTCTCTCTGTCTGTCTCTCTGTCTCTCTCTCTCTCTCTCTCTCTCTCTCTCTCTCTCTCTCTCTCTCTCTCTCCCTCCCTCCCTCCCTCCCTCCCTCCCTCCACTAATACATTGAGGACTGGTAAACAGCTTAGGACCTGGTTGAGAGATCTGTATGGCTATCTTCATCAGCACACCATTCCAACACTATGATTGATGGACCTTTTCTTTATGTCCATGTGTAAAGCACTGAAGTTACAAAGTGAAGATGATGCCTATCTGCCTTCAGAGTACAGAGAGGCATCTTACTCCATGAACTAGTAGTTACCCAGAGACTGTTCTCATAGGATAAGAGGATAAAAGGATACATTCAACACACAGTTGTACTGCCAAGATCATAACTGCTAATATCTCACGGAGGAAAACACTCTCACAAGGAATTCCAAAGTCAGTACACACACCTTCAAGAGATCAGAGTAAGCATGCGCTGGTTTAACAGCAGTGTCAGGAATTTTAAAGCAAACACATCTAGGACTGACAACGCAATCTTCTTGGTTACTTTTTTCATCTGCTGCCTACAGTGCATGGGTCCTGAAGTCGCAAGATTTGCTGTTACATGAAGCTGCTAGGTGTTTTGTCCTCTCTGAACCTTGCCTTCTGTCCTCACTGTTAGTTCCCTAAGACTCAAGCTCCAGAACTTATTCAAGCTTTGGAAAGAAGCAAATGAACTCCTTCTCAAGGCTACTTTCACTCATCTCTCCAGATGCTGCTGCTGCTGCTGCTTATATTTATTATTGTTATTATTATTATTATTATTATTATTGTTGTTGTTGTTGTCTTCCTCCTCCTCCTCCTTCTCCTCCTCTTCTTCCTTGTCCTCTTCCTTCTTTGCAGAGGAATTTTAATCCAGCAACATGGCTGCTCTGGCAAAGGATCACATCCAAAGACATTCAAGTTCTATGTGATCCAGCCGGAGTGCAGATACACCCTGAATTACAATATGGTCTGTCCTGAGTACAGAGATGCTCTTAGTGCATATCTTTACTCCCAAACAAAGAAGGTAAGGTGAGTTATAGAAGGAATCATCTATGATTGAAAGCAACATCTAATTGAGGGACAGGCAAAGTGATGAATCAGAGAAAGATTTGACAGAATGAGTCAGAGAGAATATATGTCCAACTGAGAACTGGACAGGAGATATAGGCTACTTAATAGCAGCACAGGGAAGAGAGGAGGGTTTTTTCCCAAGAGTTGATTACTAGGCAGTTTTGCAGAGACCTGTGACAGAGAGAACAAACTAAAAACAAGTGAAAACAGAATGATCTAGAGAATGAGAAGGAGCCAGAAGATGAAAATATATTGTCAGAATTAGTTTGAGGCCAAGAAGAGCAATTCAGTCAAAAGCCAAGAGAACCCAGTTTTAATCAGTAAACTTGGAAAGAAGTTTGCGTCAGAACAGCTCAGTTGGACCATCCAGTGAGAGTTCAGAAAGAACTAGAAAGGCTTAAGAACAGTTCTCCTCTCACCCGTTCATCTGAGGAAATAAAAACAACATTTACACTTATTTTTTAATAGATAACTGAGTAGAACATATAACTAGGTTCTTGCTTAGGAACTATTTAGTTTACTTGTGATTTTTGTTTTGTTTTTGCTTTTTTGACTTTGATATTGATTTGTTTGTAGTTTTTTGTTTTGTTTTGTATATAGTAAATGCAAGGTAGAAACAGATAAAGTGGAAAAATATTCCATTGACTTCATTAATATGGGTCCATTACTATTCTTGGATTTTAAATGTGATATTTTGTTTTGTTTTGTTTTCAAATTCTTCCTAACATAAAAAGTGTATCTACATTATGTTATAAAGTATTTTTCATTTTAAGTGTTTAGTGCACTGAAGCTCATGCTAAACAGAGGAGTCAATGTAGCAAATATATTCAGTGACTTGTCATGTCCAGTGCACTAACTCAACTCTCCTCCAATTCTTGGACACCAGCTGGATGCCCAAGAATGCAATTCAATTATGACACTTTCTACTTATAGTTAACGTGCATGCAATAAATTAGAGCTTAATGTGACAAGACTAATCACACTTCAGATGTCTATTGAAAACCTCAGGCCAACTGTGCTTCTAACGTAATAGTTCCTAAGTTTCCATGATTTGCTAAAACTGCCACAAACCTCAAGAAGGTACTTTACTCAGGCAATTTATTGTAAAGGATAGAAAAACAACAACCAAATAAAGAGTTCCATAGGACATTATTTAAATGGGTCCTAAGTGCAGGAACATCTGCATCCTTTGAGTAGGGGCATACTACCCTCTCAACATGCAAATGTGCTGAGCAATCCAGTTCTTAGAACCGAGCAATTTAGAGTATTTTATGAGGGCTTTGTTTCATCAGTATGATATGTCAAATAATTGGCTACTAGTGATATTAAATTCAATTTGCAAACCGTCTTTACTCACCAAATCTAAAAGGCAAGGGGTAAGGCTATCCAGAGGTCGTTCAGCTCACTAGCATAGGGAGAAAAAAATAGGGAGAGAGACCAATGTTAATGCCATAGTAAACATTTTGACAAAATAATTTAATAAACATATTTTAAACATGGGGTGTGTTAAAAACTAATTCTAGAAAAGTTCAATAGACCCACGCCTTACAGTGAGAATACTAGCGACTCTCATGGAGCCTTTGTCTTATGATTACTGTAATGGAATTTTGAAGGCAATTATGTAAGTTTGGGTGTTTTCTTTTAGCTTTCAGAAGTATAAGTGGCCATAAACATAATAGGATTCAGTGACATCAAAGACACATACATATATACATGCATGCACACATACGTATGTAAATACGTACATACATACACACACACACACATATTGGACTGTGGAGGCAGCTCATTTACTGCATAAACAAGCTTCTGGTTCTATACACTATAACCTCTTTGGCATAAAGAACTTCACTTATATCATCAAAAACATAGAAAAATTGCTTGTTTTTTGTTTAAAAATGGTAAACAGAGATGGACCAAATGTGTAGGAAATATTTTTCTAAATTGTTGCACAATGTTTTATATAATTATCTGAAAGTCTTTAAAGAAAGAATGGAAAGAAGTGGACAAGCAAAACCATTAGAGAGCCCATGCTTAAAACAAAGAAAACGCTCTCACAACATACATTTTACCTGTAAACTCATAAATATTGTGAAGGCAGATAAATTGCTAGCATATTATCATTATTCAATAAATATTTGGGATATGAGTGGATTAGTCATGAATAAATCCTACCTTATTCTTCTCAAAATGTTTGCCTCCAAACTTATCTATATGGTTAGTGGTACACACCCCACCCTTCTCTGCAACAATATATCCTTTCCCCAAACCAGAGTATGAGACTGACATGTTCCTGAAACCCACACATCCTCTGGCAAATCTGGCAGAGAAACTGGCCAATTTTGGATCATATCATGAAACATAAGATTGGAAGGCTATTTTCAGGCAAAATAGTTCATCTAATTATGGGTCAGAGAAAGGAGATGTAGACAAGGAAAGTCAAATTATAAAACTTTCAGATATAGGACAATATTACCAGAGTTTTATTCTCATATGATGGGATATAAAAAGGAGGAGGAGGAAATAACAGATGGATGCACTATAACAAAAGGCAGGTGTGTTTCAAGTATCACTACAGGATGTCTGGACCAATGGGTACCAATTATACATCTTCTGAAGAAAGCAACAGTTCTGTCACCCAGGGAAGCACCTGACACCTGACAAAACCTACATGAGTGCATGGACATCGTCGAGCATGCCATGGTTGCAGCCTCAGTACCTTAAATATTGTTCTCTTAAATGAAATGCCAGGTGAAGCAAAAGTTAGTAACAATACATATCATGACTATAATGGACCCTAGGATTATGTCTTGTGGATAAAGTATTTTTCTACTGTGGAATATGATGTATCTGCCTATGTCTGAAAATAGGTCTCTGAGTACTTTCCAACTGGCTACAGTATGCAAATAGTTTATTCAGGAATGTCCCTTATCTGTAACTCTCATTTAGATAAGTATGTCCAATAGAAAAATAACAGGATAAATTGACACCACATTTTTGCAAAGTAGAGCTATCAAGCTTTTTCCCCTTACTTGGGCCAAGAAGTCCATGTAGTGTGAACCCCCTATATTTTCTCTTAGATCAGTATCTCTAACTTTCTTGTGGTTAACTGAAAAATTATTAATTTTTTTTTAGTTTTATGTGAATTATGTTTGAAATTATCATTGAATATCCTTACCATCAGTTCAGCCTCATTAGGACAGAATAAGAAAAAAAGAAAGATTCACACAATCTCAGAAAGTAATTACAGGAGGGATAATAGGAGAAAGGGGACTTCTTAGTCTTTAACTTTGGAGTATCCAATACTGTAGTTTGCTAGCCGGTGTTATCAACTAATCAACTTTTCAAATTCCAGAGCAGGACACTTAAAACACTGCAGCCTTGCCACGATGTCATATGGTTGGTGTTATTCTTGGTCCCCTTTGTGACTTAAACAGAACCTCTCCCTCAGGGTCCAGAAGTCCTTAGCATCCAGCAGATTAAGAAAGAGGATGGTCTCAAGTTCCTTGTAACAAAACACACTTGGGTGGCACCAACCTTGACTTCCAGATGCTGAAGCAAATATGAAAATGGAAAAACGATGGAAATTACGTCATAGATCCAGGAAGGACCTGGGAAACTCTGCTGATGTCGATGCCATCTCCTCTAGGAACAGGGGCCAGAAGGCTGTGTGGAGGTTTGGTAGAGCCACTCTGATTTCTGGCCACTTGACTCCTGGGACTTTGACTAACCAGATCCAAGTAGCCTTTGGGAGCTATTTCTTCCTTTCTGTGCATGGCCTGTGGTAAAGCCAGAGGTATATTTACGTAGTAACTCTAATTCTAATTCAGGTAGGTGGAAGAGTAACCATCACAGAGACCACTGAGTTTCCCTTAGAGGAATAATTTTGTCTAAATAATTCAAATTTACCCAGTGAAGACTCAGCCTTTAAAGATGGCCTGAGAGAAAAGTGTTCACTAAGACAAGACAGTTAATGCTTAAGGGGAGTGTTTGGTTGCCTGAATCCTGGGAGACACAATATGCTCAAAGTACCCTTTTTCCTTGATTTACTGCCACATAGACCTGGCCACCTTTCACCTGCATAACGCTTTCTTTAGTTCTAATTGTAGTCCTCACTTCCTTCGGGAAGCCTTCCTTAAATATATTCCTTTTCTATAAGCTCACATCATTACCTCATCTTGAGTCTCTTTCCCACACTTGTACTTTGCCAATTTTCTTTAATTTGTTTACACCCCTTGGCTATCATGGGCAGAAAATGCATTCTTTCTATTACTGTAACCCCATACTTAACTAAGAGCACCAAGAAGAAGACAGCTACTGATAATTACTAATTGTAAAGGAACACATTTCTTTTAAAGAAGATAGTCATGAATGAGCTGTTTATTGCAGTGTGCAAACACACGAGCAGGCTATAAAGAGAAATGGATGATACCACATGCCTTAAAATGTTGAAACTCCTTCAGGGCTTGCTGTATGTGATGTCTGCTCTAGAAAACTTTAGAATTGAAGTAAGGGTCTGATCACACTGACGCCGTCTTAGATGTATACCAATGAACAGCAACAGCATTGTCTTAAATTTAAATTTTTCATACCATAGATATAAAGTTAAATATAGGGATTTCTGTATTTCATAAAGTTCCCCATGATTCTAATACACAAATTTTGCTTATTTCTTCTAATGATGCCACATTCACAAGTAGAGTTATGTGCTGTGGGTGTGATAAAATAAAAAAACATGCCATCTTTTAAAATTTAGTCCTGATGTATGTAATCCAGACCTTCAGATAATCTATGAATATTTAAGGTTATTTTCTCTGGATCCAACTTTGAATCTATGGAATGTCTTTCAACTCTGATGTATCACACATCTGTGATTCTAGAACACATGGTTTTTACTGATGACTATATATTAAAATTACAGAGCTTTAATATATGCAGATACCTGGTCTTTTCCAACGTGATCCTAACATAGCTGGTATGAAGATCGTGTTTCTAGCTACTCAAAATCATTAGTCTGGGATAAGATCCACCATAGAGGAATGGTTAGGCTGAGATTTCAATTATGAGTTCATCACATGAAGTCATTTGTATATACAGGCATACATGTGGTGTGTACATGCATGTGCATGCATGAGTGTGTGTGTGTGTGTGTGTGTGTGTGTGTGTGTGTGTGTGTGTGTGTGCGCGCGCGCATGCCTGCCTGCCTGCCTGTCTGTCTGGGATATGTGATTACATAGGTTGGTAATGAAGTAGGGAAATCCAAGTACAGCTTTCACATAGGGTTCTAATAACAATTAGCTAAACAACGCCCACAACTAAGGACATTGCAGATATGTTCAAAGAAGCTTTGTAAAATGGAGCAGATGAATAAATACAACCTTGTAATACATGCATTTAACTGAAATTTAAGTATTTAATTGTACCATTTTCATTCAAAGAAATTAAAATTATTAAGAGATAATTTTTTATAGATAAGTCATTGTCTACAGAAAATTCTGATTATTTTACTTTTCTTCTGAAAAACAAAAAACTATAGCCAGATCCTAATTAATTTTATTCCTATTTGGTGATGGATTTACTTAAATTTAAGGTTTTATGTTGTTGCTTCATCAATTACCATTCTGTTGAATATCACTGAATCTTCGCTGAGTAAATAAGTTTGTGATCCCTCCAGGACATCTGTTAACAGTGCCCGGAGCACTTTGCTTAGTATGTCCTGACCCTGACACTTAGCAGAGAAGTGGCGCTTTGAGAGAAATTGCTAAAATCAGCTCTATTTGCCACAATCTGCCTGTTTCTCCCTAAAGGAAAGATTGGAAGTTGACAGCATTCAGCACTCCATTCAGGAAAGCTGAGTTTCAACTCACAGCACCAAGGATTGAAGGCAATGAGAACATTTTTTTCTTGGAGAAGCTCTTTGCACCGAATCACAGTTCCATGCAGACAACGATATAATGAGATGTTAAAGTCACGGCTGTGTCTCCTTCACCCATGGTGTGTGGAGAAGGGAGAGAGGGAAGGATAAAGCTTGTCAACAGTCCTCTGAGTTACTCTGGAAGAAGATCCTCTAGGATTTAGTACCAGCCAAGTGGCTAAAATTAAAAGTGCCTTTTTCTCAGGCTAAGCCAATCATAAACTCTCATTTACAGATTGCCTGCTGGGTCTTGCCTGGGTTAGTGAAAGAAAGAAGTGTGTGATAATAAGTGTCTCTGGTTCTGATCCATACAATGTCCAACCAACGATAAATAGTCACCCCAACTCCAGGCTGGGTTTCTGGCACTCACATCCAGGCTTGGCTTTCACACAGGTGCTGGAGATTCGAACTCATATCCTCATCCTGAAACACAATCCCTCTTGACCACTGAGCCATCCCCATCCCCTAAATGTGTCCATTTTAATGCTAATAGTAATTAATACATTGCTGTTAGAATACACAAATGTACATACATTTTGTTTACTTTGTTTATAAATGTTCCTGGTTATTTTTGTAAGTACACACATTTATATCAATTAAAATAATCTTGAATTCTGTATTGCCTTTCTGGTTTTTGCTACTGAAGTAGCCCATTGTTATTTGATTTTTCTTCAGGAAAAATTAAACAGAAGACACACATCAATGCCATGACAAATATAGTTCATATGAATTCTTTCCCCCTGTTGACTATGTTATGGAACAGGAGAAAGACTTAACATAAACCATCCTAGATCTCTGAATTTGTATTTAAAACTGGCACTATTTCATCACTGCTTTTACTGTGAAAAAAAAATATCAAAGTCCCCTGTCCCTTCTTTAATAATGGATACTTTCAGAGGCCTTCTAAGGTCTCATTCCCACTGTCATGTTTAAAGGGCTTATTGTTTCCAGAAGAGCTTCTGTTGCTCCCTCTGGAGACGTACCTGATGCAAGGTAATATTAATTCTGTGTGTCTCTCTCTCTTTCTCATCTGAACTCAACTTCAAATGGAATATGTGAGATGAAAGCAGAAAGAGAGGTTGTGTGAGCTGTCATCCGCCACTGTGTCTGAGGCATCAACTGTCTCAGAACATATTAAGTGTCATTCTGGTAAATCACAGTCAGGAAGGGGAAGCAGTTTATAAAGACGTATTTGGTCTCTTGGAAGGCTCCATTATTCAGAGGGCAGTTCCTTTTTCTCTCCATTTTTGCTAATTAGAAAAACAATATGCTATTTATCTGGTCACTTTCATTGTCTCTCTCCCATTCCTCTCCAACTTGCTCCTCATTTCCCCTGCAGAGATGAAGATCTATTGCTTTAAAATGCCTATTGCATCCTCAGGACCACCATCCTCTGGTGGACCGGCTCATTATTTTAGTCTAATTATAAGACACCTTGGGAAGAGAATGAGGAAGGAGGGAGCTTTTCAAGGGGCAATGGAGAAAGATGGGGATGGGACTTAGCTGCTGGCTTTGGCTTTGAATGAAATATTTACGGAACAAAGAAAATGCCCAGCAAGAGGCAAGTGTATCTACACTCTATGGGATTTGTTTTCAGTTTTCAAACATGTTCTAGTCCATTAGCCCTTCATAAGTTTGTGTGGCAGAATGTAAGGAGTGTAGAAATTTAAATAGTTTTCACCTTTAGCCTTAGAGAAAAAAAAACATGAGGAAATTAAGTGACCATATACACCACCATTAAGGAAGCCCAATCATTTTTCTATAATTTGAAGTAAACATTTCAATGGAATTTGGAAAACACTCTTGAGCAATGTTTCAGATTTATCTGCAATAATTTCATAAACTGAGGTGCCTGTAACATATTAGTTCATCTTTCTTTATTTCTTCTTACCAAGAAATGCCAACTATTTCTCCTCATAAAAATTGCTACGTGGTTAAGTAAAAAAGAAATCATAACTAAGTAAAATTCTAAGTTAGAGGTGGTGCTATCCCATAGGACTGACCCTTGGTCACTCTGTTCCAGCCTTCTGCACAGACATACAGAAGATGGTTCTCAAAGTTCATTCACCTTGATCTGGATTTTTATTTTTTAATCAGAATTAGTTTCCATTACTATCCCTCACTAACTTTGGAAATATTTGATTGAGGTAAAATTAAAGTCTTCATGACTTCCATATTAAATGGTGTCTCCTCTCTACCTCCCCATGCCTCCCCATCCATCCCCTGGGAAGATGTGAAATATATATTCACCTCAGATAGGCCATCTGTGACATACCAAAAAAAATTATTCCACCCACGACTAGCCAGTGAGCCAACAAATGTATTGTGGTTACAGGAAAATGAATGAGTGGTTATTTACAAGACTATGGGCAATTCTTGGGCAACTACGTCATTATAAAGTTTACACCAGCATGTCTGACAACCCAAAGAAGCTGCATCCTTGGAACTCATTGCCCAACTTGGAAGTATTACATGAAAAAAAAAAAAAAAACATTTTCTCCTCTGTTGTGGTATATTATTATACTCTTGAGGGCTATTCTATGCCTGGGCTACCCCCACTCCAAATAATCGAGACAGAGACCTATTAATTTATTTAAACTGCTTTGGCACAATAACTAGGCAGATACTATTTAAACTAATTTTCTAAGTGAGCCTGGCTATCTCCCAGCTGTACTCCCCAAGTTATCTGCTAAGAAGCTGAGTTTTCTGGGCTCGATCTGCTCCACCAGACTGTGTTCTCTCCTTCCATCTTCTCCCCACTCCACAGCTTCTTTATGCCTAATAGTCCCTCCTGAGACACCTTAGCCTGCCTACCTCTCCATCCTGCTCTGTTACATGCTCCAGTCTTTCTTTATTTTAACCAGCCAGAGAATATTGAAGTTAAAGTCTACACAGAATCATTTTGTGTGTGTGGCTGGACAGCAAGCAGATCTTGGGGGGGGGGGGCATATTTAGCATCTGAGTACACAGAGCACTAGACGAACTCGCAACACTCCCTCATCCATTATGTACCATTTACACTCTTGTGAATCTTGTGACTTCCTGAGCTTCCTGAGTCTAGTAAGTTGCATTAGCTTCCTTAGTCTTATCTGCTCATCTCCTCTTCACAGTGTAAAAAAATTAACCTTGACTCCTGAGGCATGACAAGTTGCTCCACCTTAGGGTAAGCTAGTTCCTCTAAAGACAAAATAGAAGCTCAGTCCTTTTCATAGATGGCTGAGTTTTGTTAAGTTTGGATTCCTAACTTTAGATTTTTTTCTCTTTCATGTAACTTTTTTCATTCATTAATTAATCTATTTATTTAATTTACATCTGGATCTGAAATTCCCCTCCCTCCTCTCCTTCCAGTCCCTCCATCTCACCTCACCTTCTCTTATGCCCCACTCCCTTTCTCCTCCGAGAAGGAAAGACTTCTTATAGATATCAGTCTGCCTTGGCATATCAAATTGTAAGGGGACTGGGCACATATTCTTCTATTGAGGCCTTACAAGGCCATCCAGTTAGGGGAAGACCCAGACATACTACTCCTGGGCATATACCCAAAAGATGCTCCACCATACCACAAGGACAGCTGCTCAATTATGGTCTTAGCAGCTTTACTTGTGATTGTCAGAAACTGGGAACAGCCTAGATGCCCCTCAATGAATAATGGATAAAGAAAGCATGGTGCATTTACACAATGGAATACTACTTAGCTATTTAAAACAATGATATCATGAAATTTGCAGGCAAATGGATAGAACTATAAACAATAATCCTGGGTGAGGTAACCCAGCCCCAGAAAGCTAAACATGGCACGTACTCACTTATAAGTGGATATTAGCCATAAACTACAGGATACCCGTGTTACAATGCACAGACCCAAAGAAGCTAACTAATAAGTAGGTCCCAAGGAAGGATGCTTGAATCACACTGAGATGGGGAAATAAAATGGACATCTAGGTTGGAGGGAGGGAGGAAACCAAATGGGAGAAGGGGTGGAAAGAAGAACAGGAGGAATCAAGTGTGAGGAGAAGGTGGGGAGAGAGAATTGGGAGAGAGAGCTGGCTGGAACCAGTAGGAGGTGGAGTATCTCTGGGACAAGGTAGAAATCTAGGACAATGGAAACTCCCAGGAATCTATGAGTGTGATCCTAGCTTAGACTCCCAATAATAAGAAATTTGAAACATGAAAAAGTCACCTCCTGTAACCAGTCAAGATTTTCAATGGAGGGATGGGGATACCAACTCAGCCACAAAACCTTCAACCCACAATTTTCCCTGCCTCTAAGAGGTGCAGGGATAAAGAAGGAGCAGAAAGTGAGAGAATGGCTAACCAATGACTGACCCAACTTGACTCCCATGCCGTGGGGGGGGGGCCCACCTGAACACTGTTAATGATGCTCTGCCATGATTGCAGACAGGAGCCCAGCATAACTGTCATCTCGGAGGCTTCATCCAGCAGCTAATGGAAACAGATCCAGAGACCCCAGCCACACATTAAGTAGAGCTCTGGGAATCTGGTAGAAGAGAGAGAGGAGGTAGAAGAGAGAGAGCCAGAAAAGCCAAGGACACCACAAGAAAAACTGCAGAATCAACTAAGCTGGACCATAGGGGTTCTCAGAGACTGAACCACTGACCATAGAGCTTGCGTGGATTTAGGCCCCCTACACATATGTAACAAATGTCACACTTGGCCCTCATGTGGGACCTCTAACAGCAGCAGCAGGGGCTGCCTCTGACACTGTGGCCCGCCTAAGGATCCCAAACTTTACATTAATGGGAAACCTCTATATAAGGCCACCAGGCCCAGACACTGAGCCCCTCAACTGCAATGCTGAATGAGGACAACCCTCTTGCAGAAACTCCATCACTGGGCAAGCTAAATCTCCAAAGTTCTTCTTGTTATTTCTGGAACACAAACAAGGCCATGACCTTGGTGTGTTGATCAACATCTAGGAATATAACTGGTACTTGTATCTTATTTTCTCAATGAAATCCAGTATCATAGCAACAGGGCAGTTCCCCTGGCCAAGAACAGTAAGTAGCAGCTACAACACTGATAATTGAAGCCACTTCAGTTTGACCTTCAAGGCAATCATTGCAAGCCCTCACATGGGTAAACACTGTAACTAAAAGTAAATTAACAAAATATCAGGGAACGCTCCTGTACACCCCAGAAGTATTAAGACTTGTAGCACTCTAAAGCCTGCAAGACCATACTCAGGGAAATGTCTTCTGGCTTGGCACACATTTGTATTGAGACTTCCTCCTTTACCTCTGCCAGGCAGCCTGAGTTAAGTGAGCCATCCTGTACAATGCAGACGAGACGTGGTTTATTTTTTTTTTAATTTATTTATTTATTGTATATGAGTGCTTTATCTGCAGAAGAGGGTATCAGATCACATTATAGATGGTTGTGAGCCACCATGCAGTTGCTGGGAATTGAACTCAGAACCTTTGGAAGAGCAGGCAGTGCTCTTAACCACTGAGCCATCTCTCCAGCCCCTGAGACGTGGTTTATTGATGGCAGCAGTTGCATTCTAACTAGAGAATATATGGCTGAATATCCAGCCATCAGCCAGACACAACTAATTGAGGTCTCTTTATTATCTCTTCCTACCTTGGCCTAGAAGGCCAAACTAATAACCCTAGCAAGAGGACTCAGTATGAAGCAAGGTAAAAGGATTAACGTCTACACCAATTCAAAGTGTGCCTTCGTGATATTGTGTGCCTGTGCTGCCACCGACAAAGAACAATGACTATTAACACAGAGCAACTCACCCATAAAACATAAGCAACAGATCTCAAATCTGCTGGAAGCCTTCTATTTCCCCAGCCTGCTGGCAGATGTCTCAGAGTGCCCAAGTAGATGGGCTGGCAAACAGGAAAAATGCATCCTTACAGATCCCCTGAGTTCATTGTTCAAGCCAAGGAACAAGCATATACCTATATACCTAAGTATATATACTTATAAAGCCTAAGTATATACCCCAGAAGTAGAAGTGAACTCTAAAAATAACAAGAGACATGAAAGGGGAGCACAGATCTTAGTGGAAAATAAAACACTGTGATCCTTGTACCCATAATGAAAAATAATTAAGAAAATACATGACTCATTTCACTCAAGGAGAGATACTATTTTAGAAATGGCAACTTAACTGTTGCTAGGTCAGGAACTGTTGCTAACCATCATGGTAAACAAACAAACATGTGAAAATCTATTCTTTTCATGCTAAAGAACTCTGTCCATCTTCATCCTCTACAACTAATCCAAAGGAGACATGCTCATCTAGGCAATGACTTCATTACCTGGTGTGTGGACACCTTTACCTTCCTAGGACTGAAAGAGCTACTGAGGTAACAGTGTCTTTCCTGAAGTTGTGTCCCAAGCTTTTTTCAAAATGATGGTCTTCTGCTCCATCTTCTTCAGCATTTGCCTGCCAGAATACACCACCACAACCTCCTTAAGAAAATTATCCCAACACTGTCTTCCACTACTCATTACAGAGAAAAAATTCTCATTCCTCACATCACAGGCTACCTAACTTATGCTTAAGGCCAGAGGAAAATGAAATGTTGCCTACAAACATCCAGGAGGCCAAAGTCTGAAGTTAAAACTTAAAGGGCTAAATAAACTATTAAGCAGATCTTAGCAAACCCTTAACAGGAAACACACACACACACACACACACACACACACACACACACACACACACACACATGCACACATGCCCAAGTGCACACATACACACACACACAGTCACTGAGTCTAGTACCTATTGCATTCACTGGAATTGGAACAGATCTAAAAGTTACCACCTAGCTCAGGCCCCTGAATTCTTGTACAGAATGTCCTTCCTGTGCTTTATATGGTCCTAGATTCTAAGGCCAGTCAGAGGACCCAAAGGATAAAAATTTTAGGGCAGGTAGGATAAATCCTAAAGGGGACTAGAAATAAGATGTTTCCAAGGCTTAAAGATTCAGCCCCAAAGACCATAGACTGTAGGTACGGGGTTCTGCTGAAAAACTGGCAAGAGAAGCCTCCAGAAAAGCTGGATCCTCAGAAGAAGGGACCTTAACAAGTGGCTTTGAGCATCTGGAGACTGTTACGTAGTAGGACCCACACTAGATTCATATCTCTGGAGTAAAACCAGTGACCTCAAAATGAAAGATTCCACCTGAAGACCCACAGATGAATATCCTTCTCCTTAACAAAAGATAAACAATTCCCTAGTAACAGCCAAATTGGGTGTCTAACACCCCTGCTAGGTATCCTCCTGTGTTTTGATCTCTCTATAAAATTGATAACCCCAAACCAATGCATGGTAGCCTATATGCTCCTATCTGAACAGAGCCATTGTTCCTGCCAAAATAAAACCCTTAATGTTGTTTCTTATGCTTTTCTTTTTGCTCATATCTATGAGATATCCACTCATTCCTATTTTAAGTAAGGTGGCCAGCCACACCAACTACTCTGATCAATGGCTTTGTTTTAATCTATAGCAACCATAGCCAGCATAGCTACCCTGCCAACATCTCCCAATCAGTGCAGAGGAAATGAAACACCACAGTATGAGCCGTAAATGCAGGGTTTACATAGTCTCATGTAGTAAAACCAGTAACGGTAGGTGGAAGGGGACCAAAGACCTCAGTGTCCAAATTGGAAGGCTGATCTCTTGGCTGCTCTGTTTGTTAGTAGGGTAGTGGTCATTTTAATATCCAAAATGAAGCTTTCTGTAGTCCATCTCACGCTCCAGCTCTTGCAGTTTTTCAGACCCCTTTTCTGCAATGTACCCTGGGTATAGAAGGAGATGCTATAAATGTCCTATTTAGGGCTGATCACTCAACAGTTACAAAATCATGATACTTTCGCCAGTCTGAAATCTCAGCATTAACCTTTGCTCACTTCATACAAAGGCTTCTCTGAGCAAGAAGGGAAGCAGCACTGATCTATGGGCATAAACATAAATATTTGGAAGGCAGTTTGATATCATATCTACATAACAATAGAATAGTAGACCTCCCTCGAGGGTATATAACTTCTTAACAAGATTAGCTTTTAGCCAGATTCACAGTACAGATAATGGATTCCTCTGTGGGGTATGTTTGAAATCCAGGAAGAAAATGGTTGGTTGCCCTGGTAGCAAGCATCTGCTATTGCACCACCAGGCACATATTCCCTGCAGGCTGACATTATAGTCCACAAGGCTCATGGATGAGTAAGATTGATAACAGCTTTTCTTCCCCAACAGCCTACATAGCACTTTACAGTGCTAGGAAAGTTGGCCAACATAGAGGAGGCTTCCAACTCAGGTCCAGCGTGATTTCCCTATGTCCTGAAAGCAAAGTGTGTGATGTCTTCAGCAGTGTGATGTTTCAATCTAGTTCTGCTGAGAACCCAAGAGCAATGGTAAAAGCCTGCATCGTACTAGGGACTTGTATGGCCTCCCAAATCAACAACTCATAAATATAATCACAGCTGGCACAGGGGTTTTGTTCCATAACCTATGGCTTCTGGGACCAGGATTATCTATCCACACGGAATAACTCTTCAGACTCCTTTGCTTCTTACATTATAATTTTAATTAACTTCAAAGCAGTAGGACTCTGTGCGACTTCACAGGTCTTTGGTTTTAAGTTAACCGCACCGTGTTCCTCGTCTGTTTCCTTTTACCCTCATTTCAATTTATACCGCTTAACCTCCAGCTTTTCTCCCTCTTCCTTCATACCATGCAGTACTATTGCCTCTATTCTACAGATTCTTTTCCACACTACCTGTCAAGTTCACCCCTTCTAGCTCCCTGACCTTTAAAGGAAGCACATGTTAATCATAGACATGAAAGTGATGTACACACAAGAAAGAGCATGCAATGTTTGTCTTTTTAGCCCTAGGTTTCCTTGATCTGTGAGTTTTTTTTTTTAATTTTCTGTTTTATTCATTTATCTTCAAATTTCATAATTTTGCCTTTATTTATAAACGAATAAAATTCCATTGTGTATATACCACAATTTCATTATTTATGATAATGTCTTTATAGCAAGATATATATAATGTGTGGGGGTGTGGGTGTGCACATGCACACATGTGCACTCAGAAGTGCTTGGTGTAGCTAAGTCATGGCAGCTCTTATATTTAGCTGGGAATCTCCACAATTAATTCAGTAGTGGCTTTGTAAATGTACACGTAATGTTCAGTGAAAATCAGAGAGGTGGAGCTGGAAATACTATAAGAGATAGAGACACAAGACTCCTAATGTTAGACAGTGTACCCTGGACATGACATGGAAGCTGCACCCATGAAGTCTCAATCCAAAGTGCTTATCTCTGGTTGCAATGTACATACAAGTAAGGCGAATTGAATTCGGTAGGTGTATATACATGTATGCACATTCACACACATATATGTGTACATGAGTACATCTGTATGCATATATCTGCAACAATAAAAAAGAGATTGTGAATTTGTGAGTGTAGGGGACATTGGAAGAGTTGGTGAGGTGATGGAAAATGTGATCTGGATGTAGTGTATGAAGGTGTCAAGTTTTAATCATTTTAGTTATGCTGTACAGAAGAGTTTCTGACTTCATGGATCCCATTTGTCAATCATTTGTCTCATTTCACAAGCTACCAAAGTGCCATTCAGAAAGTTCTTACTGAAGCTTATATAGTGAAAATTATTTCTTCCTTTTCTCCCCAAGCATTTTTAGAGCCTTGGGTCTTATATTGAGGTCTTTGATCCATTTGCATTTTATTTTCATGCAGGGTGAAAAATAAGAATCTAGTTTCATTTTTCTACATTTGTCAAATGTGTGGTCTTGTGTGGTCTTAAGTGGATCATCTGGCCGATCCATTCTACATGTCTGCATTTGTATCCATAGGAAGCCTTTTTATTGCTCTAAAATATAACTTGAAGTCATGTGATATCTTCAACAGGATTTGTTTGCTAAGGATTATTCTGTGGTATTTTGTGCTTCATATGAATTTCTAGATCTTTTTGTTTCTTGGGACTTTGCCTGGTATTGCATGTGTATGGCACTTTTGACAGAATGATCATTTTCCACAGGTCAATCCTACCAAACCACAAGCACTGGGGGCGGGGAGGGGGGTTCTTTCTATCTTCCAGTGTCTTCATAAATTTCTTTCTTCACTGTTCTAAAGCTTTTATTGTGGACTCCTCCACTTCTTTTATTTGGCTTTTTCCAAGGTATTTTATTTTGGTTGAAGATATTATGCGGACTTTCCCAGATGGTTTCTTTATTGGTATATTTGTTACTGGTATGTGGAATTCTACTGATTTTAGAATGTTAATTTTACATCTTACCACTCTGATGAAAGTGTTTATTAGTTCTACTAGTTTCCTGGTGGAATATTTAAAGTCTTTCATGAATAAAACCATATCTAGCAAGCCAGTTAGCAGTATTTCTCGGTGGTTCCTGTTTCAACCTTCTGACTTAAGTTCTTGTTTTGGCCTTTCTGGATGATGAAGTGTAAAGTGTAAGATGAAATAAATGCTTTCCTCCCCAAGTTGCTTTTGACCAGTGTTTTATCACAGCATCTGAAATCAAACTAAAACAGACATATTGCCTTAATTTTTCATTTTATGTAACTATCTTTGTACTGGAATCTACCTATCTAGGGTTAGAGCATGGGTTAAGTTTTTGTTATTGTTGCATTGCTTGATTTTCATGTTATTTTTAAATTTTGATTTATGTGTGTCTATGTGTATGTCTGAGTGTGCATGCCATGTGTATGCAGGGTTGTCTGGGGAAGCCAGAAGAGGGGGCCTTAGAGTCTCTGGAACTAGAGTTACAGGTGGCTGTTACTCCCTTCCCCTCCCCTTCGCCCCCCCCCCCCAACATCCCATCCTGATGTGAAAGCTGGAATCCAAGCTCTGAGTCTCTGCCAGAGCAGAAAGCCCTCTTAACCATAGTGCCATCTCTTTAGCCTCTGTTGATCTTATTCATTCACTTTACATGCCAGTCATAGCCCCCCTACCCTCCTCTCAGTCCTGCCTTTTATTTCCCTTCTCCTTCCCCTCTTCCCCACAAAAGGGCAGCCCTCTTACCTACCAACTCATCAACTCACATCGGGATTGAATTCAACCTCTTTCCCTTTGGCCTGGCAAGTCACATCAAGGGGAAATGATCAAAAATCAGACAACAGAGTCTGCATGTCAGAGACAGTCCCTGCTTCCCTTAATAATAGAGCCACATGAAGCTTGAGCTACCCATCGGCTACATCTATGTAGGGAACCTAGTCCACGCCTGGTCCTTAGTTGGTTCCTCAGACTCCACAAGCCCCAACGGGCCTTGGTTAGTAGGTTCTGT
Organism: Acomys russatus; assembly: GCF_903995435.1. Classification (NCBI taxonomy): domain Eukaryota; kingdom Metazoa; phylum Chordata; class Mammalia; order Rodentia; family Muridae; genus Acomys; species Acomys russatus. Next base: position 65,449,813 of record NC_067156.1, read on the forward strand.
TGGTCTTCTTGTGCAGCTTTTGTCACCTCCATGTCCTTTTAATACTACTCCCCACTCTTCCACCAGACTCCCTGTGCTTCCTTTGGCTGTGAGTCTCAGAATCTTTTCCAAACGGCTGCTGGGTGGAGCCTCTCCGAGGACAGCTCTGATAGGCTCCTGTCTACAAGCATAGCAGAGTATCCTTAATGGTGTCAGGGTTGGCTCTCTTCCATGGTATGGGTCTTGGCTTGTGCCAGGCATTGGTTGCACATTCCCTCAATCTCTGCTCTATCTATTCTATCTTTATCCCTGCATGTCTTGTAGGCAGGGTAAATTTGGAATCGAAGTTTTTGTGGGTGTGTTGGTGTTCGCCTCCCTCCACTGAGAGTCTTCTGTGGGTGTCTTCTTCTGTCTTTATGGTCCTGGTAACTAGGAGTCTCAGCTAGAGTCCCCTCATATCTCCCCCAGAAGCCTATTCTGACTTAGGTCTCCAGCTTGTCACAGAGATGCCCCCATCCACAGTTTCTCTTTTCTTTCTGGGCCCTCTGTCCTCCCTCCCCTGCTCTCCCCAGGTCTGATCTCTACCCTTACTTATCTCTGCATTCCCTCCCCTGCCTTGTTTTCACTCTTCAACCACTGCCCCTGTCTACTCTCCTTCCCCTTCTGAGGGAGGTTTAAGCATCTCAGGTCTCCATTCTTCTTTCATTGGAGGTGTTTGCAATGTTGATCAAGGTACCAAGCTCTCCCCCTACAGCTGAGATGTAAGAGTACTTTATCTAAGCTGCATCAGTGATCATGTTATCTATAAAATCACTAGACCAGCTCTAATCAAGAGGACACACAGCCCATTGGCCATGACAAAATGAGTATTTTTCTCCTTATTGAGTGAAAATTTTCAATTTACTTTATCACTGTTAAGAGTTGAAACTTAGCCAGGTGGTGGTGGCCCATGCCTTTAATCCCAGCACTTAGGAGGCAGAGGCAGGCAGATCTCTGTGAGTTCGAGGTCTACAAAGCTAGTCCAGGATAGCCAGGACTACACAGAGAAAGCAATCAAAATAAATTAAAAAATAAAAGCATTGCAACTTAAAAATCAACTCACCAAAGTATGGCAGTTTACTATTATAGCATCTTGGATTAGAGAAAGTTAAAAAGAAAAACCAAATGTTTTCCCTTTGCCCTAAATGCAGCTTGACACTTGCTCTCTCAGTATTTCTCTTCCCGAGGCTTGTGTAGAAGGAATGTGTTTGCAGCTGATCTCTCTGTGAAATTACTTTAACCAGGAAGGTTTTAACTGACCCATATTTGTGGACTAAAGAGCACTTGGTTTCTCACTTCACGGTCTTGTAAAGATTTCAGGTATTAAGACCTAGACAGATTTCTAGGGATTGTATGGCTTAGGAAACAAATATATTTTTTAAAATGATTTACTGTGTGAAGAATTTCCATTTGTATTTCATATTTGCTTTCATTGCAAACTCAGGACTTCTTCCTCTATGAGGACATCTTTCTCCCCAGAGTTTCACTGTGTCTGCTCCTCAGTGTCTACTCCTCAGTGTCTACTCCTCAGTGTCTACTCCTCAGTGTCTACTCCTCAGTATCTACTCCTCAGTGTCTCTACTCCTCAGTGTCTACTCCTCAGTGTCTACTCCTCAGTGTCTACTCCTCAGTGTCTACTCCTCAGTGTCCCTACTCCTCAGTGTCTACTCCTCAGTGTCTACTCCTCAGTGTCTACTCCTCAGTGTCTCTACTCCTCAGTGTCTACTCCTCAGTGTCTACTCCTCAGTGTCTACTCCTCAGTGTCCCTACTCCTCAGTGTCTACTCCTCAGTGTCTACTCCTCAGTGTCTCTACTCCTCAGTGTCTACTCCTCAGTGTCCCTACTCCTCAGTGTCTACTCCTCAGTGTCTACTCCTCAGTGTTTACTCCTCAGTGTCTACTCCTCAGTGTCTCTACTCCTCAGTGTCTACTCCTCAGTGTCTACTCCTCAGTGTCTCTACTCCTCAGTGTCTACTCCTCAGTATCTACTCCTCAGTGTCTCTACTCCTCAGTGTCTACTCCTCAGTGTCTGTACTCCTCAGTGTCTCTACTCCTCCATGTCTACTCCTCAGTGTCCCTACTCCTCAGTGTCTACTCCTCAGTGTCTACTCCTCAGTGTCTCTACTCCTCAGTGTCTACTCCTCAGTGTCTACTCCTCAGTGTCTACTCCTCAGTGTCTACTCCTCAGTATCTACTCCTCAGTGTCTACTCCTCAGTGTCTACTCCTCATGTCTACTCCTCAGTGTCTACTCCTCAGTGTCTACTCCTCAGTATCTACTCCTCAGTGTCTCTACTCCTCAGTGTCTACTCCTCAGTGTCTACTCCTCAGTGTCTACTCCTCAGTGTCCCTACTCCTCAGTGTCTACTCCTCAGTGTCTACTCCTCAGTGTCTACTCCTCAGTGTCTACTCCTCAGTGTCTCTACTCCTCAGTGTCTACTCCTCAGTGTCTACTCCTCAGTGTCTACTCCTCAGTGTCCCTACTCCTCAGTGTCTACTCCTCAGTGTCTACTCCTCAGTGTCTCTACTCCTCAGTGTCTACTCCTCAGTGTCCCTACTCCTCAGTGTCTACTCCTCAGTGTCTACTCCTCAGTGTCTACTCCTCAGTGTCTACTCCTCAGTGTCTCTACTCCTCAGTGTCTACTCCTCAGTGTCTACTCCTCAGTGTCTCTACTCCTCAGTGTCTACTCCTCAGTATCTACTCCTCAGTGTCTCTACTCCTCAGTGTCTACTCCTCAGTGTCTGTACTCCTCAGTGTCTCTACTCCTCCATGTCTACTCCTCAGTGTCTACTCCTCAGTGTCTACTCCTCATGTCTACTCCTCAGTGTCTACTCCTCAGTGTCTACTCCTCAGTATCTACTCCTCAGTGTCTACTCCTCAGTGTCTACTCCTCATGTCTACTCCTCAGTGTCTACTCCTCAGTGTCTACTCCTCAGTGTCTGTATTCCTCAGTGTCTCTACTCCTCCATGTCTACTCCTCAGTGTCTCTACTCCTCAGTGTCTACTCCTCAGTATCTACTCCTCAGTGTCTGTATTCTTCAGTGTCTCTACTCCTCCATGTCTACTCCTCAGTGTCTCTACTCCTCAGTGTCTACTCCTCAGTGTCTACTCCTCAGTGTCTACTCCTCAGTATCTACTCCTCAGTGTCTACTCCTCAGTGTCTCTACTCCTCAGTGTCTACTCCTCAGTTTCTCTACTCCTCAGTGTCTCTGCTCCTCAGTGTCTACTCCTCAGTGTCTACTCCTCAGTGTCTCTACTCCTCAGTGTCTCTACTCCTCAGTGTCTCTACTCCTCAGTGTCTACTCCTCAGTGTCTACTCCTCAGTGTCTACTCCTCAGTGTCCCTACTCCTCAGTGTCTACTCCTCAGTGTCTACTCCTCAGTGTCTACTCCTCATGTCTACTCCTCAGTGTCTACTCCTCAGTGTCTACTCCTCAGTATCTACTCCTCAGTGTCTACTCCTCAGTGTCTACTCCTCATGTCTACTCCTCAGTGTCTACTCCTCAGTGTCTACTCCTCAGTATCTACTCCTCAGTGTCTCTACTCCTCAGTGTCTACTCCTCAGTGTCTACTCCTCAGTGTCTACTCCTCAGTGTCCCTACTCCTCAGTTTCTACTCCTCAGTGTCTACTCCTCAGTGTCTACTCCTCAGTGTCTACTCCTCAGTGTCTCTACTCCTCAGTGTCTACTCCTCAGTGTCTACTCCTCAGTGTCTACTCCTCAGTGTCCCTACTCCTCAGTGTCTACTCCTCAGTGTCTACTCCTCAGTGTCTCTACTCCTCAGTGTCTACTCCTCAGTGTCCCTACTCCTCAGTGTCTACTCCTCAGTGTCTACTCCTCAGTGTCTACTCCTCAGTGTCTACTCCTCAGTGTCTACTCCTCAGTGTCTACTCCTCAGTGTCTCTACTCCTCAGTGTCTACTCCTCAGTATCTACTCCTCAGTGTCTCTACTCCTCAGTGTCTACTCCTCAGTGTCTGTACTCCTCAGTGTCTCTACTCCTCCATGTCTACTCCTCAGTGTCTACTCCTCAGTGTCTACTCCTCAGTGTCTACTCCTCATGTCTACTCCTCAGTGTCTACTCCTCAGTGTCTACTCCTCAGTATCTACTCCTCAGTGTCTACTCCTCAGTGTCTACTCCTCATGTCTACTCCTCAGTGTCTACTCCTCAGTGTCTACTCCTCAGTGTCTGTATTCCTCAGTGTCTCTACTCCTCCATGTCTACTCCTCAGTGTCTCTACTCCTCAGTGTCTACTCCTCAGTATCTACTCCTCAGTGTCTGTATTCTTCAGTGTCTCTACTCCTCCATGTCTACTCCTCAGTGTCTCTACTCCTCAGTGTCTACTCCTCAGTTTCTACTCCTCAGTGTCTACTCCTCAGTATCTACTCCTCAGTGTCTACTCCTCAGTGTCTCTACTCCTCAGTGTCTACTCCTCAGTTTCTCTACTCCTCAGTGTCTCTGCTCCTCAGTGTCTACTCCTCAGTGTCTACTCCTCAGTGTCTCTACTCCTCAGTGTCTCTACTCCTCAGTGTCTCTACTCCTCAGTGTCTACTCCTCAGTGTCTACTCCTCAGTGTCTACTCCTCAGTGTCTCTACTCCTTAGTGTCTGTACTCCTCAGTGTCTGTACTCCTCAGTGTCTCTACTCCTCAGTGTCTCTACTCCTCAGTGTCTACTCCTCAGTGTCTCTACTCCTCAGTGTCTACTCCTCAGTGTCTCTACTCCTCAGTGTCTACTCCTCAGTGTCTACTCCTCAGTGTCTACTCCTCAGTGTCTCTACTCCTCAGTGTCTACTCCTCAGTGTCTACTCCTCCACTATGAGCAACACAAACTACTGGGTATTTTAATACTTTGTTTATCATGGTAATGGAAAATCCCATCAAAGGGCCTTTACTAGTGTCACAGAAAGAAAAACAGAAAAAAAAATGTATTGAGAATTTGAAGTTTGTTTTAGGTCAAATCCACAAATGTGAAAATTTGATTAGAATTGAATAAGATTATTGATACTATGATAGGATTGATAAAGGCAATGAGGTAAGAATTCTCCTGAAGCATGAATCCTTTGTGGAAATTTTCCCATGAACAACTGTTTGCCTGGACAATATAGAATTATGCAAATGAAGATGTTGAAATAGCAAAGTCAAGTTAACTTAGTCTCTGGTCTGGGCTCAGGGTACATGGATTCAGTCTTCAATGTACATCCTACATCTAGGTTTATATTATTTTGTTCTCAATAAGCTTTTCATTTTATGAACTACCAAGTCTACTTTATATAACATTATGACCTCACACTTTCACTTATATTTAGTCTAGAACTCTCACTTTCCACTAAATAATTTTGTTGGCATAATGTTTTTGTGGACTGTGTACAGTTTACCCTTATTCATTCAAATGGTGATTTCTCTACCACTCCCATCTGGTTTCAACCCAGACATTGCATTGTGATGTTTATTATAAGTATCTCCTGTTTCAAGTTTGTGTAAACATGCCACCATTTGTTCTCTGTATTGCCAATAGAAACCAACTAGCCAATGCTGAGCAATACAGAGAATATGGTGAGACATCCTGCTCCAGCTAAGGGAGGAGAAAGAATAGGAAGCAGGATGGAGCCATGAGGAGAGGACCAGGAAACATCAGGAGAAATAAAGCAGACGTGCGATATGATTATAAAGCAAGTACAAACTAGGAAATCTGAATGGGAGGAAGCTACACTAGCCTGGAGGTTGAGAATGAAGTAATTATTGCTCAGCATTGTACTCCGGGCTAATTAAATAAATCCTAGTCTCTCTGTGTGGTTATCTGGGTAGACAGCTAGTTAGGGAATAACTGCTACTTTACTAAAAATATAAATCAACATTAAATATTAATATTCATTCTACAGATTTTGGCTTTAAATGAGATTTTTATGATGTAAGATTATATATAGTTAAAAATTTAAAAATTTTATGCTAAGTTAAATGAGAAGTATCTAGCTAAAATAAGGCCTTTATGCCTGAATAGAACCATATAATGAAAATATGTGGCTCAGATACTACCATTAAATTTGTATAAACTTTAACACCTGCCTTTATCTCAAGTTCTCCACAACTACAAATGATTATTTCTTCCTCTGGCCTCTAGTATGGTATGTTAATGATTACTACCTTGCAATGAAAATATGAAACACAACTTATCTGTTCCTAGTGGTGTCACAGCAGCAGTAAAAACCCATTAGGGGAAACTGTGTCCTTTTGGTCAGAAGAATGAAACCCATGCCCTGAGTGGAGACCTAATCTCCCAGTTATACAAAGCGATTAGCCAGGTGAGGGACTTCCTCTTAGGAAAACAGGACACCCCCGCCCCAGGTTGTCCATGCTAAAAAAGGGAGGAGGCATAATTACCCCTTAAAAGAGATAATGCATTTTCCTTCCCTGAATTCTTGGCCTCTAGGTGGGTCCTCTGAGGTTACCATGGCTCTGCCCATCACTCTGAGTCCTGTTTCACTTTCTTCATTTCTTCCACCCTTTTGGTGGCTGCCACGGGTCTAAGAGTGCTTTCTCTGATACTCTGGGCTACTTTTTCTTTCTCTGAGGCACTATTCCCAACCATGTGCTTGTTTTCCTGAAGCATGGCTGAACTTGTGCCAGCTTAATGTAAACAGGGTGACTGGGTTGTTTGCTGTTTTGTTTCACTTCTCCATTCTCCCCCAGCAGCTGCGGGGATTTACTGTTCGTCTCCCCTGTGGTTATTCTTTAAACGAGCATAAGATGATCCTAGAACCCTCCTTTAAAGTCGTTTGACTAGTGAAATGGTGAGATTAAGAACCCCAAGAGGGGACTCCCATTACCTCATCCTAGTATGGCAACTTCACTGGAATGCTCCCAAATTCCTGACAAGAGGAGTTGTTCTCAGGAGCAGACAAGCAGTGTTAGGCTTAATTGTCACAGATCATATCTTAATGTACTTTGCAAGAAACAACCAAGTGGGCTACAAGGTTCTTTGTTAACTTTCTGAAAGTCTCTACAAACATCTGTCATAGTTCATTAACACCTTAATGAAGATAGAAGAGTCTCTTACATTCAGTTTCCAGGAAATAAATATTGTGTGTGGGATTTATATTTTCCCAGTCCAAGAACAATAGTGTCTATTAAGTAAAATTTAATGTGATGTGGCAGTGATCAATCCAACAGTTCTGGTGGTAAAAATATGTAGATGACTTTATCAGGTGCATTGTATTCGTGATGTACTCTACCTGTTTTGTCTTCAATAATCTCTGCTTCATACTGTTATGTCACTGTCTTGCAAACACATAATTCGACAAAAAGGTGCATCATGGAGGGCTTGGTGTCACTTTAGAATGCCAAACATGGAAGAATTAATTATTTTTATAGATCAATTGTCTCTGTGACTCCTTCATGTTTTTCTTCATTTAGAATGATGTTGGCTGTGGGTTTGTCATAGACCTATTTAAATATAGTGAGGTAATATTCCTTAAGGTCTATTTTCTCTGGGACTTTTATCATGAAGTGATATTGGATTTTGTCAAGGTCTTTTTCTGCATCGTGTGATTTTCATTTTTAAGTCCATTTATATGATTTGTTTTTACATTCATCAACTTATGTATGTTGATTATATATATTAACATGTATAATGATGCTGATGTCACTGGGATTGAGCCAGCCTGATCATGGTATATGACTTATATAATATATGCCTATATTTAGTTTATAAATACTGTGTTGAGAATATTTGAGCCTACGTTCATCAAGGATGTTGCCTTCTCACCCCAGTGTTTGTTTGTGTGTGCTACCTAGCTTTATATTCACGAATACTGGCCTCATCAAAGGAGTTTGGAGGTGTTCTGTCTGTTTCTTTCTTTCTGTCTTTTAGCAGTGAATTTCGAACCTCTACCCAGATCTAGCCAATGGACAGGACATTCTCCACAGTTGAGAGGAGAGTGGGAACTGACTTTCACTGGTGCCCCATATTTGATCATGTCCCCAGGATGGGGAGGCCTGGTGGCACTCAGAGGAAGCATAGCAGGGTACCAAGAAGAGACTTGATACCCTTTGAGCATATACAGGGGGAGGAGGTCCCTCTCAGTCACAGACATAGGGGAGGGGAGTAAAGGGGAAATGGGAGGGAGGGAGGAATGGGAGGATACAAGGGATGGGATAACAATTGAGATATAATATGAATAAATTAATAAAATATATTTTTTAAAGATGTAAAAAAAATAGTGGTTGAAGTTCTTTGAACGTCTGGTAGAATTCTGTTGTGAATCCATTTGTACCTTGTCTTTTTATTTCAAAGGCTTTTTATCTCTGTTTCAATCTCTTTGTTTGATATGGGTCTATTTAAACTGTTTGGGTATTTTTTACTTAACTTATTAGGTCCAAAGCAAATTCCCCCACCCCCACAAAAAAATGATAGTGCTAGTGATAATCTTCTAACAGAAGGACTTGGGTTGGACAAGCAGAAGAAGTCTTACTCTGTAAACAGAGTCCTATAGTTTGTTTTGGTTTACCAGAAACCCCTCTTAATCTACCCTCAAAGGACAACTCTCTTCAGAAGGGCACCTAGTTCCAGTCAATCTGAACAATCTGTATCAGATCAAAGACCCTCCACCCTGTTGACTGTCATATAAAATCTGATTGATCTCCTGCCCAGCATTGTGCTCTACTGTCTGTTCTCTGTTCCCCAGAGATAGCCCCAGCAGATTGAACCCCAATATATCTTTCTTTCTACCCATGAAGTAGTCCAATTCAATGATTTTACTGCACCTTCACTTATGTCTATAGACAAACACAGGAGTAGGATCCCACTTTCAAATGTCCCTGCCTCAAATAATACAACTAAATTGCTGATCTTGACTTTCTTGTGTTCAGTTGCTCCCACTGGATCCTGCCACCACCCATATTAAATTCTAAATTTTACAGTCAATCTCTTCAGCCATTCTTTCTTCTAACTCTACCCACCTTGTCTTTCCTCACCTTCTCTGTAAGTGCACAGTCTGAGCTGCCTGCTCTTCTCTGTATGTCTCATTAGCTTTCTAGAGCTCCCTCCCTCCCTCTCTCTCTCTCTCCCTCTCTCTCTCTCTCTCTCTCTCTCTCTCTCTCTCTCTCTCTCTCTCTCTCTCTCTCTCTCTCTCTCTCTGTGTGTGTGTGTGTGTGTGTGTGTGCTCCCGGAGCCTATGCAACAAAAGCGACATTGATGCATCTAGAGATTTCTTATACCCTGTTGGATGCCCATCCTGTGGAAAGGAATTCCTATACACTGTGATTCAGGGCATTTCTCTGACATGTATTGATACTGGCCTGAGATTCAGTCACTGTGGAATACTCCTTCCCTCTCTCTGTCTTTGTGCCTAAGCTATTATGAGAATCCTATGCATGACCCTTCTCCCAAGTCTCTCCCACCTCTTGCTTGCTCTGCTCTTGGAAGCAGTTCACTGTTGCCCTTTTATGTCTCCTTTCCTGCCTTTGTCTCTCACTCACTCATAGAGCTTCTTCTTTCTCTAACCATGGGCTCTTTTCGTTCATAGGCACAGCTGTTAACTCCTTGCCTACATTATCTATTCTCTTTTTGTCTCTAACACCGAGATTCCATTAGGTGTGCTGGCACAGCCATCTCCACTGGAAATGATGAAAGTCAAGAAGCCAGACCAGTTGTTTGACAGAGTTAGAACAAAGCTGAGCTGAATGCTGCGATTGCTGCCATTCTACCTTTCACCTTTAGGTTTTGGTCTGTGTGTTACATACTTGGAACTTTTTGCATTATGATTCATCTTACGTCTTTTTCCAAGAAAATTATGTCTGAGTTTTGGGTTTTTTTGTTTTGTTTTGTTTTGTTTTGTTTTGTTAAGTAAAGTCCTAAACTTACGATCCCTTTTGCTCTTAGAGAAAATATTTTATCTGACTCTATTTGAAAGTCTTCCTTATGCCCTGGAGATTATTGTGATAAGCATGATTAAGCATTAAGCTAGAACTTTCTAAATGAAGACATGGCTCCAGGAATCTTCTTGAAGTATCTGCCCCTAGTCAAACGCAAGCAGTATAATTGGTGCAGGATAAACAGAGCTACTTGGCAATCTCTGATTGGGCAGGAGAATTAGTAACAGATTCTAAATATCATTTTACAACACACTTAGATCTATCTGAAAATGTAGTTTAAAGACAGGGAGTTATACAAGGTACACCCCTGGAGCAATAGAACTCAGTAAATAAAATAGACTGAAATAACCTTTTCCTACTTCATAGCATAGTGGATGATGAAACACTAGAGTGAGCAAGTTAGATATCAATATTTACTACTCATAAAATGACTTTTTTTTTACAGATGATTAAGGAACTTTTTTATTTTATTTTATTTTTACATTTTTTATTAATTTATTCATATTGCATCTCGATTGTTAGCCCTTCTCCTATTTCCTCCCATTCTTCCCTCCATCCAACTTCCCCCCTTCTCCCCTCCCCTATGTCTGTGATTGAGGGAGACCTCCTCCCCCTATATATGCTCTTAGAATATCGAGTCTCTTCTTGGTAATTTGCTATCCTTCCTCTGAGTGCCACCAGGCCTCCCCATCCAGGGGACATGGTCAGAAAAGGGGCACCAGAGTTCATGTGAGAGTCAGATCTCACTTTCCACTCAACGGTGGAGAATATCATGTTCGGCGGCTAGGTCTTGGTAGGGGTTTGAAGTTTAATGCCTATATTCTCCTTGGCTGATGCCTTAGTTTGAGGAGGACCTCAGGACCCAGATCTGCCTGTCATAAAGTTCTTCTTGTAGGTTTCCAGGACCCTGTGGGTCCTACTATTTCCCTATTTCTCCATGCTACTCTCGCCTAAAGTCTCAATAGGATGTCCTCTCCTCTGACCCACTTTCTTGGTAAGTAAAGTTTTTCATGGTACGTATCCCTTGGACTAGTGTTTTGATATAAGTGAGTATATACCATTTGTCTCTTTTTGCTTCTGGGTGAACTCACTCATTATGATAATTTCTAGATCAATCCATTTGTCCACAAATTTCGGGAATTCCTTGTTTTTAATAGCTGAGTAGTATTCCATAGTGTAAATGTACCACAGTTTCTTAGTCCATTCTTCTACTGAGGGACACTTAGGCTGTTTCCATGTTCTGGCTATTATGTATAAAGCAGCTATGAACATGGTTGAGCATATGTCCCTGCTGTGTGGTAGGGCATTTTCTGGGTATCTTCCAAGGAGTAGGATAGCTGGGTCTTGAGGAAGCCCTATTCCCATTTTTCTGAGAAAGCGCCAGATAGCTTTCCAAAGTGGCTGTACTAGTTTGCATTCCCACCAGCAATGAAGGAGTGTTCCTCTCTCTCCACATCCTCACCAACATGTGGTGTCATTTGAGTTTTTGATCTTAGCCATTCTGATAGGTGTAAGATGGAATCTCAGTGTCGTTCTGATTTGCATTTCTCTGATGACTAACGAGGACAAGGATTTCTTTAAGTGTTTCTCGGCCATTTGATATTCCTCTGTTGAGAATTCTCTGTTATGTTCCAAGCCCCATTTCGCAATTGGGTTGTTTGGTATAGTGGTGTTTAATTTCTTGAGTTCTTTATATATTTTGGATATTAGACCTTTGTCAGATGAAAGGTTGATAAAGATCTTTTCCCATTCTGTAGGCTGTCGCTTTGTTCTCTTGACAGTGTCTCCTGCCTTACAGAAGCTTCTCAGCCTCATGAGGTCCCATTTATTAATTGTCGACATTAAGGCCTGGGCTGTTGGCGTACTGTTCAGGAAGTTGTTTCCTGTGCCTATGTGTCCCAGGCTCTTCCCCACTTTTTCCTCTAACTGAATTAATGTCTCTGGTTTTAAGTTGAGGTCTTTAATCCACTTGGACTTGAGTTTTGTGCATGGTGACAAATAAGGGTCTAATTGCATTTTTCTACATGGAGACATCCAGTTAGACCAGCAGCATTTGTTGAAGACACTATCATTTTTCCCTTGAGTAGATTTGGCTTCTTTGTCAAAAATCAAGTGAGCAAATGTGTGTGGATTCATCTCTGGTCTTCAATTCGATTCCATTGATCCACTGGCCTATTGCTTTGCCAGTACCATACTGTTTTAATTACTTTTGCTCTGTAGTACAGCTTGAGATCAGGTATGGAGATTCCTCTGGAGGATCTTTTATTGCATAGGATTGTTTTTGCTATTCTGGGTGTTTTATTTCTCCATATGAATTTGAGAATTGATCTTTCAATATCTTCAAAATATTTTTTAGGTATTTTGATAGGGATTGTGCTGATTCTGTAAATTGCTTTTGGTAAGATGGCCATTTTTTACTATGTTGATTCTCTCGATCCACAAACAAGGTAAATCCCTCCATCTTCTGATGTCATCTTCAATATCTTTCTTCAGAAGTTTGAAGTTTTTTTTCGAATAAGTCCTTCACTTGCTTGGTTAGAGTTACTCCTAGATATTTTATATTGTTTGTGGCTATCGTGAAGGGAGTAGTTTTCCTAATTTCTTCCTCTGCCTGTTTGTCATTTGTATACAGGAGAGTTACTGACTTTTTGAGTTTATTTTGTATCCTGCCAACTTGCTGAAGGTGTTTATCAGCTATAGGAGTTCTCTGGTGGAATTTTGAGGGTCACTTATATACACTATCCTGTCATCTGCAAATAGGGATAATTTGACTTCTTCCTTTCCCATTTGGATCCCCTCTATCTCCTTTTGATGTCTTATTGCTCTGGCTAGAACTTCAAGAACTATATTGAAGAGATATGGGGACAGAGGGGAGCCTTGTCTGGTTCCCGATTTTAGAGGGGTTTCCTTGAGTATCTCTCCATTTAATTTAATGTTGGCTGTTGGTTTGCTGTATATAGCCTTTATTATGTTTACATAAGTGCCTTGTATTCCCGATCTCTCCAGAACTTTAAATATAAATGAGTGTTGGATTTTGTCAAATGCTTCTTCTGCATCTAAAGAGATGATTATGTGGTTTTTCTCTTTCAGTTTGTTTATATCATCATGTGAAATTATGCCTGGCCACTCCAGAACCAAGCATGCTTGCTTAAAAGTTTCCTCTAAAGCCCCTGTCCTTGACTAGGCTGGCCACCTGACTCAGGCAGGGAAAAGAATAACAACACAAAACAGCTCAGAGAAGAGACATTTGTGCTTCAGAACATCTAAGAGGTAAACTTGTGAATAGATGCTACTGAAGGCTAAATGTACCTTCAGATGTTTCACTCTCAGGTTTTGTTTACTATCTTTGATCATTTTTCAATGTAAATTTTTTCAGGAATACCAACAGAATGGGTTTTTTAATTTCTTAATTCCCATGGGGGGAAGTGAGTTTAAAACTTGTAATGAAAAGTTGATAGTTAAAGTTCTATATACAGTTTATATTAATTTGAAGCAGCATACCACATATATAACTTGTATTCAACTCTTGATTAGGAGAGATTTTTTTTTATTAGACTGAAGAGGCAACACCAGGCCTCCAAGATGGTTTATTTTATTTTCCATAGACTAAGGAGACAGCACTGGGCCTCTAAAGAATTTTGGATAATAATGATTCTCTTTTTTCATATATGATGATTTTTCCCTGAGTAAAAAATAACAAATGAGAAAAAACATAAACATGGTTTATGGAAAATAGGGCTTGGGAATGACATACGATTCATGGTTAAAACCTGTAAATTCCTATGGTTATAATGATATGTTCAGGACAACAGAAACTTACTTAAAGATTTATGTCTAATCACTTATGTCTTTGCTAACTTTGTTGAGTTTTAACTATTTGGGCAAACTGAGTCACATAAGTCACTATACTATTCTGTAAATGTACACTAAAAGGAACAAGGAAAATGGTTTGCAGCCTCTTCATGAACTGTACTTGTTGTTCAAAGTTTATTTTGACACTAAATAACCTTCTATTGAAAATTATAAATTTTCAGGCTCATGATTTACTATTATAAAAAATGCTAACATGTTGCAAATGCTTAAAGATAATTAAAATATGCAAGCTGATGTTCAGAATTTTTTGTGTGCTCAGACTGTGTTTATAGTCATGCTAAGTACAATTGTAATCCATTTATAGGACAGGCTTTATCCTTCTGTAATTGTTACAGTTAGCCTGAAGTAACTAACTAAAGAGAAGTAAATTTTAATGTAAAATAATATTCAAAATCAGACACTATATGCTAGCCCTCAGACTTCTCAGAGAGATTTGTTTAATATGTTATTCAAAATGTTTAATGGAAGGGATGAGCAAAATATGATAGAAATAACTTTCCATGATCAGATTCTATCAGCAGCTTTGAGGCTACCTCAAAAGAAGATGGGGTACCAACAGGTTCCATTTGGAGATTTCTCCAAATGTGGCAACATACCTCACTTGGCAAACAAATAACCAAAACATGTCCCATGCATTGCCCACCACCAGGACCTTCTCCAAACTGTGGACACTGTATGGTCGACTGACCTACTCTGCTTCACCAAGATATTTCAGTCCTCCAAGCTCCTCCTCTAAAAACAAACAAACCACCAGTCTCTCAGATCTTCTGTACCTGGCTGCTGAGGACCGATGCTGACCTGTGTGATGGTTGGTCAGAGACTGATCTTTCCCCTGGGACCTCTGACCCTAATAAAGCCATCAAGATAAATATGGACGATTCCAGGCTGACTATCCAGGGAGCAGGTAGGTCTCAGTCATTTTTAATAAACATGAGAATTACTTGATCTATACTTTCTGCTTAGTCTGATAAAATGTATCCCTTACAGACTTCTGTGATGGTGCCGATGGCTGGCCCCAGCAACTTAGGGTTACAAGTCTTCTTCTCTGTTCCCTCCTGGGTTACCTTTTACACCTTCCTTGTTATGTCTAGTTGCCTATCACCAATCCTGGGAAGTGATATCATGTCTTGATTACACTTACACTGGTCACCCAGTCCCTCCTGGAATTCTCCCTCTCCTTCTAGCCTCTGAAGACTGATGCCAGTGATCACCCTATCCTAGTCCAGACTCTCCTGTTGGCTCAAAAGTATGGGACACCTCTCTTTCAGTGACTTCCCATCATCCCCTATTAAGATCCTACACAGAACCCTATCTCGTACCCCTGTCGCTCTCAATATCTTATCTCTTTAAAGTATAGACAAGGCCTCTGCTTATACTATCCATGGTTGGTGCATCCATCCTTGTAGGCTTCCCTGGGTCCAGATCTGTCAATCTTGATAGTCTCCTTGTGGAGCTCCTGACAACCCAGCCCCCCTCGTCTTTCCATCCCCAACTCTTCCATACAACTTGCAGCTCTTCACCCAGAGTCCAGCTGCAAGTCGCAGTATCTGTTCCAATCCCCACTGGATGGAGTCTCACAAAGGATATTTGTCTAATATCCACCAATGGACAGCTTATTCTCCACATGGGTAAGAAGGGGAGAACAGGGGACAGCCTCCGACAACATCTCTGGTGCCCGGGATTTCATCTCTGCCCCTTGGTGGAGAGGCCCTGTGGAAACACAGAGGAGGGAGCTGCAGACTGTCCAGATGAGACCTAATAGGCTGTGGTCAGATGATGGGAAAGGAAGACCCCACAGGAATTCTTTTTCTCCTTCTTTTTCTTTCTCCTTCAACTACAGCATCCATTATTTCTGGGTAAAGCAGTCTAGATTGGCATCTGTGGTCTTTTAGAAGTTGTAGGACATTGATCCAGGCTCTTCTGGATTTTAAAGTGTCTATTGAGAAGTCAGCTGTTACTCTGGTGAGTTTGCCTATGTCTGTAGCTTGTAGCTATTCTCTTGCAGCTTTCAGAGCCATTTTTTCATTTTGTGTATTTGGTGTCTTAAACATAAAATGACAAATAACTGTTATTTGATGTTCCATGAGCTTCTTGCATTTGCACGAGTAGGTATTTCCTTAGGTTAGGAACCCTGTTGAAGATCCAGCTTCTGCCATCGACTTGGGATTCTTCTCCTTCCTCTGTGCCTATAATTTATAGGTTGGTATTTCATGTCTCCCACAGTTCCTGCATATTCATTTCATGCTTTTATATTATTGTTAATTTTTATATCTATTGCTTATATGGCCAGTTCCTCTACTGTATCTCTAAGTCCTCATGTTTTGTCTTCTGCTTGGTCTACTTTTCTGGTAAAGTTTTTGCGCAATTTTTCTAATTGGGTTATGACTTTGTTTTTATTTAGCTTGAGTTTTCTTCAATATTTCTTTTTTTTTAATATTTCTATCTCCTTGTTAATACAAAATACAAAGTTACAGCTGAATAAAATAATGAATGAAATTCAGACCTCCTCTTCCATCATCTGACCACAGCCTATTAGATCCTCTTTGGAGAAGACATGTTGCCTTGGCAATTGCATATCAGTTGTACTGGGAGCTGGGTGTGGGGGTTGATCTGTTTTCTCTGGATCTGATAGTGGATTCTAGCCTGCCTCCATGGAGTGGAATTTTTGTTCTGTTTCTGTTGTTGCACTAAATTGATTGGTTTCAGAACAGAAGTCCTTCAGGTACTCAGTACTCAAGACTAGAGTAATCTCAATTCAAATGCAACTGAGAAGTGAAGGAGCTGATTGCTGGACCTGAGAACGAAGAAGAGGCACAGGATAAAGAACATACACATCCTCACTGAGCAGGTGTATGAACGTGAATGTGGCTTCTGATCTGGCCTGGATGTGGGAAGGCAGGATGGTACAAGGCCGAGTGTGTGTGTGTGTGTGTGTGTGTGTGTGTGTGTGTGTGTGAGAGAGAGAGAGAAAGTGTGTGAATACGGCTCTCACCTCAGCCCACAGGGCCAGAAGCAGACTAACTGAAAGAGCTTATTTTATTTCTTAATATTTTATTTATTTACTTTTATTTTATATGAATATGCACATACATGTGTATATATGTGTATCATGTGTGTGCACGTCTCTGGAGGCCAAAGAAAAGTGTCAGATCCCCTGAGACTAGAGTCACAGTGTGTTATGAGCTACCTGGTGTGGGTGCTGGGAACCGAAGTCGGGTCTCCTGCCAGAGCAGCAAGGACTTTTAACAATGAGTTCTTGCTTCTGCCACAATTTCGATGTTATCATGTTTAACATCTTAGTATCTATTACAAACTTTATGTCTCCTGTACTTTAAATTTTTTTGTACTTGAGTTAAGAATGATTTTCTTGTGTCATTGATGTATTAGAAAACAGCAAATTTGACTGCATGCTTCAATTTACTAGTAAGTTTGATACTTTTATGCATTTGACATTATCCTGAAAAGTTTTAGATACAGGTGCAAGGAAACACTGACATAAAAAAAGATATTACATCGTATCAGAGAAGTTGTTAATGTGCGGGACACAAAACCATGGCAGAAACCCTGGGGGCAGGTGGAGTTTAGGTCTCAGTACCAAAAACAGACAGTGTTGGTGAGGGGTCATAGGAATTATGGTTGGAGGAATCAGGCCCCGTGTGGCCAAAGTAAGTATTCTTCTTCTTCTTCTTTTTCTTCTTCTTCTTCTTCTTCTTCTTCTTCTTCTTCTTCTTCTTCTTCTTCTTCTTCTTCTTCTTCTTCTTCTTCTTCTTCCAGCTTCCTTAGGACAAGGAAGTTCACGGCATAAATCTGCATCCAAGCTCTTGGTTCTCAGGCAGGACATGAGGAAGGATGTGCAGGCGGGATATGTGGGCATCAACACCCCCTTTGATGTAAACGCATTTTCACTGTTAAGGAATCTGAGCACCTAGATTCACAGACAATTTCTCAATAGGAAAAATGTCTAGAATTGTGATTCTGTGAGACATAGGAGAGTACTGCTACAGGACCTGCGGCCCGAAGAGCAGCTGGATTGTAGCATTACGTTCTTATAATTAGTATTTGGGTTTTTTTTTTTTTCTTTTAGCTTAAATGACAACCATTAGCATTTTTAACTACATTCGGCCATGATGTACCCTTAACATTTGCTCACATGGGAAAATGTTACTTGGTTGAATGTTTTGTTTCCTTTTACAAGTATTTGTTTATTCATTTAATGGTGTGTGTGTTAAAAACAACTGTGGGAATCTGTTCGCTTCTTCTGTTACAGAGGTTCTAGTGACTGAACTCAGGTTGTCAAGCTTGGTGGTGAACGCCTTTACCTACTGAGACATATTGTTGATTTGCTTGAAATTTTGTTCTTTTGGCATTTCAGGGTGTCATCCAATCCACTAATTGCTAAGTCTTTTCTTGAGAAATCCATTTATTAACTTTTTTCCAGTTTTCTTCATATGATGTGTCTCCTTTTAATTGTCACTACTAAAAATAATTACGTAATTGGAGGAAAGGGTCCAGGGTGCCCTCTCCATGTACCTTTTATATTTGTCATGCACTATTAGATTTATGATGTGAACCTGTAATGTAACTTTTCTGCCCAGGTCCCTTGAGATGTCGTGCCTGTCACCATAGAAGGGGCTGGTATTAATGAGAAAATTTGTGGGACATACAGTCCTTGGAGAAGCAAATAGTAAACTGAACTTTGATCTGTCCACATTATGTCCTGCTTGGGAAGATGCAGGGAAGCATTTGGCATCACAGCAATGCAGCTCTCCTATTTCTTCCTTACTGTTTACCTCTCTGTGTGTTCACTCATAGGAAAACACGGCACACCAAGTCACTACTGTGAATCATAATAGATAAAATTATGGTAGCACATTGCTGATTTCCATCATTGCCTGTGTTTGTTCAAAGACTCCCAGATCCTTCCCTGGCAATGATGCTTTAAGCTGTGGGTAATAAACAGCTAACTTGACATACTTCTCAAAGCACAATATGCAAACTTGAGGTCATAAATATTATTTTTAACCACTCTAAAAAATGATATTTTCCCATGCTATCAAGGGAACAAAGTGTTTCTATTTCTAAGCATTTATCTATCCTGTCGGAGAATAAAACATATTTATTACTCAAGGGTCACGTTTTTTCCTGAAAATCATGAAGTAAATAACAAATAAATGACTGAAGTCACCAATTAGAAAACATCATTGGCTGCATAAGGATCAATTTACTAATGTATTATTTTATTCTATATCATTTCAGTTCCCAAGTGAAAATATTCTTATATGGATTACCATTTATGCTCTAATTTACAATGGAAAACTATGTGGTAAGTTTTGTTAGTCAAAGTGTGAGAATGTTTACAGGAGCATCATCAAGTCACTATTAGCACCATGTGTTCCCTCGACGCACTCCTTCACCTTTGGATGGAGATGAGATTTGTGACATTAAAGCTTCCAATGGTTTTTCAAGTCCTGACATAATTCATTATTCAACAAGGTGATGTTATTTAGTTCTTCGCCATTGTCAAAGTAAGACATTATGTGTTACCACTCTGTGGGTGTGCTATTTTAATATTTTTCTTCCAGTGCTCCTATCTATTGTCTGTTCTGTGGATAAGGTTGAATTTTAATGATTTCTCTCGATGGCGATAGAAAACACTCAATCATTTTGTTGTTATACAGTTATCACATGTAAGAGAACTGAGAAATAACACAAGGAGATTTATCTGAAAACCAGCAAGCGATAAAGACATTTCAGAAAATAAAGCACTTATCTTCTTGGTTACTTCATTCTCAAAGCCATATTGAATAAATTGGAGTTGATGAACAGACAGCTATTAAGTGATGAGACGTTAAAAGGCCTAAGATGATGACTGTGACCTCAAAGTGTCACTGTGCTTAGGCTTGAGGTTTTGTGTGTGTGTGTGTTTATATATTTAATCTCTCAAATATATCTTCATCCCAAGTATACACTGGAAGGAGCAAATGGTGCTAAAAGTGATTTTATGTTCCTGTAAGCATTCACACACACACAGAGAGACAGAGAGATAGAGACAGAGACAGAGACAGACAGACAGACAGACAGAGTGGAAGTAGTGAAATGGGTAATGGGTGAAGTAAACAAAAATGCTAGAGATATCTGAATAATTTTAAATATTTTCTCATGTTTCTTTTATCTGAATTTCTTTACTAATAAATGCCTAGGAAGTATCCAGTTATTTGGAGAATTTCTTCTTAGGAATTAATGAGTGAACAGTTGTTTACTCCTTTTAAACAATAGAAAATTGTTTATTTCATTCACTTAGGCTGCATATAACATTCTACCACTAACACCTAAGGGCCCTGAAATAAGGTGATTCATGCTTATTGGATTTTATTTCTAACTCAAAACCTACAAATCATATTTAATAACAAAATATGTATTTGTAGAATAGAGTATTACACCACTACAGCTCATCTCTCTGAGAAAACTACATTTCTCCATAAACCAATTTTTTCTTTTAACATTAAGAGTATTTCCCAAACCAAAACAAGATAAGATTTCACAACTTTTCTTAGAAAGGACATATCAATCCCTGTCAGCTGATCTCAAAGACTCTTAGTAAATAGAAAGTAGAATAATTTGCAGATTTAAAAGAAAAAAGGTGCCAAAACAACTCCTGGTGGCTCAAAGCCATTGAAATTCTATTATTTGTCATTTGAAGACATTGTATTTAACACAAGTTTCTCTAAAATAACAAGTGCAGGATACTGTTAAATTACATATTACATATTACACACAAGATAATTAATATAAAATTTCTTTCAAAATTATTGCAGGTTATGCATGTTTCTAAATATGCATAGGGTCAGTTTTAAAATCGAGGCGAGCATATTGGGGAAACTTTATTCTGCCTATAGTCTTTATTGGCCTAGTACTTTTGTATGAACAACTTACTTTTTCAAACAGATGCCTAATATTGAGTGAATTGCCTATTCCATTTGTGCCCTGCATCGGTCCATATTCATTGTGGAAGAGAACATAATTGAGGGAAGGTAGATAACCTTCCACAGCAGGCATTTTCTGTGGAGCCCAGTGTCGTCGTGACATTACTTGGGGTCTGAGTCAGAGCACACATCAGGCCATAATACATCTCAAACTGCTACTAAAGAATAAGGCGCATCCTGACACAATAGAGTGATGCTAAACTCCACATATCAAAGTGGTTTGGTTTATTTATAGTGCACAGTTTAATCTGTAAGGAGGCATGGCTTGATTCCTTGGGGACAGTCATGGTGGCTACAGGTCAAGATGTTGACAGTCATTGCAAGGTGAATCCATACAGAAGCCAGGTGTTTCTTGGCCATTTAGAAAGTAGTTCTAAGGCACGAGAATAGCAATTAATGAAGAACGTTCCAGAGAATGATGTACCAAGGTGGCACCAAGTGGAAAGATCAGCAGCCCTTGGTTTGCCTGATCTTCATTCAATGAAGGGAGTATAGTCTGAAAGGCTTGAGTTCTACAACAACACTAATGACCCCAAGAATTTACAGTGGACCTGCATCCCTTCCTTTCACTTCTTTCCGTCTGAAACAGTCAGCAGGGGTCTATGGACTATGCTCCCTTACACCTCTCCCTTAATAAGCCTTTCCCCTAATAAACCATCTCCTTTCTTGTAACCATTCACGTATATCTGTATAATTCATTGCAAAGAGGCACATGCCCTGGTACCTTCAGTATCTGCTCCGTAGACTCACATCTGTGCCCGTTCTGAGGACTGAGATCGTGTAGCCTGTGGCTTACTCTGTTTACCACTTTTGTTCAGTTTAAAAGTATCCTCTAAGATTTGAAAAGCCAAAATAATTCTGAGGAATCAATCCACCCTCATTAAGTGCTCTCTGCATTGCCATCTCATTTTAAATTTTAACGTATTTCACCCGTGAAGAATGTCTTTTGGTAGCACCCCCTTCTTTTAGACAACATTCCTTGTAGGTTATGAAAAATTAGGGGAAAAAACTCTTCCACTCTGATATTTTTTCAATTTTTAAATATTTATTAAATATCAATGTATCAAACTTAACAGTAACAGGGTGCTGGTAATTTTCTTAATCTTAGGAACAAAGACAACCTTCTTCTCTGTGCTTGTAAACTGATGCAGTGTGACGGCTTCTCACCACCACTGTCATGTCTCCGTGCCTATCTTCCCAGGCCTCAGTGCTTCTAAAAGATACCTCTGGTGAATTCTTATTGTTCCAGTATATAATGTTCCTAGTTATCTGTCTCTCACATAGTGTGAACTTCAATTTTTCTAACATCTTGGTCATGTCCAATGACATTCTTGTATTGTAAAGTACAGTACACAAATTACCACATATAAGTCTCATTGCAGAGAACAACTTCGCCCTTTATCTGGACACTTAACACTCACTCAGATATAAAGGGCACTTCTGTGCCCTTTTTTTAGCCACATGGAAATATAGCTTAAATCTGAGCTTACTGTATAGTAACATGTCTGTGTTTCTATATCTCTGTTTCACCTTCGCTTTCATTGGCTGTTTAAATTTATTTGGTGTCCTCATACTTGTCCCTTTTGAAGCTCATGCCATTAGATTTAGTTCATTGCTCAGACTATATCTTTATTTTATCATCTAACATAGTTACCCTTCTTTTGAACATCAGGACATTCCTTGAATTTGTGAGCATATGTCTTCCTTACTACCAAACAGTCATGATGAACACACTTCAGCTGTGGTGTGAAAGGCTATCCAGAAGGCCAGTGATAATCCAGCAATAAATATTCTTTAACCATAATGGCTCAGTTATCTACATCCTCTCCTATAACATAAGACTTGTTAATGACACAGCAGAAGACTCTGAGACTGCTGTGAGATACTTATAAATCTGATAATATGATCAGAGTGTAAAATTAAATGAGTTGGATATGATGTTCATTCATCATATATACTGAGTCAAATAGTCACTGCTGTTCCTTTTACACATAATTCCTTTAAGCCCATAACTATGCTTCTCAACATTAAATCACTCTAGTGTCTCAAATTTTATAGCATTGATGAATCTTTGGATCTTTTTAGGATCACTTTGATTGGTATAGAAATCTGCTTTTGAGTTAGCTCAACAAATAGCATAAGGTTGTATATCATGACCAATGTATGTGTGGACTATTTTAAGGAAAATGTAAAGACTTGAGCCTATGAGTCCCAATGAAGGATCACAAGAGGTAAGTGACACACTTTCTGCTCTCCATCGTCCATCTTTTCTACAACATTACGTGTTTCTGAGGATCCCAGGAAATGACTGTTCCAAGGAACTAAAGAAATGTGATAATGTAAGCCCTAGAAGATCAAATTTGGCAGTTTTGAGGCTTCAACTTTCATTAGTTTCAGTCCATTAAGCACACACTTGTTAATGTAACATTGAACACATAAAAGGAAAGAAATATAAACTTAAATGGGAAAATGACAGGCCAGCTATTTCACACAGACAGCCACACTGCAGGAAGAGAGTTCACCAGTGTCTACTGTTTTGCCTATAAATCAATATTTTGAATTTAGCATTTCTGAATTTTGTGTTTCATCAAAAAAATATAATTAATTTTTTTATCCCTTAAATTCCTGAACTATATGATTCATTAATAGAGTGCATGGTCCTATTATGTTTTAAGTAGAGTTATACTCCCTCCAAATTAGAATGATACACCCTCAACATCTTTTTACAAAATATAATAAGAGAATAAACACTGTATATCAAGCATAATACAAGGCATTTTCTGGGATAAATCAATATACATCACTTTCTTCCAACTCATGATTTGATGGAGTGATTACATAGGCACTTATATTAGTATAAAGCAGGAGTTCTCAACCTGTGGGTTGTATCCCCTTTGGGAGGTCACATGTCAGATATCCTGCAGCTCAGACATTTACATTACAATTTATAACAGCAGAAAAATTACAGTTATGAAGTAGCAATGAATACTTTTCTGGTTGGGTGTCACCACAACATGAGGAATAATACAGCATTAAGAAGGTTGAGAACCATTGGTATAGAATAAGGTAAATTAATTTAATTATAAAAGAATATTCTTGATAAAAATTGATAGGCCAATTTAAATAGAGGGAAATATAGTCTAGAGAGATAGCTCGGGGGTTTAGAGTTCTTATTGCTCTTGCAGAAGGTCTGGAGGTCTTTCCCAGCAACCTCACTGTGTGGCTTAGGACTGTTTGTAACTCCAATCCCAGGGAATCTGATGCCCTTTTCTAGCATCCATGGGCACTTTTACTAATCTAGTACATACACATATATTCAGGCACACATATATACAATAGAACAAATAAATAAATCTTTAAAATAGAGAGAAGTTCTATCTACTGAATAGAGCACATTTTAGGTAAAACTAAACTTGAATAAAATATGGAGCATTTTATACAGTAGGAAAGAACTATGGAACATTTGATTCCAGAGAAACAGAGGAAGGCACATGATAGTGGTGGAAATTTGATATGGAATCACGAAGCCTAGAGTTAAGTCTAGCTTCTGCTATATACATATGTGTATATATGTGTGTGTATGTGTATATATACAGATATGTGTGTGTGTATAATTTATATACATATGTATATATAATATTAGAGTTTTTATTTGCCTAGAAATAATACCAATGTAACAATAATAAATGGAATATATTCTTTTCATTTTTGAAATTATAAGATCGTTACATTTTCTCCCTCCAAACCCTCAGATCCCCCTTGCTCTCTCAAATTCACAGCCTCTTTATTTAATTGTTCACACACACATACACACACACACACATACACACACACACATACATACACACACACACACACACACACACACACACACACACACTTTGTAAATACATCCTGTTCAGTCTGTATAATATTACCTGTATATATGATCTCAGGGATGACCAGTTGGTACTGTGTAACCAATTGAGAGACTTTTCCCTAGGAGAGACCATTTCTCCTACTCTCAAATTGCCCCATTTCCCACATCCTTTGTTGAGGCCCTACAGTCTTCCCCCTGACCTAGTTAACGTGTCCATCGGTGGCCATGCTCAGTTCTTGTTTAGGCAGCCATGTTGATGAGGCTTTTTGGATGTAGCTTCGCTGACATTTCTAGGAGACACAATCTTACAGCAAACTTCCTGTTCCTCTGTCTCTTAGAATCTTTTCACCTTTTAGTCTACAATGATCGCTGAATTTTTTTAGCCTGTCCAAATTACTTTCTATATCTGAAAAAAAATCTTTATTTCCAAAATACTGTTAAGGTATATCTAATGTTATGCTGTGGAAGTAAAGCAGCATAAATGGTATCTGCAAAGTCATGAAAGTAGTAAAAATCTAATTATCCATGGAAGAATAGCACTATCTACTTTGGCTAGACTTTATTATGTAGGTGATAAATACAAATGGAAGGATTTAACTTCTAAAAGTCCTTCTGTGTACAAATAAAGAGTTTGGTTTTTTAAATGATAGGACGATTTATATAACATAAAATGCATGATTTTTTTAAAAAACAATCTGATTAGTTTTGGAAAATGTCTTCATAAATCTGTTACAGCTCTAGACAACTAATCCAATCATTAATTCTAAGCTGCTGTTCTTTTTTACTGTAATATTCCCATTTCTAAAGTTTCAAGTAAATGGAACCATCAGGCTATAGAATGACTTAGTTTTAGTTTTCTTAATGTGTTTTAAATTGCCTGTGTTGCTGCAAAATGTTGCTGGGTAAGAAGCCATTCCAAATTTCTTCATTCCTCAGATGACAGACAGTTGGATTCTTGAGAGACTGGCTTTACTATGAGTAAAGCTGTAGGAAAATTGAAGTGTAAGTCTTTTTTTATTCCTCTTGGGAAAATATCTAGGGTGAGATAGCTGGTTCACAGAGAAAGATTGTGTTTAAATATTGAAGAAGCTGACAAACTATTTTTACAGTTTATATTTTCATTTCCAAAAGAGAGCACAAAAGACATGAGACTTGGACGGGGAAATGTTGGGATGATGTAAATTTTCAACGGGAGAAGGAAGGAGCGAGACAGAACAACATGGAATGAAAAGGATGAAATTCATTATATATACATATGGAAGAAAAACAAGTAAATTCATTTTTAAAAGGAAATTCAAGTGATTTATTTTTCTGAATTTGATGTTTTGGGAACTTTCTTTAGGTATCTATCTATAGTATCCACTCAGTTTTCTTCAGTTATCATATTTTACTCTTGGTGTAAAGATAAACGGAACAGAGGTCAGAGATGATACTTTTCTACAAAGTATCACAAATCTATATTAATGAGTCAAGACTGAAACTTTTAGATAAGACATAGAAGAAAATTTTGGATGTTTTATGTCCTAAATAAGACTCAGTGTAAATCTTAAAAGAAAAATGGCAAGTTAGACTGTATAGAAACTAAGAATATATGAGCTTTAATTTAAAATATATGTCAAAAGAACAAATAATCCAATTTCAAATGTGTACAGATTTTAAAAGAGAACTCACAGTAGAGGAAATAGTTAAGAAACACTTAAAATATTCAACATATTTAGTTATCGGAGGAATTCAAATCAAAACTACTTTGAGAATTTTATCTTACACCCACCAAAATAGCTAAGATCAATAACACAAATAGCAACTCATGCTAGCAAGGATGTGGAGAGGGGCACACCCATCCATTGCCAACAAGACTACTATGAAAATCAGTGTGGCAGTTCCTCAGAATGATGGGAACTGACCTAACTGAAGATCCAGCTATGCCACTCTTGAGCATATAGCCTGAGGACCTTTCATCTTACCACAGAGACAGTTGGTCAATCATAGTCATTGCTATTCTATTCATAGCAGCCAGACATTGGAAACAGCCTAGATGCCCTCAAAAGAAAAATAGACTTAAAAAATGTGGTACATTTACACAATGTAATATTACTCAGCCATTAAATAAAATGGCAACCTCATATTCTCAGGTAAATAGCTAGAACTAAAACACACACACACACACACACACACACACACACAAAGAGAAAACAAACAAAAAACCCATGAAGTGAGATATCACAGACTCAGAAAGCTAAATACAGCATGTTTTCACTTATATGTGGATATTGCCAGTTATGTCAATGATAATCAAGCCACAATTTATAGAACCTCAGAGGCTAGGTATAGAGTAAGAGGCTGGGGAGATAGATAGATCTCATTAGGAAAGAGAAATAAAATATATAGTTATGGGTGGACGGAGTAGTGCTGGAACAGGAGAATCAAGTTAGGAGGGGAGAGAGACAGGGATGTGTGGAGAGACAGCTAAAATTAAGGGCTAGTAGAAGGGGTAGTATGGAACCCTTCTACAGTAGACGCTTCCTAAAATATATACATATATGAAGGCAACCTAAATGAAATCACCAAATAATGGGGAAGACTGAGTCTCGAGTGGACATTTCTTGTCACCAACTGAAGTGTTTAGAACCCAAATCAGATTACATCAAATTGAGGTTTTTGTCCAAAGAAGCTCCATGGAAATCCATAAACAACTCAGGCTGTTGCCGATACAATAGACTGTTCTCCACTAACTGACAGCAAGGCCCCATTGCTAAGCATAACACCTACACAACTCTTTGTACATGAAGAAATCAAGCTGACTACCTAGAGCCATCTCTACTTTCATGATAGTGTCTTTGGTACTGGGAGGTACTCTGCATACTATCAAAACAAATGTAAGTGCCAACTCAGTCACAATCCTTTGATCTACAATGGTGTCCCACCTGCGAAACTTGTGAGGGTAACCCATCAATATCTGATTTGACTTAAGGTTCACTCTATGAGATGGAATTCATACTTACTTGGGTTACCAAGAACCAAGACTAAATAGCCCATGGTCCTAGGGTAAAACCTAGGGTAAAAACTGATCTTACAAAAAATGTAGCAATAAAATTATTCCTAATGACATTCTGCTATTCTCATAGATCAATGATTTATTCAGCCATCATCAGAGAAGCTCCTTCCTGAAAATATGGGAATAAATACAAAGACATACAACCGGACATTTGCAAAAAGTAAGACACCTTGGAACACACATCCCTAAGTGGGGATGTCTCTGTCAAATCCCTCCCTCTGTGCTCAAGGAAACCCTGTGGAAGAGGAGGCTTTAACAGTGTAAGAGCCCAGGGGATAGAAAACACCATGAAAGCAAGTACCAATAGAAGCTAAGCTCATATGAACTCATAGAAACTGAAGCAGCATAGGCAAGGCTTGCATGAGCCTGCAGCAGGTCCTCTGCATGTTTATTATGGCCTCCAGCTTACTGTTTTTATGGGTACCTGAGTGTGTGAATGAATGGGCGTGTGGTTCTTTGCCTCCTCTGGCCTCTTTTCCTTCTATTTGTTTGTCTTGTTCAACTCCGATATGACAATTTTTGTTTATCTGATTATATCTTATTTTGTTATATTTCATTATCATTCCACAGAAAACTGTTTTCTTATGAGAGGCAGAAAGCAAGTAGATCTGGCTGAGAAGCAACATGGGCAGGAAGTAGGAGGAGTAGATGGAGGGGAAACTATCAGGATACATTATGTGAGGAATGGAAAAGGATAAGAAGGAAATATTAAGAAAATATGTTAAGCATAGTAAATAGTTAAAAGCATATTCCTGAGGGAAAAATAAATCAAAGAAAAAAACCATAAACTTACAATGTATCTGTATTCGGAATATGTAAAGAAAAACCTAAAACTCATTTATAGTCAAAATTTATCAAATAATAAATATTATTAAAATATGAGCAAAACTTAAACATAGAAAGAGATATAGCAAATAACAGGTAAGACTAGAGACATCACAGTGATCAGGAAAGTGTAAATTAAAGGACTTTAAATCTGTCATTTTATTGGAAGGTAATGTAGTCTATTTGATTTCATTAGGCGTCGTTCATGGAAAGACAGCATACGCCTTTCTGTAGATGGACAACTTGTGTTCTTTTATTGGTTTTTTCTCCTACTAAAAGACATTTGGGCTGCTTCTTATTTGGGTAGGCCATCAGTAATATGTATCTGAATGTTTATGCTCTGGTGTTGCTTAAGGCATAAGTTTTTTATTCACTTGGGCAAAATGCCCAGAAGTATAATTCTTGGATTATAGTATCTAAGTCCATTTACTTTTTAATTAACTGTGTTCCAAATTACTAGTACCATTTGTCTTCTCACTAGCAAAAAAAAAAAAATGAGAGGTCAGGTTTCTCTAGAACCTTGCTGAAATACTTGTTATTATCAGTGGATTTTTTCCAAGTTTAGTCAATTTAATAGCTTCTGATGGTAGCTTGTTGTTTGAATTTTCAATTCTCTAATAATATATAATTTGGAGCATGAGTCTATGTTCTATTTGTCAATATGTGCCCTTTGGTGAGATGTCTCTTCATAATTTCATACTTTCCACTGATTCAGCATCAGTAAAAACAAAGACCCCTCAAAGCAGGAATTCAAGAAAGAGGAGAGGCAGGCTGGCACAAATAAGTGTGATCTAACAACAATCTGCTTTAAGTGCTATCGTTTCTTTACAAGGGACATAGACCAATTGTACCTGAAAATAACCCAATAGAAAAAAAAAAAGCACATAAACTGAAACCTTAAAAATAGGAATGGAAAAGTATAGCAGCTCTTGAGTCCTCACCACCTCGTCATGACTTCTCTTTGTACACTTTGACTGTTCTCTAGATTTCTGCACTTCTGCTCCACCATGCTACCTCATTATTTCCTCCTGTAAATAACTAGCATAGATTCCATGAGCTGCTTCATCATCAAGATGGGATAACCAGCTCTCCTGCTCAACTTGTTCGCTTCAGATTAGCATTGTACCACTAAACAGCTAGTTTGTTGGCTGCTATTTCATAAAAAAAAAAAAAAAACTCATCTTAGGCCAACACAGGGGTACTTGCAAGGTTAAGATCATGGAGTACCAGGTGGATACTTTCTTCATGCAGTTTCCTGAGACTGGCAATTAAGACAGAATCTGCATTGTGAAAGCAGCTCAATGCTGTGTGAATGCCCACAGGAATCAGTAGGATGACAATTTCACATTTAAAATTATCAGTGAGACAAAATGAATACAAGAACACATCAAAGATATCATTCACCATGACCAGTAGGCTTCATTCCAAGCATGCAGGGATGGTTTAATATACGGAAATCCATCAATGTAAACCACCAAATAAACAAACTGAAAATAAAAAACCACATGATCATCTCCTTAGATGCAGAGAAAGCATTTGATAAAATAAAACATCCATTCATTTTTAAAGTTTTAGAGAGATCAGGGATACAAGGCACTTTCCTCAACAAAAAAAGGCTACATACAACAAGCCAATAGCCAAAATCAAAGTAAATGGTGAGATACTCAAGGAAATTCCTCTAAAATCGGGAACAAGGCAAGGCTGCCCACTCTCTCCATATCTCTTCAATATAGTACTTTAAGTTCTAGCGAGAGCAATAAGACAACAAAAGGAGATCAAGGGTATCCAAATGGGAAAGGAGGAAGTCAAATTATCCCTATTTGCAGAGGATATGATAGTGTACATAAGTGACGCTCAAAATTCCACCAGAGAACTCCTAAAGCTGATAAACACCTTCAGCAAATTGGCTGGATACAAAATTAACTCAAAAAAAGTCTGTAGCCTTCCTATACACAAATGACAAGCTTTCAGAGGAAGAAATTAGGAAAACCACACCCTTCATATTAGTCACAAGCAATATCAAATATTTAGGAGTTACTCTAACTAAACAAGTGAAGGACTTGTTTGAAAAAAATTTCAAAACTCTGAAGAAAGAGATTGAAGATGACCTGAGAAGATGGAATGATCTTCCATGCTCATGAATCAGGAGAATTAACATAGTAAAGATGGCCATCCTACCAAAAGCAATCTACAGATTCAATGCAATCCCTATCAAAATGCCTACACAATTTTTTAAAGACATTGAAAGTTCAATTCTGAACTTCATATGGAAAAACAAAAAACCCAGAATAGCTAAAACGATCTTGAACAATAAAAGATCATCTGGAGGAAACTCCATACCTGATCTCAAGCTGTACTATAAAGCAACAGTAATTAAAACAGCATGGCACTGGCACAGCAACAGGCTGGTTGATCAATGGAATTGAATCGAAGACCCAGATATGAATACACACACATATGGTCACTTGATTATTGACAAAGAAGCCAAATCCATTCAGTGGAAAAAGGATAGCATCTTCAACAAATGGTGCTGGTCTAACTGGATGTCTATGTGCAAAAAAATGCAACTGGACCCATATTTGTCACCTTACACAAAACTTAAATCCAAGTGGATCAAAGACCTCAACATAAAACCAGAGACACTAAGACAGATAGAAGAAAAAGTGGGGAAGAGCCTGGAACATATTGGCACAGGAGACAACTTCCTGAACAGAACACCAACAGCCCAGGCCTTGAGGTCAACAATTAATAAATGGGACCTCATGAGGCTGAGAAGCTTCTGTAAGGCTGGAGAGAACAAAGCTACAGCCTACAGACTGGGAAAAGATCTTCACCAACCCTACATCTGACAAAGGTCTAATATCCAAAATATATAAAGAATTCAAGAAACTAAACACCACCAAACCAAATAACCCAATTGAGAAATGGGGCTTGGAACTAAACACAGAATTCTCAGTAGAGGAATATCAAATGGCCGAGAAACACTTAAAGAAATACTCAACCTCCTTAGTCATCAGGGAAATGCAAATCAAAACAACTCTGAGATTCCATATTACACCCATCAGAATGGCTAAGATCAAAATTCAAGCGACACCACATGCTGGCGAGGATGTGGAGAGAGAGGAACACTCCTTCATTGCTGGTGGGAATGCAAACTAGTACAGCCACTTTGGAAATCTATCTGGTGCTATCTCAGAAAAATGAGAATAGGGCTTCCTCAAGACCCAGCTATTCCACTCCTTGGATTATACCCAGAAGATGCTCCAGCACACAAGAAAATTTGCTCAACCGTGTTCATAGCAGCCTTATTCATAATAGCCAGAACATGGAAACAGCCTAAGTATCCATCAGTAGAAGAATGGATAAAGAAACTATGGTACATTTACACTATGGAATACTACTCAGCTATTAAAAACAAGGAATTCCCGAAATTTGTGGTCAAATGGATTGAACTAGAAATGATCACAATGAGTGAGTTAACCCAGAAGCAGAAAGAGTTAAATGGTATATATTCACTTATATCTGCATACTAGCCCAAGGGGCATGTACCATGAAAGTCTTCACTAACCAGGAAACTGGGACAGAGGGGAGGACATCCTATTGGGACTCTAGATGAGAGAAGCATGGGAGAATGGCAAAGTTGAAGGATCCAGAGGATCCTAGAAACCTACAAGAAGAAAATTATGATAGGCAGATTTGGGCCCAGGGATCCCACTCAAACTATGGCACCAGCCAAGGACAATACAGGCCGTAAACTTCAAACCCCTACCCAGATCTAGCCAATGGTCAGAACATTCTCCACAGTTGAGTTGAGAGTGGGGTCTGACTTTCACACGTACTCTGGTGTCTCATATTTGACCATGTCCCCTGGAGGGGGAGACCTGGTGGCACTCAGAGGAAGGATAGCAGGCTACCAAGAAGAGACTTGATACCCTATGAGCATATACAGGGGGAGGAAGTCCCCCTCAGTCACAGCCATAGGGGAGGGGAGTAAGGGGAGAAAATGGGACGGAGGGAGGAATGGGAGGATACAAGGGATGGGATAACCATTGAGATGTAATATGAAGAAATTAATAAAATAAAATTTAAAAATAAAAATAAAAAATTATCAGTGAGATTACCTTGAAATCATGTAAAAGTGAAAAAGGAAAATGTCTTAGGCAGCATAAGATTCTTATGACTAAAATAACCAAGTATTTTTTTTGGGCAAGCAAGGTTGGAATGAAACATCATCCAAGGTGGTTAGTCCACCATTAGGAAGAGGTAAGAGGATTTTTCACCTAAGAACAGCATCAGCAAAGTCCTCAAAAAGGGATTAAAGAGTCCGAGTGAAAAACTGATATGTTTAGTATAAACAAATGCTAACAATTAAAGAAATATACTATAACTACAAGTGTAAGAAAATGATTTCTTTTCTCTCTAATTTTCCCTTTTCAGTCTTGACATTTTCATATTTGTATTCAATTCAACTTTATCATTTCCACTAACTGCACCTGCCTCTCACTCCTTCTGACCTCACTCTCTTTTAGCTTCAAGTCTCTTCTCTCTTCTCTCTCTCTCTCTCTCTCTCTCTCTCTCTCTCTCTCTCTCTCTCTCTCTCTCTCATGTGCACAAGCATCCCACTTAAACCATTAGTGCTGCTTATATGTGTATGTCTTGGATTTTTTTCTTTCACAGCATTACCTTCATATGTCATGGTTCTAATTAAGTACTTAGAAGACAAAGTACACCATTATTATAGCCTGCTGATACTTGTTGTAAGAATCACCATGAATTATCAAATTACACATCAAATAGTAAAATCTCTTATAGTGGAAGGAATTTACATGGCCCCACCTTGATGTCATTTCAATCTTTTCCTCTTCTAGGAGAAATATGATTTAATGATCCCAGAAAAGACTAAACACTGAATAGAATTCTGTGACAGTCGTCCCTTTCTTCCTGTATTTGAAGCTAGCAAATGATATTGTTTGATTCTCTTAGAAGTTTGAAGCACATTGGTTTACTCATTTTGGAGAACTTCTCTTCCTCTAATGAGGCACTTATGAAGAGCTTGATGGGAGCATCCCATAGACGGAATAAGGGAGTAGAAAGAGTGCACTACATAGCAAGTGAGAGGAGCTTGCTTCCTGACGTTACAGAGCATGATTTGTGCAGAACTATCTACATGACTTATCACACCATGGCATTCCTGTTAAAAAAAAAAAAATCCTTGATCAAGATCAAGTCACAAATCACCTAATTAGAATTAAATTCACTTAAGCTGCTCTTTATCTACCCATGTTTTTGAGGTACTTCAATTTTGGTTAAAATAGTTAGGCCCAGGGAGAGAAGCGGACTATGTGTTCTGTAGCATCCACTATACCATAGGAGACATCAGTGAAGCACAGAGCTTTGTCTGTAACTCAACAGAACCCACTTCACCTCTGCACTCTTCCCTTACTGTGTATCAGAGCAGGTTCTTATGGATCTCCAGCTTATGACAGGATGATTTCTTCACTTCCAGATTTCACATTTTATTCTTTCACCAGGAAAAGCTCTTATTTACTTTTTCGCTAGAAAAGTTCTATTTGCTCTGTCTTAGTTACTCTTCTATTCCTGTGAAAAACCTCCAGGACCTAGGCAACTTATAAAAGGGAGCATTTATTTGGGGACTTGCTTACAGTGTCAGAAGATGAGTCCATAATTATGACAGTAGGGGGCAAGGCAGCAGGAAGCAGCCCTGGTGCTGGAGCAGGGGCAGAGAGCATCTGTCTTTATGCAGAGAGAGAAAGAGAAGGGGCCATTCTGTGGGCTTTTAAAACCTCAAAGTCCACCTTTAGTGACACTTCCCCTCCAACAAGGCTATGCTTCCTAATCCTTCCCCCACAAAAAACAAAAACAAAACAAAACAAAATAAAACAAAAACGGAATCTACCTCTGTCATCTTTATTCACAACATCACAAAATTTGTAAAGGTGCAGCTCAAATACAAATTCTTTACTCAAGCATATTTTTCTCCCTCTGCCATGTGCTTATGATGTCTTCTGTGAATTCTTGTTGAATTTCTTTTAGCTTGGAGAACAATTAATTGTTTCTGGAATTCTCCTTAGCTTTTCAAGTGATGGAATTTTGTCTCAATTAAATTCAGACTGATCAAGGAACAAGATTGTTTTTAATGTGTGTGTGTGTGTGTGTGTGTGTGTGTGTGTGTGTGTGTGCGTGCAAACACATATATGCATCATGATAAAGGTAAATAAATGAATTCCATAGTATAAGATCAGCACACAGCTATGATCACTTTGGAAGGAAATTTTTTAAAATATACCAACTCTTCTCAAA
This sequence comes from Acomys russatus, assembly GCF_903995435.1. Lineage (NCBI taxonomy): Eukaryota > Metazoa > Chordata > Mammalia > Rodentia > Muridae > Acomys > Acomys russatus. The sequence continues at coordinate 65,484,612 of NC_067156.1, forward strand.
TCTTAAATCAACTAGGATTACTAGTTTAACTCTCTGGGGATAAATATCTAAGATTTACTTGGCGTAAGTGAGCTCCTGCCCCTCTCTATGTCCTTTGGGGATGCTGTGCTATTCCAAATTTGGGCTAGTCTTGTGACTGCTTGGCCATTAAGTGTTGAAAAGTGATTACATCCAGATTTTAATCTGTCTTTTGTTATGTTTTTTGAGCCTGGAGTCAATAATATAGAGAAACATAGCCAAGCACCGTGAAGGAGATACCCAAAGGATAAAAACTGAGCCTCCGAGAAAGACAAGCTGCCAAGTGACATGTGAGGAACACTGCCCCAGACCATTCACCCTAATCCAAAAGAATCGCTAGTTTTCCCATAGTATGAAAAATACTAGATGTTTATGTTTGAACTAAATTATTTGTGGAGGATTGGTAATAAAATAAATTTGGCTCCTAAAGTCACAGCATAGAAGAAAGAATGATTGTTTTCAAATTATCCATGATCAACACCTTAATTGCAGCCTATGAGTCCTTAGAAAAGAAATGAGAGACGATTATATCAGTAAAGAACAGAAGGGCTAGATGGGTACTCAGGCCCTGAGGTGAGATGCATTATAGAAGAATCTGGCACCCTTCTTTGAAATATTGCTTCCAGCTTAGAATTCTTCTACAGTAGACTATGTGAGAAATATCATAATGGACATTCAGCCCTCAGGATATTCTGGGAAATTTATTTAGATAAGTATCTACTTATAGAAAAATCAGAAATTGTCTCTTTTTAATCTTTGGTCTTGCATAGGAAACCATATTATTGAGATATTCTGAATACAACTTCTCCGTCTTACATAAAAGCTTACATTTGATATCCCGCTCAGCTCTCACAAGCTCTTGGCCGCCTCTTCTGTAATGCTCTCTGATCCTTAGGTGTAGGAGTGGTATTGGGGTTTAGATTTGGCCACCCGAGTCACTTGTTCTCCGCACTTTGACCAGTTGTGGCTTTCTGTAATGGTCTCCATCTGCTGCGGAGAGAAACATCTTTGATAGGAAGTGAGAGGCACACTTATCTGTGAGGTTAATAACAAATATTTAGAATGCAGTTAGAAAATGTATTGGTTTAGTGATATGGCATTAGTGGGTTCTCTTCGGAGTCCATGCCCTCACCATCTAGTACTGTGCTAGGGTTATAATATTAGGCAAAATTATCTCTTACTGAGTGGTCTTTAAGCCCAGTTACATGATTTTGTTTAGCCCCAGGACATAAGCTTAATTGCTGCACATCTTGGTCATTGTTGTTCAACAGTATTACAGCTGGGTAGGAGGAGTGTTTGTTGGTTGATTTTCTCACTTGGCTGCTTGTATAACTCTTTTCAGTATTACAAAACCGTGGGGAGGAGGCTTCCAAGTCAGTCCCAGTTTTATTTCTTCAAATCCTCTGTCCAAAGTGTGTGGTGTCTCCAACAATGGGGTCTTACCTTCGATTTCTGGTAGGAACTGAAGGGCATCGTCAATAGTCTGTATTATAAAGGAGTCTCTTGGATTTGCAAGGCCAACAGCTTGAAGGGAATTTTACTGTACCTGACATCAGGTTTTGGAGGGGAACATTGTTACCCCCAGGTGGTATAGTTTTATTAAAAGTAATCGTGTGTGTACATGTTAATTAAGTAAACATAAAACAATATTATTTTCTTTGGCTTTCCAAACATTTTTAGTGTTATTTATCTCATTTCCCTTCTTTTCCCTCTGTGTAGCCCTCCCTTCCCCTCCTGAAGTCTCCCGTGTTTTTCTCATCTTCCCATTCATAGCACTCATGTTTTACTATTCGGCTCTCTATAGCTTCCCACCTCATGGTCGATTTTTACTTTCCTGGTATGTTGTTACTCCAAGTGAGATCCCCAAATAAGAAAAAAAGTGAGGTGTCTGTCTTCCTGTGTCTGTGTTACCTCACTTAGCATACTCTTTTCCAGTTCTACAAATTCACATGCAACGTACACAACTTTATTTTTCTTTAAATTTGAACATTGTTCTACTGTATGCACATACTACAATTTTATTACCAATTCATCAGTTAAAGAACATTTAAGTTCTTTCCATTTCCTAGCTATTGTGAATAAAGTGACAATGAGTATGCTTGAACATCCTATGGGATCACAAAAATACCCTAGTCAACAAAGTAATCTGATTTTAAAAATTACAGTGCTGGAAAGATTATTATACTAAATTTCAAGATATATTATAGAGCCATCGTAATAAACATAACATGACACTGGCACCAAAATAGACATGTTGATAAATGGAGCAAAGTAGTAGACCCAAATATGTTTACATGTAACTGCAGCCATCTGACATTTGAAAAAAAAGCCAAAAATATACACAGGAGAAAAGACAGCATCCTCAACAAATGGTGCTGGGAAAACTGGGTGTCTACCTGCACAATAATGAAGAGAGGTTCATGTCTATCAACCTGCACAAAAGGCCACTCCAAATGGACTAAAGATCTCTAATTTGAAACCAGAAATGCTAAAACATCCAGAAGAAAACATAGGCAGTGCCCTACAAGATATAGATGCAGGAAAGTACTTTCTGAATAAGATCCCATTCATGCAGGAATTAAGAACAACAGTTGGCAAATAAGACCTCATAGAGGAGCTGGAGACCTATGACAGGGTAGGCTCCTGGGAGGATATAGGGTGACTCTAGCTGAGGCCTCTAATAGCGGGGGTTATGGAGACTGAAGAAGCCACCCTGTAGCCAGACATAACTCCTAGTGTAGGGAGGGGAACCCCAACCCACCCACAAAAACCTCAGCACCAAATTTACCCAATGTACAGGGATAAAGATAGAACAGAGATTGAGAGAATACCTGACCAAAGTCCAGCCCAACCTGAGACCCACACCAAAGGGAGAGCCAGGCCCTGATGCTATTAACAATGCCCTGCTGTACTTGCAGATGGTAGCCTAGCATAGCCATCCTCTGAGAGGCTCTCCCCAGCAATGGCTCGAAACAGATGCTGAATCTCACAGACAAACATTGGGTGGAGCTCGGGGAGCCTTGTGGAAGAGTGGAGGGAAGGATAGAAGGACCTGGAGGGAACAGGAGTTCCATAAGAGTACCAACAGAACCACCTAACCTGGGCAGGGGTCGGGGGCATTGCAGAGACTGAAGCAACAACAAAAGATCATGCATTGACTGGACCTAGACCCCCTACACATATGCACCTGATGGTCATCTTGATCTTCACATGGGTGTCCTAGTAAGGGGAGCAGGAGCTATCTCTGACAACCACTCGTCTGCACACTTTTTGATCACTTCCTCCTGGTGTGGCTGCCTTGCCAGGCCACCAAGGAAGAGGATGTGCTCTGTGCTCAGCCCTGTGTCACTTGATGTGCTGGGGTGTGTTGGTGGGGTGGGATGCTCCTTTTCCAAGAGGTAGAGGAGCTGAGATAGGGTATAGGGGAAAGAGGGAGGGAGGTTGGGACTGTGAGGAGGGGAGGTCAGGGCTACAATTGGGATGGAAAGTGAATGAATGAATGAATGAATGAATAATGAATAAGTAAATTTTAAAAATAAAAATAAATAAATTTAAAAAGGTTCTGTACAGCAAAGGAAAATATCAGTAGCATAAAGAGAGGAAGCTCACGGAGTCAAAAAGGATCCTTGTCAAGTATACATAAGATGAAGAATTAATATCCAGAAATATTTAAACGATTCATAAAACAACAAAAACAATCCAGATTTACAAGTGGGCTATGGGTCTAAACATAGTTCTTAAAGTAAGAAATAATAGTGGCTGGGAAATACATCAAAAGTGTTCACTATAACTAGCAATTGGGGAAAATGCAAATTAAAACTACTTTGAGTTTTCATTTTACCCAAGTGAGAATAGTTAAGATCAAGAAAACAACTAACAACAAATGTGGTGAAGATATGAGAAAAGAGGAACCCTTGATAGCTGTTGTGTGATTTCAAACTTATGCAGCCACTCTGGAAAGCAGTGTGGAGAGTTCTCACAAGGCTAAAAGTAGATCTACTGCATAATTTAACTGTTCTGCTCCTTGGCATAAGCCCAAAAAAGCAAACAATAGTTTTTAAATGTTTGTTTTTCTTCCTTTTGTTTTAATTTAACTATATTTACTGTTTTGTTTATTTTTATTTTAGTTTGTTCATTGTATGAAAATAGTATTTTGCATATTTAACTCACATTTAATATTTATTTTAAAACATATGTTTTGATGTGCTAAATTTACACTGTTCTCGTTTTCAAATAGATTGTAGGTTCTCTGATGGACAAAACTCTCCCCACTCTTGCCCAACTCATTTCTGCTTCTGTAAGATAGGAGAATCAGCTCAGAGTCAGAGACTTTTCTATCAACTATGCTTACCCATGTGCCTCATGACACAATAACAGTGGATCCCATAAAAGAATTGGTTTGGGGCATAATTTCCAAGTTAGAAGTTAATTTGTAACCCACAGCATTCTTTCCAACTACTCCTGTACAAGGATTTTACAGCTGCCCAGCAGATTTTAAGACCACAATGATAGAAGATTGCTTCAGAAGATTGTATCAGAAGATTGCAATTTTGCCGATATGATTGAAATAAAATTGATGCCAAGAATTTGGCATGGCATTGATCCCACTCTTAAACAGAACCCTTATATGTCTTCTCTTTGAAGATGAAACTGAGTTCCAAATCGAGCCTAGAATCTGGAGACGTGGTCTTCCTCAGAATATCCGAAGAAAGCTTTTGTGTTCTGTGTGCTCCATCATCATTTCTAGATAATTACTTCATTACATTTCAATTACCTTACCCACATTTGACACATGAAGACGCTGGGTGAGAAATATTAAACGGCTTGACCAGAGCCGTGAAAGAACCCATCAACATTTTAATAGGGGTCAAAATCCAAAGTGTCTATCCCGTGGGCTCTGGCTACTGTCTGATTGTTACCCATTCCTTCTCACAAACGTGCTGCACACAAACAGACGAATGTCTGTCTGTAATTATGTCACTTAGATATTGTGGATTGCGCTTTGGAAGACGATTAACTGTTGACTCATGTGTTCACCTATTTCCCCACAATTAAAAAGATGTGTGTCTCAAATAAGAAATAAAGATAAACAGGTTTTGGAAAAACTAGATCAATTCTGTTCTAATCTCAAGATTGATGAGCCAATTTGTATGAGTTCAGCTTCACGGATGTACATTTTAGAAAGCATAAATAGGAATTTAGTAGCTTTTTGGCTCCTCTCAAGAGCCTGAACTAACTAATATTTAGCTAAGGTTTTGGGGTCTCATCTTGGCATTATTACAGGCAGCTCATTAGGACATTCGAGGGAACAAAAACACAACCTTTCAAGCACTTTTCATCTAACATGCGCTGATTAGCCAGATTCTGCATGCAGGCAGCTCTGCGACGACAGCATGTCATGGATGAGTTGAAATCACAAGATTATAAACTTTTGACCTCAGAACAACTTACAGCCACAGCACGGACTCAATAAGTGTTCTCTGAACTGACCAGGCTGTTACCACATCTACACTGCAGTATCCTTGGATTTGTAATCTTTTGTGTTAGTCTGCAGTAGCATGACCCAGTCGGCTGGACTGTCACTGCTTACCAGCAGGAGTCCTACCTTATGCAGCCTTCTTCGCCAGCTAACAATTAATTAATTTGACTTGGGGAGGGTGGCATGAGTTTCCTCTTCAGATATGTTGAAAGCAATTCCTTCAGAGTGAAGTGACACCTGGTTTCACACATCCCATTAAAATTGCTAGCCTCAAAAAGCATACCAACCTGGTCCTAATCGCATCGAGAAGAGCACAGCCATGATTAGGGGCTTTTGCCTGGTGTTAACAAATGCCAGGGGGCATCGTAATCTCTGCAGATGAATTCTCCAGGACTTAATTAGCTCTCTCTCTCTCTCTCTCTCTCTCTTTTTATTCTTTGTAGCATTATGCAGCTCCCAACATACCCGGTACTTGCTTGAGGCATGGGTCAAAGCACGCAGCTGCCAATTATTCAATATTCATGATATTTTATAAGAAATAAAATGTACATGAAGCACATCATATTGAAGACTGTAAATCCAGTACGTTTATGAAATAGCCTAGTTCTTGGAATAATAATTTAAGAAACTCTGGGCCACAGGACACTTGTTTCTTATATTTTGGGACTGTCTTTTTAAACTTGAAACATCAAGAGACATAGAATGAAGTTAGCTCTCCTTGGATTTCAATTTCTATCCTATGATCTCAGTATATACCTCTTGCATAACACTGAAGGCATCACTTCTTCATGTGTAAAAAAGAGAAAAGGGAAATGGTAAATTTTCAGTTTTTAAAATGTAGACTGGCTTTTCTGATGATTATGGGGATTTTTATTTGTCTTCACATGCATGCACATTTTTCTTTAAAATAAGTAACAAAGGGAAATGCTCAACTTCATTTTATTATGAACCATCCATGGAGAGAATCAAAATTTTTAAATTTTTGCAACCAGCTAATTCCTGCACCTTGAGAAGTTTGGAAACAAATTTCTTGCATTAAAAGGACATTCACAAAAATGAATTCTTGGAAGTTATTTTGCAATGAGATAACATTTTAACGCACTAACATGGGAGGTTTTAGTTTTCTGATCATTGTACCTCCCTAAAGTGTCAAACTATGTATCTCTTTGCTGGCTCTGGAGTATCCAGCATCTTAAAAATACCTTGTGGAAAAAATAATTCTAATTCGGATGTAAATTGAATGGCTTCTTTTATAGGCATTGCTCACTTAAGCTGAAGTCAACACTCCTTTAGAGAATAGACCCTTGATTGCGAGGCTTGGTGCTTTATCCTATCTGATTCTTTAGAGAGAGACTCACTGAGTCCTTCCTCTAGCATGTATTTTGTTATTGTGAGTCATGTGCTTTTACTGCTGATTCCTCCTGCATATAAAACGTAACCTGATAGGAACGTTTGTCTGCCTGATTCTCCAGCTTATCCCTGGTGCTCATTAAACACTGTATAACATCCAGTTAAGGCTCACTGAACTTGTGCTTATTAGATGCATCTCGGCCACATCCCTGGCATACTATATGGAGCGGCTGAAGGGGAAAAAGCATTGGCAGGAGAGGAAGAAGTAGATCAATACACAAAACATTGAAAAACATATGGGTGGCTATGAAATTCCACAGGGATTGAAAAAAAAAGTTGCCAGAAAACGAAGAAGCTCAGCTGATCAGGTGCTAAGGAGCATGGTCCACAACAAGAAAGATGTGCGTTTATGAGAGGGGGAAGAAAAAATGATGTTGGGAAATGTGAAACCAGAGCCAGATTGTGAATAGTCTCAGTTGTCAGGATGGGAGTTTGGTAGCCGACCACCTTCTGAATGCCCCGACTCAAGTCTGTTTGTTTACAAGCTTTGCAAGGAATAGAGGAGAAAGAGGTTACGACTGAGCCAAGAAGATGTCAATCTGCCCTGTAGTTACTTGCGATTTGGGGCAATTTCAAACAAAAGCAGCAAATAGAAAGATCCCATCCCCTTTATTTTCTTTTCTTCACTCCACGAATACCAATTACAAGTGATTGAAGGAAAATGTTTCCATGCCATTTCCCCAGCCCTGACAGTGTTACACGCCTGGGGTCAATTTTAAGGGTTCCAACACAGATACATTTACAGAAGACACCCATTTGAATTTTCCCCTTGATTTTGTCACTGTGTTGAATTATTTGATGTTATTGTATTTCTCAGTTGATACAAATTATAGTCAGATAAAGGCAATCAACATTTTTAGCAGTCCTTCAAATTGTGACTTCCTGTCAGTAGGAAACAATAATAACTTGTAGTGTTTTGGAAATTGGGTGTGACATCTCTGCTATACTCCCAGGAAACTGAAGTTTTTAGTGGTATACATTGTTACATTTTTTAATGTAATAATGAAACATGTAAATTTAATCAAATGTCCCAGAAATTTAAATATGCCAATTTCCTGGTGAATAAGATAGTATTACATGATTATTTTGCAGAATGTGAGAAAATAATGACATTAAACATAAACATATCTCTGAATGCCAAAGTATATGTTTTCAAAAGAGTAATGTTAGCTTAGGGAGTGAGCCAAACTATATGTTGCAAAGTTTTATGGCCCTTTGAAGTTTTACAGTAGAAAAACACAAACAGCACAGCAAGGAATGAATTAAAGTTTTAATGGAATTTCAGTAATACTCTGTGTGGGGTGGGAGGTGGGTGTGTTTAATATTAACTTAGGAGAGAGCGGTATTTTTAAAAAATTGGAGAAATTACATTTTTCAAGATTAAGTACTTGACGTTTGTTCCAGTTGCTTTGCTATATTAGTTACCCAACCTTTGAAATACTTTCTGGATATTTTCATAATATCCACATGTGAGTGTGCATATGTGTGTGCTCGTATGTTATACCCATTGAGATAGATATGTATAAAATGGTCAAGTGTGAGAACTGATGTGCGTCTTAGGATATCCTGATTAAATCCACAGGCCACTCTGGCCAGTGAAGCACATGGGCTAACTGCAGATCTTGACCTCTGCCTCCTCTCCTCCAAACCCAAGTGTCCTTTCTCATGCCCAGCTCTGTAGCAGGCACCTGCTGCGGCCTCCCTTCCTCCCTGCCCCAGTATCCAGGGATCACGTACAGCTTCTCCTCCACCTTCCACTCATCTTGTTATCTCAGACCCCAGCTCCAGCAGGCTTTCTCTAGGAACCCTCCAGCCAAGCCTGCCTGAGAAGTAGTAGGACAGTAAATCAGGAAGACAAGGTTTAGACCTTCACTCTCCCTCTTTTTCCCCATATTCTATTCCCAGTGCCATCTTCAGATCTATAGCAGAAAAACTGTTGTGGCCTCTGTTTACTTTCTACCCCCTCCCCCACAGAAGACTAAGCAGATCCTTGTGTTCCTCCTTCCTGTGGTCCCCTTTACCCTTCTGCGGCCCATTCCCATTGCTAATAATTACCACCTAAAAGCTCCTAACACCTAAAAACACATTTTACCTGAAACTCCCAGTGGTCATACCTATCAGGAACAAAGAAGAATGGGCAGCACACAACCACCACACTGTCCAGAGAAGGCACCAGAAACGAAGGAACAAACACCCACCCAACATACAAAACCAGACATCAGCAACTAAAATTACAATCTTTTCAAACACAAATGCCTATATGACAGTGTAAAAGCATAGTCAGTAACAGCCAGGACTTTATGTCTCCACCAGAGTCCCGCCACCCTACTACAGAAGGACCTACATATTGCAACATCGCTGAAGCATTAGACAAAGACCTTAAAATAGACTTTATGAATGTGATAGAAATCCTTAAAGAAGAAATGAATGAGTCCTTTAAAGAAACCTATGGAAACACAAGCAGTGAAAGGAAATGAATAAAACACTTCAAGATTTAAAAGTAAAAAGAGAATCAATAAAGAAACCCCAAACTGAACATAATATGGAAATGAAAAATTTAGGAACTCGAACAGTAGCCCCAGAAGCAAATCTCATCAATAGGATACAAGAGATGTAAGAGAGACTCTGAGGCATTGAAGACAAGATAGAAGAAATGTATACTTCACTCAAAGAAAATGTTAAATCTAAGAAACTCATGACACAAACCATTCAGAGCATCTGTGCCACTGTGAAAAGACCAAATCTATAACTAATAGGAGTAGATGAAGGAAAAGAAACCCAAATTAAAAGCACAAATTTTTTTCAACAAAATTATAAAAGAAAATTCCCCTAGCTCAAAGAAGGGTATGCCTATCAAGGTACAAGAAGCATACAGAACACTAAATAGATTGGACCAGAAAAGAAGTTTCTCTTGGCATATAAACATCAAAACACTAAATGTACATAACAAGGAAACATATAAAAAGCTGCAAGAGAAAAAGACCAAGTAAAAAATAGAGTCAGAGCTAACAGAATGACAATTGACTTCTTAATGGAGACTGTAAAAGTGAGAAGAGCCTAGACAGATGTTTTACAGGCCATAAGAGACCACATATGTTATCCCAGAATACTATACATAATAAAACTTTTAATTACAGTATCTGAAGAAAATAAGACAGCCAATGATAAAGCCTAATTTAAGCAACATCTATAAACCAATTCAGCCATACAGAAGTCACTAGAAGGAAATCCCTGACCCATGAGATAACCAGACCCAAGAAAATACAAGGAACAAATAATTCCAGAATATCAAATCAAAATAGAGGAAAACACTCACAAAAAAACATGACCACCACCACCAATACCAAAACCAACAACAACACACCACAGCATATGAGGAATCAACAAACACTGCTCATTAATAAATATCTCTCAACACAACTGGTCTCAATTCTCCAGTAAGAAGACACAAACTAACAGAATGGACATAAAAACAGTATTCATCCTTCTGTAGCCTCCAAGAAACACATCTTAGCATCAAGGATAGACATCACCACAGAGTAAAAGGCCAGAAAGATATTTCAACTTATAAGTAGCAAACTGGTGTAGCCATTTTAATATCTAATAAAACAAACTTCAACCCCAAACTAATCAGAAGAGATAGGGGAGGACACTACATACTGATCAAAGGAAAAATACGCCAAGAGTACATTGCAATTCTGATTAGCTATGCACCAAACAAATGAGCACTTCAGTTCATAACAAACACTACATCATCGTAAATCACATACTAACACACCACACACACATAGTGGGTGATTTCAATATCAAGCTCTCTTCAATATAAAGTCATCCAGACAAAACTAAATAAAGAATGACAGACCTAGCCGACTTTATAAATCAAATTGTCCTAGTAGGTATTAATAGAACACTTTACCAAATACAAAAGAATATACATTCATCTCAGCATCTCATGGAACTTTATCCAAAATTGAGGACATACTCGGACACAAAACAAGTCTCAACACTTAAAATGAAACTGAAATAACATCCTGCATCCTATCTGGCCACCAGGGATTAAGGCTGGATATCAATGACAACAGAAAGCTTACAAATTCATGGAAACTGAACAATGCACTAATGGATGAAAAATGGATCATGACAGAAATTAAGCAATAAACTTTCTAGAATTGAATGAAAAATGAATATACAAAATACCCAAACATATGGGGCACAATGAAGGTGGTTCAAACAGGCAAGTTCGTAATATTAAGTGACTGTATTTTAAAAATTGGGGCACTTCCATACTAGCAACTTAACATCACACCAGAAAGCTCTAGGATAAGAAAAAAAGAGAGATCATAGCCAAAAGAATAAATGGCAAGAAATAATCAAACTTAGGCCATAAATCAAAATAGATTTGAAAATCAATAAAACAAAGAGATTGTTCTCTGTTAAAAATAAATAATATCAATAATCCACTATACAAATTAACAGACAGAGAGAGGGAGAATAAGTTAAGAAAATCAGAAATGAAAAGTGAGACAGACATTGAGGAAATCCAGAGAATCATAAGGACATACTTTAAAATCCTGTACATCTGCAAATTGGAAAAATATAAAACAAATGGATAAATGTATCAATATTTGCAACATACCAATGTTAAATTAGGTTAGATAAGCAATGTAAACAGACCTCTAACTCCTCTCCCAACCAAAAAAATTCCCAGTGTCAGATGCCTTTAGTGCAGAATTCCACCAGATTTGCCAATACTCCCCAAATTATTCCACAAAATACAAACATAAAGAACATTGCCAATTTCATTTAATGAGGACACAATTACTCTGATACTCAAACCATCTAAATACCCAGCAAAGAAAGAATTACATACCAATTTCCCTTATGAACATAAACATAGAAATTATCATAAGATACTTCCAAGAATACATCAAAATGATCATCCAATATAATCAGGTAGGCTTCATGCCAAAGCTGCAGAGATGATTCAAAATATGCAAATCAATAAATATAATAAATTTACCTTATAAATAAATTGAAAGACAAAAACCACATAATTATGTTATTATGTTCAGAAAAGGCCTCTGACGTATCCAACACCCCTTACTGATAAAGGTCTTGAGCGATTAGGGATACAAGATACATACCTAAAGATAATAAAGGCACTTTAAACAGGCCTATAGTCAGTATCAACTTAAATGGAAAGAAGCTTAAAGCAACTCTAGTAAAATCAGGGAAAGACAAGGCTGTCTGCTCTCTCATACATATTCTATATAGTACTTGAAGTCTTAGCTACTGCAATAAGACAACTGAAGGCGATCAAGAGGATACAAATTGCAAAGGAAAAATTCAAAGTATCTTTATATGCAGATTATATGATGATGTGCATAAGTGATCCTGAAAAACTTTACCAGGAAACTCCTATGGATGATGAGTACTTTCTTTTTTCTTTTTAAGATTTATTCATTATATATACAACATGCTGCCTACATGGTGCCTGCCCACCAGAAGAGGCCAGTAGATCTCAAATTTTCAACCAAGTAACTGGATACAAGATAAACTAACAAAAATTAGTAGTCATCTCATATACAAATGACAGATAGACTAAGAAATCAAGGAAACAACATCTTTCACAATAGCCTCAAATAGTATAAAATGTCTTGGGATAACTCTAACCAAGCAACTAATGGACTTGTATGAAAAAAGCTTCAAATATTTGGTGGGGGGGAGAAATTGAAGAAGATTATCAGAACATATAAAGATCTCTCATGCTCATGGATAGGTAGGATTAACATAGTAAAAATGACCATCCTACAAAAGCTATCTACAGATTCATTGCAATCTCTTGTCAAAATATCAACATGATTCTTCACACATCCTAAACAACAACCTTAAGCTTCATATGGAAACACAAAATATGCAAGACAACTATAATAATCCTGAACAATAAATGATCTTCAGGAGACATCATCATTCCCAATTTCAGGTTGTACTACAGAGTGATAATATTAACAGAAGCATGATATTGGCACAAAAATACACAGATTTCAATGGAATCAAATTAAGACAAATACAGATCCACCCATCTATGAACACCTAAATTTTTTTTGTAAAGAAGCCAGAAACACAGACTTGAAAAAAGTCTAAATCTTCAACACACGGTGCTGTATATACTGAACGGCTACGTATGGAAGAGTCCAAGCAGAGCACTGCCAATGATTTGTATGAAACCCCACTCCAAAAGCATCAGAAACCTCAACATAAGACCAGATCACTGCACCTAAAAGATGAAAAAGTGGGTATCAGCCTTAAACTCATTGGAACAGGAAAAACTTTCTGAACAGAACACCATTAGCACAGACACTATGATTAACAATAAGTAAATGAGACCTCATGAAACTGAAAAGCTTCTGTAAAGCAAAGGACACCATCAGATAAAGAGGAAGACTACAGAGTGGGAAAAGATTTTTACGTTTTCCACATCTGATAGTGAACTAATATCCAAAATATATAAAGAACTCAAAAAACTAGATATCAAGAAAACAACCCATTTTTAAATGGGGTAGAAACCTAAGCTGAAAGGTTTTCAGCAGGTGAAACACAAATGGTGAAAACCACTTAAAGAATTATTCAACATCCTTAGTCATCAGGGATGTCCAACCCAAAACTACTTTGAGATTTCATCTTATCCCCATCAGAATGGCTAAGATAAATAATACAAGAAACAGATCATGCTGATGAGGATGTGGAGCAAGAGTACTCATCCATTGCTGGTGGGAGAGCAAACTCACACAGCCAGTATGGTAGGTACTCAGGAAGCTGGGTATCAATCTACCTTAAGTGTAAGGTATCCCACTCTTGAGCATTTACCCAAAGAATGCCAGATATTGGAAACAACCTAGATACCCCTCAACAGAAGAATTGATAATGAAAATGTACTACATTCACATGATGGCATATTACTCAGCCATTTTTAAATTACTTTTTGAAAAGGGATATTATGAAATTCACAGCTAAGTATACAGAACTAGAAAAAAAGCATCCTTAGTGAGATAACACATACCAAAAAGATAAATGTCTATATATTATGACTTCCATTTTAGTAATTTTTATGGGATTGCTGACTCTGCGAGTGGCCTCTTTTTCTTCTGTTCGTTTTGTCCTATTCCAATATGTTACTTTTGTTTTGTTTTATTATAATTAATTTTATTATTATCTCTTAAAAGTATATTTTTTTCTAATGAGAGACAGAAAGTGAGTGGATTTAGATGGGAAGAGAGTTGGAAAGGAACTGGGAGCAGTAGAGAGGAGAAACTATAACAAGGTATATTGCATGAGAAAACAAATCTGTTTTCAATAAAAGGAGAAAAAGGAAAAGCCTGGTTAAGAAAAGCCTGTTTCCTACCCTTAGTATTCTCTTACTTTACCTGCCACTTCTTGTAGAAATTCTTGTAATATCTAAACTAGAAAAAAAAATTCACCCAAACAATCTCATTAAAAATTATAATGTCGTATCACACTCTCCACTCAACTGTACTCTGGTGCCTCACATTTGACCATGTCCCCTGGAGGGGGAGACCTGGTGGCACTCAGAGGAAGGACAGCAAGTAGCCAAGAAGAGACTTGATACCCTATGAGAATATATAGGGGGACGTAATCCCCCTCAGGAACAGTCATAGGGGAGGGGAATAATGGGAAAATGGGGGGGGAGGAATGGGAGGATACAAGGGATGGGATAAACATTGAGATGTAACAAGAATAAATTAATTTAAAAAAAATTATAATGTCAAATAATTTACTTGATACAACTAAATAAATACACATTATTTTATTTGTGGTTGCAAAGCTTACTTACTGAGTTTTCATAACTCTAACATCTTAAATTTCTACTTTATTTTAACAAAATTGATACTGTTTTTAACAAAATCTTACCTCCTTTTCATTTTGTTCATTGAAACTTAGGTTTTGATGGTTTTTTGTAGGTGAATTCAACTGGGTTTGGACACCTTATGATATGTTAGCCTTACATTTTTACTAGATGTGTCTTCTGTAATTGTCTCTGTCAGCTGAAAGAAATACAGGAGAGCTTCTCTGATGTAGTGAGAGCCATATTTATTTATGGGTATAATGCAAAATATCTTTGCATACTATGAGCGCTGGTCCTCTGTAAAATATGTAACTGACAAAGATTCTGCCCCACTTTATGGGCTTTCTCTCACTCTATTAATTGTTTACTTTGCTGTATAGAAGGTTTATAATGTCCCAGTTGTAGCTAGGGTCCTATTCAAGTCTTTTCTTAAACCTATACCTTATAGGGTATAGCCTGTGTTGTCCTCTGGAAGTTTTGGCATTTCGAGTTTTATATTAAGGTCTTTGGTCTATTTTAGAGCTACTTTTGGATAAAGTTATAGATACGGATCAAATTTTATTCTTCTACAAGTGGGCATTCAGTTTACTCAGCACTGTTTGTTAAAATGCTGTCTTACCTCCAATGTGTATTTTTTGACACCTTATCAAATATCAACTGCGTATGATTATATACATTCACTTTTTTGTCCTCTATTTAATTCTGTCCATCTATATGCCTCTTTTTGAGTCAGCATCATACTTTCTTTTTCTTTTTTTTTATTTATTCTTGTTACATCTCAATTTTTATCCCATCCCTTGTATCCTCCCATTCCTCCCCCCCCCCCTTTTTCCATTATTCCCCTCCCCTATGACTGTCCCTGAGGGGGATTACCTCCCCCTATATATTCTCATAGGGTATCAAGTCTCTTCTTGGCTACTTGCTGTCCTTCCTCTGAGTGCCACCAGGTCTCCCCCTCCAGGGGACATGGTCAAATGTGAGGCACCATAGTATGTGAGAAAGTCATATCACACTCTCCACTCAACTGTGGAGAATATTCTGACCATTGGCTAGATCTGGGAAGGAGTTTAAAGTTTACCTCCTGTATTGTCCTTGGCTGGTGCCTTAGTTTGAGCGGGACCCCTGGGCCCAAATCTGCCTATCATATTGTTCTACTTGTAGATTTCTAGGACCCTCTGTATCCTTTTATTTTGCTATTCTCCCATGCGTCTCTCATTTAGAGTCCCAATAGGATGCCCTCCCCTCTGTCTCAGTTTCCTGGTAAGTGAAGGCTTTCATGGGACATGCCCCTTGGGCTAGTATGCAGATATAAGTGAGTATATACCATTTGATTCTTTCTGCTTCTGGGTTAACTCACTCATTATGATCATTTCTAGCTCAATCCATTTATCCACAAATTTCGGGAATTCCTTGTTTTTAATAGCTGAGTAGTATTCCATAGTGCATATGTACCACAGTTTCTTTATCCACTCTTCTACTGGGGGACATTACTATTTTTATCACAGTAGCTCTATAATATATCTTGAAACCTGGCATTATTCCTTTTGTTCATGATTTCTGTGGCTATCTGGGAGACAGAGAGAGAGAGAGAGAGAGAGAGAGAGAGAGAGAGAGAGAGAGAGAGAGAGAGATTACATTTGGTCTAATGATTTCCACAATGTTATATCTCTTAGTCCATGAGCATTGGAGGTCTGTATATCCAGCACTTTCTTACTGAGCCAGGATTACCTGATTATGGTTGGAGCAAAATGTCAATCAGGCTGGGTTAGAGGAGTCACAGAAACTCCAAAGCAAGTTTATTACAAACAGACTTTGAATCTCCTTATCAGAAACAAAATGCAATGGTAGTTGACAGGATTGATTGTTCTGCTTCTATATGCCTCACTTGCTTCTGAGGGATGCACAATACACACGTGACATGAATGCTTCACTGCCTTAGTTTCTCAGGAACTGAAAGGCACTCAGTGCCAGAGAAGCCATGGACTCTGACCTGAAAAACCTATGGCTCATATCTCTCAAGGCAGCTAGACCAAGTCATCTCCATGATTCCCTGGAGAGATACTTCCATCTTCTAATAATTCTACCACCTTCTCCCTTCAGAGTTAAAGTTCTCACCACCTCTTGTGGCTTAAATAAAAATGCCCCCTAAAGCCCATGCAGACCAGCACTGTTAGGAGATGTGGCCTTGATGGAGTAGGTGTGGCCTTATTGGAGGAAATGTGTCACTGGGGGCTGGCTTTGGGGTCTCCAATACTCAAGCCAGGACCAGTGTGGCATTCTCTTCCTGCTGCCTGCTGACCTGGATTTAGAACTCTCAGCTTCTTCTCCAGAACCATGTCTGCCTGCTCTTGCCATGCTCCCTACCATGATGATAACAAATTAAACCTCTGAAACTATAAGCCAGCCCCTAATAAATTTGTATTTTATAAGAGTTGCATGGTCATAGCATCTCTTCACAGCAATAAAACCTTAGCTAAGACACCTCTTTAGTAAGCTTTATTTCTAGACTGTTTGTGAAGCTATTGTGAATGGAAGTATTTCCATTGCCTATTTCTCAAAAATCTTATTAATGGTATAGAGAAATACTACTGGGTTTTTGTAGGTTAGTATTGAATTTTGCTAATTTTATGAAATTGTTGACCATTTCTAGAAATATTCTGGTGGAATTTCTAAGCTCTGTCATACTATCTGCAAATGGTGATAATTTAGCTTATTTTTCAATTTGTCTCCCTTTAATTCCCTTCTTTTGCCTTGTTGCTCCAGCTAGTACTTCTAATATTATATATAAAAGAGGATTTGTGTCAGGAAGTCATGTTGTTTTATAACAAAGGTTTTTTTCTGAATCTATTGCAATGGATCATGTGGGGTTTTTTTCGATCCCATTAAAACCAGAAAAAAAGAGACAGGAAATTATACTTTTCTTCATTTAGAATAGCATTAACTGTGAGCTTCTCACATATAGCCCTTATTACATGTATATATGTTCCTTCCACTTCTACTCTCTCTAGAACTTTTGCATAAAGATATATTATGTCAAAGACTTTTATCTACATCTACTGAGATAAATGTGTGATTTATTAATTTAAGTCCACTTAAGTCATTTATTAAATTTATGAACTTTATTTTGTTGAATCCTCCATATCCAGAATAAAGCCAACTTGATTTTGGCAGATGATCATTTTGATATATGCCTATATTTAGTTAGCAGGCATTTTCTTGAGGACATTTGCATCTATGTACTTTGGGTATATACTGACGTCTTTCTTTTCTATTTCTACTTTTTCTTCATAGAAACATTATCTACAGTGCCATCTGGTGAGTGATACTAGGGGTATTAAAAATGATGGAGTTGTTGGAAGTTGGAACAAGTGCATTTTTGCATCATGAGATAGCCATGAGTCTATTGAGGCCAAGGAGAGACAGATGTGGGTTAGATGTGTAACGTTCCTCATATCCTCATGTGTTTGAATCTCTGGTCCCCAGCTGGTCATGCTGTTCTAAAAGACCGTGGAACCTATAGGAGTTGAAACTTTGCTGGAGGAAATGGACCACTGGAGTTGGCACTGAGTTTTATGGCTCAGACTCATCTCCTGTTTATTTTCTGGTTCTTGAGAGTTATTTTCTTTATGTCTTCCTTGCTGCAACTGCATCTTCATTACTGTGACCAATATAATCCATATTGCTTCTTCTATTACCTTATTTCTTGTCAGGCATTCATCATAGCAATGAAAAACAACCAAACATGTTCTGTATTCGTGAGGCATCTCCTCACTGGGACTCTGTGCTATTCTGTGGCATAGTGTAGTGTAGCCAAACTTAGAGTTGAAATTTTGCTGTAGTGTACGCTTCTGACCCAAGAAAAGAACTTTAAGCATTTCAGCTTCCATTTTTTTTTCATCTCTACAGTGGATACCATGATATTATTAACTTAAGAGATTTGTTACAGCAAAATGCAAAACTGTTAGAAAAGAAACTAATATAAAATAAGAAAAGAGTAGATAATAGTATAAATGTAAGAAATTTTTTTTAATTTATTAATTTATTCTTGCTACATCTCAATGTTTATCCCATCCCTTGTATCCTCCCATTCCTCCCCCCCCCCCATTTTCCCATTATTCCCCTCCCCTATGACTGTTCCTGAGGGGGATCACCTCCTACTGTCAAACTGAAGGTAACCTAAGTTTTTGTCTTATCTTCTAAAAATCTTATAGTTTAATATTTCATACTTATATCTTTGATCTATTTTTTTACTGATTTTGTGGGAAATAAACTTTATAGTCAGAAAAAAAGAAATATAATAAATAATAATAAATAATAAATCGGTACATATAGTGTGATAGCTCTGAGATCATGTCTTATACATGGCCTATTGGCATCTAAAACTATTTCAAAACTCACGTGACTTTAAATACACAGTTATAGGATATTTTCAAACTATTTTATAAGCAGTGACTTATAAAACATTGAATTAGAATTGAAGGTAGTTTTGTTTGAGCTATCTGAAAAAGAGTTGCCCCAGTTTATCAGGGGGGTCATCAATATATCTGATTATATGAAAGAGAAATACAAAGTGGTTATGGTAAGGAAGAAGATGTACTAGCTTCTGAACTCAAAAAATGTATCATGAGGATCAAGACATCCCAAGAGCAAAGACTTAGAAATATATAATAAGGATATTTAAATGATTTGCATTAATATTTGTAGAGTATGCTAAATAAGGGTGCATTAAATATAAATACAATAAAATAGAATAAATATGCCTAATGATGCAGCTTCATAATGCATATTCATTGGGAGGATATTCATTACTGCAGCAGAAATGAGATTTCAATGAATACTTACCTCATGTTCATGACAAGAATAAATAAAAGCCACTTCCCTAACCAAAAAGAGTTTGTAGTTCAGTCTTCCTTCTGTAAGACTGGGACATGCTTTGTGACCTTTACTTTGGCTCAGAAAATTAGAAATTGTAGATTATCTACATGCAGTCAACCTAGACCCCCTATTCAGATCTAGCCAATGGACAGCTCATTCTCCACGGTTGCGGGGAGAGCAAGGACTAACTCTGATATGAACTCTGGTGCCCTCTGTTTGATCACTTCCCTTTGGTGGGGAGGCCCGATGGGCACACAGAGGAAGTGGAAGCAGGCTATCAGAATGAGACCTGATAGGCTGTGGTTATATGGTGGGGGGGAAGGTCCTCTTCTATCAGAGGTCTGGGGGAGGGCAATAGGGTGAAAGAGGGAGGTTGGGTGGGAACGAGAAGACACAAGTGATAGGATAACAATCGGGCCATAATCTGAATAAATTATAATAAATTAAAATTTTAAAAAATAGAATTACTGAAAAAAGAAAGGCTTCGGCATCCACATCCAGTCCCCTTAAAGCATCATTGATGCAATTCCCCTACCACCGATGGAACAGTTCTACAGAGCTCATCTGAATGTGCTCAGTCAATGAATCCCCAGTGTGTTTCTGCATCATTACATGTTTACATGGTGACCTCAATAGCAAGGTTTTAGCCTAATGAGTTGTCTTTTCCTCAGGCTGCCTCAGGCAGCAGTTAGAGTAGGGCTACATAACACTTAGGGGAACAATGACAAATGAGAAATGTCACATTAACCTTCTTAAGCTTGCTGCATTAAGCACTGAAAAGCTTTTTATTGGGTTAGCCTCAAAACAGCCACCACATCTTAAGCTCTATTTGGGAAGTCTTCAGCTCCCACTGAAAGGTAGTGAGAGATTTGGATGCTGTGGCATTTGCTGCTTATATTTCAAATCACCATAATCCTCTATTTGAAGCCAGGCATTCTAAATATAGTGCTCAGTTCCTAATGAAATTGTTATTGGCATTATATGTTACAGTGTCAAGGAAGCCAGCATGTGCCAATTTCATATTATATATTTCTATTATAGAATGATCTCTCAGTCAGCTAGATATTTAAAAAAAGAGATATTTACTGCACAAGGTTGTCTGCTACTGAGGTCCATTATAATAATGACTGGATCGGAGAAATAATTGAGTAGATTGAGTAAAGAAGGCCATGATGACAGTACAACCCTTCTCAAACACAGTTTCTGACATATGTTTAAAATGTCTGATTCAAGGGCTGTCTTAGCCATGGGCTCTGTTTCCTGCTCTTCAGTCACTTTCCCCTGGCAGGGCGGCCTTGCCAGGCCACAGAGGAAGAGGATGCAGGCAGACCTGATGAGACTTGATAGGCTGGGATCAGTTGGTAGGGGAGAAGGGGTCCCCTTTCTGAGGCCTAGGGGAGGAGGATGGCAGGAAGAGGGAGGGAGGAGGGGACTGGGAGGAGACCAGGTAGTGGGCTACGATTGGGATGTGAAGTAAATAAAAATTTAAAAATAAATTAATGCTTATCATCTTCTTGAGGTAGGCTGGGTGTTGCCAGGAGTTAACCTGTCTTGTTGTCTAAGAATCTTTAAAATATTTTTTAAAAATCTTTAAATGCCATGTTCTGTAGGTCTCTGAGGCTTTGAAGGCCTTATCTAACTATTTTACCTTATTTAGCTATAGGATCATATCCATCTGCCAAACCTAGGATGTACATACCTGTGATAAAAACAGACTGGCAGTTGACATGACCATGATTTAATCAACCAACAATTAGCTTGTATTGCTTACTAATCCTAAACAGCCTGCAGTAGCACTCTCAAGGTATTGGAAGCAAGGTTTGCGTTATAGTTGAGTTTTATGGATTCAATATCCTCATATTAGAGTAGAAATCTATATGTGTGCAGAGAACAAGACAGGTTAACTCCTGGAAACACCCAGCCTACCTCAAGAAGATGATGATCAAAGACCCTCCTTGTGGAGGTGGCTTCAAAGGTGGGAAACAAGCCACTCTCCTTGTTTCTGCCACAGACAGAATTCTGCCTAAAAATGAGCAAGCTTGGATACAGGGAGTTGATGGCCAAACTCTGCCAAGACAGGGTAAGCAAGTCCTCAGTGGGCCCTGCCTCACATATATATCTGTCAGATATATTGGGCCAGAAGGCTGAAGCTGATGCTCCGTTATCGTTTTGAGTGACTGTTCAGGCAGCAAACTGTCCCTGTCATTTTTTTTTTTTTTTTTTTTCCTAATTTTGGAAGCTGCTAACCTGCACTTCCGGTTCACTCAAGTAATTAAGTTTCATTCCCTCTCAAGTCTCTGATGGGGTTGAAGACCAGATAGTTTAGTCTTAGAGTTAACCTTATCTGTTTAGGGGTTAAGATGTTTTTACATATAGATAGATGTTCTAATTTGACAGAGATGAGATATGAAGGATACTAATTCTCTTTCAGAGTTTTGGAATCACCAAGATAGGAAGGATGTTTTCTACAAAGTTGCCAGGTACAATTAGCCAAGACACCATGAATGTAACATCCATAGAATCCCTGATTGTTCCATGGTTCTTCTTGCTGTATGTAATTTTTTATTTATGTGTAATAATATAAATGTGTATGCCAAAAAATAAAATAAAATAAAATCTTTGGGAAAAATAAAAATAAATGAAATGATAAAAATATATATAAATAAATTTTAAATATTAAAATGTCTGATTCATGCATATCAATAAATATTTGTAAAGAAAGATTAAAATAAGCAGAATAACTATAAATGGGTTATTGTCCTCAAATGGCTCATAAACTCCTTATATGTAAATAAACCTCGACTTTCCAGCTTCAGGAATTTAAATTTTTCCATTTATTATTGTTATTAATATGATCATCATAGACATCGTCACCGTGTTCGTGTTTGTTTTCGCATGTTCACATGACGTGTTTGTGAAGGTCAGAGGACAACCTTAAGGGGTCAGCTTTCTCCATCCACCTTCATAGATCCTAGGGACTGAACTCGGGCTGCCAAGTGCCTTTACATGCTGAGCATCTCACTGCCTCTGGCCTCAGTTTTTACCACTGAAATGATAAAACTCAGAGTCTCCAAAAGCTCAATTAAGTTATATTATTTATTATTAGATAATATTTTGCATAAAAAATCACTGAATTTGAGTATAATGGGCCATATTGCCTAATTAACTCATTTTTCTTTGGCTTCTTTATAAACAACCATTTTTTGTTAATATGCTTTCCCAATCATATTCTACTCAAGTTTTAGATTTACAGTATGATTTTCTAAGATAGTGTAGTTCCAATTTAGTAAGCAATGTTCAATATTTAATGAATAAGTTCATTCTCCTAAAAATATGCATTAGTGAATTTTGTGTTGTATTTCATTGTACACCTTTGTTAACTAGTGTACACTCTTTATACACATATTAACTTGCCGCTTGTCCTCAGTTCTGCAACATAAAAGCTTAAATATGAATTCATGGTGGGAGAAAATGCATGTCTTCTTCATTGCAAGCATATGGGTGAGTTTGCATTTGCACATCTCCTTGGTGACCAAACAAGACCTCGACTACAGCCTCTTCAGAAGTGTGTCACAGAGGGAGTCCCAACCACCTACCGAAGTGCCTTGTACAAGGGATTCACTCTCCACATCCAAGGGTGGTACAGTTATGGATAGGGACAACTGAAGATCAGTATTACGATTTTATTCACATCCATTCTGAACAAAAAATACAGACTTTTCTGTTGTTATGCCCACCATAATATAGTGTAACAAATGTTTAGAGAGAGCTTCGTAATAGCCGTAATAAGTAAAAAGGAAATGCAAAATAAGCATGCAGGAAGTTATGCATTTTATAAATTGCATAAATTTATGCTTCATCTTATACGAGGGCCTGGAGATCTGTGCCTTTCTACTGGGGGATATTTATATGCATAAGCTTCTGGGACACAGAGCTGTGATGATGCAAAGTGCAGGAAAGAAAAATGTCTTCTTTATATAACCCAACTCTGGGTAAAATGAGATAAGAAAAATGACAAGTTATTGGGTGAAATCAAATAGAATTCAAGAATTTTATAATGTGGAAACTGTGCTGTCCTTTTTACATAGATTTTATATTTTTAAAAGGAAACAAATTCTTCCTAACATTTATGCTTTACTTTCATCTGTCAAATATTAGCTTTTAAACATTTTGAAAATTTTTAGAATTTTTGATATCCTAATAAATTTATATATTCTTCTCTAAGATAAATGTGAAGAATTTTCAAATTTCTACTTTATTCCAGATGCTCAACTGACTCCCTGATGCTCATCCCCAGGTCTCCCAGAATTCAGTCTGTTCTCTACCTCAGAGTTGTTTTTAGTTCTGATTAGTAAAACACGATTCCATGGTATTACATAATTCCTAATATATTCTTCCTGAGCCACCTGTGTTCAAATGCATATGAGTCAGAAATCCTCCAGAAAACATTTGCAACCTGATTTTCCTTTTTGTAGAGAGAAAATAGAAAATCAGGAGCCCGCAGTTGGGGTGTCAAGCCAGCTCAATGATACTAAGCTTTTTGCTTCAGCTTATAGGCCACTTAAGTGAAATCCTACAAATAACACAATATGCAAAACACATAAGAAGGTAAAGCTGACTAGTCCAAATATTATATAGTAGAGATGGATTGGCTCAATCTGTAGATATTCACAAAAGGCAACTTAGATAAAGTGGACACTAGGGACCAAAAAGGGGATAATTTAAGCAATTCAGGGACAAGATATTAGTA
Organism: Acomys russatus; assembly: GCF_903995435.1. NCBI lineage: Eukaryota > Metazoa > Chordata > Mammalia > Rodentia > Muridae > Acomys > Acomys russatus. Next base: position 65,509,008 of record NC_067156.1, read on the forward strand.
TCAGGATTAATGAGATAATTTGGATTAGATTGAAAGCGGTAGAATGAATAGATGTTGGGTTATTTTGATATTGGAATTGAGAAGAAAAGGAGGAACAAATGCTTTTACTATGTTGTTACATATGTGTGATTATAATAGAATAGACAGAATATAATTGATGTATGATATTAATATATTATGTATCCAAACTGTAATATACAGAGTGCATAGAATAATATATATGATTCACAAATTAGGTAGTATACAGCTTTGCTTGGATGAAAGGTCTAAAATATTATTTTGTCTACATCTAGACAAGAAAAGACTGTGAAATTTGGTGCATCAAAATAAACTTTTATATTCCTTCATTAGTTGCATCATTAGTCTATTTTTCCATTTAACAAAAATTTTAAGTGATAATATCACAAAATATATAAAAAGCCAAACTACTTGTCTGTAAGAAGATTAAGTCTACAATTTGAAACTAATGTAAAATTATGCAATTAAAACTGAATATTTGATTGTATGCATGGTTACAAAACAATGCTGAAGGCAGTGCACAGCATTAGAATGAACATAAAATTAGTGCTATGCACAACTCTAGATCTTTCTAGTTCAGATGTTGGCAAGTGGTATGATTTGAGGGCATAAAAATAGGTGGTTGGTTATGGTGGACTATGGAGACATTATTTTTATTTGTTTTCTAATTCCTCTGTTGCTTTACTTTCAACAATATCTTCTACTGTGTATTTGTTTCTAACACGGTGTACTTTTTTATGAGGGAAGAAGGTGGCTCACAAAGCTCATGAAACATACAGGACATAGGATTCTCAAGGCTCAAGAAATGTAAGATGGATAGAGCCCCGGTTATATAAGCAATAAAGAATTGCTAGGGGAGAGGAAACACTTCTGTGGTATAGCCGTCTGCAGAGTGTTCAGGGACCTCATGTGACGTAGTTTTATGAGTTGTCAACAATGCTTGAGTAAACTTTAAGATGAGCCTAGCTGCCCTGCAGTCACCCATGCTCCCATAAAAATTATATGTGTGCCTGTTGTTACCTCCTATAGCTGAGTAAATATAAGTAGACTGCCAAGGACAGGTAATACAATGTACTGTTCAGGATCAGGGCTCAGACATTGCCCGTGACCATACATACCCTGCTTCGGGGCGTTCTTCACGCTGACTCTTGACCTTCCACCTCTTTCCCAAACACATAATTTTGACAAATATCTTAATAACTAAAGTATTTTATTTAGTATATAAGAAATATATCATATAGTCATAAAATAAAAAAGTTACTACTTTTTTTAAAAAAAGTTCCTACGACTAAATGTAAACTATAGCCATTTCTACCATAAAACTTTGACCACTTTGAAAAGATCTAATTGGAATCTCCTAAGGACATAATGATGACAAATTGTTTTGACAATACCTTATAATTTTTATGAAATATATTTAAGCTCTACTTTAGAATGACTAGAAGACATTGTTTTCTAAGGCACACATATCTCTAGCAATGGAACACTGAAATATGCTACTTTTAAAAAGATCTCAGAGCTCAGAGTCTCCACTACCTAAGGACCATTCCACACATACAGCAATCTGAGTCCACAAGTTCAGTAAAATAAATTCCCTTCAAGAGAAAAATGAGAGATTTATTCCATATGCTAATATTTTTAGAGCAACTTAATAATGCATTAGAATTTATTCTTACTTTGATCTTCTCTGTATTTTTCCAAATGCACTTTGCATCTTTCTTCTCTAAGAAATGGTTTCTCTGGGTCTCAGTTGAGATAGAAACAACATGTAGGGATCAGAAGACAGAACATGATATTCATGTGTTAACTGCTATATTATCCTAAGAATAAAACCAGGGACGATTGGAGGAGGCCAGACTCTAGGAATAATTTGCTTGGGGTTGGATTTGCAGTTGAAGATTTCTCTGCTTTATATTCCTTCTGCTGTGATTGTTTCAGATTGGTGGAGAGCTTTCTTTCTCCTCTTTCACTCAATCTCTACATTTTTAAGTTAGATTTTTTAAATGATTTATTTTTATTTTATGTGCACTGGTGTTTTGTTTGTATGTATTGTGAGAATGTCAGATGCCCTGGACTGGAGTTACAGTTGTGAGCTACTATGTGGGTGTTGAGAATTGAACCCAGGTCCTCTAGAAGAGCAACAGTATTCTTAACTGCTGAGCCACCTTTCCAAACCCTCAATCTGTACTTTTGTATGGAGTCACCAGATCTTCTCCTCCTCCTCCTCCTCCTCCTCCTCCTTCATCCTTTTCTTCATCCTCCTCTTCTTTCTCCTCTTGTTTTTCCATTTACTCTATTGTTCTAATATAATTATTCATCTTACTGTGCTTATTTTTATTTCTGTCTTCATAAATTAATATATTAATGTACATATTACTGTGTTTGTTACTATACTCCCCCAAAGTTAACTTGGTTGAGGTGTTGATTGTTTATAACTGACTGTTACTGTAATTTTTCATTGTAAGTATAATATATAAATATGTGTGTATATATTATATAGAGAGAGAATGATAGATAGATAGATAGATAGATAGATAGATAGATAGATAGATAGATAGACAGACAGACAGAAGTTGTATTTGCTTCTATAGTTAGTATTATATGCTTGGAATGGTACTGGGAATCCTTCCCAGTGCACTGAATATGAAAGAATGAGGATTTAGCTAATGAGATACACATCCATTCAGTAAGGATAAACTTTCTCAACTCTTCTGTGAAACTTTAGTAAAACTTTTCAGCAGAAAGTTTATCCAAGCAAATAGATCAAGTAGAGAATATATTAGGTCAGGTCTTGAAGACAGAGTGTATAAGTGACAACATTCAGATAACATTAAAGCACAATAACAAAAAAATATATACAGAACAGATGAGAGCTATAGAACCCCATTAAAACAACTATGTGCAAAGAGAAAGAAGAAGCAAAAGCTAAGGTCATAGAAATGTATTCAATTAATACAGTCCTAAGAGGAAAATACATAGCTGTAAATGGGGAAATTTTGATGCTAAGGCCTTTTTGCTGAAGGCACATACTCTTTGGTAATAAGATTTCAAAAAACTAAGTTGTGATTGATCATGAAGCTTCCTCCATGGTGTATAGCTTTCATAATGTCATAAGTTATATGAAGGCTTCTGGGTAGAGTAGGGGAAGGTTATGGACAAGTCTTATCTAGATGTGAACTCCACGAACTACAGTAATGAGCAGAGTGGCAAGGTATGCACATGGTTGCAATAGTGGCAACAAATGTTATGGATATAGTCAACCACTTTCTAACTGAATTGAAGGCCTACCCACAGGAGGATTTTTTGGAGAAAGAGTTATGGGCAGCTGTGAACCACCTGACCCAGGTGTTGGGAATGAAACCTGGGTTCTCTGTAACAGCAGTAGGTGCTCTTAATCTTCCCAACCAAATTCAAGTGGTTTAAGAAAGACATTTATAGATACACATGCTTAGAAAAATAATAGGCATCTAAGATAAATAACTTAATAAAATATTTCAAGGAAATAAGAACACAACAAATCCAAATGAACAGGCAGAAAGAAGTAATAAAGAACAGGAGAGAAAGCAATGAAATAGAAATCACAAAATAGCCCAAAGCAGGGAACAAAAGGGTGGGTGTTTGAAAAGCTGAAGAAGATTGAAAGATCAAATTAAAATCATAAAAAGGAAGAAAACAATTTAGTAAAATCAGGAATAAAAGGGAGATGTAGCAACAGCACCAAAGTCCAGAGAATCCTTTGGACAAATAAATCTTGAAAATAAATTAGAAAGTCTGCAAGAAATGGTTAAATTTGAAGATCTTTAGAATCTACCAGAATTAAACCAAAAGGCTACAAACAACTTACACAGACCTATACAAGCAATGAGGCCGAGGCAGTCATAGTCTCACAACAACAGCAAAAACATCCACAGAACAGGCATGGCAAATGCATAGCTTTAATCACAGAAATTGGGAGACTAAGGCAGCTGGGTCTCTATGAGACTGAAGCCAAGCTAGTCAGTACTACACAGTGAGACTCTGTTGGGGGAAAAAACAAAAATCTAGACAGATCCAGTTCCACGTGAATTCGGAGCTGGATTCTACAAGACCTTCAAAACCTTTAAAGAGCTCAAACGTTCCTTAAAAGAAGTCCTTTCACTTATAGGTAAAAGAGAAAGGGGAAAAGTAATACCAAACACAGTTTGTGAGGCCACTGTTACCCTGATACCAAAACCAGATAAGAGCAAAAAAAACAGTAGGAAATCTTCCTACTCTCTCCAAACAGTTGCAGAAACTTAGCAAAATAATTTTGCTTGGAATTCTGCATCCCATTTAAAATATTATTCACCATGACAAAGTTGATCTTCGTAAGAATAGTTCAAAATACACAAACCAGTGGTTTTATCGATAAAAATGGTGTGGTCATTTCAATGGATGCAGAAAGGGCATCAGGTAAGGCCTGACTTCCCTTCATGATGCAATCTCTGAAGATGCCAGGATAACAGGAATATGCCTAACATATTAAAGGCTGTATCAACAAACTCATAACCAATATTGTACATAAATGGAAAAAACTAAAAGCACTTACACTAAAAGCAAGAAAAAGACAAGGATGTCTGCTGTTTCCATTCTTAAGATTGTCTTTTAAAAAACATTCATTTATTTATTTGTTTATTTAGTTAGTTATTTATGATTCCTGTGTGGACCCTATGTGTCTGCTTTGCTGTTCATGTGGTGTACCGAGGATAACTTAGGGAAGTGAGTTCTCTCCTTCCACAGTTGGGCTCCAGGGACTAAACTCAAAATGACAGGGATGCCAGATAATGTCTTCACCCACTGAGGATTCTCACCAACCTCTTCTGTTCTTACTCAGCACCATGTCTGAAACCATGTTTCAAGCATCCAAACAAGCACAGGAAATAAGATGAATAAAAGTGGGAGGGAAAAGTGAAATTATCACTATTCTCAGATGACATTGTCTTACGTGTAAGGAAACTTCAAGACTCTATAGTAAAACTCTTTTAACTGGTTAAAACAAAAAAAAAAAGGAATCAGTACATAAAAGCCTTTAGCTTCTCTTTTAACAATAATACACATGTTGAGAAAGAAATTAAAGGGCAAGTTCCATTCTCAGTTAAGTGGTTAAAAAAACAAAATACCCAGAACAAGCCTAAGCAAGGAAGTAAAAGACTCTTCCATTAAACAAAAATAGAGAAGATATCAGAATGTGAAACAGTCTTCCACGCACATTGATTTTATATAAATTTTATGTCATGAAAATAGCTATATTAATAAAAGTCATCTGTAGATGCATTGCAATTCCCGTCAAAATTCTAACAAATTCTACCAAATAAGAAAAATGATCCTAAAATTCATAAAGAAAAACTAAGGATTCTGAATATAAAAAGGATTCCCAATCAATAGAGTAATAATGAGGATGAAGATGATGGTGATGATGATGATGGTGATGATGATGATGGTGATGACAGAGTAGTGCCTGTTAGCCAATTATACTACAGACCCACACAACAAAACTATAAGGTTTACTGTCACAAAACAGCCTTGGTGACCAAGGGAATATAATAGAGGTAAAAAAAAAAAAAATGGATCCACTCCTAGTGCCACCTGATATTTAGCAGAGGTGCCAAAACTAATGGATAAAAAAAAAAATTACTTCTACAATGGTACTGGAAAATCTGGGTAACCTCTTGTAAATGAGTGAGGCCAGGTGCTAATCTCTATCTGGTACAAGAAATTAAAAACAAATCAGAAACATACTTGTAAGATCTTAAAATCTAAACTTTCCACATAGGGAAGCCATTTCAAGATATGGACACATCCTTTTTTCCCTCCTTGCCTGTTTATTACTCTTCATTTTACACTAAATTTTAGTTTAGCATATAAAGTAATGGACTTGGTTCTCTGCTTAGGACATATGAGATACTGAAATTTGTTCACCTACTCCACTGCAAAGTGCCTTTCTTGCCTGATCCACTTCGGTTTGTTTCTCCCATACCACAGAAAGTGCCCCCCGCCGTCAGCTTTCATGTCATGTGAGTCCCATAAGGAAGCCAGAACTTGCTGAAAATTACTCAATTATCTCAGAAAAGAATCCTAAGAAGTGACAAATGGGATTTCATAAGATTAAAAAGCTTCTTCCCAGCAAAGCAACAATTAATCAGGTGAGAAGACAGCCTACAGCATAGGAAAAAATATCACTAGCTATGATCTGACAGGTGATTTACATCCAGCACACATAAAGAACTCAAAACACTGGCAAGCAGTCCAACCAAATGGAAAAATGAAATAAACTGACAGTTCTCAAAAGATGACATGCAAATGGCCAATAAATGTGATAAAATGTTCAGCATGCTTAGACATAAGGGAAATGAAAATCAAAGCTACAATGATGTTCCATATCATCTTAGTCAGAATGTCTATCATTAAAAAATAAATTTTAAAAATTTATAAATAAATATATATGTGTATATGTGTGTGTGTGTGTGTGTGTGTGTGTGTGTGTGTGTGTATATATATATATATATATATATATATATATATATATATATATATATATATAATGGTATGGATGTAGGGAAAAGGAACACTTTATTTGCTGCTGGTGAGAATCTAAACTAGCCTAGCCATTGTGGAAATCAATATGAAGTTTCAAAAAAGTCCAGAAAACAGAACTATATAGGGTCCAGCTTTATTAGTTGTGAGAAGACACTCAAAGGTATCTAAGTGAGGCGTCTACAGAGAGTCTCTTGCACATCCATGTCTATTACTGCACTGTTCACAGAGCCAATCTCTGTTTTTATTGTTGTGATAAAACACAATAACCAAAAGTAACTTGTGGAGGAAAAGGTTTATTTGACTAATATATCCTGAATCACAATCTAACAAGGGAAGCCAAAAACTAAAACTAGGAAGGAACCTGGAGGCAGAGGCCAATACAGAGGTCATGGAAGGGTGCTACTTACTGGCTTACTCCAAGGGGCTTGCTCAACTTCCTATACTATAGAAACCAGGGGTGGTACCACCCACAATGGTCAGGGCTCTCCCTCATCAATCGCTACCTGCAGCTTCACCGTATAGAGGCATTTTGTCAATCAAGGTTCCCTCCTCTCAAGATGACTGTAGCCTGTATCAAGTTGACATGAAAATAGCCAGGATAGTAAAGTTATAGGACCAACCTAAATGCCTGTTAACCAATATTGTCTATAAAGGAAATATAACACTTATACACAACACTGAAATTAGCTTTCGTTTAGCTGTTTATATTTGGGAAGAATAGAAGTTCGCCTTTGTGAATGGCAAGCAATGTTTCTCAGTCTGTTCCTGAGCTCACTCGTTTTATCTTGTAAAAGGACTCAAATACCACGGATGGCAGACTGAATTGGGCTTTCTATCAATTTAGCCTATTGTATGTTAACATTCTTGTGTAAAGATGCTGCACTGTTTTAATTGCAGTGGGCTGAAATCCAACACATACCATTTTCTAACCATGTGCAGTATGGAAGACAATACCTTATACATGAAAAGGTATATAAACAAGTACAAAGAATGATAATTTAATACACCAATTCCAATTCAGGGGATAAATAACAGTAACTTTGAATATAGCTTAAAAATACTACATTTCAAACAAACTGTGTTTCACTGCGATGAATAAAATATTAGTACCAAAAATGTGGTGTATCCAGTAAGTAGTCCCAAATAAATATTAGAGGTCAGTAAAGACAGAATATAGGAAAAATTACTAGTACTCTCTGGGCTTGCAGATGGTGCAGCTTGAAGGAAATAAAAAAGAGTAAACTTCCACAAAGTGAAAGTTATGGCCTGATTATTTGTGACTTGAAAATTTTATATTTAATCCTAATTTCCAACAGGATGGTATTTTCAGTCAAGAAGTTGATAGATATATTTTAGAGTATTTTCTATGTCTATTGCTTCTTTCCATTATAGAGGTAAATATTACAGATGAAAAAGGTTTTATTTAGATTATAGTTCTTGAGCACTGTTCTGTAATCTGTTTGGCATCCAGTGTGAGCCTTCATGCTGTGTCTTCACGTGGCTTTCATGGAGTAAGAGAGTGCAAACAAGCAAAAGACATCTCACTTGCATAATGTATTAACTCCTATAATGACAAATGTATCGATAAATACATGAATGTATTCATGAGGGCAGAACCTCTGGACCCAATCATTTCTTAAAGGCTGTATCTATTAGCACTTTACAATGACAGTTAACTTTCAACATGACTTTTGATGGGAAATTTAGATCATAGAAAGTGGTCATTAGGCTAAGAAGCTAACACACACAGGACTGGAATTGGTGACCTTTTAAAATACATCCCAAAAGATACCTTACTTCTAGAATACGAGGACATAAAAAATAATGGCTATCTATGAATCAGAGAGCAGCCCATAGAGTCTGACAGAGAATAATTCATTCACATGATTTTTTTTGTCTATTTTTGTTTTATTCTTTAAATTTTGGGTTATTTATGTTGACAGTTTCACTGACAGGTCCCAGACTCTAGAGCTGGGACAAATAACCCTGTCTGTGTACTTCTCAGAGGATATTATTTTAACTGTAGCAACCTAAATATATGTAGAGACGATGACGATATAAAATGAAAAGCCCTATGGAAGACACTGGGCAGAGGGTTTAATATAAAAAAAAAAAAAAACACTTGGTCCAAAATTGATGAAAATCAAGTTGAATGAACATAAAACCCTAGTGAGAAAGTATTAATCAGAACATTTGTAATTCTGCTTTATGTTCCATGAAACAGTATCTGCATACGGCTTTTCTTCTAGGGAAGTGACACAGATTTGTGTTTCACTGAATTGCAGATGCAGACCTGTTACACCAGCCGCAGAAGGACAGTAGTTCAAGACCTGTGTGGGCTTCATAATGTGTCTCAGGCCAGGATGGCTAACTTAGGAATGCCATGTTTCAAAATACAAAGTAAAGCAAAAGATAGAAAATGAAAGAGGATGTATTTTGTGGCGTGTTACCTACTAGTAGATAAAGTCCTGGCTTTAATTCTCCAAATTAAACAAACCGAAAGGAGAAAAGAGAGAGACAGAGACACACAGAGACAGAGACACAGAAAGAAATGAAAAAGAATTAACTCACATAATTGTTTGCGTGATCTTACTTTATTCTTTAAATTTGATTATCATTGACAAATTTTAAATTATGCAAACAAAACCAACAAATCCAGATTTTTCCAAGCACTCTGAGGCTTCTTACTACATCTGGTGAGAGCTAGTGCAGAAATACATACCTGGCCTGTATATGTGACTAAGTGATGGTGAAATGTTCAGCCCTAAATGGAATATTAGTATCACCTGCATCAAAGCTCCAAGAACATTATGGAAGAAAGGACAAAAGGAATACAAAAACCAGAAGATAGGCAGGTGTGCAGCAAAAAGCTATCTTCTGGATGTGACACTGCATCTGTGACTCACTATAGCTGTTATCCACCAAAGATCCACTCAAGATTGGATCTCTCAATATTTCATCATGGATGAGAAAGTCCAAACCCTCTAGTGGACTACGGGTAAGTAATGACTGTTGAGGTAGGGGCTGTGATTTTTCTTCAATGGTGTAGCTACTGAGAAGCTGCCCTTGCTCCAGTAAAAAGCCTCCCTCCCGTGCTCACGCAAGCAGTTCTAATTAAATTCAGAGATCCACACACGAAAAGAAGACACGTGAGCAAAAGACGCAGCTTGTTGAAAAAAAGTGTTTCTTGGGAGGTTGAGGAGAATAAGGGAAGGGGAAACAGGAGTGGGAAACGACTAAAATTCATTGCATATACTACCTATGAAACTGTCAAAGAAATTTTTAAATGAATGAACAGCCATGTACTCTCAGAAATTTATATTTTGATTATAGAAAAACAAAAAATGTAAATTAAAAGGATTCATCTATTTCTAAGTATGGATAAGTACAAAGAAAATGACACAAAGCAGGAACATAAGATGTGAAGCGTTGAATTCATTGATTGGCCCAGCAAAAGCCTTTATAAGGATACAACTTCTGGACTGAGGCCTAGAGAAAGTGAGTGAGTCATCCATGTGCTTTCTAAGGACAGGAAGAACACATAAAACAAGAGGAAGAAAAGCTATAAGGAAAACACTATGGTCGCTAAAATAATGAACAAAAGGGGTACTTTTGACTTGATACCCTATGAGAATATATAGGGGGAGGTAATCCCCCTCAGGAACAGTCATAGGGGAGGGGAATAATGGGAAAATGGGGGGGGGGAGGAATGGGAGGATACAAGGGATGGGATAACCATTGAGATGTAATATGAATAAATTAATAAAAAAAAAATAAAAAATAATAATAATAAAAATAAAAAAATAAAAAAAAATGAAGCCCGATCCTAAAGGGGACTGTAGTCTTACTAAGAACATTAGCTTTTACTCACAGCTGAGGAATCATTATAGGCCTTGAACTATGGTTGGTGTTTGCTGACTCAGTAACTTATTCAACAATATTCATGAGATTGCTGAATCCTTCCAGACAAAGTTTTTTTTTTTTTTAATCAATACTGATAACTACACAAGGTAAAAGATTTCAAAGCATTCTTTCAAAATGTGTGTGTTGATATAATGACTCAGAATTAAATAACATTAACAATTTTGAGATTCCTATGTAATGTCTATTTTTTTAAAAATTAGTTTGTACAATTTGCTAAGGTGTGTTAGGATCTCCAGACATATAGGATTACATCAATATCCAAAAGTAGCTTCATGATAGGAGTCTCTGGCATTTAGTAACTTTAATTCAGCATTTCCATGATCAAGTGGAGCAACTCCAGCATTATGAATGAGCAGGCATGGATGCCGAACCAGGTGAACAGCTAGTTTTCTCTACAGGTGAACACATTTATTTTTTAAATTTTATTGCTCTTTTCACACATGCATATAACGTTTGATTAAATCTATCCAATTCCCTGTCCTCCAATTCTGTCTGTCCCTGTTCCCACCATTACTCCCTCCAGACTTCATTTGCTCTTTAAAAACAAAAAAACAAAAACAGAGCACTTCACGGTCTCTTATTCTCTGCGCCAGCTATGGATCTCTGCATTAATGACCATTTATTGCAAGAAGCTTATCTAAGCAAGGCTGAGAGATGCAGTTATCTACAAGTTCACTAGCAAGTCTTCAGGAGTCACCTTAATACCGTGTCCATTTAAAGACTAGTAGCGGTGGGTTCTTCCCCGGGCCTCTGACACATATGACCTCAGGTTCTTGGCTTAAGTTCCATCCGTCTTGTGGAGTGGGCCTTAAATCCAATCAGAAAAATTAGTGGCTCCTCCCATAACATTTATGGCACTATTGCATCAGTGCATGTCTGCTAGGCCAGCTGTTACTGTACTCACGGAGATCACAGCCAGGTAAAAGCTCATGCTTGCTTTTCACCTCCCAGCACTATGAAAGCTAACCAGGAAGGATGAACAGTAAGGATGATATGATTCCATCAGTATTAGCTTGATCTCCCCCACTCTGTGACCTGAATGTGCAGTGTCGTCAGCCATAGTATCTTCCCCATGAAGTTCTAGAGGGTAACCAAGAGTGATGCCAACGGCTGGGGTCAGTGTTTGGGGTCAGTGGGACTCCATTAACCAATCACTTCAAAAGAGATAATCCATTTCCGGTACAGGTTTTTTGGTTGATAGACTATGGTCTGGGAGAGGCCTTGTGTCCCAGTTATAGCATAACTCCATTTAAACTTTTCTTACACATGCATGTATTTTAGGAAGATTCTGCAATAGTGATTCTTTCAAAAGTTTTTAGTGTTATTTATCCCTCCTTTACTCCCTCCTTTTTCTGCCCTCCTATCCTCAAACCTACTTTAACACTTCTTGCTCCACTACCCTTATTACCCCTTAATTCTACCCATTAATCCAGTTAACTTAAATATAATCGGGTTGACAATCACTACCCAGTCTGTCTTCCATTATGCCTACAATGGTCCTTTTTTTTTTTTTTTTTTTTTTTTTTTTGGTTTTCGAGACAGGGTTGGCCATCCTGGACTCACTTTGTAGACCAGGCTGGCCTCAAACTCACAGCGATTCGCCTGCCTCTGCCTCCCAAGTGCTGGGATTATTAAAGGCATGCGCCACCACGCCCGGCTTACATTGGTCCTTTTTAAATCAAATAATTAAAAACCCATGAGAGAGATCTCAACAATATGGTCACTAAAACAAGACCAGCAGAATGGTAATACCAGTAGGCATGCCATCATGAATGGGGGAATTCTCGGAAGGCCTAGTCCCAGATGAAGACCCACAGGCAATTTAATGGATTCTGAGGGAAGAATCAGTCTTCTCCAAAGACAAACCTTCCATAGGTTATTAAGTTCCAAGTGGTCATCCCTAAACACATGTACACACAAGTAACACTAAATGAGCTCAGAGGGGTGTGTGTGTGTGTGTGTGTGTGTGTGTGTGTGTGTGTGTGTGTGTGTGTGTAATAATATTTAAACAATTAAAGAAGTCATGAATTTGACAGGGAATAGGAGGACATAGGAAGAGGCGAAGGAAGTTGTAAATTATACAAATATAATACTCATGTATAAAATTCTCAAAAAATAAAATTAAATTTAAAAATGAAAATACATAAGTAAAGTAACATACAAAATAAATTATTTTATTGAGTTCGCTAATAGTGACTCTGCTACTCCTGTGTCCTCCATTGGCTTTTTAGTTGCTTTCTTTTCAGTGCTGGGATTGAACCTATTGCCTTGATCACACTAGAAAAGCATGCTGCTGAGTTATATCCACAGAAGTAGTTCTTCATTCTAACAAATGATTCTCCAAGGACCTTAAACAATTGGCTGGAACAGGGATGTCACCTGTCGCTTCTGTTGTTAAATTCTCACCAAAAGTACCACAATGACTGCACAGCTCAACAATTGATTTGTATTATCAAGTGAACAAAAAACAATTCAGTTACTTTGGAGAACAGAACATTATTATTATTTTTAGGTTATCAGTTATACATATTTACTCTTCATCTTGCCCATGTTTTTTGGGAGTGGCTCATGATCCTTGAGATACTTGAATATAAAAATAGGAAATTTCAGAAACCTCAAGTCACACATACATTAAGCCAAAGTCAATGTAAGATGTGTTAATGAATATAGTGCATAAAACATAAGCCTTGTGCCTTATGGTTCTGATTGTTTTGCAAATCTTAATCTTTCCTAAACACTCAAATGCTGAAGGAAGTTGAAATTACCTTGCAGGTTTGTTCATCCAGTTACACTACATTGTGTTTACAAATTTACCAAGACAGGGCCTGATTCCTGGTAGGCATGAATAAGTAAAGATTAATATAGTTTTCTGTCATATTAAAATTTCTCACAAATGATGAAAAGAAAACTGGGCTTAATAAATGAGAAAATAAAAAATTAATTGCACACTCAAAAAGTTATCTATTGTTACAATTTTTTAAAGTTATAATATGCTATCTAAAATGAGTTCTTATTATAATGGAGTATTAGTTTGACAAAGTTATATAAAATTAATATGTACATGCTGCATTGAGACATATATCCTGATCTATCTTTGCATACGTGTGAGGGTATAAAATGCCTTTCTTGTGTACTTTCCTAGCTTTCCTAAACATTAGGTTGATTTCAATACTAGAATAAGAATTATGGTGGGGAAGGATGTCCCTTTCTGTCACAGGCCTAGGTAAGGGGAAAAGGATGAAACAGGGAGAGAGTGAGGAACAAGAAGTTAAAAGTGAGGGGATAACAATTGAGATGTAATCTGAATAAATTAATAAAATAAAAAACTTCAAAAATGGGAAAAATTATTAAGGTTGTGTTTTGGACAAAAACTAATTTTTAGTATATTAATCAATAAATTTTTTAATTTGCAAAAAAACCAATATTGCCATAGCCATATCTAATGGGAACAGTGAAAGTCATAAGGCCAGCACAGCTGTTTGACGAAGCTCCAGCAAAGCTGAGCTGAGTGATATAATCACCGTGGCATGGTCCCCCACTTTTTGGCCTTGATCTCTACTTGTCACATGTTGAGGGGGCTTTTATTATTTCTACAACTTGGGAATGTTGGATGGGCAAAATTTCTCTTACCAATCATTTATGCCCTCTCCCAGGAACACTACTTCTAAGCTGCCCCAGGAATGTCCTGACATACTGCCCCTGCAGCATTTAGAGAGACATCCTTCTCTGGTCCCACTTGAAGGTCTTTCTTATGCCCTGGAGGCTGTGAGAAATGACTATGGCAGAGACCTCGTTATGAGGCTCTGACTCTAAGATACTCTGGCACATCTGCCCCTGCATGCTCCTTACTCGGGAACAAGATAATCCAATCAAAATAAACTTATAAAGGGAAACAACATTTGGTGGCAGGCTGGAGAAATCAGCAGCAGGTCTCATTAAAAGCCTCTTTCTCATACTGATGGACAAAGAATGGTGTGGACAAATGATAAAAAAAAATAAATATTAAGACTTTTCTTCCTTAGAAAAAGTTAACTCGTACAGGTCCACTATGGTGTCATATGATCAAGGATCAAAGAATACCAAGATTAGCTATATAAATAAGTTCTACAAATATATAAAATAGAAACATTGTACTATGGCAGAAATTGAATAAGAACTAAAGCAACTTTGGCCTGAAGAGTTTTGTTGGACCTAGTGACAATTTGCACTCTGACTATTAAAAGTTGATAATACACTGCTTGGGATATAACAATCTGCCCAGGCTGGCTTGGAGATTTTCTTTCTGTCTAGTGCCCCTGAAACTGCAAGAGTTAGCAGCCAGAGAACAGGCTGTCACATTTTGACAAAATATGCCCTTGGGACTTCAATATTGTTAAAAGTTGGTTTGCAGGGTTGATGAGGAAAAATAAATGTAAAACACCATTTTGTTCTGTCACAGTTTATCAATGTTGACTAAACTTATCACCAAGTGGAAGTTAAAACATGTGTTTGGGCACAAAAACGATCTGATCTATTTTTTGGAACAGCATGCATCCATCCCTGCCTCCTGAGTTCTGTATAAATAAAGAAGCACTCTGACTGCCAGTCAGCCAGGCCGTAACTCCTCCCAATCTCGGTAACTAACTCATTTGCCCTTTCTTCCCTAGTGACTCTTGCATCCACCCTCCTTCAAGTTTTTCCCTCACTCATCCCCGGACAGGACCCCGGCACAATATGACACAACTTGTTTGATTTTCTTGTTTTTAAAAAACTGAATATTTTTTGTTATATAATTTTGATCTAATGGTTTTCCAACCTGCCTGGACTTGATGATCTTTGGCACACAGGAGATAAGAATGACAGAAAGTTTTATGAAAATGATTAGTTTTTTACATTTAAGAGTCACGTAGTTTGCACACCTGTAACCCCAGCACTCCGAGAGGCAGAAGCAGGCATATCTCTATGAGTTCAAGACTAGCCTGGTCTACAAAGCGAGTCCAGGACAGCCAAGGGCACACAGAGAAACTCTGTCTCAAAAACAAAAACAAACAAACCAACAAAATCCACATAGTTCATAAGAAAAAAGAAATTCATACATATAGTTCATGATGCCCCTAATCTTGTCCAGAGGATAACAAACTTCTTATTTTGTGAAATGTTAGATAGTAACATTTTAGATGTTGTGAGCCATACTTGTTCTGTGTTGGTGACAGAAGTCTGATGTTAAAGTGTGCAAGTAGGCATAAAAAAACCACAGCCACCGTTAGAGCTCTATCCCAAGAAAGTTTCAGAGTAAACAGGAAGTAGGCAGACTTAGTCAGGAAACAATAATCAATATTAATCAATAAATTTGGCAGGTAACTTTCCCATACTTAATTTTGAGCATGTTATTATGCATGTGGCCCTAACCACACACTTGTAACTGACAAGAATAGGAGTAGATCTAGAAAAATGGATCAGCTATGCAGCTCAACCAACAATACTGAGTTGTCTTAAAGTTTCTAGATTCCAGTGTGCTACAGGGATAAACTCTAGTCTAGAAAGTGATGCCAAAGTTTTGGATCCTGTTCCTCTTTGTAATGAATTCTGTGGAGATGCAGTGATGACTAGAGAGAAGGAGAGTGTTGGCTAAGGGAGAGGAGCAGAGGAATCTGCAGGTGGGCTGCGCCTTCTGTGTGATGTGGTTTTAAGAAGGTGGAGATGAGGTCCCCAGTGACCTGGCCATTTGCGCCATGAGCACAGTGACCACCTGCCCCACATTACTGCAGTGCAAGCTTTTCGGAGCATTCCCTCTTGGCTGAGTGAAGCTCAAGTTGACCAAGGGTGGCCAGGCCTTTCTCTGCTACCACCTTTCATATGTTGCTCTCTGGAACTTCCTGTCTGACTCTTCTCCTTCCGCAGTTCCTCTTTGAAACTTGTGGTTTCAGAAATAGTTTTGGAGCATAGGACAGTGACAAATTGTCTTTCTTCTATGACTACTTCTGTGCTAATGATGGAGCAGATCCTCCCTAAAGGGGGGCAGAAGCCTCGCTCTGGTTTATTTATTGGTTGTAGAAAAGGCTTTAGATTCGTATTCTTAGGAGTTGTCTGGGATCATTACATGGCCTAGAGGAGAGAAATTCTACAAGCTCAAAATGAAGGATTTAAACAAGAGTATCACGATTTTGCCACTCAATAACTTTAGAAAGAGCTTTACTTGCTTTCTAAAGAGCCAGTAAAGCCATGACCATATTTGCATCAGGAAAATCATCACTTTTAGCTTGTTCATAGGCGTATGACCCCTTGGATTGTCAAAAGTACTTGTGAGTGTACATTAAGAATGTGGTAAGATGCAAAGAACGATTTAAAGAAAGACTCTGATGGTAGAATGAGCTATAAGGAAAGAATAGACCCTGGTTAGAGTCCACTCTGGTAAAGTCCCCATTGCTTCCCCTGAGCAAGAGAGCAGATTACTCACCAGAATTACAAGTACATTCTCAATGATGGTCCATGTCCCCTGGGACTTAGCTGACTTTGGAGCAAATGGGCAAAGAAGAAAAATATTATTTTTGTTATCCTCTCAGACTGTTAGGATAGACCTCTAAGTATGGCCATTGAACACCCAGATCAGTTACACCAGTATTAAAGAACAAACTATGCTTTAAACTTTAGCAGTCATGTAACACAAGGACATCATCTCCAGTTGGGAAGGAAGCAGGGAAAAGGTGGGTGTCTGTTCAAAAATGAGACAGAAATTTGTGATTTTGATAAGTCCTCATAGGAAATAAAGACTCAAGCTAGGAAACAGACTAAGATGTGGCCAGTGGACACAAGTCGCACAGGGCTGTTGTAGAAGTCTCCAGAGCAACTTTATAACTTTTTGTACTTCTAGGGGTCTAGCACTGAAAACAAACACTGACTAATTGTTCCTGAGGGTTTGTGCAGTTCCCTTGGTGAGAGTGCTGCAGAGGCAGGAAGTTTCAGTCCCTTGTACCATACAAGGCTTAGATTTTGTTTATTGCTTTGCATATCCATTACATCTGCACATCAGGCACTTTAGATAATTTAAGTTAATTTCTACAAAGCAGGTCCAGTTTAGAGCCTACGATTTTCTTTAGTCAGAATTTTCCCTCACCTAGTTTATGTTGAATCCGGAGAGCATTACAATAAAATAGATAGCTCTATTTTAGTCTCTTATGATCAGACTTATCCTAACCCACAGCTACACAATAGCAGCAAATCTAAGGAAGGTGGAAGCAACTTTACATGAGTTTCAAGGGTGAAAAAGAGCATCCTCCAATGCCTGCTCCGGGCCCATTACCTCCTTCCTGTGTTCAGCTCACCACAAGTGTTTTGTTTTGTTTTGTTTTGAGAGAAGCATGGGAGAATAGCAAAGTAGAAGGATCCAAAGGGTCCTAGAAACCTACAAGAAGAACATTATGATAGGCAGATTTGGGTCCAGGGGTCCCGCTCAAACTATGGCACCAGCCAAGGACAATACAGCCCATAAACTTCAAACCCCTACCCAGACCTAGCCAATGGACAGGACATTCTCCACAGTTGAGTGGAGAGTGGGATTTGACTTTCACATGTACTCTGGTGCCTCATATTTGACCATGTCCCCTGGAGGGGGAGACCTGGTGGCACTCAGAGGAAGGATAGCAGGACACCAAGAAGAGACTTGATACCCTATGAGCATATAAAGGGGGAGGAAGTCCCCCTCAGGCACAGTCATAGGGGAGGGGAGTAGGGGGAAAATGGGAGGGAGGGAAGAATGGGAGGATACAAGGGATGGGATAACCATTGAGATGTAACAAGAATAAATTAATAATAAAAAAACCTCTGCACATAGAAAAAAAACTTGAACCTGTTAATTAATATGAGAGAAGATGTAAATTTCCAACTATATTTCTAGATAAGGAAATTACACAACAAATTTAAAAATATATACTTAATGTCATTGACAGCAAATACCAGCTTGCAGGACAAAGTTATTGATTTATTAGGTACAGAAATAGCAACTATCCAAGATAAAATCTACAAACTGTTGAGAGACAACAAAATAAACCCAATGTGTGAGTGCATATTGAAATAATATGGAGATATATATATATGTATATATATATATATAGTTAACTTTCCAAGAGCAGAAGAAAATACAGAATACAAATCACAGATTTTTCCAAAGTTGATTTAAAAAATAATGTCTACATATTCAAAAACTTCAACAGTATCTCCAAACAAAACTCCAGAAGAAAAATAGAGTAACAGATAACTAAGTTGTTTTTTTAAAGCTGATAGACTAAAAGCAACCAAAAGAATTGGACACACTGTGAAGACATGAAAATAGAGATGACAGCAGATTTTCCATTGCAGTAAAACAGCATCCAATGCTGAGCAGAGGATGTAGCGCAGTTTTCCAGCATTTGGCTAGTATGTGGAAGCCTAGCACCAGGGAGTCATGTGACCAGGGGAGCTAGCCCAGAACAAGACTGAAGTCAAGGAATGTCCAAACCCCTAAATCTCATTGTGAGACTGGCAGGAGAGGGGCTGCTCCCTCCTTGCCCTAGGCCTGCATGTCCCCAGCCCACATAGCCTTAAGCTCCCTGCCCCCACCTCTTCCACCCTTGAGATGATTATGTAGCCTGGCTGCCAGGTTACAGGTTAAACTTAGTCTCTCTTTCTAAGGTCATGTCGAGCAAGCACCTGTAATTTCTCTTCATGGAAATGAAGCATTCCCAGCCAAATGAGCATTGGCCCCCTGGCCAATGATGTACACTCACCCTAAAAGCCTCTACCCACTTTCCAAAGGTTTAAATAGCCTTCATTTCCCCCAATTAAGTGAGTGTCCCACTGAAGCTGTCTCCCAAGAAGTCTGTTTTCCATGCATTCACCGCTGACCAAGATCCTGTATTATACCCACCCACCCAGGCTCAGCTTCACACCCTGCAGTCCTGCGCAGTGCTCAGTGAGCCTGGATTCCCCAAGAGGAAAGCAGTCATGGGATGCAGGCAATGACTGAGCCTCAACAGTAACTGCTGAAACAAAACCTTAGGGAATCTATCAAAGTGTCTTAGCAAGCTCCTTTTAGTCAATTCTCCCAAAATAGCATGTGCTTAATACTTATTTACCCTCTCTCAACTTTTTCATATTCCTTTCCCGTGCATGGCAACATATTTCTAATCATTTTCTTATGAATACTTATCCACATTCTTTTTATGCCTTAAAGATAAAACCAACCATCTTTGCATACATTGATTTTAAAAATTTATGCAGCGACAGAAAATAAGATTTTTATTCTTATTTTTATTAGTTCTTTGAAAATTTTATATAATGTATTTTTATCATATTCACACATATCATCCAGATCCAGCCTTCATTTTATAGTGACCTTACTGTGAGTTCCTTTTTATTAACCCATCAAATACAGTTGGTGCTGTCCATATACTCTTGGATGTGTGGCCTACACTGGAGGGTGCTCAACCCACTAGGTAAAGAACCCTCAAAGAAAATTGACTCTCCTCTCTCTCCTAGCAACTATCAGTTGTCAATAACTCCTTAGCTAGAAGTGGGTCTTTGTCTCCATCTCTCCTTCTCATCTTGGATTTTTTCTTTTTGGGCTGAGCTTGCACAAGTCATGTGCACGCTGCCTCTACTGTTGTGAGTGGACATGTTCAACCACTCTGCTGTGTCCAGAAAACACTCTTTCCTTATATCCTTTGGCTCTTAAAACCTTTCTGCCTCCTCTTCCAGAAGAAACTCCAAGTCTCTTGAGGAAGGAATATTATACAAATGTCTCATATAGGGCTGAGCACGTCTTATTTTCTGTACCTTGATGCATTGTGGGTCACAGTATTAATTGCTATTTGCTACAATAGTGCCACAAATGTCATGGGAGTAACCAAGTACCTCCTAATTGTATTTAAGGCCTTCTCCATGGATTGAAGCCTTAATCTGGCACTGTCTTTAGTGCTAATACCTTGTTAGACAGATAATAAGCCCTAAAGGAGAAACTACGGCTATGACTCTGCTAAATGGACATGGTCTCAAACTGACTACTAGTAGCTTATCCTTATACCTCTAGATTAGTGCACTGGTCAACTTGTATCAGCTGTTTTCTTGTATAAAAAATTAGATATTTTCAAGTTATAAAATAATAGAATTTGATGGAACTTTTCTATTTTTACATAGTACTGTTTATATATTCATGTAAAATATCTAATTTCATAATATCTAATCTCATAACAAAGGTATTTTCCAGCTACTGTGTCTTTATTGAAGAAGCAAGGCTCTGACCAATTTCATAGTTGATATCATGATCAAATATGTCTGACAACATAACTTCATTCTCACTTGGATATAAAGACTTGCATTGCAGTAGACTATTTACTCTTTAGTAAGTCTTATAGTAATTTATTCCTATCATTTTCTTTCATTTATTTGTCTACAAAAAAGAGACATGATACATTTTAAAGTTTCTTGTATGATAAATAACCAACAAAAGTGAGTATTTGTTCTATAGAAGCTACAGAAAATGATATTTTGGAAGCATCTTCACCATGCAGTCAAAGGAAGGGATGTTGTATAGGTTTTCAGTATTGACTTCACATACTTTTAATCTATAATGGCTTCATATTCTTCTGACCTTGTATTATATGAAAAATGCCGAAGTCTACTTTCTTAATTGTCCTGTTCTAAATGCAGGATGGATTCCATTTTCCTCGATATGGTGCTAAAGGAACCACAGGTATCTCATCTGTATTATTACAATTACTATTCTCAATAGTAAAAAAAAGATAAGAGGGTCTAATGATTGAGACTTGGCAGAGGAGGCTCTAAATGGAGCAGAATTTAGATGAGCCCTTACATTTAGAATATTGTGGGTGTTGGTGGTTTTGTGTTTTGCTTCTGACTTCTTTTATGGGAATGTTTGCCCTACCCTGAAGTCTCCCCTGAATTGAAATATACAACCCCAAGAGATAAGGGGTAGCTCATGAGATTCAGAAAGAAAGCAAATGTTACATGACCAGCAAGATGAATTATGCAAGATTCTTGGAGACTTCTCAGCTTTATAGAAGAAGTAAACACCTTCTCAGGAAGTAGACTAACCAGCCAACTTGCTGACCTGCAGAGAATGCAGTTCTCTGGTTGTCAAGCCACCTCTCAGGTTGTGCCGAGACCTCCAGGGATACAGCTTATGTGAGCAACCTCCTTGCTGGGTGAGCACTGGGGTAGTGTGGCTGTTTTTGAGTTTTCTCCATTCAGCTAAGTATCCCTTTAAGCTTCTGCTAGTAACCCAGGAAAAGTTTCTCACACAACACCATAAATAAAAGCCTATGCTTAGGGAAAACCCACATCCAATATGATCTTTCTCTCTTTTTTATGTGTTTTCCTGCCTGTCTGTCTGTTGTTAGTCTGTCTGACTGTCCACCTGTGTGCACACACACACACAGAAACACACACACACACAACACACACACACACTAGAGTATGCATGTGGAGGCCAAGAAGAAAACTTCTGGGAGTTGATGGAACTCAAGTCATCAGGTATTATGGTAGGTGCCAGCCTTCAAATCCAACCTTGAGGTACAGCAGCTTTTCAGTGAAAACTAAACCAAAAACAAGAGTTTTGTTTTCATATATGTGGCCAACTTTAATTACTTGCACCGTGACACTATTTTCTTGGGAAGCTTTGATACATGCCTGTTAAGTTGTCTTTGAGAGCGACAGAGCCCTCCCTGGCCCTTGTCTGGCTTCTTAACTCAAGAATTAGAGGGCTGGATATCCACAGTCATATAAAACTTTCAGTGAGTCCGTTGTCTTCAGATTCTTGTCTTGCAAATTTGAAGAATGGGATCCATGGCCAACATAGTGGGAGTTTTAGAAAGAGAGGTCTTGTTACAGAAAGCTTAAGAGAAAGAAGAAAGGCACAGCTCCTGTGCACATGAGGAGACCACAGCATTGGAGGATCTTTAAGGTTCATGGTCTTGGAGTGAGTGAACAGTAGTCCTGACTGTACAGAGAGATGAAGAGATTAGAATTTCAGCCCTATCTCCATCCCAAGTGTCTGGATGCTACTCAGTTCCAGCCATTCCCACATGTGGTTTCCATGAAAGGGATTCTTTGGAAAGGAAAGAGATAAAAAAAAGTGCTCTCCTGGAATCTCTGTCCTCTGACCACAGAAGAACCACAGACTTCTTGATTTAAGCACTTTGGCATCCCTGATCTCTAGCAAGATCAAAGCTGCTGAGAGGCCATGGAAGAAGCTTTCTACCCTAAAGCAGCCTGTTAATGCCATTGCACTCTCTGAAGATTTCATTGGAACTGCCCTTAGGAAACTGGGGCAAAGACTGCTCTGAGTTCTGTGAGCTGAGTTGTGGCAACAGATGCGGCAATTGAGGTACTCCTTCAGTGAGTCTATCTCAAAGACCCCAAAAGTCTGTCAGTAGCATGTTTGGGAAACTGAAAGGTATAGCAAGGGAAGAAAATGTTTATCTCCTGGATGGAGATGTAGAAGGGAAACAGTAAAAGCAAGATGAGTAGGGGGTGCAGTGGGGTCCTTAGGGTTCCTACACTTGTAGACTTTCTGATGTTAGAGGGTCATCAGGAGGATGCAGGCAGAAGGAGTTAAAAATGTGACAAGACCTTTGGAATGTGCACTGAAGGTTAAAACAGCAGCAGAGTTCATGAATCTCCAAGATTAATACAATAGGGATAACCCCTTCACCATGAAGATCTAGTAGTCCATCTTACCAAATGACATAGAGGCGTCTGACATGCTCTGAGTCTGCTTTGAAAGATCTTGTAAAACAGATGAGACCACGAGACCGGAGAGAATAATGGGAGTATATGCACAGCATTCGACCTTGATGATGGCACAAATGCCATCCAGAGCACTGTGAGGCCAACTAAAGCCATGTGTTTTTGCCAAACTGTCTTTCTCATCTCCTGAACTTCGGGAATAAGAAGAGAGTTCCCTGGCCTGTGTCACTTGAAAGTTTTTAAATATTATTTAGGGGAGAGTGTCAACACAACCAATGATGTCTTCTACATCTCTGCATGATTTTAAAATGGAATCTAGATAATCATACTACTGGAAAACACATTAGCTCCACTGATGTCATGACCCACGTAAATTGGCAGAGTGATCTTGAGCTTGTCTTTATCTTCTGTACATCCAAAGAAATCCTATTGAGGCAGCCAGGGCCAAAGCTCAGTTTTACAGACTCAGTGGGCTCCATTGGGGCTCTCCAACATATCACGGCCTCAGGGTCCTCTCACTTGCAGACCAGTATGCTGAATTAAGGTTGTTCTGACCATCCTGTATATTGAATGTTACTGTGATACCTCAATGACTTCCTCCTTTTGCCTACAGACTTAGTTTTGGGTTAACTTCCCAAAGATCATAGCCACTATGGCCACCATTTTCCTCCTGCTTTGTTCATCTTTTCTTTTTAATCTCCTTTTGGTGTAGATTACAAAAAGTCTAATTAGCACTTTTTTAGGGTTGTGTAGCATAGGTTCAAAGTCTAAAGAGATCCTTTGCAGTTTATAGCTGACGTCTGGGGCAGAGTGAGTTATAAAAGGATCTCTCAGGATCAAATCTCCTCCCACAGAGAGGGCCTATGTCTGCATGCTTAATGAAAGTCTTACAGGCTAAGGGTTCCTCATCAGATCCGTGAGCAACCTGAGATGATTTGGGATGGTTTAAAGGCTTAGAGCAAGTTCTCTGGAGACTAGGACAGAAGATAAGAAGCATCTGGCTGTCTAGTTGCTGCCGCCCCCCCCTCACAGGGTGTGTGTGTGTCAGGTGGAGTCCCAGAGAAGATCGCTTTATGTGATTGCCTGTCTCTTTGTTTTAGCTGGTTTTCCATTTGTACTTGTGCTTCACTTGGTATGGGGGTTTCTATTTATATTCATTTTCTAATTCTGGTCCTCGTGTGTTATAGCAGCTTGTAATACAGCATTCATTTCAGTGGAGGTCCGGGTCTGAATAACTAATCACATTACATCTTTGCAGGCTAGCCAAAGAACTGGCTAAGTCCCTTGAAGATATTGTTATATTTATTAGGATCATCTGAAATGTTTCCAAAGTCATCTTTTACGATCTCAGATCTTATTAAATAAATAAATAAATAAATAAATAAATAAATAAGAGGAGGAGGAGGCTGTACCCAAGTATCTCTTTCTTCAGTACCTTTGTACCAGATGATCTGTCTATCTGCTCAGCACTTGTAAGGAAGCAAGAGAAAGTCTACTACTGAATTACATGTTGACTTCTCTGTGCTTACACTGACCATCTGATTAAAATAATATGAATAGCATTCATCTGGGTCCAACCTAGTTTATAAAATCTAAATTGTTTTTTTTTTTTAAAGAAAAAAAACAGTTGCCCGAAACTCCATAAAAAGACATCCCTGTTGCCACCTTGATGCCAACCAGAGGGAGGGAGGAGATTGTTTCAGGCTTCTGATCTCCACATCTGTAAGAAAATAATAAACTTGTATTTTAAGACACTTTTTATCAAATATAAATAAAGAAAATATTTATTAAGCTATACTTTTCTATAAAACAGGGAAATATCTTTCATTTTTATAAGTAACTGGACATTTAAATTTTCCTGTACCTAAATTTAATTTATTTAGCCATCTTTTTTGTCCCCAAAATATTTTAACGGTTTTTTATAATTATATGTAATAATAATTTTCAACTTTTTTCTCACATAAAATTTCTTTGACAAGTGTACCTTGTTTTATTTTGAGATCTTCTATGCACTTGGGCTTGAGTTTTGTGCAGTGTCATAAAGAGGCATCTAATTTGATTTTTATATATGCAGGCATCCACTTTGGTTTGCACCATTTGCTGGAGTTGCTGTCTTTTTTCTAGTGTCCATGTCTAAATAAGTTATATATCAATTTTGTGGTGCCAACTTCATGCTGTATTTACTTCTATAGCTCTGTAGTCAAAGGTAGTCTGACACTACCAGCAGTTCTTTTATTAGTCATTGTAGTTTTATATTGCTTTGTTGTTCTTCTAGTTTTTATATATGAAGCTGAAATTTTTCGTTTTAAGATCTGTGAAAAATTATGTCTTGGGGAGCTGGGAGAAAAGCTCCAGGTGGAAAAAAAGGAAGGGACTTCTTACCTCAGCTTCATTTTGTTCCTGGATTGTTCTGAGACGTGATTTCACGCTTCCTACATCACATTTGCATTCGATCCATAAGACATGTTTCTTCTTGTTCAATATCAAAACATAGCTATAGAAAAAAATTTCTTTGGAGATTTTGTGAAGTTGTTTTCTAATGTGTCTTGGTACAAAATTTCTAAGTACATAATGTCACATTTATAGATGTCTTGCTGAAGTTCTTGCTTGCCTTCCAGTGTTGTGATAAAAACACTGACTAAAGCCAACTTGTAGAGTAAACAGTTTCATTCACTTTACAGCTAAGTTAGGGCAATGATGCACAGGCCATGCAGAGGACTGCTCACTGGCCTGGGCCTCCTGATTTGCTCAGTCTGCTTTCCTACAGAAACCAGGATCACCTGCCCAACCACGGGCACTCCTCTCAGCCAGCCAGACCCTCCCACATCCTAGGCATTACCTAGGAAAATGCCCCACAGGCCAATATAATGGAGGCAGTTTCTCATTTTAATTTTTCTCTTCCCAGATGACACTGGCCCATGTTGCACTGACAAAAAGTTAATCAGAATGGCTTAATTTTAGGTCTTGGATTTCATGTTTTGGTCAAGATAGACTTCTTTGTAAAATTTGATTAAAATCTTATTCCACTTTCTTCTATTTCATTTATCCTTATTTTAGCCAGCTAATCCATCTACAGCTTATTTATATGTGTAAACCATGAAGTTGTGCATATGAATATTTATCTTTATATTAATTGTTCCAGAAATATTATATTTTCCTTTGATATAAAATGTTAATTTTGTCTGAAATGTAGCACATGTGTAATTATGTTTCTGAATGTCCCATTGTTCCTTTGACGTACATATTTATTCCGACATCAATTACATACTGTTTCCTGGATTTAATTAGTAGAGCTTTATTCGTACAATTTTCTTGCCTGCAATGACAACACACATTCATGAGTTTTCTTCTGCCTTTGGCTATTTTCTACTAGCTATTTCTGCATTTTTTTTTTCAGGAAGCAAGTCATTTTCTTCTCATGTCTACTTAACAATATTTAATGATTTATTTTGCTATTATGATGAGCTCATGTTATACTTACAGTGTTTATTTTGTTGTATCTTATACATAAAAAAAACTGAGTGTAGTTAAGCACACATTCCCTACACCTAGACTACCTGAGTTCCTGACTGTTGAAATGTCCGTGTTTCCTCCTCAGTAAAGTTGGATAAAAATACAAACAACTCTCCAGGTGTGTGTGTGTGTGTGTGTGTGTGTGTGTGTGTGTGTGTGTGTCTGTGTGTGTGTCTCATTAATGACTAGACAGAATATTCTTTGATGTGTTAATAATTGTGTAAATATTTGTTAATATTATTATATTCATATTTAACATTATTTTACTATATTGACGTTCCATCTTGAGATAGTTTGTTAATATACTAGTGTATAATCCAGGATTCAGTCACCTTTAGATATTTCTTTTGTATAGTTATTTGACTTGCTTTTGCTAGTTATGGGACTGCTTTGAACAAAGCTTCTGTATTAAGAATGAGTCCTAGATTATTTTTACACACACATACACACACAAGAAAGAGAGAGAGAGAGAGAGAAGAAGGAGGAGGAGGAGGGAGGAAGAGAAAAACAATAGGAAGTTGGGTGGGTAGGGAGGTGGGAAAAACCTAGAAGGAGTTGGGAATGGGAAAATATGATCAAAATACACTGTATGAAAACATTTTAATTTTAAAAACTAAAGAATAAGTCCTAGGAGTGACAATAATACTTTGACTTGATTGATTGGATTCCTGGTTATATTGAATTTTTACTAAAATAATTTTGTATATAGACACCCAATTAACTTCTTTTAAATATTTGTAATTTTTTCTTACCCTTGTATCTAATATTCTTAGCATTAATAGAGACTCATTGGATCATTTTGTACAATCATTTTGAAACAATCTGTTTAATATTGTGGTAAAATTTGCATGCTCCAGATTTCCAGGTAAGACAGCAAACTAGAAGCTGCTTCAATATGAGCTAGTGGAGGAGATATTCATAATAAGAAAAAACTGTACTTCATTCAAAAGAGAGAGGAAAAAGAAAAGCTGTAGAAACCATGAATTGGTGAACATATACTGAATAAATTAAAATCAAATATTCTTGACAAAGAAACACATCAAGTACAAGCCTGCCCATTCAGTTCTGCAGGCTTGGGTGTAGACAGAGAAGCTGCTTCCAGAAAGATGAGAAGGAGGCGGGGCCATGGGAGGCCATATTGATGTGACCCTAGCCCTAGCCCTAACCCTGCTACCTGGAGTAATGGTGATGCCCTTGCTGCCAACTAGGGACACATCTAGCCAGGGTCTGTGTTGATGTCCATGGCCTGACTTACAACCAAAGGTTATGCAGAGGTCCATAGTGTATCCTGCCACCTGGAGCCATCTTGATATCTGCCATCAGGAGGCCATATTGATATGAGTGGCCCATCCCTGAGGCCATGTTGATGTCCAGATTTGGAGCAGCCACCAAGGGCCTTGTCTAGGTCTAGGGCCCTACTGCAACAGGGGACCATGTTCATGGTCTGTGCTGTCCCACAAACCATGTGGACGCCCATGACCCATGCTCCTCTTGATGAAGAGCAAGGAGGCCATGTTTGCTGTGATATGGATGACCGCAGATGCACAAGGGAGAGGGAGGGACATGGAAGGCTTTTATGACAATTCCTACTCCATAAGACCCACCCCCAAAAGTAACAGCCTAGACAGTAAGCTACTGAAGAGATCTCTGGAACTGTGTGGTGAGGATGCACAGCTGATGACTTTTGCTGGGGGTACAAGAGGGGAAGGAACTAGTTCTAATTAAGGGGCAGACCACTGAGAGTTTAGCCATGCTCCAGTAAGTATATAGATAACACAAAGTGGACTTATGTTTTTGGTGGGGTGGGGGTTCTTTGCTCTTTTTCTTATTTTTTTTACTTCTTTTGAGGTGAGGTCACAAGCTGGGAAGACATGGAAGGACTAGGAAGGAATTATAATTTGAATGCATGGTATGAAACTCCCGAAGAATGAATAAAACTGTTTTGCAGGGAATAAAGAACTAAAATATAATATCATTATTATATGCTTCAGAGCTGGTGGTTGTAAGCCACAGTGTGAGTTCTGGGAATACATTCCTGCCCTCTGCAAGAACAAGTGCTTTTAACCACTGAGCAAACCATCTCTCCAGCCCAAGGTACGTAATTTTTAATCAGTTCAAAATCGGTTTTATTATCTAAGTATAGATGTTGCCTTGTTTTAGAATATGTTTTCTAAAAGAATAAACTTATATGGATGATTATAGCCAATGAAGATTGAACATATGGATATATAATCACTGTCTGTAGGCAAGAATTGATAGTTGCCAAAGATACAGAACGTAACAAACAGAAATAAAATAATATTGGCAATATAATGGATTTCTGAGTTGTTTGAAGCCAAATTCCTTGGTGGATTCATAATTTGTATATGATTTCAACAAGAGTATGTAGTATAGATACTACACACACACACACACGCAAACACACACATGTATGTATCTATGTGTGTATGAATGTATTCAAGAAAGCAAAACATATATTGTGAAAATTGCTTGTTAATTCCTTTATGTATGCAACTGCCAAAAGAAGTCAATAACTTAAATACAGATATTTGAAAAACGCCTCCAGTTGCAGCAAAAACAGAACACTGATGTTCATTCAGTCTAATGTTAAATTTTAAGAGGTGGGAAATTATCTTTTCATTTATTTATTTATTTATTTATTTATTTATTTATTACCCACTATTTTCTTTCTTTACAGCTCTCTTGCTGTCTCTGGAAACTTCTCAAAACAATCTTCTCCTATTTTGTGCCTCTTAAAATATTTTCATTTTTGACATTTTAATATAATTACAGCATATCTTTAAAATATAACTCAGTGAATGTATGGGTCTCTGGCATTTAAATGAGTGTATGATTATTTCCAGATCATGTGCACCTTATTCCTGAAAGAAGTGACTCCCCTGCCCCAACTCCTGTTACTTACCAATAACTCCTCAGCTAGAGGTAGGGTTCTATGTGTCCCCCTCCCACCGTGCTGCAGCACTGAGGGTCTCTACTGTGTTCAGGCTTCATCCAGCGACCCACAGCTGCTGTGAGCTCATGTATACAATGGCCATATGACGTCTGACAGCATTTTACATTATTCCTTCCCGTCCTTGGTTCTTACATTTCCTCACTCCTCTTTCCACAACGTCCCCTGAGAGCTGAGCACTCAGAGAGTCACTTATTCTGGGGACTTTGACCAGTTATGGCTGAAGTGAACACAGTCAACTGCAAAAAAAAAAAAAAAGTCCTCTGACAAAGGTTGAGACAGTACTAATCTACAGGTATAGGTATCAGCACAGATGTCTAGAAAGGAGTTGACGTCATGTCCTCCCAGTGGAGCAGCAGTAGGAGGTTCCCTCTAGAGCAGCAACTCTCATCCTGTGGGTCACGACCCCTTTGGACATAGCACACCAGACAGACATCCTGCTTATCAGATATTCACATTACAACCCACAAACAGTAACAATGAAATAATTTTATGGTTGGGGGGTCACCACAATATGGAGACCTGTATTAATGGGCCACAGCATTAGAAAGGCTGGGAACCACTGCTTTAGAGACTATGCTATCTCAGCTATGGGCTTTTTTCTACTAAGTATATCTTTTTATTAGCACATATTCATCATACAATGGTAAGTCTTACCACGACAGTACATGCACTGTACACTGTATTTTACTATTATTTGCTTCCACTGCCTTTTCTCATTCTCCTTTCCCTCTTTTCCCTGGTCCTCTTCCAGTACAGTGCCACATCTACTTTTATGTCTCTATAGATGCACACATGCATATGTGCACTTTTTTATTTTATTTTATTAATTTATTCATATGACATCTCAATGATTATCCCCTCCCTTGTATCCTCCCACTCCTCCCTCCCTTCCATTTTCTCCTTACTCCCCTCCCCTATGACTGTGACTGAGGGGGACTTCCTCCCCCTGTGTATGCTCATAGGGTATCAAGTCTCTTCTTGGTAGCCTGCTATCCTTCCTCTGAGAGCCACCAGGTCTCCCCATTCAGGGGACATGGTCAAATATGAGGCACCAGAGTACGTGTGAAAGTCCTATTGGAACTTTAGATGAGAGAAACATGGGAGAATGGCAAAGTTGAAGGATCCAGAGGATCCTAGAAACCTACAAGAAGAAAATTATGATAGGCAGATTTGGGCGCAGGGGTCCCGCTCAAACTATGGCACCAACTGAGGACAATACAGGCTGTACACTTCAAACCCCTACCCATATCTAGCCAATGGACAGGACATTCTCCACAGTTGAGTGGAGAGTGGGGTCTGACTTATATGCACTTTTCAAAGATTTGAGATTTATATTTTTTATATACAGCAAACAAAGTGAGCTTTTAAGTTCATCTGAGAAACTAGAGATGTGATCTATACAAATAATTTATTTTGTAATAAAGCTGTTAATGTTGCCTGGCACTTTAAAAACTGTTTGAAAGTGTCCGAACACCTGGCAAGCAGGTGACTCCATTTTCCCATCACTACCTCATGCACGCATGTTTCCAGCTCATTAGTATCTTGTATTTTTCTTTATGCTCGCTTTTATTCATAAATTTTATCATTGGATTTTTGCAATAATATTTTATTTGGTGTTATTTGTTCTCCAGATTCTTTGTGCTTTTAGCTTACTACATTATTATAAGTAGCTTTTTTAGGATTTCGTTTGCTTTGTCCAGACAGCAATTATATCCATCTACCTTCTCCAGATTGGCTGTTTCTCATGCCCCGTCGTCTCCCAGCTGGCACTGGAGAAGTGGCCATTCTTAGTCTCCTTACTCTTTCGCCTCTGTTTTGGAACCCCCTCATGTTTCTCAATGCGATATTCATTTTCTTTTATCCTACCATAATTTTCCTTAAAATGTATTGGCAACTGGGGGAAGCTTGGGAGGGGAAAATCAGTGTTCTTCAAGAATGAGTGAACTAGTATGTACCTACACTCCAACAGATACTCCTAACCATGACAACACGGACAGCCCTAAGAGGACTCGGTGGGGTTTGGTTTTGTTTTGTGTTTGTTTGGTTTTTTTTAATTGTTGGTTTTGGGTTTTTGTTTTTAGAGAGACAGAGGGAACATGAGTGTGAAGTTGGGAAGGGAAAGTGGTGGGAGAGATAGGAGAGGAGTTAGGATAAATGAGGAGGGAATATGATCAAAACACATATGCATGTAAGAAATTCTCAAACAATAAAAATGCATGTATTCCACCATTTTAGATTTCAGCTGGCAAATTAAATAAAAAATATTCTTAGCCTGACTCAAATAGTCTCGCTTAACTGTCACAGCAAATCTGTGATGAGGCTTTTGGAATTACCTTTGAATATGGAAGAAAAATGGAGATTACGCCAATAGTACATGTGCAAAGAGACCCAGTGCTAAGCTACTGTATGAAACGATAACTGTCAGCTCCAAAATATGCTTTCTTTCACTCATGTACTGTATCATTAAATAGATATTTGATATAGACACTACACTTCTGAGGTGCCTACACTTGATGGCAAGTTGGGACTTTTTGGAGGCTTTACTCTAGCTTGTCTTATTAATTTTTTTAAGGAATTCAAGTGATATTTCGTGGAAGTCCTATAGAAGAACTCACAGATTCATGTGAATAATGATGTGCTTTCTTGGAACATTGCAGACACACAGTACACTCAAATAGTGGATTTCACTTGTGATGGTTACCTATATAAAATTGGACACATACTGATTATTTTTCCAACCTCCTTCTATCTTAGTTTCCTCATTTGCAATATGGATATTGTACTATATAGTTCAGGATACTATACCCATCTGGATTGAAAGATGAGCCAAGAAGATGGCTGCACATTAGAGACTGACCAAAAGTTAATTGGGGTTCTTTCCTCATCCCAATATTTTATTCAATTAAAAAGAACCCAAGATCCAGATAGCATCATCCCACAGTGCTGAAGAGGACAGCTGATCTGAGAAGGGCGAAGCACATCTTGGCCCAGGTCCTGCTGTACAGTGAGCGGTCCTGTCTCCTTCTGCATGGAAGGCTGTAGGACCTTGCGTTTGCTCCTTTGCTTTCTCCTGGGATTATTGTAAATCCTATTCTGATCTTCTTACCACGTGAGCATTTCCTTTGATCTATCACCCTCTTCCTGTTGGAATCCCCTGAGTTTACATCTCTTTGGTGTTTCAGGCCACTGGATTTAATTAAAGAGAACTGGGTTTCTCTTTGTTGGAAAACCTTCAGGAAAGGGACCTAATTTTAATGATTTGGAAAATGGAGAATTAAATGAATCTGAGCCTGTAGCTGAAATCATTAGCACAAAGTTCAGGTCGTAGTTAGGACTGTGAATAGAAAGGAATAAATGTTCCATAACAGAACAAACTTACTGCAAATAGAAAAGATCCTCCTTCCATTTATATAAATGGAAAGCTCTGGGTTTAATAAAAAAAAATTGCCAAGATGGTTATGTTTATCTTTCTAATGTAGAGGCAGCACAGATTCGGCTTTCTATAATTAACAATTACACAAATGGTTTTCAAGAGTTTTGGCTTTACTTTTTTACTCGCATTTGCTTTTTGTGACAATCATTTTTCCTGGGAACATCCACTTATGGATTAGTAGATACACAGCCATTCTTATTGTCATTGCAGTAAGGTACCAAGTCCTCGTCTGTACTGGTTTTGCCTTGATGAGTATGAAAATTGTTGGAGGGTAAAATACTTTAATTCTCTGAATAAAGAATGAGTTTGAAAGTTTACTACTATGGGATATCAAGCTCACTTAGTATACAGGATTTCTAGAGCACAGAGGCAATGCATGCCTTGAAAAAATAACAACAGTTTCACGAGCATGATTAGTTCCATCCTTTAAGATGATGAACCCCACCACTAAGTGGAACTCTTAAGGGGTTGTACAACCTGAGGTTGGACAGTAGTCTGGCTAAGTACCTCTCACAAAGAGAGTTGGGTCTCTTTATTTAAATCTTTTCACTGACATGACAAAGAAATTCAGCTTCCATTACTCTTGAATTCAGTACAATTTGAATCTTGTGTCATGGATATAATATGGTTTATGATCAAACATTTATATTTTATAAGTTAAGACTTTGAGCTTTTGCAAGTTAAGAGGAAACTGCTCTGTTGATGTAGAATTGGCCGATTAGTAGGTCCCATCCCCGCCATGGGACACCTGGGAATTGCAGATACCACAGTAGCTACATACATGTAATTGGATAGATTCAACTGTGCTTGATATTTGACTCTGGCTGAAATGTGCTTTGTGTGAAGTAAAGCATGATTCTACTAAACACTTAAAAGGGAAATCGTAAGGTATTCTTCCACAGAGAAAGTGAGACATTAATTCGTAGATGTTTCCCATCTTTACAGAAGCAGAAACCGGAGCATAGAAAGCCAAATTAGTTTACCTCAAGCCAAAGCTGAGGAGAGAAAGAAATGGAGTTCAAGCTTGTCTTCTGATGCTAACCATGTGGGATTATTTAAGAAAGTTTTAACTTATTATTTCATGTATGGAAATAAACATGTGTAAGCAAAAACAGTCTCAGATTCAGCATTAATTTAGAAAAACTGTCTTCCTTGTATCTATTAACATCCCAGATGTCTCTGTGTTTTTTTTTTCATGTATCTATTCACATCACAACCATTTTCTTTTTTTTTTTTAAGGTTTATTCATTTATATTTTACATATACTTTTTTTATTAATTTATTCTTGTTACATCTCAATGTTTATCCCATCCCTTGTATCCTCCCATTCCCTCCCCCCCCCCCCATTTTCCCATTATTCCCTCCCCTATGACTGTTCCTGAGGGGGATTACGTCCCCCTATATATTCTCATAGGGTTATCAAGTCTCTTCTTGGCTACTTGCTGTCCTTCCTCTGAGTGCCACCAGGTCTCCCCCTCCAGGGGACATGGTCAAATGTGAGGCACCAGAGTACGTGAGAAAGTCGTATCACACTCTCCACTCAACTGTGGAGAATATTCTGACCATTGGCTAGATCTGGGAAGGGGTTTAAAGTTTACCTCCTGTATTGTCCTTGGCTGGTGCCTTAGTTTGAGCGGGACCCCTGGGCCCAAATCTGCCTATCATATTGTTCTACTTGTAGATTTCTAGGACCCTCTGTATCCTTTTAACGAATAGAGAAATAAAAGCATATGCTCAATGTAGACACATGGGTTGGCCAGTGACAAGCCTCATGACTTCTCACAAATACTGAAGAGTTTAGGCATCATGTTCATCAAAAGTAGAACAATGAGGCTGAGTTACCGCCTTAAGGTGTCCTAACAAAATGCCAGCTGTAGCTTCACAGACAATACAGTGACTGTACTGAAAGTCCTATACACTGTGGCCAAGTCTCCTGTGAAAACAAAAGGCAAAAAAAAAAAAAAGCTTCATTTTGGATCCTCTTGACTAAATTAAACATTTTCCCATGCTAATTATAGCTGATTTTGCTTTGCAGAATAGAAACACCTATGGTATTCATCAATGAGATTAAATATGATACAAAAAATAAACTCTAGATTCTACTGTTTCAGTTGTCAGGATTCTAATTTGAGCTGAACCTGATATTTATATCCAAAGTCTGATTTCCACGTTCAGAGCTTCCAGATGGCCTATGTGTGACACAACACACACACACACACAACACAAGAACAAGCACCCATATATGCACACATGCATGCCACTGTACCTGGACTTATCTCAGAGGAAGCTTCAGACCCTTCCCTCACCCAATTACTTGCTAAAATAAAATCTTAATAGGTTAGCTAACAGGTTTTCAAAGCAAGCTTTGTCATAATCTCATTTACATTTTGACAAAGAAAAGTTGCAAAATTGTAAAGAAAAATAAAGCCTGATGATCTGATAACAAATACTTCTACAAAATGATACTTATATTAGCAAGAAATCAACCAAAAGCTTCTTTCAGATATGTTGTCTTCTTACATTTTTATAATTTTCAAAAATCTGTTAAACTTGTTTCCGCCGACTCTGACTTAAAATATGGTGGCAGACAGTCAAAGTACTGTAGTTTTAGAACATTAGTTACTCAATAAAATCCAAATATAAGTTCTTCCTGAAGATAACCTTCCTCATTAACTTTTAAAATAAACAACATCTTAAGAAATTATTCACTCTTTTGTTGTTCTTACATGTTCACACCACAGAGTTCCATAAGTTTATCTCAAGCAACAGGGTGTGAGAAAGCTAGTTTCATTTATAGTTGAGACTTCTCTCTCTTCAAATATTTATACTTGCAATAAACAAACACAGATGTGGGGTTATTGGGGGTTTTTTGTAAGCTAACTGAAAGCCTTGCCCTGTGAAAATGGGCATATGGGAAGGATTTTCAATATAATTTCATTTAGGACATTCTAGAAATGATGCAATTGTTTAATGATTTTTGCACAACAAGTACAAAAATTCCCTGGCTTGTGTAAATAATAATAAAGTTTTTTACAAGTCATTTAAACCTTGCTACGATTAGATAAGTTGTTCTATTTAGATAGATCTGGCGGAGTGAGTTAAAAGCCTGAAAATATATGGCCTCACTCAAGAACATTAATCAAATATGACCAACTGGATAAGAATCTTAAACAGATGTTCTGCTTTTGCTGTGATGTCCATTAAGACATTGGTGGGCATGTGCCAGTAGCAAGGTTGTTTACATTAACACTGTCACAGGCTTACTGTCTCTACAGTTGGTTATGTGTTATGGAGAACTGTTCACAGTGAAAGAGGTTCACATTCAAGGCACTGCTTTCACATGTAGAAAGTGAGTCAGGTTTATTTAACCCTGGATCGAAATATCTAACCCTGAGCCTTGATGTTGAACCACATGAACTAAAATGACATTAATGTACTGTTCTTGTCCTATGTAGCTGTTAGTCTGCATTTTCCCCAGTTGGCTTTAGGACTACTGCAAAATATGTAAATATATTCCAAGTATCTCTTTGATACTCTACTTTCTGACAATAAAATCTATTGCACAATTTTCTTGGTTATAAACTAAATACTGAGTGTAAAATATACCTATAAGTCTTCAATAGTGTTTTGACCTTGTGGGATGATATTGCTGTTCCTCTCAACCTCTTTACTGACTGGTATTGTTCTCTGCCGGAACATGATGAGCCTGTTGCAGTAAAATATTTTAAAATGAAAGCATTTCTATACACATCCTTATAGTATAATTAATATAGAAACATAGAGGTGATATTATCTGAACATTTTCTGAATATTAAGATGAAGAAACTAAAAATATAGTCTATAATCAAATGCATGTGGAATTGTATCATTGCTTAGTTATTTTTAGAACATGTAACTTTATAAATTTATTTTTCTTTTTATTAATGTATATCTGTGTGTGTGCCACTATATTTGTGCCCAAAAAAACCACACAGAAAAATCCACTGGGTTCCCTCCAGCTGGAGATAAAATGTTGTGATCCACCATGTGAGCACTGGGAACCAAATTCTGGAGCTCTCACACAGTAGCTAGCACTCTTACCCATTGGCCATTTGTCTGGCACTAGGTGTGGGACTTTAGAAGTATTAATTAAGTTCACTGAGTTTTCCTTCATTACACAATGAAAAAATTTCTCCTTGTAAGCTCTAGAAAACTTAGAAATAATATGTCCCTACTACATAGTACATTCCATTTAATAGATGACACATAAACTGGGGAATTTGTCTTTCTATTCCTTCACAGAGAATTTCCCTATTTGATTTGTGCAAGAGGATTTATGGAGAAAGCCACTTGAGTTCCCACAATGCTTTCACATCAATGTTTCACCCAGTTCTAAGAAAAGGAAAACGGCCTTTTTGTCTGATTTTGCTTTTCATGTCTATATGAAAAGCCTGTGATTTGAGAAAAGCAGAAAATTGTGCCTGGAATCAGAAACAAAGGGGTGAAATGAGATAAATATGCAGATGAAATCAAAGCACATTAAAGTCATTCTTATTAAGAGTCAATATATGTGACTCTATGTAACCCATGATTTATAATAAAAATTATCTGCAAAAATTAATAAAGTGTTTTAAACTTAATTCTGGTATTTACAAGAATAATAATGATAGATAACTATGCCAAAATTTAAAAAAATAACTTTAATAAAATAATCTCAAAAAATTTAACTGGATATTTATGAATGACAGTTATCTTAATCACTAATCCATTACTATCTCATATCATGCTCATAGGTGTTTTTCAAGTTGTTGAAAAATAAATACAAATATGAATAAAGCATGACCATTGGGATGACTCTAAAAAGATGAATTCAGTGTTGACAGAGACATTCATGTATTGTCGGTCAGAATGTAAAATGACATAACCACTTTGTATTCTTTAAGTATATTTTATTTATTCTTTGACAATCTTCATCCTGTCCACTCCAGACTTCCCTGTCCAACTCCTGCAGACACTCCCTGAAACATGCCCCTGCGTCACTTTCATGTCCCACTCCACACTGAATACCATTGTGCTGCTTACTGGAATGTTGATGGGGCCTGTTGACTTTACCTGGTACATGATTTGTGTATATATCCATAACTGCAGTGTGTTCAAGAGTTCATCAAACATGTCATTTCTAGAAGGCGGTATTTCACATTACTCTTCCCCATTCTCTGATCTTATATTCTGCCTTAATTAATTTTCTATTGCTCTGATAAGATACTGTGTCCAATGGAACTTATAGAAGTTTATTTGGGCCTTGAGTTTCAGAAAATTGTAATTTGGCAGCTGTCAGGAAGGCATAGCTCTGGATAAATAGCTGAGAGCTCACATCTTGAGACACAACCATGAGGCAGAGAGTGTGTGTGACAGTGGGAACAGCTCAAGTCTTTTGAAACTCAAAGCCCATTCCCAATGACACAGCTCCTCCAACAAAACCACACCCTCTAATCTTTCCCAAACAGATTCATCAACTAGGGACAAAGTATTCAAATATATGAGAATTTGAGAACCATTTTTATGCAAGCCATCACATTCCATACTTATTAAAAAGGATTTATGAAAGTGGACTATAGGCTGTAATCTGAGTAATCCAAACAAAGTCAAAGGCCTGGTAGTTGTTCACTCCATGGGACTGAATGTCATAGCAGTTCCTATCTGGTGCTGGAGTCCCAGGAAAGTTTTAGGAAATTGCTACTATTCAGTCTAAATTAAAATCCCAAAGAAGAACATTCTAGCACCATCAATGGCATGTCTCAAGAACATAATAGATGAGCGTGCTGACAAAAGTGAGACCAACCATACAAAAAGCAAAAGCTTCCTTCTTCTATGTTCTTCTATGTAAACTACCAGAAGGTGTGGCCCAGATTTAAGTGGATCTTCTCACCTCAAATGATCCAGTCAAGAAAATTCTCCATAAGCATGCCCAGTTGCTTGGCTTTTAGTTGATAATGTATGTAGTCAAGTGGAAAACCAAACCAGCCATCACACATTCTTTCTGCCCCTCTTTTGCAATGTCCCTTGAGCCCAAGGTCAAGGGTTGTTGTAGATATCCTATTTAGAACTGAAAACTCACAGGTGCTTTATTTCAACACTTTGACCACTTGTGAGTCATAGTATTAACTGTTTCCAACTGCACAAATAAGCTTAGTCAACGTTGAGAGTAGAACTAGCCCATCAATACAAACATAAATGTTTAGAATACAAATTGACCATGTGCCAGTTTAGTAAAACAATGGTAACAGACTCACTCCCTAAGGCCTAAGATACTCTAAGCCATGGGCTTTTGACCAGATTTACAGAATTCTGCATGTGTTCCCTCTTGTGGTGCAGGCCTCAAATCCAATTAGAACGCAGTTTGTTGGTTCCTCTATAACGTTCATGCCACTAATGCATCAATGGGCACACTATGCTTGACAACTCAGTTCTGCAGTGTTCAGGGTTCAAAGCCAGGTAATAGCCTTGATGACTTTTCTCCCTCAATGGCATGTGTAGCATAACCCTCAAGGAAGAAGCTTGTCTTTTCTTGAAGCCATAGTGTGCTGCGTCTTCATTAACTGCATTTTACCATTTATCTCTAGGGGGTAACTAAGGCCAATAGCACGAACCTACATTGTTTGGTAGACCTTTGAAGCCTCCCTAACCAATAAATCACAGGAAGGTATCCTGACACTGAAATTTTTATTTTATGATTTATGTATTCTAGAGAAAACCATATCTACCCATGAAATATACTTGTGTTCAAACTCCTTTTAAAAAAATATATTTTTAAGTTGCTTTAGAAAACAATTGGTTTTCAGAGAGTGGTTTTTTTCTATGTCATTGAACTTGGCTAACATACCCCAATGCCTTCCTCTTCTTCATCCTTCCATTCCAATCCCAACTAACACCTCCTCGCCTCTTAAGATCTCTTTCCATCCCCGTTTCATGCTCACTTTCTAAATCACTCTACAAATACGCCAAGTTAACATACCATTCTTAAACTTAAACTATTGACTCCAGATATGAGAGGGGATATTTCTTGTTTATATTGCTGGGTTTATGTTACCACACTTAGCCTAATAGATTTCAATTCCATCCATCATATTGAAAATTACTTGGTTTAATTTTTTCTCACAGCTGAACAAAATTTCACTGCAGGTGCTTCATCAGGGTCTATCTGGATGAGTCTGACTCATCCTCCTCTCCATATGCCCTCATCAAACTTCCTGATAATGCTAAAGCGCCACATCTGATCTGTAGCCTAGTCTGGACATCCCTGTATGCACAACGCCCAACCTTCAGGCTTTGGCCAGAACAGACAACACCTACCTCCATTCTACAGATGCTTCACACACTATTATTCAACCTCTACCCAGTCAAACTCTAGCTGTGCCAGAGTCTAGCTGGATAGGTCCATCTGATTGTCCCTTAAACACATACTCCTGAATCCTGAGATGTACCCCAAACTCAAGACATTGACAAGGACAAGCATCCTGTATACTGATGCCGCACTTTGTGCTTACTTGACTTCAGTTCACATAAGCTGTAGCCAACGTTTAGACCCAACCCATCCTACATATCCTGTGTTCTGATCTTTGCTTTGTCTATATCAGACACAGAACTAGCAAAAGAAGTCCACATGCCCAGATCTCACCATGAAAATACAAACAATATGAAAGATATAGCCAGTTTTGTCTCCTCTCAAGTCCACCAGTATAGAAATTTTGACCAATGAATGACCTAAACGAACCTATGACACAGAAATTAAAAGAAGAATCATAAACTTCATAAATAACTCAGTAACTCTAAAAACACAAAGAAACAGGTCAATAAGCATAAAGAACTTTAACTTAAGGAAAATAGATGCCTGAGTGATGCCCAAGAAAACACAAAGGTAAGGCTGATAGAATTTACAAAGATAATGTAGGATTTAAAATGGAATTTAATAAAGAGAATTATTGAAGAGAATGCAAGCTGATACTAAGATGTAATTTAAAACCTAATGTCTCAACTGATAAACTCAAGAGAAAGCTTTATATGTAGGACATTTCTTTTGGTCACACACCTGTACCTATACCTTCAATATCTTGGTGCTCCAAGAGGGAGAAACAGGACCAAGTTCTAAACCAACATTAATGGCCCCAATTATGCAACTAAAAGACACAAGCTGGCTAAATGGATAACAAAAGAAAATCCAACCATCTGTTGCCTACAGGAAAGACAGTTTCAGAGATAGTCACCACCTTAAAGTGCAGGATGGACCAAAAGCTACACTAAAACAAGACCCAGAGTGAGGAAGTATTACTCTCTTAATATCTGACAAAATAGACTTCAGAAAATAAAACTAACTGGAAAAGGTAAAGACGGATGCTCCACTCCAATCAAGGGAACAATTAACCAGAAAGACAGTACTTTTCTAAATGTTTATGCACTAAATGTTGGTTCAACCAATATCATAAACAGATTAATATCAACCTACTATAAGAGGATTTTTTTCTCCAATTTCCCATTTCCTGCAATAGCTGAGTTGTTTGGATAAAATAGTACAGGAAAATATTGGAATTAAATGACATCATACATTAAATGGATTTAACTGATAGCTACAGAAGATTCTATCCAAACACCAAAGAATACACAGGGATATTTCTCAAAAATAGACTACATCTTTAAACAAAAAATACTCAATCTCACATATCTTGTCTAATCAAAATTCAATAAAACTTCACATAAAAGACAAACAAATCTCTAGCAAGTACATAAATTTATGGTGGTTTAACAATTATTACTGAATGATGGATGAGTCAAGAAGAAATAAAAAAGAAACAAAAAATTTCTAAATAAAAATGAAAGCAAAACAAAATCTCTGGGACACATTAAAATCAGTCTTATGAAGGAAATTTACAGCTTTTAAGGGCCTATATTTTAAAAATCAGAGAGTACAAATAGATGACATAATGGTGTAATTTTTAAAAATTGGGAAAACAAGAACAAACCAAACCCAAACCCAGATGGCAAATTATAATAAAAATTTAAGCCAGTTTTTTTTTTCATTTTACTTGCTTTTTAAATTTATTCTTGTCTCATACAATACATCCTTACCACAGCCTCCTTTCCCTTCCCTCCTCTGTCCACCTCTTTCCTCACTCCCCCAGACCCACTGCCTCTCTGTATCCATTCAGAAAAGGGCAGGCCTCCCATGGTTATGATCCAAACAAGGTATAATAAGATGCAATAAGAGTAGGCATAAACCCTCATATAAAGGCTAGGCAAGGCAATCCCATAGGAGGAAAAAAGTTCCCAATAGCAGGCAAAAGAGTCACATTGTTAGAAAACCACCAAGCTAACAACCGCAACATGTGAGCAAATGGCCTAGGACAGAGCTGTGCAGGTGCCGTGCTTGCTGTTTCAGTCTCTGTGAGTTCCTATGAACCCTGCTTAGTTGATTCTGTAGGTCATGTTTCTCTGGTGTCCTTGACCTCCTTGACTCCTACAGTTCTTCCTTCCACTCTTCTGTAGAGTTCCCTAAGTTCCACCTAATGTTTCGCTATGGGTGTCTGCATCTGATCACACCAGCTGCTGGAGAAAGCTTTCTGACAACTTATAGCTGAATATCATTAGAAATAATTTCATTGACTTTTTTGTCAGTCATGTTTGATTCTATGCTTGGTTTCTGAGCCCTACAGGTTCTGCATCCTAGTCATCCCAGCATGGGCTCCCTCTCATGGCATGGGCCTCATGTTAGAATAGTCATTGGTTGGCCATTCCCACAAACTCTGAGCCTCTTGCCCCAGAACACTTTTCAGATAGGACAGGTTGTGTGAAGTAGGTTTTGTGACTGGTTTGGTGTCACAGTCCCACCACTAGGAGCCTGGCCTGGTTACAGAAGATGACAGGAGACTCGGTATCCATATCCCCTAATAGAAGTCCTCACTAAGGTCATCCTCAGAGGTTCTAGGAAATTTCCACTACACTAGGTTTCCAT
Source organism: Acomys russatus (assembly GCF_903995435.1). Taxonomy (NCBI): domain Eukaryota; kingdom Metazoa; phylum Chordata; class Mammalia; order Rodentia; family Muridae; genus Acomys; species Acomys russatus. The sequence continues at coordinate 65,552,130 of NC_067156.1, forward strand.
GTTGACCTCTAAATGTCCACCTATTGCAGTCCTTTCTCCTGATACTCTCCTTCCAACCAACCCTTGCTTCCCTACCTGATCTCTCCTGTTTCCCTCAACATCATCCTCCAGTTCACCCATAAAATCTGTTGCATTTCTCCTTCCCATGGAGATCCAGTGAATATAAAGAAAACTATGCAAAGAATCAATAAATCTAAGAACCAAATCTTTGAGAAAATAAATGAGAGTGACAAGCCCTTGACCCAACTAACCAAAAGAAAGCAAGAGAAGACCCAAATTAACAGAATAAAAAATGAACAGGAAAACGAGACATTCAGAATGTTATAACAGAATACCTTTAAAAAACCTGTACTCTATTAATTTGGAAATTCTAAAAGACATGAATAAATTTCTAGATTTAGCCAAAACATAAAAAATAAATGAAGAAAAGACGAAAAATCTAACCAATAAGATTGAAACAGTAATAAAAATCCAACCAGCAAGAAAAAATGGAATTAAAACTCCAAGTCCCAGATGGAGTCTAAACATAATTCCACCAGACTCTTCAAAGAAAATCTACAACCAATTCTTCTTAAAGTAATAACTTAAAAAGAAGAGAAAGGAAAGAGAAGAACACTCTCAGTCTCCTTCTGTGAAGCTAGTATCACTCTAACACTCAAAACAGGTTAAGAAATGACAACAAAAAGAAAAGTTACAAGCCAATATCCTCAATGAATATAGATTTTTAAATTCTCAATAAAATAATTTAAAACTGAATATAAACATAAACCTGTAGAGGAATTTTAATCCAACAACATGGCTGCTCTGGCAAGGGGTCACATGCAGAGATCTGGCTGGCATGTAAACACACCACACACCTTTAATCTGTCTGAAGGGAATAGAGATGCACCCTGTAGAACACACCTGTAATCCCAAACTATGATGTATAATTGAGGGGCAGACAAAGTGACAAATCAGAGAAAGATTTGACAGAACGAGTCAGAGATAGGATATGCCCAACTCTCATGAGAATAGACAGGAAGAAGAGGCTACTTAAGAGCAGCACAGGGAGGGATGGAAGAGTTTGGTGCAGTTCAGCTGAATGCAGTTGAGTTCAGATAAGTTCGTGCAGCTCCGTTGTTTGTGGAAGTTTTTCCAAGAAGAACAATTCAGTCAGACGTGAGAGAAGAGCGATTGAATCAGTCATCTTGGAGAGGGGTTTGAGCCAGACTATCTGAATTGAACCAGCCAGCCAGAGTTCAGAAAGAGCTCTAAAAAGTGAGCTTATTCAGCAGTACGTCTCAGAGGTTGGAAGCGTTATAGGCCTAGGCTAGCAGACAGAGGCTACAAGCTGAAACCTTCAAGGTTGGAGCTTACAGGAGAGTAGATTGTACAAAGGCTAGAAGCTTCAAAGCCTAAGCCTAGGGATAGATAGACCAGAGAAAGAAATCCTCTGGGCTCAGCCCAAGGTATGTATCCATAAGGCTTGGATATGGCTCTCACCTCATCCTCTCATCTGATAAAATAAAACATTTATGTAAACCAATAAAATTATCCACAATGACCCTGCTGGCTTCATCCCAGAAATACAGGGATGATCCAATACACACATAAATGGACTCAAAGTCAAAACCACAGAGTCATTGCCTTAGTCAGTGTTACTACCACTGTGATGAAATACCATGACCAAAAACAACTTGGGGAAGAAAGGGTTATTGTAGATGATGCATTTTGCATAGGAGATTCCCAAAAATTCTACTAGAAAATTTCTAGAAAGAACAGACAAGTTCATCAATACGGCAGGATACAGAATCAATGTGCAAAACTCAATTCCTTGAATACACAAACACAGAGAGAGAGAAATCCTGTATGCACTCCCATTCAGAGCACCCTGAAAGAAAGTGAAATATATAATAATAAACCTAACTAAAAGGTAAAAGATATCTACAATGAAAATTTTAAATCTATGAAAAGAGAAATGGAAAAAGACACTAGAAAATGGAAAGGCATATGATGTTTGGGGATTGGTAGATTTAAGATTATAGAAATGATTACTGTACCAAAGGCCATTGACAGATTCAATGAAATCTCAACCAAAATCTCCACCTTACTCTTCACAAAAATAAAAGATAAAAAAGATAAATTGTCTTAAAATTCATATCGAACCACAACACACTCTGGTGTAACCACAATAATCCTAGGCAAAAAGGATAATTCTGGAGGAATTATCACTTTAAATTTTACTATATATTTTAGATCCATAGTGATAAAAGACATGATTTTGGCCTGAAAATATACCTGTGTATTAATGGAACAAAACTGAGAACCCAAACATCAGCATGCATATACATCCATCTATTGTTTAGGAAAGATGACAAACCCAGACACTGGAGAAAAGACACCATCTTTAACAAATAGTGCTGGAAAAACTGTCCACATGTAGAAGAATGAAATTAGACCCATTTTTATCACCCCTCACTTAAAAAAAAAAGAAAATGCTCTGAAATGCTCAGGCTTTATTTTTCTCACCCCTCACTTAAAAAAAAAAGAAAATGCTCTGAAAACTGGACCTATGAAACAAGCAGTTGTCACTCTTTAAATGTCTGACATATAGACATAAAATCAAAAGCAGGGTGAAAATATAAAAATAGTCATTTCATAGTAATTAAGAGAACAATATATTAAGAGGACATTATGAATCCAAATATACATTCAAACACAAATGCTCTAAATTTTATAAAATATACTAAGGATGTAAAATTACATAACTATCACAATAGTAGCAGTTGCCGTTGATGCCATAATTTAATGAGTTGATCAATCTTTCCAATAAAAATAAGCAGAAAAATATGAGAATTATATTACATCGTAGATCAAAGGGGCTTAACACCCTTTTACAGAATATTACATCCAAATGCTATAAAGACCCATTCTTCTCAGGAACCCATAAAACTTTCTCCCAAATAGGTCATCTTGTAGTACACAAAGCAAGTCTAAACAGAGATGGGAAATTTGATATAATCACTTATATCATATCACAATATAAAATAATACATATTATATTGATGTCATTATTGTTAACATAATTACAATGTAATGTAATTATATTAATATAATATTAATAGCAAGAGAAACCCTAGAACACAGACAACTTTGTGGATATTAAACAACACATTATTGAATATCAATGGATTTTTGAGGAAATCAAGAGAGAAATTTTCCTTAATTATTATCATTAAATGAAAGTAAAATACAACATACCAAAACCTAAGGAATACAATGCATGCAGTCTTATGAGGGAAGATTACAGCATATAGATATAAGAAATCAGAGAATTTTCAAATAAATAACTCAATGATACATCCGGGGGCCATGGGAAAATGAAAAAGGCCAAACCCAAATCAGTAGATAGAGAATAATCATTAAGATCAGAGCAAGAGTTAGGCCCATAGGTACACTGTGAGTTGTACCTTACAGCAGCTCAGAGGTAGCCGTGGACCTTGGTTGGAGAGCTGACCTGAATCAAGGGAAAAGCTTACAGGAGCATGAAGAGTTCCAAATGTCCCAACAGTTTCATGGCTTCAGCAGAAGCCACAGCATTTGAGTAGATAATGAATCTGAACCAACATAAGGTCCGCTGATAAGCAAGGCATTCCCCAACCTGCAGAGACTATTGCAGACCTAGGAAGAGTCCCAGATGACCAAAGACAATACCTGACCCTCAGAGAAAGACTAGAAATAATGCCTCTGCCCCTAACTACCAATCCCATGGTGACTTAATTTTCTGATTTTTGCAAATGCCTCCACTGAAAGAAAAGTTTAATTTTAAAAATATTGAAAAGAAAGAAAAACACTGCCAACAAACTAACTCCAGGTGCACAAGTGTAAGCAAAGTTAAAAATATGAAAAAACAAGATGTTTTGTCTTCTTGGAAAATTACTGGCTGGGCAGTCATGGCGCCCGCCTTCAATCCCAGCACTCGGGAGGCAGAAGCAAGTGGATCGCTGTAAGTTCGAGGCTAGCCTGGTCTACAATGTGAGTCCAGGACAGCCAAGGCTACACAGAGAAACCCTGTCTCAAAAAACAAAAAACAAAAAAATGACTAACCCAAAAGACCCTGGAAGAGAACCCACTAGTGCCATTTTTTCTAAATTAGTAGAGCATCTAAACACTCTCTAACTAGTCATCTTATATCCATAGATGAATGCAGCTCTCATCTCTATCAAATAAATGGATTTTGGCTGCAGATGGAGGCCACTGCAGAAACACAGAACTGTTCAAAATAGAAATAATAAGCCACAGTGGAGTGTCCAAGCCCAGTTGGGACATCAACAACAAAACCACTCAGTCTCAGGTGACATCATGGGAGAGAAGGTAGAAAGATTGTAAGAGCCAGAGGACAAACATGAGTGCCGATGGATAGTCTCCTCTAGACACGACAGGGATTCTGAACCCATACAATACGGGCAATATAGTTGCTTTTATAAGACCTGTACAATGGCCACACCCAGTTGACATGCCAACATGGATAGAAAATGTTCACAAGACTCCACCCCTAAATGAAGAGCTGCAGCTGAGCAAGAGAAACTCCCTTTACCCTAGGGACAAGGCCCCTTGATAGGTTCCAAAATTATAATCAAGCATCCCTAAATGCCTGTCTATATGGGCAACACTAACTGGACTCAGTAGGTTTTATATATACATATAGATTATTAACAATAATTATTATAGAAGAAGAATTCAAGAAGGGTGGGTAAGACACAGGAAGGGTTCAAGTGAGGAGTGCCAGGGGTGGGAATGATGTAAAAACAGTGTACTCAAATATGAAACTGTCAAAATAAAATTAAATATAATATATACATTTAAGAAGTATGTTATCCATTTTATATATGTTTTAAGGAAAGAGTTAAAGTACTGTATATTTATCCATAGAAGCCTCTGTTTCTCATATTTTTTAATATCATCTGAGGAGATAGAATTCAAGAGGCTCCCACTATTCCTAGAACTGGCAAGTGTGGCATTTCTCATGCAGAGATTTGCAAAGTTGTAGCAAACTCCCCTTTCCCCCAGTACCTCATGTATCAACTTGTTTACACAACTTTTGAAACTCTTTTTTAAATATTTATTAATTCTTTGAGAATTTGATATATTGTATTTTAATCATATTTATCCCCCTCCTCTTCCTCCTTCCAAATCCACACCTCATTCCATACCCACCCAACTTTTGTGTTTTCATTTTTTTAATCTCGTCAATTCTTGTGAGTTCTCATGGCTGTGTGACCACTCATTGGGACATGCAGGACCTAACATGGCCACACCTCTAAAGAAAGCAAACTCCCCCCACTATTGGCAGCTAACGATTAGCAACAGCTCCACAGCTAGATAAGATTTCAAGCACATCCTTTTCCGTAGTGGGATTCTGTCTGGGTTAAGCTCACGCATGCTGTCACAGCCTCTGTAAGTTCATACGTGCAGCTGTCCTTCTGTTTCAGGAAAACAGTTTCCTTGTTGTCATCCACCACTCTTGGTTCTTATATTCTCTCTACTCCTGTTCTCTGATGGTGGACTGTAAACTAGTAAACACAATCTGGAAATCAGTGTGGAGAATCCTCAAAAAGACATAAATAAATCTGCCACATGGTCCAGCTCTATCAATCGAAGGTGTACACTCAAAGGGCTCTATCACTCTCCTATGGAGAATAACTGCTCATCCATGTTTATTGATGCTCTATTCAACATATCCAGTAAGTGTAAACCACCTAGATGTACATCAGCTGATCAATGGACAATGGAAATAGATTATATTTACACAATGAAATATTATGAGCTATTAATGATGGAAATGGATGGAGGTGGAAATGATCATTGGAAGTAAGGTAACTCAGATCCAGACACGCTTGAATGTGTACATGCTCTTACCAGAACAAAAATAATGCTCTGTCTACAATTGATATTCTAATATATAATCAATTTAATAGTAAGAACAGTCTGCCAGGTGTATTCATGATTTGTTACTTAAAGTTAAATAATTTACTTTGTGTTGTGTGCATATGCATGCACATGTGTGTGCATGCATGTGAGTGTGTGTGTGATGGTGTGGTATTGGAGAAGAAACAATTATAAAAATTAAATAATATTTACCTGGAATTCTATGATCAATGCAAGACCATTCCATTTTTTTTAATTTTTTTTATTAATTTATTCTTGTTACATCTCAATTGTTATCCCATCCCTTGTATCCTCCCATTCTTCCCTCCCTCCCATTTTCCCCTTACTCCCCTCCCCTATGACTGTTCCTGAGGGCATGGCACACAGAGGAAGGAAAGAAGAGACTTGATACCCTATGACCGGTCCATTCTTAACCTATTTATTGAGCTCATGCAAACATCACCTTTGTCAGTCTTTTCCTACATGAAATAGAGGAAATATATGAGGATGGATAAAAATATCTCATTGGGTTTTGTTCTTACTGTTTTGGCTTTTGAGACAAAGTCTCACTGTGTAGCCCAAGCTCACCTCAAGTTTGCGATTCTCCTGTGTGGCACCAACCAAAGTACTGAGATCACAGGCTTGTGCAGCTCTCGTCGCTTTAGGACTATATTCTCACTTGAAGTGTTAGCATATGGATTGCTATGGAAAGAGCTAAATGCAGCTACAAATAAATCACTAAATATAGAAATGCTTTTCCAAGTAAATTTATTTTCATCTATTGCCTTCATATATATCCACAGGGAAACTGAAAATCATTTTTAAATACTATAAAGTTAATTGTGGCATAAGTTTTTTGAAGATCACAAAGTTCAAAACTAATAAAATTAATGTGGATTGTTGGGTAAATGTTCCTTTTACTTACATGAGAGAAATAAAAACAAATAAATAAAATAGATGTAGTTATTTATATTAAAGTAATATTCAAAAATAATTTCCACATTTTATTTTGTTTCTGACAACTCTGTTGTATCCACATCATTAGTTATTCATAACTAAATTCTTCTCTCACATCAAATTGCCATTTTATTAGTAGTATCAGAAAAAGTGTGTCTTTTTTCCATCAAAATTCAGCTTTTTGCTTATGACTACTACCAGGTAGCCTAGTTTCCTATCACTATGGAAAATTAGGCTGGAGACAACACAAATCTGAAGCTTAATTACAGATGAGATTTGACTAAAAACAAAGGTACTCTAAAAATATACTAGTAGTTGTCATAACATCATTAAATTAATCCATGAGTGTCTGATATTGGTTAGCTTGAGCTAGACAGACCAAGGATGTCAGCATTGTGCCTAACAACCTGGAACTGCTGAAGGAAAGGTAGGGGGTGCACATACACATACAGGCACAAGGACAGATTTCTAAATAGGATCCTAGTACCAGAGATAAAACCAGCAATAGAGCCAATGATCAAAAGGTGGAACATTGATAAGGAAACTGTCAATCAAGTGAAAAGGCAGCCCATGGAACGGGAGAGAAATTTTGCCAAGTATCTATCTGATAGAGGATTAATGTCTAGAATATACAAAGAACTAAAAATTGGAAAGAAAATAAAGAGAGAGGGGGAGGGATAGAGAGAAATAAAGGAAGAAAGAAAGGAAGGAAGGAAGGAAGAAAGAAAGAAAATGAAAACTAAAACTGCACACCAAAAAAAAAAAAAAGCCAACCCAGTTTACAGAATTATATGGAGCCTCAAATGAAGAAATACAAATAAATAGGAAAAATGTAAGTGGTGTTCAACATCTTTAGTCATTGGGAAAATACTGATGAGCGTTCATTCATGTCTCATTTCATCAAACTCAGAATAGTTATCACCAAGAATACAAACAACCACAAATGCTGGTGTGTGTGTGAAAGAGAAGTGCTCGTTCACTGTTGGTGCAAGTGTAAACTGTACGATCGCTTTGGAAAACAGACCTGAAGTTTCTTTTAAAAAAAAATAGAAATTAAACTACCATATGGCTCAACTATACCATTCCTGGACATAATGCCCAAAGGATTTTATGTCCTAATACAAAGACAGATGCACATCCATGCTCATTACCGGTCTACCAACAATAACTAAAAAATGGAAGCAGTATAGCTACCTATCAAATGATGAATAGACAAAAAGGTGTGGTACATATACACAGAAGAATTTTATTTTCCAAAAATTGAAATTATAAAATTTAAAGGTAAATAGATAGAACTGTGTAAAATTATTCTGTGTGTGGTAACCCAAGCCAAGAGAGAAAAGCTACATGTTCACTTGCACATGCGTGTTATAGCTTCAAACATTCCCTTTTGTGTGTTTAACTTGGAAAAACTTTGGAGTCTATGAAATTAGAAAGAGACACTTAATGGGGGGATGCTTTAAAGGAAAGCTAGAACATGGGTAAAATAAAAATAATGAGGGGTAATACTGTGGAGAAAACTACTGTGGATGAAGTTAATCAAGGAGCAGGGCAGGAGTTTGGCAGGATGAAGATGTGTAAGGAAAGATTAACCAAAATGGAGGGAATATGACAGGAGTGTACTCACTTGTACACAGGTACAAAATAAATTAGCCCTACCACCCAGAACACCCAAAACAAGGTGAGCAACTGTCATTGCTCTTGATGTCACACCAGAAATAGATAGTAAGTTACTATTTATCCTGTGGCAGCTTGAATGAGGATGCCCCCCCTAGGGGCATATATTTGAATCATTGATCTCAAGTGATGGAACTTTTTGGGAAGGATTAAGAGGTGTGACCTCACTGGTGAAGGTGTGTCATTGGTGGTATACTTTCAAGTTTTCTAAAGATTTGTGCCATCCTTCCAACTTGTAAATCAATATGTAAGCTCTCTGCAGGTTCTGCTAGCTTGCCTTTGCTCTGTCATCATGAACTCTAACCCTCTGAAATTGTTAACCCCAACCAAATGCTTTTATAAGGTTTTCATAAATTTATATAAGATCTTATATAAGTTTGTATGCCCGTAATGTCTTCTCACAACAACAAAAAAGTAAATAAGATAGAAGTTGGTACTACAGAGTGGGCTGTTGCTGTAACAATCCCGACTATATTGGTTTTCAGAGAAATTTGAGAGATGCTGACACTTTGAGCTAGGAAAGCAGTTAAACACTGTAAGCAGAGCTTAGTGAGAAATCCTTCTGGGAACTTTGGAAGACAATACTGCTGAGAGCAATGTAGAATACAACGCCCTGCTTAAGAGGTTTCAGAGACGAACAATAATATCACCACTCTTGTGATTTTTTGACAAAGAATGTGGCTACTTTCTGCCAATTTCCCAAGAACCTGACTGGGGATAAATTGAAAAGTATTGGATTAATTTGCAGACATTTTCAGACAGTCTAAAATTGATTATATTGTAATGTTATTAGTAACCATTCTTGTGTAGATATACAATAAAAAACAAGCAAACAAGGCAAAAAGAAGTAAGAAATGTAGTCAGCGACAGCCCTGTTACAAACTGTTTGGCAGGCGCCTCTCTTCTCACCCACACTACATTCTCCAGAGCCGCTGATGAACCCTGCACTAGAAAGAGGTTTCTTCCTCTTTATGATCTCTCCAATTTCCCCCATCTAGCCTATTTCCATTCTTTTGCGTCAAATCCCAATACCTAGAAACACTTTTTAACCTGTGACCCCCACACACAGTGGCCACACCTAACATGGACTCCAGTAAGTGATTCACACTGTCCTTCCTCCTCCATAACAACCTTGCCGTTCTCAACCTCAGCCCCAGGAACAACCTGTTAGCGGGTTCCCTCCTCCTACCTTAACCCCATTCAGTTCAGAATTCAGATGCAGGGCTCCCCTAGCCCCAAGTCTCCAGATTACTCTTAGTCATATCTGCAGCCTAACTGCAGGATCTTCTCATCCCACCACACTTCCAATACCTGGGAACCCCACTTCCTGGTGTGGACAGGATCTCCTTGGCTATTTCCTGAAGCCCCTCTCGGGCTTTTCTCCTAGCCAGGCTCTTCCTCTCTGCACCCACTGACAGGCAGAAGTATTACTTCTCAGGAAACCCACAGCCACCATATTTTCCTAAAATCAAGCTCAGGGAACTTTCTTCAAAACTGATGGCATACTAGGATACAAAACAAGTTGCTACAGATATAAGAAAAATAGAAACAACATCCTGCATCCTGTTTGATCATCATGGATTAAAGCTGGAAATGACAATAATAATAGAAACTATGCAAACTTACTACTGAATGAAAAATAGTCTGAGGCAGAAATTAAGAAGGAAGCTAAAGACTTTCTGGAATTGAATGAAAATGAAATTATGACATACCCTAGCCTATAGGAAACAAAGAAGATGACATTTTCTAAGAGGCAAGATTATAGCCCTAAATGCCCACATTAAAAAGAGGGGGGGGGCTTTCATATTATCTGTGTAATTCCACACCTAAAAGCTTTAAAACAAGAAGATATAACACTCTCTAGAAAAAGTAGACAAGAAGAAAAAAATGAAACTCATGGCAGAATCAATAAAAATAGAAACAAAAACAAAATGCCAAGACTCAATGGTACAAAGATTTGGTTCTTTATGGACTAAGAAACTGTGGTACATTTACACTATGGACTACTACTGAGCTATTAAAAACAAGGAATTCCCGAAATTTTTGGACAAATGGAATGAACTAGAAATTATCATAATGAGTGAGTTCACCCAGAAGCAAAAAGAGTCAAATGTTATATACTCACTTATATCGAGACACAAGTCCAAGGGATACGTCACATGAAAAACTTTACTTACCAGGAAAAGTGGGTCAGAGGAGAGGACATCCTATTGAGACTTTAGGTGAGAGTAGCATGGAAGAACGGGGAAATAGAAGAATCCAGAGGGTCCTGGAAACCTACAAGAAGAACTTTATGACAGGCAGATCTGGGTCCTGGGGTCCTCCTCAAACTGAGGCACCAGGCAGTAAACTTCAAACCCCTACCAAGACCTAGCCAATAAATAGGATATTCTCCACCGTTGAGTGGAGAGTGAGATCTGACTCTTACATGAACTCTGGTGCCCCTTTTCTGATCACGTCCCCTGGATGGGGAGGCCTGGCGGCACTCAGAGGAAGGATAGCAAGTTACCAAGAAGACACTCGATAATCTAAGAGCATATATAGTGGGAGGAGGTCTCACTCAATCACAGACATAGGGGAGGGGAGAAGGGGGGAAGTGGGAGGGAGGGAGGAATAGGAAGATACAAGGAAGGGCTAACAATTGAGATGTAATATGAATAAATTAATATAAAAATTAAAAGTAAAAAAAGAGGTTTTAAAGCCAAGGAGAACTTTGTTTCCTGTCTCTCTTCATGCTTGCTGTTACCCTAACTTTTCTGTGTCTGTCATTTGCTTGCTCTCACTTTTTGGACCAACCCGAGTATTTTATTTAAAGCCAAGTTCAAGTTTTTTCATTACAGATTACATCATTATTTTGTTCATCTTTTACAATGAACAGAACATTTAAAAATCAGCAAAGCAAGAGAACTATCTAACAAGGAAATACAAACAGTTCTATATAACCTACAATAAAGCATACAGCAAAAATCAATCAATATCAAAGCAATGATCAGTACAGCCTCATTATTACTTCTTAAACAATACTCAGAAAAGTTTAATGATAAATTTCCCTGGGCTAAAGCCAATGTCTTTACAAGATTGGCACAGCAAAATAGCTTGAGCTAAATGTTCTCTAATAAAGACAAAACTTGATTTACTTCCAGTCCCAAACCAACAGGTGTGTTAATCCAACCCTAGGCTAACTGCCAAGATGCCCTTAATTGTAAAGTATCTATAAAGCATGAAGTTCCAATCCCACCTTCTATTGCTCTCAAAAGAGATTCTAAAGAAACTTTTCTACAGGTAACAGTATCTATCCAGGTTCTGTTCTGTCAAGGTCTTAACTTATTTTCATGCAGTTTCTTCTTAGGTGCTCACAGTCAGAGCAAAAAACTCTGTCGTTGTCTCAAGCCTTTGGCCAGATGCTCTCTTTTAACATTCTCTGTGGGAAAAAGTTTTCCCCATGTGAATTTCCTTAGAACTTAGAAATAAAGAGAAAGAGACAGTTTTAGGAGAAAAGGCAGATTTTTAGATAAAATTACACCTGGACCATACAAATATTTAAGGGCAGTAGTGATCATCCAGAGATCTTTGGAACTTTATCAAGCAAAGCTTCAACAGCTGTTCTGGATGTCTAAAGATCATTCGAGGTCTCTGGAACTTTCTCAAGCAATGCCTCTATGACTTGTCCTCATGTCTGTGACATAAACCCTTAGACAAGTTAGCTAAAAGATGGAGAGAGAAGATCCAAATTAATAAAATTAGAGACTAAAAGAGGAACATCACAATAGATACCAACAAAATCCAGAGAATCATAAGGAAATGATTTAAAAATCTGTCCTCCACTAAAATGGAAAAGCTAAAAGAACTGTGTAAATTTCTTGATTATATATATATATAATCAAGAAAGATAGATATATATATCTCCTACTAAAGTTAAATCACGATTACTTAAACAATTTATTTATAACCCTTAATGAAATAAAAAAGGAGTACATAAAAAACCTACAAGCCATAAAAAGCCCAGAGCTAGTATGCTTCATCTCACAGATGCAGGGGTAGTCCAACATACATAATAGATAAATGTAATATGCCACATAAATAGAATGAGAGACAAAATCTACATGATCATCTCATTGGATGAAGAAAGAGGATACAAGGAACATACCTCAACATAATAAAGGCAGCTTACAGCAAGCCCACAGCCAACATCAACCTAAATGGAAAGAATCTCAAAGCAATTCCACTGAAGTCAGGAACAAGACAAAGATGGCCACTCTCCTCACACCTATTCAGTATACTACCTGAAAGCTTAGCCAGAGTCATACGAGGCCTGGAGGCAACCAAAGGGACACAAAATGGAAAGGAAGAATTCAAAGCGTTTTCCTTGGCAGATTATATAAAAATATACATAAATGACCCTTAATTCCACCAGGGAACTCCTACAGCTGATAAACCCTTTCAGAAAAGTAGCTGGATACCAAGCTAAGTCACAAAAATCAGTATTCCTCCTATATAAAAATCACAAATGGCCTAAGAAATAAGTTAGGAAAACAATACCTTTCACAATAGTCTCAAAAAACATACCCTGTGATAATTTTGACCAGGTAAGTGAAAGATTTGTACAATAAGCCACTGAAGAAAAAAACTAAAGAAAACATCAGAAGATGGAAAGATCTACCATTGTCATGGCTCAGTATGATTAATATGGTAAAAATGGCTATTTTACCAAAAGCAACCTACAGATTTACAGATTCAATACAATCCCTATTAGGATGCCAATACAAACTCTTCACAGAAATTGAAAGACAATTTCCAGCTCTGCCATCTCTAAACCCAAATTAAACATTTTCATTTCTAAGTTCTCTTGGTCACGGTGTCTTATTACCGCAATGGATAAGTAACTAAGACATATCTACTCTTAAATGATATTTTTAAGTTAATCTTCTAATACATCATTCACAGTTTGGCAACAAGTATCCTTATATTTTTTATGTAAGGTTTCTTAAATTTCAGGTCTAATCTTTCAATGTGTTATTATATTATCCTTTCCGTAGAGCACCCATCCCATTACTGTTTCCAGAACATTGAAGGATCATGGGTCACAACTGTAATATTTCACAGCTAGAAAAAATCAAATGTTAAAAAAATGTGTGCCAACTCTGTAGATAGAAATTACATTTTAGATAACTGAAGTCCAAATTTACTTTTAATAATGAAAATTAATAACCTTGTGATAATATAATTGATTTTTACTCTAAAAACAATTACACAAAAAAAATATTGTTTGTCTCTACAAGGTATTAATTAGCTTGCTCCTGTTAACCAATTCAGTTAATCTTTACTGATTATCAATACACATGTTTTTCAAATAGACTTAATATTTATTGATTTTTCTTGTTAAAATAATGAGCTAAATAAAATTATTAACATCCAATTATGTACTTATCTGAATCATATCTTAACTGTTATAATAACTATGCTTTAAAATTAATATTAATAATTAAAAAAATAAAGTTAATACTAATTTCATTTATAAGACAGCAACAATCATACTGAATTTTATGATAAATATAAAGTTGACCAAATTGGCTTTGTTATTAATAAAAAAATTTACATGCCAAAGTTCAGTTATTTCCTCTTGCCTACTGATGGTTAGTTAGTGATATACCCGAAGATTTCATCACTTCTACTTCTTTGCAATCTGATTTTATAATTTATCATTGATAGATATCCACTTACACATACACATACATATGTATGCACCTAGACCACAACACACAATCTGAACAAATATACAAACCTAAAAATAAAACTAAGCTAAAGTGAAAAGGCTTAAACTTTGATGGTACTGATTTCCTCATTGTGTTTTATTAATGGTTGTAAAATGGGAAACTATTATGCACAGATATGAAAGGTTATGTGCTTGTGAAAGAAAATATACGACCTACATTTTGTTTCTAGTCACTAAAGTTGCTACAACCCAAAGAGCGCAGAGGTGATTGAAGTGTGAAGGGCTGCTACAGGTTATAAACACTTTGTATTGTGTTTTATGGTGGTGTGTGTGTAAGTGTATGGTTGTCATTTAGCAGCCAACTGCCCACTTGTTTTTATTACAAATGTTTAAGTACAACGTTTCTCTCTTGGGGTAGAGCTCTTCCCATTTAAAACAATGGTGACGTGTTAAAGAAACAAGTAGTTACTATTTATAATTCTTTTAACTATATTTACTTACTTACTTCTCTATGAAGTGTGGGGTATGTGCCATGGCATGCATTTGGAAGTCAGAGGACAATTTGCTATTGTCCATTCTCCCCTTGCAAAATGTAGAGGTGGGACCCAACTTGGTAGCTAGCTCCTTTATGGCTGAGCCATTTTTGGTCTATTTTTTTTTTAATAGTACACTATATATGTTTAAAACAAAATTTAAAATATAAGTCATTAGATATTTTGCTTTAGAATAGAACATGTGTAAACATTTGTATTACTAGATACATTATGTAAGAATCAGAGAATAACAAGGAAAAGAAAACATTTTCTCCCAAACAGTAATATACTGTTATGTTTATTTTCTCTCTTTGAATGTCAAAAAAAAAAGACTGAAGAGATGAGAAGGAACAATGGTTGATATGGGTTTTTAAATGATTCTTTCTGATAGAAGAGGTGATGCATAAAATAGCCCACAGAGTAAACAAGTTGGCACTGATAGCTCTTATTGTCCCTACGTCAACAAACTTCAGCTACTAAAGACCTTAGTTTGAACCTGTATTTCTCACATTGTGTTATGTAAAATTTTCATTGTGTGTGTGTGCATGTGTGTGTGTGTGTGTGTGTCCTTGTCCATTTTTTTACAGAAAAGAAAACAACTGGCTAATGTCAAAAAACTAACTGTCCCTATTGTTTACTTTAATAAAGTTTCTTTTAATATATAATGAGCAGTTAGAATTTAAAGCCGTGAATTAGAAGAAACATGGAGAAGGAATATGGGAAATTTGAAGAGAGGACAAAGAAGGGGGAAATACTGTACTTATATTATTATCCCCCAAGTTAAAAAGGTTAAGAAAAAGAATTTAAAGCTTTTCACTTTACCTTAATCCTTGCGATAACTTCATTCATTGTGTTCTAAAACCATAAGACAATGTTCTATGGAGTTTTGTGATAGAGCACAAAAAACTAGGTGCTTGCCTTCCTTCTGTCTCAAAATGTCAAGGAAAGTTCTAGTGTACCTTTCATGGTAGTGCAGATACAGCTCAAATACGCACCCTTTGCTCTTTCATAAAATGAAAACCTCAGATGGTTTTTACAGGCCCTTTTCTACAGCACTCTGGCTCTAGTCATCCCTGCACAACCAAGCCAAGTGCACCGAGAAGCCCTCAAATATCCCACGGTACCACTGATCAGTAATAACACTAGTAATCAGATAACTTGCTGAAAGGATCTATCTCATTGTGTGGCATTGGTTGTTTTTAGGATAATAAACATAGGTTACTGTGAGTCTTATGTGTAAGTGTGTATAGACTGAGAGTTTGTCATTCCTCGGCTCTGTGGCTTTACTTATTTATCTGATGCTTTGACTTTGTTTGAGCTTATGAAAATACTGTTCCCTGAGCTTAAGAATACAATAAATATATATTCATCTACAAAGCTAGAAACTGAGTTTTAACATTCAAGGGTGCAGTCTTAATCAATACAGCCAAATAAAAATATTAAATCGGTTATGAAATCTGACATGGTATCAGTGGGGAGACGTGCCCTGCCTATCAAATATATTGGTTAATTGAGAGCTAACATGGTTTGCCAATTTTTCCACCACGGTTCAATTAACTGTAGAAATTATAGAAAATGCTTAGTACTATTTTGGATGATGGGTGATTGGACATTAACTATGGCATATCTACTTTCAGATTTAAAAAATATATACCTTTACAGAAAATGTGAAGGTTCATTGACAACTGATGCTCATTCAACTCTGAGCTACTTGTGCCTCATGAACTACCAGAACTCTACAAATTCTGCTTTCTAAAGACGTTACAATCAACCCCTGGCAAGGGGCAAAGAAAAACCTTAGTGGTGCTGGTGTTCTTATATCAGTCACAGGCAGAGCAGATGGCAGTCCTTCATTCATCCTAGCTTGATGCTTGGCTTGGTAGTCAAAGCTGTTTTATGCCTAAAACACATAAAAATCAAATCCAGGCAGTGCAACACAGAAGGAGGAAGACATAGAGACCTGCCCTTCTGCTCATAGCACAGGTGGGCTGTAACAGCCATTTGCCACCATGCCCACAGCGCAGTGCTGATGGAGGACGTCACCCTGTGGCCCTCCACCTCATTGCTAGCTTGCCCCAATCCACCACAACGTTACGAGTATGCGCTGGACAGATGGGAGAAGGCGAGAAGTGGAGCAGCTTCAGCGTTACAAAGATAGATGGAACTGGAGACTCGAGGGTGAAGAGGAATAGCCAGTTGTGTGAGGCCATGGTGAGGTCCCAGCTCGAGCTACTGCTGAGAGCCACATCTGTGTCCACGAGTATGCAGTGGCAGGGTTGTTGTCAGTGTCAGTCACTCACAATACCACTAGAGAACAAGAGAATGTCCCTGGTTGGGACAGCCACCAGGGACCACGTGGATGACCAGGGGTTGTGCAGAACTGGCGCCACCCCTCTCTGGCTCACTGGCTGTAGTGCTCTGGAAAATTTGCCACACCTTTCACCAGAGACAGCACTGAGAAGAGTGGGTCCTGCACCTTGTTGCCCAGGCAGCACAGTGGAGCTTGCCCTGGTGGTGAAGGCACAGATGAGCCAGCCACAAGTGTATGAAAGTGAGAGAGCTGTCCCAGCCCCTCACAGGCTGCAGCTCTTGAGAGAGTGGGCCCCTGCTCCTTGACTGGACAGCACAGTGGACCTGACTCTGGAGGAGTGGGTGTGGGTGAGCCAGCACCAAGGACAAACAAACAGAAGAACTGACTCTGCCCCTGCTGATGGCTGCATTGGGTAGCCTTGCAGAAACCTCGCTGGAGAGCTCACTCTGATGGTGCCAATAAGGAAGATCTGGACTGCTGACTGGCTCAGCTACAGACCAGGGTCTGAGCTGGCTTGCCTAAAAATCTATATGTGTCTTGGGGCCAGGCCTGCTGACCCAGGGCTGCAGAATCTCTGTGACACTGGGCAACAACAGGATAACCCAGAGGAACCCCTGTGAGGATCCAATACTGATAGTGTCGCAGAGGCCAGAGATTTCAAACCAGAACGATGACTTATTGCAATGAACATTTGAAAGTGAAGATGTGTGGGGCTGGAGAGATGGCTCAGAGGTTAAGAGCACTGTCTGCTCTTCTGAAGGTCCTGAGTTCAATTACCAGCAACCACATGGTAGCTCACAACCACCTGTAATGAGATCTGGTGCCTTCTTGTGGTGGGCAGGCACACGTGTGGGTAGAACACTGTATAAATAATAAATAAATCTTTTTTAAAAAAGAAAGAAAGTGAAGATGTGGGGACAGAGGGATATACTGTGGACAAACTGTGACACACCTTGGCTTTCACCATGAGATGTTTCCTATGCTTTGGGTTTTTGTTGTTGGTTTTGTTTGTTTGTTTGTCTTTGTTTTGTTTTGTTTTATTTTTTAAACACATTTTTATTGAAAAATAAAATAATTCATATTACATCTCATTTTCTATCCCATCCCATGCATCCTCCCGTTCCTCCCTCCCTCCCGCTTTCACCCCAATCCCCCTTCCCTATGACTGTGACTGAGGGGGACCTCCTCCCCATGAATATGGTGCTAGGGTATCAAGTCTCTTCTTGGTAGTCTGCTATCCTTCCTCTGAGTGCCATTGGGCCTCCCCAACAAGGGGATATGGCCAAATATGGGGCACCAGAGATCGTGTGAAAGTCAGTTCCCAGTCTCCACTTAACTGTCGAGAATGTTCTGTCCCTTGGCTAGATCTGGGTAGGGGTTTGATGATGACAACACGTATTGTCTATGGTTGGTGCCTTAGAACAAGCAGAACCCCTGGGCTCAGATTCACCCATCATAGTGTTCCTCTTGTAGGTTTCTAGGACCCTCTGGATCCATCTATTTCCCTATCCCCTATATTTTTCTCACCTAGAGTCTCAATAGGATGTCCTCTGCTCTGTCCCACTTTCCTGATAAGTGAAGACTTTCATGGGACCTGCCCCCTTGGGTATATATAAGTGAGTATATACCATTTGAGTCTCTCTGCTTCTGGGTTAGCTCACTCATTATGATCATTTCTAGTTCAATCCATTTGTCCACAAATTTTGGAATTCCTTGTTTTTAATAGCTGAATAATATTCCATAGTGTAAATGTACCACAGTTTTTTTTATCCATTCTTCTGAGCTGAGAAGCTTCCATAAGGCAGGAGACACTGTCAAAAGAACAAAGCGACAGCCTACAGACTGGGAAAGGATCTTCAGCAACCCTACATCTGACAAAGGTCTAATATCCAAATTTTATAAACAACTCAAGAAATTAAATACCACCAAACCAAATAATCCAATTGAGAAATGGGGCTCAGAATTAAACAGAGTATTTTCAACAGAGGAATATCAAATGGCTGAGACACACTTAAAGAAAAGCTCAACATCTCTAGTCATCAGAGAAATGCAAATCAAAACAACTCTGAGATTCCATCTTACACCGATCAGAATGGCTAAAATCAAACATTCAAGTGACACCACATGCTGGCGAGGATGTGGAGAAAGAGGAACACTCCTTCATTGCTGGTGGGAATGCAGACTAGTGCAGCCACTTTGGAAATCTATCTGGTGCTATCTCAGAAAATGGGAATAGGGCTTCCTCAAGACCCAGCTATTTCACCCCTGGGAATATACCCAGAAGATGCTCCAGCACACAACAGGGACATATGCTCAACCATATTCATAGCAGCCTTATTCATAATAGCCAGAACATGGAAACAGCCTAAGTTTTGTTTTATTTTAGAGGGAGGTTGCAGGGGCAAAGGGCAAATATGAAGGAATGGGGAGATGTGTGGGACTCCTGTACATGGCATGCGACTCACATGGAATCAATGAAAAGTTATTTAAGAGCAGTGAGCAATGCAGCCATGGCAAAGATTAATTCTTGCTCGGGACCTGTGAGGCAAGGAAGAGGAGGAGCTGTTGAAACAACTGGACAGTCTAAAGGTGGAGCTGTGTCATTTTCCCATCACCAAGATTCAAAAAGAAAACCTCAGGAAATTCTACAAGGGCAAGAAGTACAAGCCTCTGGACCTGTGACCCAAGAAGACTAGGGCCATGCACTGCCAGCTCACCAAGCACAAAGGGAAGCTGAAGACCAAGAAGGAGTGGCTTCACCCGCTACACACAGATGCAGCCAAGGCCTGAGGTGGCAATGGCAATAAAAAGTTATTTTTTAAAAAAGAATGGATATATCTATATGTATGTCTATATATACATATATATATACATATGTGTGTGTATCTATATATGCAAAAAAAAAAAACAAAGATCTGTTTGGGCCCATGGTTTTGAAGATTTCATTCTATGACCAATGGGCCCTGTTGCTTTTGAACCAGTGGTCAGGCTTCACATCATGCAGGGAACACAATGGCAAAACAGTGCTGCTCACTTTGTGTTCAAGGAGCAAGAGTGAGGTGGGGCAGGAGTTGCAAAATCTCCTTTGAGGTCCTGACTCCTATGGAGTAAAGATACCCTACTAGGACCTGCCTCTTAAAGGATCCACCAGCTCCCGATAGCACCACACTGTAGATCAAACCCTTTAGCACTTGGGCCTTTAAGGGATCTTCAAACTCTTAAAGGATGGCACCTTGGGACTTCCTCCTGTTTTCCTCTGTCTTCCCATGAGTGGAACAGTCTCAGGTGAGCCTGTGGTGGTAAGAGAAAAAGGGAGCAAAAATACTGTAGCTGACTCGAGCCAGATCAGGCCACCTGTGCATTTGGAGAATAACGAGTTGTTTTCAAGCCACTGAGTTCTGGGATGATATCCAACAATATCCCACAAAGTTTTCCAATTTTCCCTTATAAAACTCATATAGGTTGACCAAGCTGTACATCTGATGGTTTGTGTAGGGGGTCTAGGTCCAGCCCACACTTGCTCTTTGGTTGGTGGTTCAGTCTCTGTGAGCCCCCACAGGCCCAGGTTAGCTTACTCTGTAGGTCTTCTTGTGGTGTCCTTGACCCCTCTGCCTCCCTCTGTCCTTCCTCTCACTCTTCCACAGAACTCCCCAAGTTTGGCCTGTTGTTTGGCTGTGGGTCTTTGCATCTGTTTCCATCAGATGCTAAATAAAGCCTCTCAGAAGACAGCTATGCTCTGCCTGTCAGGCCTCAGTGGGAAAGGATACACATAATTCTACTGCAACTTGAGGTGCCAGGGTGGATTGGTGCCCCTTAGAGGCTTCCTCCTCTTTGAGAAAGTGAGGTGGGAATAGGAGGAGGGTGCCTGAGAGCAGGACTGAGATGAGAGGAGGGAGGGGACTGGGATCAGGCTGTAAAATGATTAAGAAAAGGAAAAAAATCCTTATATGTTCCAGATGCATGAGAATGCTTGAGGCCAACACAGTGCTGGATTTCTGTTTTTCCATCTTCTAGGGAAATGTTTCTCTTCTTTGCCATCTTTAAAAGCCTGTGTAATGACTAAGCTCAGTTATCAACTTGACACACTTGGAAAGAAGAAACCTCAATTAAAGAATTGCATCTACCAAAAAAAAAAAGGAGGGAAGGATATAGTCTGATTCAAAGGTCATCCATGTTACTAAATCACAAGCTTTGGTTCTAGAACTCCCCTCATTAATAAACTGCACAAATTGTGAAGTCTTTTCTATAAAATGGTGCAACACTGATGCCATACTGTGCTCATCCTTCTGTGTAAGTCAGTTCACTTGGAGGCCACTTTCTATACCCAACATAATGGAAATGCCAGGTGAATCGCTGTTATAAATTATTACTTGGATAATAATGATTAAATTTTGTATCTAACTTTAGTACAAATTCGGCTTTTCCAAGTATTTTCTATTTTTGATCCATAGAAACTCTAAATTCAAAACCAACAGATATAAAGGAAGAGAAAGAGACAGAATTGGGGGGACAGGTAGTTAGTGGGTGCATTAACCAAAACTAAGGATGCATTTTAAAAGTCTTGTGGAAACCCAATAGTCAGTAAGCCAATTCAAAATATACTCTTCTCTAAAAGAGAAAAAAAAGTCAAAGGGTATTACCCTTCATGGGTGAATAATGTCACTCCCAGAAGATAAGAATAATTAAATGAAAACTACATTGCAAAGCATGGGATACCTACTTGTGAATTCTTAATCAGGGTGGCTTCAAAGGTCTCCAAAAAAACACAACCTATCTACCCACCATAACTCCATGGTAAGACTCTATTGCTAAAGATATGGCACACTTTTTTGTTGTAGGACATAGAGCAGTGGTTCTCAACCTGTGGGGGTAGTGTTAAATGACTCTTTCATAGGGTCACCCAAGACCATCAGAAAACACAAATACTTACATTACAATTCATAACAGTAGCAAAATTACAGTTATGAAGTAACATAACAACAAAAATAATTTTGTGGTTGAAGGTCACCACAACATGAGGAACTATATTAAAGAGCAACAGCATTAGGAAATTTGAAAATCACTCACATAGAGAAATCAATATCAAATCAACCAGAAAATTTCCTCCCAATTGGTTAACATTCATAGTGTTTGAAAGTGCTATGAAGACTATGGAAGATGAAAAATTACAATGGGCTTCTATGGCACTTGACCCTGCATAGTGCATACTAATCTGCCAAGCAGGATGGGTCCAGTGTGCACTAGTGGCATTGTTGTCATAGGATAATTAAAATACTTTCTGATTGGATATGAGGCCTGTTCTGTGGAAATAATGCTATGCCTGTAATCATCCTCATGGTTGGGAGTGTTGTAGACCCCAGTGTATAACCTGCTACTGTTGTTTACTGAATGCTCATCTTATCAAGTTGCCTTCTAAATGTTTATTTTTATCCTAATAGACCTGGGTTGCTTTCAACATTGGTCAAACTAGCTTCTTTATGGATTGGGCAAAAGTCAATGCAGAAACACGTAAATATTCAAGGTACTGAGAAAAGCCTGAGTGCTCAGCCCTAAATGGGACACTTTTATCAAACTCACCCTCACAAGAGTCAGCGATCACTGCAGAAGAGCGAGATAAAAGAATGTAAAAGCTAAAGAAGTACTGGGAAGTGCAAGATGCCAGATGCAAAGTTCTAGGTTTCCAGTGGCACAAGACATGTGCATAATCATGCAGCTGACAGCTTCTGGAAGGAGAGTCACTCTTTTCCTGAGGATGTTCCCACTTGTAGGCTTCCCCAGCTCCAGCGGGCGGCACTACACCCCTTCTGTACAGGCAGTACTAATTGGACTTAGTGTGTAATCAAAACGGAGGCGAAGCAGGCGGAAGGAGGAGGAGGAGGAAGAGGAGGAGGAGGAGGAAGAAAAGAGAAATTGGGAGATAACATGCTGAAGGGGGAGTTGATGGGAAGAAAGAGATATGATAATCTTTCATTGTATACATTTTTATATTCTTAAGAATACAAAATTATTTGAAGAAAAAATGATCGAAACAAAAATAAAAGCATGATTTCAAATATCAACTCTTAGGGACAGCATCTTCTAGAGTTTTTGAAGATTAACAGACACAAGCATTGCTGTTCAAGTCATGAAAACTGAAAACGCGTTACTTTAACTAAGTCAAACACACCTATTGTCAAGCTCCATACAGCTGTAGCCAATATCTCAAAATGTCTCCCTCGGTGTCTCTGATGGTATGATTATGTTTCCTATTTTGTATATATTCTAAGACATTTATTAAGTAATAAATTTAGTGAGAGAATTAAATCACATCTAATAGCAAAATATTTGAAGCGAAATGGGAGACAATGGCTTGATAATTGTCAAATATAATAGTGAATATTTAAATTTCTATAGTAATAACAGTTAACAAGTAAAAATATACAAGGAAAACATTACTTAAAATAGATTTTTGGCACAGATGGGTTTTTGTTTTTTTTTTTACAATATTGATATCACACCCAGTCATCCTCAGGCAGGGAAATTCTATGAAGCACTATTTACAAAAGATTGAGTTAATTTGATTTAATAACAAAAAATGATGATGATATGGGTGGTGGTGTTGGCACTGCCCATTGCTTTTATTCTTGCTCTAATTCCCTTGCCATTGCGAGCTCCCGCTAGGCAGACTGCACTGCCTTCGGTGTAGTGACAATACCACCTGCAGTTCCTTAAGGCACATCAGTAGATTTCTGTATTTGATTTGCTTTGTCTTTAGTTTTAGTGCCGCACAGGAAATCACTACAGAACTTTGCACGGCAGCTGTTAGGAGCTTCACCATGTTTTTATTTTCATATTTTTGATCACCATAAAATTTTGTTTTATCTTTGTTTAAAATAAGCCCTGCTTCCGCATTTCAGTCCCTTACTGTTAAGCGCTATTCTTATTCGTGTTTCTTCTGGGTCACTATATTCAAATCAGCCACAAACCCAGTAAAACTAAACCATAGCAATGATGTCATTACTACATAAGGAACATTTATGATACAATTTTATTTCCAAATAAGAATACTACTTGACATTTAGTATTCTAATTCCTATAATGATCTTTAAGTACCAGGCAATGTAAAGGATCTTTTATGATAGAAACACTAGTTGCACCAACCTTATATTGTATATGAATTCACAGTTTATATTCATAACATTGAGCACAATCGGTGTAATTTTACTTTCAAATGCTTTAAGGCAAATTATGAGTCAGTTATGAGATTGGTGAGTGTTAGGGAATGAAAATGACCCTGGGAGTTGTGTTTAACTAAGATAAACACTTTCCTTAATGTATTTTCCCCTCAGTATTGAAAACAAATTGTTTTCTCTTTGCAGTCTGCTAAGCCACAAGTTTCCATTTGTCCATCTGTGTTGGAGCTAGTCTATATTTGAAAATGGATTTTATTTCTTTTTTTGTTTAAAACACTAAATTAATTGTTTTACCAAATCCTTGGAGATCTTTTATGGACAGTGGAAATTTGGCGGGGAGGCATAACAAGAAAAACTATGAACGCAATTGACTCATGAAATCTGAATATTCACAAATGTCACGCTGAAAATGCCAGTGACAGCTAAACCATAAAGGATGGGAGAGGTTGGCACTGAGCAGGGACAAAATGAATTTCTGTGCTTCAAATTGTTTTACTCCTGACAGTCTCTCAGATGTCCTTTCAGTTAGCAGAGATTTCAGGAGGTTGACTTCCTTGAGTTGGTCATGTGATATGACCTATTAAAGATTATGGGAAATACTGGGCCTTAACACGTGAAAAGGAATTACAATTTCTCTTCTATTAAAGAAAAAACCTCCAACCCCAGTGATATCTGATGGAAAAGTACAGTAAGTGCATGACTCTCGTGGGAAGCAAAGAGAAATATTCCTTTACCAGTGGGATTATCAGTAGGTGGAGAAGGTAAAACTTGAGAGAAGACAGTTCTGAATAAAATGGTTTGAAATGAACATGACGTAAAAGGTGTTCTGAGCTAAAGAGACATTAGATGTGGCCCACCCCCGAGTTTTCATTCACCCTATGCTAAATGTTACAGACACATCTCAACAAAGTCAACTCATTTTAGTATGTAACCATTCTGAGCTTTCCTTTTGGATTTTCTGTCTAATTTTTTTTTTTAATGAGATTTCAAAGTAGTACGTTTCCCCATGTGTGGTGTTCATACATATTTCATGTTGGCTAGTTCTCCCCACCCATGATCACCCTAATTTTCCCATAGCCTCTTCCCCTTGCAGCCTTCCTCCCCAACATTTTCCTCTTCCATTCCAGGGTCTTCCCCTCCCCTTTGCCTTAGACCTTTTTTTCCTATCACATGCACATCTTTCTATTTTCCTGGCCTTTACCTGTGTTTACTCCCACCTCAATGTACATATTTAAGTATTAGAAGCCAGGATTCACATATGAAACAGAACATATGGTATTTGTTTTTGCTGAGCCTGTGTTACCTTGCTTTATATAATGGTGTCAGGGCCATCAGGTGGCTTGGCAGGTAAAGGCGTTTGCTGTACAGACTTGATGGCCTGAGTTCAATACCTGAAACACACGTAAGGCTGAAGGAAGAGAACAAACGCCAGATAGTTGTCCTCTGACGGTCACCTGAGCCATGTGACATACACTCCCCCCAGTAGTGACAGTGAACCATATATAAATATAATGATTTCTAGCTCCGTTTCCTGGAATTTTTGTAACTTTATTTTTCTTTATGACTGGGCAGAATCCCATTGTGTATGTGTGCCATACTCTCATTATCCATTTATCTATTAATGATTATCTAGGTTGATACCATTTCATTCCTATTGTGGATACAGCAATAACGAACACGAATGTGCAAGGATCTCTACGGTAGAATGCACAAGTCCTTTGGGTCTATGCCCAGGAGAAATATGGTTGGCTCATATGGCAGTTTTATTTTTAGTTTTTGAGAACCCTCCACACTGATTTCCATAATGGCTGTACTAGTTGACACTCCCACCAGCAGTGAATAAAGGTTTCTCTTCCCCCCACATCCTCACCAGCTTCTGTCGCTGTCTATTCTTGATGGTATGCATTCTAGCTGGGGTGAGAGGAAATCTCAGAGTAACTCCAATCTGCATACCCATAATGGCTGAAGACATTGAAAACTTTTAAAAATATTTAGTAGCTACTTGTGTTTCTTCTTTTGAGAATGTACATTCAGGTAAGTGGCCTGTTTGTTGACTGACAGATATTTTAGTGTTTAGTTTTCAATTCTTCATATGTTCTAAAAATTAAGTTTTCTGAAGTACAAGAAGCAAAGGTTTTTTTCCTGTGCTGTAGGCACTGCTCATTCTTTTTTCATGTTATTGGGGTTTTTTTAATTTTATTTTTAGTGCAGCACATCAGAGATCAGTAGTATATAATTCCTTGGTCAAAGAAGAGGCTTGATACTCTAGCACCATATTCATGGGGAGGAGGTCCCCCTCGGTCACAGTCATAGGGAAGGGGGACTGGGGTGAAAGTGGGAGGGAGGGAGCATGGTATGGGATAGAAAAATGAGATGTAATATGAATTATTTTATTTTTCAATAAAAATGTGTTTAAAAAATAATTCCTTGGTCATTGCCAGATAATACTAGGTATTCAAAGACAAACCAATAGACTAATATTACCAGTATAAGCAAAACAATTCAGAATTAGATATTTTAACCTTCTAATTTAACAACAGGAAACAATGAACTTTTACATCATTGCTTTGAAAAATGTTAAAGAGACGGTATTGTAAAAATCAAGCATTTATTTTGTTTTATCCTAATTTTTACTTTTATGAAAATTAGATGTTTTTCTCATATATATCCTGATCATATCCCTATGTTTTCCACTTCTTTAAAGTGTAAGTGCCATCATAGAGTTTCCAGATTCTGAATAGCTCAATTGCCCATCCATTGAGAATATCTTATGTACTCTGGCAGAATTATATTGTATTCATCATTCAGCTGCCCTGTGTACAGATATGACTCACTATCCCAATTACATTCTTCTTTACTTTATTTTAAATAAAGGGAAACTCCACTGGATAGGATGACATAAAAATGTCTGTCAGAGGCCTTTTTGTGTTAAACAAACAAAAGGCAGTAGTATTTTTAAAAAACAGATCAAAATTGAAACCGTACTTACTACAAGTATGCCACACCTTATCATTTCTATTTCAGACAGGAGACACATGAAACAGAGAATCGTATTTACTGTAATTACTCTGAGGCAGCAGGTAACAAGAAACTCTTCAGGAGACATGGGAAGTGGGCATTTCAAACTATAAAACTGGGTGTTATATGCACAAACTTTCATGTGAAGTTGATTTTTAATCTAAGTTTTGTTCACTGCCCTGCTCTTTTAGACTGGAAGAGTTCACTTCCATTCAATATCAGTACTTTTTATATCTTCTGCTCTCCAAAATGCAGGTTCTATTAAAGAGTGGAATAGTTCGGATTGAGGAAGTCAGCCTTGTCTTCATTTTCAAATTAAACTCAGCACCACACAAAGCCAGACCAGGTAAATCTCTAAAGGCCTGAACTTTTACCCTTCTATTCTGTTTACAGTCCTGATAGTCAGATGGGGAGGGGACGGGACATGTAAAGATAGTCCCACAATTCTCTGTGCTGAGATGATGCTGTCTCCAACAGTTGTGTGACCTCAATGCAACATTCTATATTATGACGTTGAATAACGATTTCCTTTTGTGCAATCATGAAACCTTAAGGCAGGATAATTATATGTTACATAAAGACAAAAACAATGAGCTACAATGCACATGATAAAACAGCAATGTCTGGGAAATTGGGTAAAGGGGATAAAGTGAATCTTTCTACAATTTTGCAACTTTTGAGAGTATAAAGTTGTTTCAAACTTAAACAGATGGGCTGTGATCATATGGTGGGGTAGGAGGTCCCCTTCTGTCACATGTCTAAGGGAGGGGAATAGGGCAGAAGAGGGAGGGGTAACAGGAAGATACAAGTGATGGGATAACAATCAAGATGTAATGTGAATAAATTATTTTTAAAAATAAAATTTATCCAATGGTATATACTCACTTATATCTGGATACTAGTCCAAGGGGCATGTCCCATGAAAGTCTTCACTTACCAGGAAAGTAGAACAGAGAAGAGGACATCCTATTGGGACTCTAGGTGAGAGAAACATTGGAGAATGTAGAAATAGAAGGATCCAGAGGATCCTAGAAACCTACAAGAAGAACATTATGACAGGCAGATCTGGGCCCAGAGGTTCTGCTCAAACTATGGCACCAGCCAAGGACATTATGTGCAGTAAACTTCAAACCCCTACCCAGATCTAGCCAATGGACAGGACATTCTCCACAGTTGAGTGGAGAGTGGGGTCTGACTTTCATGCGAACTCTGGTGCCCCATATTTGACCACGTCCCCTGGATGGGGAGGCCTGGCGGCACTCAGAGGAAGGATAGCAGGCTGCCAAGAAGAGACTTGATACCCTATGAGCATATACAGGGGGAGGAAGTGCCCCTCAGTCACAGGCATAGGGGAGGGGAGTAAGGGGAAATGGGAGGGAGAAATGGGGGGATACAAGGGATAGGATAACCATTGAGATGTAATACGAATAAATTAATAAAATAAAATTTTTAAAAACTAAAAAAATTATTTTGATTCAAAAAGATAGTATAATACTAAATAGTGTTTTGTGTACAGGAGTTACAAGGTGGTTATGGGACATAAAACTTGACATCCAAACCCTTCCCAGCTGAGGACCACATATTCAGAGCTCTGCCATGGGTAGCACTGCCTACCTCCACCAAAGTCCCATCCCTAAGACCACAGAGACCCATGCACACCTGCACAGAACCCAGGTCCGGCCATGTTAGAACTGTGTAAGTCCCAGCACACGTCCCACAGGTAGAATTATTTACTTACACCAGGACTCCAACCCCTGCCACCTGAGGACCACCTACAAAACCACATGCACCTTCCATACACTTTGGAGGATCTACAATGAGAACTTGCTGCCTAGAGAGGTGTGTTCCTGTGCTCAGAAGCCGCACCTACCCCCTGCTGAACAAGAACCATTTCTGAAACCACTTGGCACATCAGCACTGAGTGTCCCAAGACTGAACCTGAAGCACCACGCAGGTCGCCCAAAACCTGACAAGTTAACTTAATCTCCAAAAGAGCCAAACCCCAATTCAACAAACGTGGGACAGATAACCACACCAGAAGACACTACCAATGACCTAACTCCACATGCTTAGGTCCCATCTCAGAAACACAAACAACACACACACACAAACACACACACACACACACACATACACACACATGCACAGTAATGTCCCCCTAAGCAAAGAACTTAGATGGCACTAGTATATATGATACAGGAATGTACTCTGTGCACTAACAGGAGAAACCACCCAGCCCCAAACCTTTTATCTACAATGGTGTCCTGCCTGCAAAATATGCTATGGCAATCTCTATAGGAGTAAAAACCAATATCTGACTCGACTCATGGCCCACTTCACAAGATGAAACACATATCTGACACTGCCTGGATGACTAAGACCTTGAGGATAGATAGACCAAGGACCCAAAGTAAACCTAAATACTACTATTTTTAAAAAGCAATAAAATAATTCCTAATGACAATCAGCGTCTTGCTCAGTCATCATCAGAGAAGCTTCCTCCTGCAGTAGAAGGGAACAAATACAGAGCCTCATAGCCTGACATTGTGCAGAGAAGGAGAGACCTTGGAACACTTGGCCTTAAATGGTATATCTCCATCAAATTCCTTCCCCCAGCACTCATAGAACTCTGCAGAAGAAGAGACAGAAAGATTGTTAGAGCCAGCGGGAATGAGACACTGGAGGAAATAAGACCGTCTAAACACAGCAGGACCAACTCGTATATGTACTCACAGAGGCTGTGGCAACATGCACAGGAACTGGTCTAAGCTCTTTTCTGGCCTTCACAGGCACCAGGCATGCACATGGTATACAGATAAGCATGAAGGTAAAACACCAGCACAGAACCAATAAATGAATAAATAAATAAATGACAGAACAAAAATAAAAGTATAGACCACTATCCCTGATGAGAATAGAATCAAAAATTCTCAGTAAAACAGTTGCAAAGTGAACTCAAGAACCAACACAAAAGATATTTACCTTAATAAGATTCACTTCATCAAAGAGACGGAGGTATAATTCAACATATGGGAATCAATAAATGTACTCTAAAATATAAATAGACTCAAATACAGAAACTACCTGGTCATTCTTCTCAAAAAATGTATAAATAATCTTAAATCTCATTTAGAAACACAAAAGACCCAGTTTAGCCAAAAATATCCTAAATATAAATAAATAATAAATAAATCATCATCCCAGATTTCAAGTTATATAACAGAACTATAGTAATAAAAACAGCATTGTACCAGCATAAGAACAAGCATATTAACCAAAGGAGTGGAATTTTGAAACATATAAGCCTACATAATATCTACAGCCACCAATATTTTTACAAAGGACCCAAAACTACACAATTCAGAAAAGACAGCACATTCAACAAATAGTCCTGGTCAAACTGGATAGCTGAACATAGAAGAATAATAGTGTGAAAACAAAGCTATAGAAATCTCTATTTGAATGTCTATTATGGAGACAACAAAGAGAAGAAAGACGCTGACAAATAAGTGGAGTTGGGCTTATGAAAGCTGGTGCTGTATTTACCATCAAGAGACATGGGAGCAGGAGAGATGGCCCTGCCCTGAGGACACAGGAGCACGCCCTGATCCAGGGCTCTGAGTGGACCTCACCCGAACATCTACCCCATGTACGACCTGCTGGAACACATGAAGGGGCTGGACCTGCAGATTCAAAGATTAAGAATCTCCTTGACACACAGCAACAACGGGATATCCAACAGCAGTCCCATTGGTAACGCTAGAGTAGGCCTCCAACCAGACCCATGACTCATAACAATGAACATTTGAAAGCAAACATATGTGGACAAAAGACTATACTGCGTGATACACTACAGCTTCTGGGATAAGATTTTTCGTTTGTCTGTTTGTTTTGTTTTACTGGGTAGAGGAGAGAGATTTTGGTGCATGACGTGTAAATCATAGACATTCAATAAAAGTAAAAATAAATAAATAAATAAATATTTTAAAAGAACAAAATAAAAATAATTCTATAAGTGTTAGGGGGAAAAGTGTTGTATTTATCATTAAATGTATGGTAGTAAGGTAGAAGTATTTTAAGCTATATTAAAGATAAGTATATATGTAAAGATGATGTCCTGAAGGTCAAACATGCTCTAGAAGTAACCTTGCCACAAGCTGAATTGATGGCACATGATGGAGATGGTGAAGGATTCAGAGATAATGGTAGGTTCATATAGCAGAGGGGAATGCAGGTCACAGACACCCAGCCTTCAGAGCATAGAGCCTAGAGAATATCACAGTAGTTGGGAACTAGAAGGGAGAAAATGGTTTACTAAAGATAGCCAGTTCTGTCATAACTATGCTAAAAATGTGGTAGTGATAAATTATAGTGCTTAGATCTAAGATGTGTTAGCACTGACGAAAGAACTCCAAGCAGCTCTCTCCTGGGATTTATTCATCTCTGTATTCTCTTTCAAGTCCTATTCCTATCTTCCTAGTTTGCTCACTTTAGTGGAAAATGATCTCTCTCTGCTTCTGTCCCATCATCCCTCCCTATAACAAAGACTGATCACAATTAATGCCCTTAAAAGGATTTCGTGTCCAAGTTTTTATTGAGTTATGCCTTGTGCCTAGGTAAGCATGGTGCAGTTCTCACAGACTGGATGGCTGCACCTCACTGAAGAGATTAATGGACAGTATTTAGTTTGCCAAGCTTTGGGGGAATCAGACAAGAAAAAAGAACCATTTGTGTATTAAATAAATGATAAAGATATTTTCTGCCAGACATTAGATCCCTAAATAGAAATGCATTAAGTTTGACTGCGATTTCCCAATCATTCTCCCCAGAGGTGGGGCGGTTCTGGGAAACAGATACCAGGGTGCCTGGAAACAGAGCAGCTGAGTGGACTGTTTCTGACCAGTTGCCTCACAATGTTAATGAAGTCAAGGTCAGAAGTTGGATCTCTCTCTCAGAGTCAATTAGTTCTGTGGAATCTTGAGCCAATCGTGTCATAAAGTGGGAACTCTTGCAGAGAGAAAGCATGTGGATGCTGCATCTACCACTAAGAAAACAAGAAAATGGTACATGTTGCAGCTGGCCAGCATGTTGCCATGGTAGATAAATGCGTGCAATATAAAAATGTATTATGCTTAGGAGGTTATGGTAGCAAGCCAATTTTGTGCATATCTGATCATCACAAATCAAGTTGGTGCGTATAACATTTAAGATTTATCATACCCATGTTCTGTGATTTTGAATGATCTATTGTCCCTGTTATGCAGAATGAGACCCATCCCACAGTGCACGCTCAGTAGATATTTTTGAATGTATGAACACAAACATTTGGACTGTTATCAATAACTTTTATATCAAAATCAATCACAGTATAAAGTAGATATGTTCTGCTCAAAGTTATGCAGCTGAAAAGTATCAGAACCAAAATCAAATTACATTTTCTCAGTCTAAAAGCAGCATACCACATTGCCTGCTTTTATGCTAAAAAAAATTAATAATAATAGCAAAATGACACGATATGAAAATTAATGGTACTTCTGAGATAATTTAGTTCATAACAAAGAGATGCCAGTTTTATTTAAGCAAAGACTATTCGATGTGTATTGCCTATAAAGAGAAGATATATTTTGATAGTAGTAATAATGTGGAGTGTTTGGTATAAAGTGAAAGACCTTGGTGAAGATAAAGACAAAGATGCTACAGTGCATCAGGACACAGCCTAAGTGTTATTCAAGTGAACTAAGCACATAGCATCTATGATCCTATCTCTCTACAGCTCAACACAAAAAGGCTTAGCTAACAGGGCTAAAAGTAGACCAACTACATGTCTTGGTATTTCTACTGTTGTGATAAAGACCATGACCAAAAGCAGCACAGAAAGTGTGAGTTTCAATAAGAACGGCCCCCATAGGCTCATATATTTGGATCCTTAGTCACCAGGGAGTGACACTATTTCAAAGGATTTAAAAGGATTAGGAAGTGTGGACTTGTTGGAGAAGTATCTCTGGCTCTGAGGTTTCAAAAGCCCAAACGAGGCCCAGTGTTTCTCTTTTCTTCCTCTCTCGGCCTCCAAATCAGAATGTGGCTCTCAGCGACTGCTCCAGTGCCATTTGTGCCACTGTGTTCCTCAGCATGATGACAATGCACTAACACTCTGAAACAGCTAGCACCCTCAGTTAAATGCTTATTTTACAAGAATTGCCTCTTTCTGGTGCACAGCAATAAAACAGTGACTAAGACAGGGAGGTAAGAGTTTGTTTTATCTTACAGCTTGTAGTTCATGAAGTTAGGGCAGAAACCTGGAGTCAGGAACTGAAGCCATGGCAGTGGAGGAATGCTGCTTGCTGGCTTTCTCCTCGTGGCTGGCTCAGCCTGCTTGAATTTAGCACTTAACACCACTTATTCATGTGGTACCCCCCACAGTGATCTGGGTCTTTGCACATCATTCATCAATTAATAAAATTCACTTCAAGCTTACTCACGGGACAATCTGGTAGGGCATTTTTTTCACTTAGGTTCCCTATTCCCAAATGACTCTAGCTTGTGTCAAGTTGACATAAGCCTAGCCAGCATACCATAAGATCTAGAAATGTCAATATCCCATTTATAGTCAAATGGAAAGTATCAGTATATTTAAGAGACTCTGTTGGATTTAATACACTATTACTGTTCAAGAACTTGGAAGGATTTTCAAAATACAGAACCAAAACTTCTTCTTAGAGAATAATTAGAATTTTTATAAGCAGTGAAGTGGGGAGGTATTCCAAATAGAAATTAATGGTACCAGGATGTTAGGAAACCATTCACATCAGCATGTTGTAGAGACTAGTAACTGTCAATTTCTGTTGCCAAAGTGCTTAGTCACATGTGTTTCCTCGTTCTTATTTTCATTGCATCACCATTTGTTACATAAATCAATTGTAATTGCTTATTCTTAGGAATTTACTCTTAGCTAGACTTGGTCGTGTAGGAGTATAACCCTAGCACTCAGGAGGTGGAGGGACAAAGATGAAGCGTGCAGGCTAGCTTGGATGAACAATGAAGCTCTGTGTCAAAACAAAAGCAAAAGACAAAGCAAAAAAATCCAACACTAAAGAATTTACTGTTTAAGGTAATTTATAAACATCTGGGGCATGCCAGGCACTGAGTCGAGCACCTCTCAGGCAACCTCACTTAATTCCGAAATGTAAAATGATCTATTACTAATCCCAGTTCACAGAAGATGAGACTGAGGCTTGAAGATGTTTGTTGAATAATCAGGACATACCTTGACTCCACGCAAGTACTTTGACTCCAAAGAATGTGCCATCAAGGTCCTAAGTAAGTCACCTTGCTCTGTGACAGCGATCAGTCTTCCATGTGTGGACCTAATCCATCTGCTGCCTATAACTGTGAGCATTTTCATCCATGCCTTACAGTCATATGCTGACCTACTACGTCTATTGTGTTTGAGTTACAGTGACAGAACTGGCACAGAGTTGAGTGGCTGTAGCAGACCATAGTATCTCTGGCCCACAAAACCTGAAAATATTCATTATTCGACCCTGAGCAGAAAAACTTGAGGCATCCTGGTATACCAAAGTTTAGGAACTCTGCAGTACATCTTCTTGCTATTGTGAGAAGTTCATTAATTTGAAGAGAAAGTGTTTCAAAGTTTGTGAAGCCATAGGCACTCCTCTTGCTATTCAGACAAAAACAAACTAGAAAAGGTTGCTTCTTTGTACAAGTTTTATCTTAGAATGTTAAGTAGCTGAAGGAGCAACCATGAGTGAGACAAGCCAGCACAGTGTGTGTGAAACCACTGAACGGGAAACACTGTGAGGACAGGAGATTAAGTAGAGAGGGAAGTGTGGGGGCAGCAAGGGATTACTGTGGACGGGCTGGCTGGAGGAGTGCTGCCTGAGATACGAAGGATCAGACGTGCTGTCTCCACACTCCATGTCCTTCTTCCCTTATGTCATCTAGCACACATACTATTCATTACTTAAAGAAGATTCCGTTCTCCCACTCTTCCACAAAACTCCCTGAGCTCAGCCTATTGTTTGGCTGTGGGTCTCCGCATCTGCTTCCATCAATTGCTGCATGAAGCCTCTCAGGGGGGAAAAAAAAAAGCTATGCTAAGCTCCTGTCTGCAAGCATAGCAGAGTATCATTAATAGTGACAGGTATGGCTCTCTCCCATTGGGTGGGTCTCAAGTTGGGCCAGTCATTGGTTGGCCATTTCCCTCAAACTCTGCTCCATCTTAATCTCTACACTTCCAGTAGGCAAGACAAATTTTGGGCCGAAGGTTTTATGGGTGGGTTGGTGTCCCCCCTCCTTCCATTGGAAGTCCCACCTCACTACAGGAGATGGCAACTTCAGGTGTTATATCCCCCAATGCTAGGAGTCTCGGGTAGGGTCATCCCCACAGACTCCTCAGAGCCTCCCCTGTTGCAGAGGTGCATCCCCAATTTGCATTCTTTCTCCAGGTTCTTCCCCATCTCCACCCCTGCATTCTCCACAACTGATCCCCACCCCAGTTGTACTCCCTGCACCCCTATACTGCTCTACAACCTATCCCACCTAGTTTCCTCGCTCCATCTACTTCAGATGTCTATTCTATTTCCCTTCTGAGTGAAATTAAGACATACTCCCTTGGGCCCTCCTTGGCTTCTTTGGGTCTGTGGCCAGAGGGGTCATGGATACCACAAGAAGACCTACAGAGTTCACTAACCTGGGCTCATTGGGGCTCACAGAGATTGAACCAACCAAAGAGCATGCATGGGCTGGACCTAGACCCCATACACATATGTAGCAGATGTGCTGCTTAGTCATCGTGTGGATCCCCTAGCAATAGGAGTTGGGGCTGTCTCTGACTTTGTTGCCTGCCTTTGGATTTCTCCTAGCTGGGCTGCTTTGTCTGGCCTCAGTGGGAGAGGATGTGTTTAATCCTGCTGTGACTTGAGATGTCAGGGTGGGTTGGTACTTTTTGAGGGCCTCTCCTTCTCTGAGAAGAAGGAGGAAGGGAATGGAGGTAGGGTGCTAGGTGGGACTGGGAGGAGAGAAGGTAGGGGCACTGGAACCAGGCTGTAAAGTGATTAAATAAATAAATGAAAAGATAGATAGATAGATAGATAGATAGATAGATAGATAGATAGATAGACATTTTAAAAGAAAAAAGGAATATTCCAGGCATATACCATCTTATTCAAGGTTCATTGTTAATATTAGTATCTTAAATTAAATATATTTTACTATGCTCCTAGAGCAGTATTGAAACTAGGTTACTTGACTAATTTATATTTGATTCTCTCACTATTCTACGCATTCTCTGGGTTAGGCCAGAATAATTCAGGTGACCCCTTCTTAAAACCACTCCATCACAGCACCCTCTGAGTTGTAGATTGTGATGGTTAAGTTTGGTTGCCAGCTTGACTGGATCTGGAATGCAAACTGGAAAGGTGGTCATATGGGCAAAGGAGAGCCTGCGAAGAGTGTATACAGGTCAGGGCTGTGGCTATCAGATGGTTTAAATTGTTTGGATGCCATAGGAGTCTACAGAAACCATAAGAAATCACAAGGAGTAGAAATTGTTTACTAAACTCCTTAGCTCTTTCAATGGATTGGCTTGGCCTATGAGGAAATCAGATGACTCCTGAAGAATAATTGTAGATTACAGTGATCTAAATAAGGCAACATTCGCTATATATACACCAGTGTGTCAGACATTGCTCTTCTGTGTGAGTGTGTAAATATGTGAATGTGGGTGTATGTGAGTGTGAATGTGTATTTGTGTGTGAATGTATGTGTGCATGTGTGTGAGTGAGGGAGTATGGGTATGTATGTAAGTTTGAGTGTGTATTTGTATGTGAATGTGTGTGTGCACATGTGCATGTGCGTGAGCCTGTGCTTAAGTGTGTATGTGTGTGAGTGTGAGCATGAGTGTGTGTTTGTGTGTACACAGGTGCATATGTGTGTATGAGAGTGGGTGTGTGAGTAGGAGTGTTTGCATACGTGTGTGTGCACATGTGTACGTATGTGCATCATGCTGCCAGCACAGATGTGTGTGAAGGCCAAAGGTCAACTAATACTGGTTAGTGAATATTTTCCTTCCGTATTTGATTTTGCTATAACTTTTTTAAAGTCATGCAGGTTATTTTTTGAGATTATAATATAATTTCATGTCCCCTTCCTTCCCACAAACCTTCCCACGTAACTCCTCCTTGCTCTCATGCATATTTAAGACCTTTTTCATTAACTGTTGTTGCATGCATGCATTTGTATATAAGTATATGTCTCAATACATAAATACAACTGCTCAGTCTGTATTATGTTATTTGTCTGTGTGTTTTAAGTACCGACTATTTGGTGTTGTATGACATATTGGTGTGCTCTTACTTAAGACTCTTTCTCCCACTCTCAGCAATACTTAAATCCCTGGTAAAGCTTGGGCTTGAGGCCTCCTAGGCTTTTCCTTCTCCACATAAGCATTTCTACTGTTGTTGTCCTTATTGGGCTCCTGGGTAGGTGATCATGATGGTGAGACTTTGGGTGTAGTTTCTGACATTACCAAGAGACCCAATCTCATGGCAAACTCCCTGATGCCCTGGCCCTTACATCCTTTTCAGCCCTACTTTCATGATCTCTAAGCCTTAGGTGTGGGAGGTCTATTGCAGATATGTCCTTTGGGACTAAGATCAAGAACTTTGCATTTTAATTGGTTGTGGTTCTCTGTAATAGTCTGTATCTGTAGCAGGATCAATGTCCTTGGTGAGGGTGTCGTATTATACTTTTCTGTTGGTACAAGGGCAAATATTTAGAATGTAGCTAGGAATTCTGCTTGGATATTAAAGTTGTGGTGCTGAGCTCTCTTCCAAGATTAGTGAATTCGACACACCCACCTACACAGCCTTCTGACAGTCAAGACCAAGACAGTATCTGCCCTCCAAAACTTATCACTCTTGTCAAAATACTTTTCAATGATAATAACCTAGATGAACCATGGAATTTAAAAGAATGATCATAAATCTCATCAAATAATTCAAGAGTTTAAAGAACAGAAAAGAAATAACTCAGTAAAATTGAGGAGAAAAAAAAAACTTTAATGTAAAGGCCCAAGTAAACATAAACATAAGGTTGATGGAAATGACAAAGGCCTTGTATTTTGAAATCGTAATTCAATAAAGAGATATAAACACTGAGTAAGACTTAAGATGAAATGAAGATAGAATTGAAAACCCAATAACTCAAAGGAAAGCCTTATAAGTAGAATGAATCAAGCAAAAGATAGGATCTCTGGTCTCAAAGACAGAGTAGACGATCTAAAACAAATAAATCAGGAATATGAAATTTTTTTTAAAAGATGCACAAAATGAACATAAAGAAATATGAGAAAGCATGAAAAAACTAAACCTTCTAATTACAGGCATAGATGAATGTAGAGGTGATCTTCACCCACATTGTGTTAAGGTATACCTCAATATAATCAATTGTTAATTGCTGAACCAGCAGTGAGTTAAATGCTAACAGATTCTGGTACTGTCATTACTATGACCCATTACCAGCCTCTTGTTTTGTAAATACTAAAGAAAAAGTCAAGAGTTGTATCAGATATATCTCATTGCTGATTGGTTGTTATAAAAAGCTAATGGCAAATATCCAGGGCAGGAAATGGAAGATAGGACATCTGGGAAGAGAATGGGACTCTGGGAAGAAAAAAGATGGGAGGTCTTTTCACCAGGAGACGTAAAAGGAGACAGACTTGACTGTAGGCCTGGAAGGTATAGCTATGTTATCATGCTACGTACGTGGTCTGATTAACTTAGGTGAGCTAGTTCAGAGTCTGCCCAGCTAAGGCCTAAGCTTCAAAATATTAAAGGGTCTTGGTGCCTTTATTTTTGACTGGAAGGTCACCAGGGTTCTACAACAGATGAGGGAAAAGAAAACCAAGTCAATGGTATAGATTAGATCTTCAACAAGATCACAGAAAGAAGATTCCACAAACTAAAGAAAGATATATCTGTATAAATGTAAGAAACACACAGAATACCAAGTAGGCATATATAGATATGATATAGGTGTAGACGATATACAAAGAAAATCCACCAGAATAACATCTGACTTCTCAGTGGATAGTTTGAAAGCCAGAAGAGCCTGAAGCAGTGCACTTTAAGTCCCAAAAGAGCATGAAAGCCAATCTACACTAATACATCAAGCAAAACTGAATGCCAGAGTTAAAGGAAAAAGAGAAACTTTTCATGATGCTATCAGTCTAAAGAAATCATACCCAACAAATCAAATCTAAAGGAAAATACAGGGACTAATATTTCTGACGGAGAGAAGAAGGAGAAGAGCCAAGAGACTGTAGAAAGAAATATGAAGACATAATCACTAATATACAATGTACCACTGAGAACACAAACCACAACATGAAAAATCAACATGATGACCACAATTAACACAGGCATTTCAATAATGACTTTAAACATCAATGTCCTCAATTCTCCAATCAAAGGGCATAGGATGACTGAATGGATCAAGAAATAAAATTTACTTTAAGCTAAAACTAATCAGAAGAGATCACGAGTGGCACTCCATACTAATCAAGAGAACAATCAATAAGAAGATGTTACTATCCTAAACTGTATGCACCAATTTCCTATGCACCAATATTCTAAACATGGTATAATACCCTAAACAATTTCATTTTAAAAATAAAAATATTCTATTTGATTTAAAGACACATATTAACATCAATCATTAATAGCAGATTATTTCAATGTCCTACTTTCTCTAAAAAACAGGATTTCTGAACAAAAGATAAACAGAGAAGCATCAAATTTAAGTGACA
This sequence comes from Acomys russatus, assembly GCF_903995435.1. NCBI lineage: Eukaryota > Metazoa > Chordata > Mammalia > Rodentia > Muridae > Acomys > Acomys russatus. The sequence goes on from NC_067156.1 coordinate 65,592,244, forward strand.
TCAGACATCAAATGGATTCAACAGATATCTACAGAATTTTTACCCAAATAACAAAGAATGTACATTCCACTTGGCAGCACATAAAAGCTTCTCTAAAACAGACCACATCCTGGGACACAAGACAGATCTTTACAAATTCAAAAAGATTGAAATAACTTTGTGTCTCCTATCTAACCAAAATACGATATTTATAAAATATGTTTTTAGATGCCAAATCTCAAAGCCAATTTGTAGTGGTCTTTCACAGTACTTCTTCACGTTTTTCTTCACAGTCCCATTATTTATCACAAAAGGTAACCCAGGAACTTGCTTTATCTTTCTTCATACTGTTATGGAATGGTTTCATTGTGTAGATGATACCATGCAAATCACTGAGAGTTATATCGAGTTAGGAAAGTATGTGAAAAACATGTAATTGTCCCTACAGGAACAAAGACAGAAAATAAACTGCATAATACACAATGGTAGGAGTCAGCTGTAAAACGCGAGGCAATATAATAGTTGAGTGAGATACACATGATAGCTGACAACTTTATTGAAAAAATACGCTATAATATCCTGTGCTTATAAATTTGAAACAGTAGCAGACATTCTGGGGGTTTATGGGATATTCAAGCCCAATCTTATAAAAATGTGTTATCTTTTATATACCTTTTTAAATGGGATGCTATTTGAGAACAGGTACCAAAAAAAGGAAAAAGGAAAAAAAGCTCAAAAGATTTCCAGGCAGGATAAGATAGTTGAGTTGCATTCTGAGATTTGACTTTATGGCTGGCTCAGTGAAAAAGAAAATCTGTAAAGTGCTGTGTCAGCCACTATGAATACAACAGATGTGGAAGGAAATAGGGCAGTGTCCTTGTATTTATATGGCAGTTCATAGTTCACTGAATCATCAAAGAAGTCAGGGTGCAGATTCTGTTACCAAAACACAGGCCGTCTGCCCTGAAGGCTGCTCACTGGGTTTACGTATAGTCTAGATTCAGGGAGTCATCCCATCTGGAAAACAGTTAAAGCTGCTGACATTCCTGTGAAATATCATTGTTCAATCACAGAAGCATGTGCAAGGGTCAGGAATTGTTGTCTCTTGAGAGTATTATGGTCAAGTAAGAAACATACCACATCAGACAAGACTGGCAGAAAGCCCTTCAACAGTCCACAGTTTCTTGATTATGCCCTTGGCAAATGGATCTTCTGATGGAGAAAGTATATGAGCCAACCTGTTCTGAATGCGATAGGTAGGTAGGCTCTTCACGGCTTTGTACCGACAGTAAAGAATGCAAATAGTCCCTTACCTCTTTAGATACCACTACAGGCCTCCTGCAACATTTCCAAGAAACCAATCAGTATATGAAGCCACCTAGGGCTTTGTTTAACAGTCTGTGTTGTGTATAAGTACACCCAGAGAATCAACACCAATAGGGCACTCGTTTCACTTGTATGATTCTCAGAAGTAGACTCTAGACAACCAACTGTAATGGTACCTTCGCCTATCTTATGATCTTACATGTATTAGGTTAATTGAAGCAAAAAAATATTATTAAAACAGCAGTTGATAAGTTTAACCACAAAACTCACCTTGCATTTGTAGAGAGAAAAAAAGCACAAACATTCCTAGAAAACAAAATACTTAAGTGAAAATCCCAGTACATGGTAAGAAGACTAGTCACAAAATGCATGAAAGAATGCACAGTGCTTTAGAACAAAGGTCTGAATAAGGCAGGGCAATGACTATTTGCTTCAGTCAAGAATGGCATTTGGAAAAAGATGAAAACTCCAAGGTGATTTGGTCAATATGCCTGACTTTATTAACAAAAGGAGAAAGAATTGGACAGCTTATTGTTAGGAAAATCTATGGAGAAAGGCACAAAGGTGGTAAACTAAAAGTCAACTAATTTACTAAAGGAAGTTGTAGCTGATAAAAACAGTCTTGGCTTAGAATCCTTTTATATAAATAAGGAATTGATGCTTACAGTTAATTCTAATTTAAAATAAATTTAGTCAACAACCTTCAAAAAAAAAAAAAAAGAAAAAGAAAATCCCAGTACAAAGCTGGCAACCTCTCTATAAGGTTGTTAGCCTGTGATACCAAGGAAGCCCTACAAACTACAAAGCCTGGCTGTTGGTGTTGGTGTACCAAAGCATATGACAAGCCCATATTGCTTAAGACACTGCAAGCTTTCATTGTTAGGGGTGGGGAACTCAAACTAGGAGTGAGCTAGGTGTTCCCACCCTGCAGGTTACCTTTCATAGTGCTGGGATGCACTATGTAGTCTACTATGGAAGAACTCTTATCAATATTCCTGCTCAGTTAGTAACTCTATATGCCATACTACCAACATGCAAGAGCACATTTACTCACTCCTATAATGACGGCACAACTGTTATTGGTGCGACCAAATGCTTTCTATTGGATAGAAGGTTTCTCCACAGAAGGGATCTCACATCTGGGGCTGTAGTAAAGCTCAAAAGCTCATAGCTTGGAGATAATAGGTCCAGATAGAGAAGCCACAACTATCACTTTTAGTAAAAAAAAATGTGATGTGCCTACCTTCCAAGCATTTGTATTTCTGCCCATGGACTACTGTGTAAGCTATGCTGCTATAAGCCCCAGTGGTAAACTTTTTAAAAGTGGGCAGTATTTTCTGAAGACACTGATTCTGAACAAGATTCTCAGAAAAACCTACCATTAGTGCATCATAGTGGCCCAACCACCACTAACAGAAAATAAATCAGAGATGCACATCCCTCCCTCCAGTACTCAAAGTACAAGAAAAGGCACTATGTAAGAGCTGGTGGAGGAGGCAGAGTAGTGCAGTAACTATTTTTTTGAATTACAACATTTCTTCTTAGAAGAGGAAGGCTCATAAGATTTATGAAGTTGATTCAGTGTATGAAGATCAAGAAGCTCACAAAATGTATAAGGATCAGGAAAACTCCCTCTGTGGGGGAAACAATTACTAGGGGAGAGCTGACTATAGTACATCTTCCTGTAAGTTGGACAGAGAGCACTAGGAATGTTGTTACTCATTCTGGGGTGGATCTTTGTCCCAATGCAGCTTCTTTAGAGTCAAACACTCTCTTGTAAGTAATCCTAATAAACTTACTAGCTCACCAAACTAGATTTCAATAAAATCCCTTCTTTTATTTGTCATCCCTACCTTTACGAGGTACATAGATGCTTGTGCATCACCACAGAAAACCCCCATGGAGGAAATATTCAACAATGATAACACTGAATCTTGGCTTCAGCTGGTTTTCTAGTTTCTATTAGCCTGGTGACTTAAAGCCATGGTTCTCAACCTGTGGGTCACAACCCCTTTGGGGTCATAATATCAGATATCCTGTTTATTAGATATTAACATTACAACCCAAAACAGTCTCAAAATTACAGTTATTAAGTGGCAATGAAATAATTTTAAGTGGAGTCAACACAACATGAGTAACTACATTAAAGGGTCACAACATTTGGTAGGTTGAAAACCACTGCTTTAGAGTGACTGCATATTCCAGGTGCACCATGTTCTTCATAACCAATATCATCTGTGAGTCATTTAATTTTGGCCTCCTGCTTACTTCTTCATGCCTTTTCCTTTTTCCCAAGAATATACTTTCAAGTACAAGCCACCAATCTAGAGTTCCAACCACCACATGTGTAATGTTTTCACAGTTCAGACCACTATGCACCTGCCCTACATACTCCCGGCCCAAGTGCTAAGAGATCTAGCAACATTCTCAATGACTTGGGGACTTCTTGAGCTCCTCAAACTAATCACTCACTCATAAGCCATTTAATCTTTCTTGTTCCTAATGCACAACAGAGGTGTTTCCCAAAGGCTACCCCTTCCTTCATTTTGTAATTACCTCTGATTATTCCCTGAATGCCTCTTGTGTTCTCGTTAAGTCTGTGACTATGACAAACAACAATTGTCTTTTGATCTCTTGGCCTAACTCTGGTGGTTTGAATAAAAATGGCGTGCCCACAGGCTCATAGGGAATGGCACTATGGGGGAGGTGTGGATTTATTGAAGTAGGTGTGTTCTTGCTGGAGGAAGTGTGTCATTGAGAGGCTTTGAGGCCTCAAATGCTCAAGCCAGGCCCAGGGTGGCAATTCTCTTTCTGCTGCCTGTTGATTCAGATGTAGAGCTTTCAGCTGCTTCTCCAGTAACGGCTGTCTGCACACTGCCATGCTTTCTGCTATGATGGTAATGGACTAAACCTCTGAACTGTAAGCCAGCCTTAATTAAATGTTTTCCTTTATAAGAGTTGCAGTGGTCATACTTGATACCCTATGAACATATACAGGGGGAGGAGGTCCCCCTCAGTCACAGTCATAGGGGAGGGGAGTAGGGGGAAAGCGGGAAGGAGTGAGGAATGGGAGGATACAAGGGATGGGATAACGATTGAGATGTAATATGAATAAATTAATAAATATATATATTAATAAAAAAAAGAGATGCCATGGTCATAGTGTCTCTTCACAGCAATAAAACCCTAACTAAGACACTAACCATACCTAAATAGTATTAAAAACAAGTCTGTGCTAAGAAGCTGTAAATGCATTTGGGGCTTAGTTTTTCAGTGTGTCGTTATGTATGGAATCGCCTTTGATCATTTCATTCATCTTTTGAATGCATCCGTGACTACCTCTCACCTGCAGAGAAGGCACTAAAACATGCAGTTGTTCAGAGTCATGTGAATGTGCTTGACCCACTGATCTCTCCTATGGGTATAGAGTCTCTCCTAGAAGCAGCTGCCTCTGAAAGAGACAAAGCAAACAAGAACCTTTGTAGTTGCCCTTGGAATTGGAGCAATTTGGAGATGGCATATCTATTTAATAAACATATGGACTAAATATAATAAATTAGATTAATTGGATATAGGCTTTTCAGGAAGTAGTGAAGAAAATGTCGATGAACGGATTATTGGTGAATTAGAATGACTCATGCAATTAAAATCATCTGGGTACATAAACTCATGATGTAACGAAAATCCTTTCAAACTATTGTTCTCTGAAATACTTAATTTTTACAGTGTAAGGCTATCAATTTGATCCATTTAATGAGCAAAATCTGTATTTTATATAATAATTTCTATGTAAACATAAACCTCCAAAATGGAGGCAGCAAGGCTCAGTGGGTAATTGCACTTGCTACCAAGCCTGATAACCCAAATTTGGTCCCTAGACTCAGACAGTGGAAGAAAAGAAAAGATTCCTCCAATATATCCTCTAATCTCCACATACGTTCCATACGCAAACAGAGAAAGAGAGACAGACAGACGACAGACGGACAGACTGAGACAGACACAGACAGAAAGACGGATGGACAGACAAACAGATAAACAGACACCACACACATAAACTAAATGTAATAAAAAGCACAGAAATAAATTAGTCTTTTTTAAATTAATAAAGAATTGGGACATTAGGTATAATAACATCTGATTTATTTACAGTTTCTTTTTTAATTATTTTATTTTAATTAAATTATAGTTATATCATTTCCTGCCTTCTTTTTCTCCCTCTACCTTGTCCCATGCTCTCCTTTTACTCCCTCTCAAATTCATAGCCACCTTTTTTATCATTTTTATGGGCACAAATATATAAATACAACCTGCTGAGTCCTTTCAGCATTGCTCGTGAGGTAGGCACACGGTTCTACACACTTTTATTTTATGCCTGTTTTTATTGTCCTTACATTTTCTATTTTAAAAACAACTGTATTTTTTTTTCAAAATACAAAAGTCCAGTTAGGCACATGTTCAAAGAAAACTGTCATAGTTTAAATGAGTGTGCATGATAGCCATTTGTTATAACTATATCCCTCTGGCATCCACCATGAAATTGGCACCATCCAATGGAGCGTGTGTAAGGTATTACCTCACTCACTTCTGTTAATCAGGTATAAACAGCACTTTATTAATCAGTGTCATGAGGGCAGAAGTACCCATCTGTACTATGGGCTGAATTGTCAATATCCATCATTACATTCATTCTTGTCATCTACCATGAAAATAGAACAGGAGCATTCATTGGCCAGGATGATTGACAGAAAGACTAATAGAAAGCACATGGAACCCTTCAGCTCTAATCCAGAGCCATAGAAAGGAGATTTTCACAGAACTTGTTGAGCCCTTGACACATGTACATACAAGCAAAGCTGAATGCACTCTGTTCATATGTCTACACGTGTGATGAAAGAAAGAAGAAACTATTAATTTGGGAGGGGCTGAGAAGGGCTGAAGAAGGAGAAAGAGGCACAGGAGAGGTGTAGATGTGGCTGGTGCTCATGTGTTAAATTCTCAAAATAAAATTATCAAATAAAAAACTATAGAAATATGGTGTATGGCACTGAAATTTCAAGTACTTTATCTTCCAAGGCATAATTGAAAATAAGCCAACTCCTAAACTTAGGCCACTGATTTTTTTTCTTTACATTCCTGGGACTTTTATAAAAACATGATCAGTTTTAAGAATTCTATTTAGCTCAGCATAATGTTTTCTAAGACACATAAAAGTCTCTCAGTTGTGATCTCACTAGACTTACTGTAAAGTTTTTATGTTTTCGATGTGAACAAATCTTATTTACAAAGTGCATTAAGAATAACTAAAAATGGTGAGGGAAAGGAGATTTCTCTTCCTGTGCTGTTTTAGGCAGAAGAGGCATGCTTTCTCATGGCCGTCTCACTTTCCACCTTGACTTCCCTGAAGTCTAGCTAAGGCTCCAAACCTCTTCACTCCTGTTCTTTAAGGACTTCTTATGCTTCTTCTCCGAATTAGCATCTCTATCTTCAGTATCACTTAAGAACTTGTCCCCTAAATAGAAGGATCCAGAGGGTTCTAGAAACCTACAAGAAGGCCATTAAGGCTGGCGGACCTGAACCCAGGGAGGTCTGCTGAAACCTAGAACCCCTATCCAGATCTAGCCAATGAACAGCACATTCTCCACAGTTGTGTGGAGAGTGGGGACTGACTCTGACATGAACTATGGTGTCCCCTATTTGATCACTTCCCCTTGGTGTGGAGGCCTGGTGGCACTCAGAGGAAGAATAAGCAGGCTACCAGGATGAGATCTGATAGGCTGTGATCATATGGTGGGGGAGGAAGTCCCCTTTTGTCACAGACCTAGGGGAGGGGAATAGGATGAAAGAGGGAGGGAGGGGAGAATGGGAAGATACAAGTGAAGGGATAACAACTGAGATGTAATCCGAATAAATTACTTAAATAAAAAAATTAAAAATTATAAAAAAAGGGTATCAAGTCTCTTCTTGGCAACCTGCTGTCCTTCCTCTGAGTGCCACCAAGTCTCCACCTCCAGGGGACATGTTCAAATGTGAGGCACCAGAGTACGTGAGAAAGTCATATCCCACTCTCCACTCAACTGTGGAGAATGTTCTGACCATTGGCTAGATCTGGGTAGGGGCTTAAAGTTTACCGCCTGTATTGTCCTTGGCTGGTGCCTTAGTTTGAGCGGGACCCCTGGGCCCAAATCTGCCTATCATAATGTTCTACTTGTAGGTTTCTAGGACCCTCTGGATCCTTCTACTTTGCTATTCTCCCATGCTTCTCTCACCTAGAGTCCCAGTAGGATGTCGTCCCCTCTGTCCCAGTTTCCTGGTAAGTGAAGGCTTTCGTGGGACATGCCCCTTGGGCTAGTATGCAGATATAAGTGAGTATATACCATTTGATTCTTTCTGCTTCTGGGTTAACTCACTCATTATGATCATTTCTAGCTCAATCCATTTATCCACAAATTTCGGGAATTCCTTGTTTATGAGCATATACAGGGGGAGGTAATCCCCCTCAGGAACAGTCATAGGGGAGGGGAATAATGGGAAAATGGGGGGGAGGGAAGAATGGGAGGATAGAAGGGAAGGGATAAACATTGAAATGTAACAAGAATAAATTAATAAAAACAATTGAAAAATTATAAAAAAGAATTTGTCCCCTTAAAAAAATACTGCCTATTAAATTATTCCTGAAAATGCCTGCAATGTTCTATTGTGTACATCTGGAAATTTTGTAATGTACCTTATGTACCTCGTTAGTAAATGGGGCTCTACAACTTAGTGATCCCATGTCTATCACCTCAGTTGAGTTCCTTAGGACAAGCAGTTTCTGTCATTTTTAAGCATCACAATGTTAAGTGGTAAACATAATTATGTAAAATCAGTATATGAACAAGACTCAATAAATAAGGAGACTTAAATTCAATACTTCAACAGAAGAATATCAAATCATCACTACTTGTTTCACACACACACACACACACACACACACACACACAGAGGCATTGACAATCTCAAAGCTGATCAACTTTGCACAAGAAACACTTACACACTTGCCAGACAGAAGAATATTAAAATACAGCACAGTCTACGTATATAAATGCAGGCAATGTGCTTATTACAGGAAAAACCATCAACTACAGTTAAGAAATTTTCTGTGACAACAAATGAGATAATCAAATATTAAACAAATCAACTGCTACTGAACAAAGTACATTTCTAAGTATTCAGCATTGCCATTCCGCTGTCTAACTTAAAACAGCCTGTGACAACTGGCAGCAAAGAGGATTCTTACCACGGGCCACCTGTGCTTAAGGACTTACAGTGTAGTTATTACGCACTGCTCGTATACCATATAAAAATTGAAGACACTCCTAAAATACGTGATGACAGAAAACAATTATGACACTACACTACAAAACGAATCATGTGTCGCAAGAAACCCTCTCTGATGCATTGCTGCATTAAACAGCATGAAAACACTGCAGAGAAATGAGCTTTCACGGTGGTTAGGTCAAGCACGGTTGTGTCACGTTGTGATCTGCACATGCGAGGCTCCCTCTGATTGTCTGTGTTTGTCAGTTTCCGGCCAGGTTAGGCACCTACTCACCTAGAACAAAGCCTTTCCTTTCCTCGGAGCATTTCAAGCCATTTGGATTCCAAGCTAAGAAATCTTCCTTTTAGACAATTTCAACATCAAAGAAGTGAACAAAAGGAATGAAGGAGCAAACCTTTTGAAAGGTGCTGTCGTTAAAGTGCACCTGATGTGAGGGGATTTTTGCATCACTGGTCTGAAAGAAAGAAGCAATTGGTTCTTCTGCTCTGATTTGTCTAGGAAGGCGGAAGAATCCATTTCATTGATGGATGGGCTTAGTTCCCAGATATATACAGTGAGAAACTGGCCATTTAGATACTCACAGGTCCTTTATCTATGTTAAGCTCAGGCCAGATGTCAACAGACACACACATACACACACACACACACACACACACACACACACACACACACACACATATAGATAGATAGATGTGTATACCCTGAGTTATACTTAATTTGCTTCAATAGTTCCTTCTCCAGCTTGAGAAGTGGGACTCAGAAATAACTGTCCCTTCCCTCTGAAATCTCCATCACATGATCCTTCCTTTGATCAGTTTCGGGGGTCATTTTCTGCATATGGTACTTCATTTGTTGAAAAGGTTCATCTAACCATCCCCAATCTTGTAACTCAGCTAACTGCTGAAGACAAAAAAAGAAGGGAGAGATGGGTTGCCTCTCCCCGTAGCAGTTGGACAGCTCTGAATGCTCACCAGCTCTGAAATGATGCCACAAACTGCACGCTTTGCCAAATGCAATTCCACCAAGAGGCTGTCAACCACAAGTTTGGAGCACTGGTCAGACACATCATCTAGGAAAGCCTGTTTGAAGACGTCACTTCTAATTACAATAACAACCATCGACTACAGTTAAGAATTTGAGTAAATTGGTCAAAAACCTTTCATTTTCTTTGTCTTGATTGCTTCCCTCTAGTGATGGCATGATCGCCTTGTATATTAGAGATCTGGTTTTCTCTAACACCACTGATGGCTGTTTTCATCTCCACTGCTGAGATCTTCTTCACAACTATTTGAGGTTAAGTAACTTTTGTGTCTGGTGGTGCTTTTTGCTAGCCTTGATAGGACTATCCTGGGAGATGGTGGGTCAGTTCTAAGGACAAGCTGAAGTGTCTGTCCTGGAGGTGATGTTTCAGTGGGTGCTACTCATGCCTCAGTGGGATTCATACGCTATCTGGGGCTGAAGGTTTGGCAATTGAGTTTTATGCTTTAAGGACAATTCAGCGGTCTTGCACAATATTTGATCTCATTGATGTTTTTACTTTTTTATTAAATATTTTTATGTTTTACATATATATGTATATGTATACAATAAACTAGCTATAGCAAGAAGAACCATGAAGCCATCAGGAATTATGTAAATGTTATATTCTTGGTGTTTTAGCTATTTGTATTAACAACCTTGAAGAAAATATCTTTCCTATCTTGGTGCGTCTAAAATTCTGAATGTAAATAAATATCTATCACATCTTGTCATTATCAGCATAAAACATCTATCTAGACCTAAAACTATCTTAACTCCTAAGTTATCTTGTCTTCAACCCCATCAGAAACTTAAGAAGGAATAAAATTAATTACTTGAGTATACAGAGGGGTGCAGGTTAGCAGCTTCTCAAATGAGAGGATGACAGAGACAGTTTGCTACATGAGTAGTCACCCAAAACTTTCTATAACATTGGAGCATTATCTTCAGCCTTCTGGCCCAATATTATCTGACAGACATATTTGTGAAGCAGGAACTATTAAGAACTTACTTATCCTGTCTAGGCAGAGTTTGGCCGTCGACTCTGCCTACATCCAAGCTTGCCCTTTTTTAGGCAGAATTCTGTCTGTGGTAGAAACTAGGACATGTTGCCCAGTGGCTTGTTTGTCACATTTGAAGCCATCTCCATAAGGAGATTCTTTGATGCTCATCACCCGTTTTGAAGTAGACTGGGTATTTCCAGGAGTTAACCTGGGATCCCTGAGATTGTGAACTGTAAAAACCTGTCTTTTGTTTGTCATGGTTGAGCCCTAACACACACCTTTAAGCCAAGAATTTTGATTACCCTAAACAGGTGATTAAAATGTGGTTCAGCTAGCCCTAGTACACACCTTTAATCTAAGAGCTTTCTGTACACAAGATTTAATGAAGAAAACCTGCTAGCTCAGAGAGGCAGAGACCCAGCTGACCTTCCTACTCAGCTCGCGTCCTGATGGAAAAGGCCCAAAAAGCTCACTAGCTCAGCTGACAGCAAGGGAGGAGAAGAACCCAAGGCCAAAGGCTTGCTAGCTCAAAGCCCAAAACACCAAAGACCAAGGGGTTTGAGATCTCAAGAGCTAAAAGCTAAAAGTCCAAGAGCCCCTACTACTTCTACACTGTCTTAAATACCCCTCAACTCAACATTTCTCCTACTCTTTAATCCCTGTGAGCTCGTTTCTTGCTCTGCCTCTTAACCTAAATCTACCTAAATCTGACTTTCATTTCTCCAAGTTCCCACTGTGTGACGCATGTGTCTCTAGTGACCATTCAATAATGACTTCCGATGGTAGATAAAAGTCTAGCTTGTACAATGGGACTGGTCCCAGCTCTGCTGCCTGGCATTGCCCATCTACACCAGTGAGCTCTTGAACTGTGTTATAGTTCATTTTTATCTTGGGTGGCATGAATGATTCCTCAAGAAAAAAAATTACTTTTTATTCCTTGATCTATGAGGGAAGGCAGGAATAAACACTCCTGGATCTCTTACGGTATCTTTGCAGATCAGTCACCTTTGGTCAGTTACCAAGAAATTCCTTGCATGAAACTCAATGGTGTTCTTGTAACTTTGCTACAACAGGAAAAAAATCTTTCCTAGCATGTCCTTTCTTAACATCAGGGAAAACTTTCTGCTGAAAACCGATTCATTAAGAACTTAGCTCATTCTGTGGTCTCATTTTGGTCTGACATCTGTCAGAGGCACTCCAAATTTTCTTCTGTGTCTTATATTTGGACTGTCTTTTTCTCTACAAAACTGTCTTGAATAATTTATGAATATCAAGCTCTCCAGGTTCTCCAGTGAATCTGATATTCCCCAAACCTTGATCTTAGCCCTGTTTCTGCACCCTTCCTCTACAGTAAGAGCAGGAGATTGGAAGACAATTGAACGCTGTGCTTGGCTTCTGTCTCACTTGGCCCTCTGGTGTTGGGCTATCAAAGTCTGGTGCATCTTCTGCAGGTCACAAACACATCTGAGTAGACAATGAGATTACTTTGACTCTTTCAAGATTGTGCTCAAAATCAGCTGTATGAGCCCAAGTTTAGACTGTGCCTATATCAAGGAACTCACAGCCCAGTGTGTCAAACGCCTTGAAGTGAGTTTATTTTGTATGCTTCTTATTTTCCTGAAGTTTAAATCATGCCATCTGTGGAGGAATGTCTTGAGTGGATGTAACAACTATCAATAAAGCACTGTTTAGCCAATCAGCTGGGCAGAAAGACAGGAAGTGGAAGGCGGGAGAGAAGCCACCCTAGAAGGATCAGATCGGCAAGTGCTCAGGATATATGTAGGTTATGAGGATTATAGTAGTTTATTTTAGTTTATTGTTAGATTAGTAGCCGTTTAGATTCTGCCCAGTGTAGTGCTTGCAGCTTTGAATTACGTTTCAGTCTCTTTGTGTCAGTTATTGGCTTCCTAGGCTGAACAGATACAATTTATTGTAGCACTTACCCAGTACCGCATCCAGAGACAGAGACAGAGAGACATGAAGTGTCTTGCAAAGTCATCATTATAACAGAAGTTTTTGGCCCAAGAGTCTCTCTATGGCTGCATCTGATCAAGGAAGGAGTCGCAAGGCAGTACGTTGGTCTTATTTGTATGGCAGCTTTTGTAAAGCTACCATTTAGTGTACAAAAAGCATGTTAGTCGGAGTCACAGGGATGGGATAGAGAAATGCTCCTGAAAATGTGTATAACTCCTTTCGGATGTCTCCCATCAACTAGTTTTTTGCATGTTTTTCTATTTTCCATTTAGTATCACTTATAGCCATATCTTCAAATATGAGTGAGAATGAGGATTCTAAAAATAAATATTGTCTATACATATTCATATGTGCTCATATGTTATGCAAACATAAACACATAAAATACAGAAGTATGTAAAATATAAACAAACTTATTTTTAAAGGAAGAAACTGTGATTACTTTTCATTTGCTTTTTATTTTGTCTCATCTATTGCTGTTTACAGTGGAAAACAATGATAAATGATTTATAAAATGTTCCATTCCTCTTTACACTCAGAAATTCCTTCTCATAAATTGTTAAAACTGTGCAAGCCTCCACACCTGTTTCCTGTGATACATGTTTAACAGAAAAGGAAAAGTCAATCACAGGTCCTAGGGTGTTGGGGGATGTGACTTTCAAAAGAAGATGGGGATGTGTTCAGAAAATCTATATATATTATCAAATAATTGCTCAATATATTTCCCAAATCTTTCCTAAAGAACATAGACCTTATTGGTTTAAAAAAATAAAAACAAAACACTACACTGATGGACAATCAACAAATTTCCAATGGCTGGAAGAAAATTGATAAACAGATCAACAGATAGATGAATGAATAAATGAATCCTCTTTCTCCTCACTGAGCTTTCTAGAAGTTTCTTGTGGAGGACGCAGACTGTGTTAGGCTGACTGTCCTCAGACATACTTCTGGAAATGCTCTCTGCTTAGCCACTGAGAAAGAGATAGCTTCCCAGTCCTTAACTTACGAGAGACCTCCACTCACACAGGACTTACTCTGAACTCATTATTTAAACATGACTCCTTTCTTTTCCTTTCTAAACAAATCAATTGTTCAAATTAAAAATTCAAAGAGTTTTTTTACTTACCTAAGAGAATCAGCTGTCCTAAGCCATATAAATTACTATCATTTTAAAAGTACAAATAGATGACACACCAGTTGGTGCTATTCATTTCGATTTAGAAGGCCTTTCTCTTCTGCGCCATACCTGAGCCATCAAACCGGGCAGTTTACAAGCAATTCATCAATATGGTAAAATTCTTCCTTAAATTCTTCTGTTAATAATGAGGTTTGGTTCATTATATAACATTCACAATTTTAAGAGTTCTCTAAAATCATTATATGTTATTAGATATTTTACAAGCCTGTATTGAAAATAGAACACTACGTTACATTAATATGTCCCATTGTATTGAACTAATAACCTGATGTTAAAACCCATGCAATTATCATCTGTTTCCCTTCATTATATAAGGTAACCAAATGTCCTAAAGGGTATGCATGCATCTTAATAGTGAATTTTACATTCTTATTATTAGTTCCTTTGTAGCCAGTCCTACAATTACTGCATCAAAAACTATAAGCATAAACTTTTTCCTGTGTTGACATCTAGGAAAGCCACCCCAGCTTTTACTCTCTTTATTGGTAAGGAAGTGCCCATTTGTTTGCTGTGTATTGGCCAGCTATGAGCATCATCAATTTCAGTCTTGTTGTTAATGCTACCTTGCTGATTTGTGAAATATAAGTTTCTCATTTATCGAATCATCATGCCTATGCTCTGGTTTGTATGGTACATAGATTGGTTCATGAATTCACACTCATATATTTCAAACTGGTACAGAATGTTTTAACTTACATCTACATAGATCTTTTGCTAAAAAATATAGGGTAAAGAGGTGAGCAAGACATGACAGGGCAGTGGGCAGTCAGCAGGCACTTCATTGTGATAGTAGGGTGCTCATATACTAGAAGAAAGCATGGCGTCCCATGGATTGAAAAGGCTGGAATGGCTGTGTTACGGGATCTATTCTCACCCGGGAACAGAAGGAACATAATGAAAATAATCATTATTTTCTACTCTTTTTCCTCATTGTAACATTCACTTACATATTTAGGATAGACAATTCTTAATTCCTCCACACTGGTAGAGTCTGTCTTTCTGTGTGCACTGCTCTGTGTTAATGAGTATTTTATAAACATCAAACCTCCTGGCATATATTGTGTTGTAAGACAGTATCTATTTTTATGTTTATATCTAAAGATTTGAACAATGTGCCAAAGTGATACTGATAAGTAAATTACAGGGCCAAAGCCATAGGACATACTGACCATTGTTCTTATAATCTGTAAGCCCACATGCGCCTTTTCACTATAAAATAATGATAATAATGGATTTTAAAATAATAATAAAATAAAATATTTTCTAGTTTACCCCCAGCTTTCCAATGCAAAAATTCCCCCATGATTATTTCACTGAATATCCTCTATGACAAACAACACACAGTACTGTGGTTGGTTTATTTACCATAATATATCTTTTTCAGTAGATGTGTGATAAATAAAATATACTAATGATTGCCACTCTAATTATAATATAAATCAATATTCCTCCCACATAATCTGACCTTAGTAGTCAATTCTTAAGTTGGCAAACTGAGTAAATATCTCATCAAAATTATATTTTTAAAAATCTATAGTTACCAAGTGATCCT
Source organism: Acomys russatus (assembly GCF_903995435.1). NCBI lineage: Eukaryota > Metazoa > Chordata > Mammalia > Rodentia > Muridae > Acomys > Acomys russatus. Next base: position 65,607,615 of record NC_067156.1, read on the forward strand.
GAGGCATATGTCATATAGTATTTCCTCTCATTGATGGGAAGATTGAGGCTACCCAAAATAGAATCATTCCACAAGATTGGAACGGATTGGCGTCAGCTGTGCTAGAATCTGATCAGCAATTACAACGGTTATCGTGGTGGAGGGATGAAGCCACAAAAATAGAAGAACGAAATATAGCAAGGGGAATAAATGCTGTTAGAGACAAGTTGCTTGGGGAAGGACTTCTGCTGACCTACAGGAACAAATTTGATCCATGATGTCTTTATAGAACAACTTTGCATAGCAGCTTTAAGAGCTTGGGATATGTTTGAGGAACATGAGAAGAAGTCCATCTAATTTCCTAAGATACTACAAGGCTGTGGAGAAGCCTTCACAGACTTCTTACAGAGATTGGCTTCAGTTGTGAACAAGGCCGTATCAAACCCTGATGTCAGACAGGTGTTGACAGCGACCTTGGCATTTGAGAATGAAATGCTGAATGTAAGAGAGTAATTAGACCATCAAAGGCATAAGCAGCACCAATAGATGAATGGATAAGAGACACAACTGATATTGGCTCTCATGAGTAGCATGCCAATATCATAGGACAAATTCATAGCTAGAAGTCTCAGGTATCAAAATATCCCGTACTTTGATTGCAATGTGTTTGGCCATTTACAAAGAAATTGTAAAGTTAAAAGTTTCAGAGCTCAAGATAGCATTAACTCTGGGGAAAATGGCACTTTCACTCGCAGCCACACACAAGCAGTTTCTGGCTGGAATGGAATGTCCAGGGTTCCCAGAGTGCGAAGATGTTGTGGTAAAAGAGGCCATTGGACTAGTGACTGCAGGTCCAAGAGGGACACGGAAGGGGACTTCTCACTTTCAGGAAATGAACTGAGGGGCCTGTCAGCTCAAGACATCTCAGCAAAAAAAATACAAGCTGTTTTCCTTTGGAAAGCCAGGATGTAACAAGCAAGCAGAGAAACCAAAACTAAATACTGCTGATCTCATGCAGGCAGTGCAGCATTGTATCTGGCCAAGATATACACCTCTCACCCTGTCCCCAAGAGTTGGATGTTACAAAATGACCACTGGTGTTTATGGCTCTTTGCCTTCAGGGACAGTAGGGATGATCTTAAGTGAACTAACTTCTCAAGGATTTACTGCGCATCAAGGTATTATCATTACATGGATGATATTTTGTTGGCTGATTTTTTTTTTTTTTTTGAGGAAGAAAGGATTTATTTGGCTTACACTTCCACACCACCATTTATCATTGAAGGAGTCAGGACAGGAATTCAAACTGGGCAGGAACCTAGAAGCAGGAGCTAATTCAGAGGCCATGGAAGAGTGCTATTTACTGGTTTCTTCTTCAAGGTTTGCCTGTTGGCTGATTCTTTAGAGAAAATGTTTAAGGAAACATCAAGAATTCTGCCATGCTGGGGGTTACAGATTCCTCCAGAAAAAAATACAGAGAGGAGATTCAAATAATTCAACAAAAAAAAATTCAACCACAAGATGTACAGACTGTAGAGATCTAATGAGTTATTAACTGGCTGAGGCCTACAATTGGATTAAGTACTTATGAGTTAAGTAATTTGTTTCAAACTTTAAAAGAAGATTCCGACTGAAACAGTCCAAGATTTAAACAGCTGAGGCAGAGAAAGAGTTAACCCTGGTAGAACAAAGACTGCAAGATGCATTTGTGGATCAAATTGGTACTAAACGTGATTTTATTTTGATCATTTTGCCTTCAACTCCTTCTCCTACTGGGCTCATTATCCAAAAGCAAGACAGTATTATGGAATGGATTTTCTTAACACATAAACAAAGTAAAAAATTGAAGATGTACATAGAAAAGGTTTCTGAATTAATTATAAAATATAGAATAAGACTGTGTCAATTGTCAGGGCCAGACCCAGACAAAATTGTAGTGCCTCTTACTGACGCAGAGATTATGCCCCGGCCAGCGGGGGTTCGATAAAGCTTGGGAGGAGATTCACCTGTATGAGGGACTAAACACAAGACACAAAGAAGAAGAGCAGGTCTGAATATTGATCAAGCTCTCAAACTTTATTCTTCAGGCAGCAGCTTTTATAAGGCAGGAGATAGGGAAGCATATTGCTATGGCAACCCAGCTGCAGGCTATCTCAAAACACAGGGAATTCCAGGCAGGGTCATAACGTTCTGCCAAACAGATTATCTTGCTCTATCTTTGTCTAGTCTAACTGCTAAACCATAACAGGGTCAGCTAGTTTCTGGTAAAAGGCAGGCTTTGGGAGAAACAGAAACTTAAAGGTGCAGACTTGGACAAGATGGCTGAAAACTGGCCATATGGCCTACTGTCCCCAACAAGATTTGTTATTGTGCATAATCAATGAAGAAGTTTGTAGTAACTACTAGGGAGAAATTAATAACAAATATTCTAAAAGCAAATGTTTACAGTTTATAAAAAAAAGAACCAACTCAATTCTTTCACATATTGTAAAGGGAAAACCAATTTCTGAGGCACCTACATTCTACACCGATGCAATCAAGTTGGGAATGGCAGGTTATAAGTCAGACAAAATAAACAAGGTGATCCAAAGCCCATATACCTCAGTTCAAAACTCAGAATTGTATGCAATCTTTATGTTATTATTAGATTTTCCTGAATCTCTTAATATAATTACCAACACTCAATATGCAGAAAGAGTTGTTTTGAATATAGAAACTTCTGAATTTATTCCTGATAACTCAGAACTGACTTTGTTATTTATGCAGTTGCAACAGGTCATCAGAAGTAGAAACTATCCATTATGTATCACCTATATTCAGTCTCATACAGGTTTTCCAGGTCCATTCCCCCAAGGAAATAAGGAAATTGACCAGTCACTATTAGGAAATATGTTAGAAGCCTCAAATTTTCATAAAAAACACCATGTTCACAGTAAAACATTAAAGGAAAATTCTCTTGACAAGCCAAAGAAATAATAATTTTTAATAACCTATATGTTCTCTGCATAACCAAATTCCACTACCTGCTGGGATTAACTCTCGGGGTACCAAAAGAAATAAAATCTGGCAGATGTATATGTTTCATTTTGCAGAATTTGGAAAACAAAGGTTTATACTCCGTACCATTGATAAATTCTTAGAGCTTCAATGGGCTTAAGTTCTGAAAAGGCTGATTGTGTAATTACACATTATGGAAAATAATGGCAATTATGGGGATTCCTGTACAGATTAACTGATAATGCCCCTGCGTATGTATACAGTAAGATGAAGCAATTCTTTGCGTATTACAGGTGTACCACGCAACCCTTCAGGACAAGTAGTTATAGAAAGAGCTAATTGTACTTTATTTTTTATTAATTTATTTATTCACTTTACATCCCAGTTGTAGCATCCTCCGTCTTCTCCTCCCAGTCCCATTCTCCTTCTCTCTTCCCCCATTCCCCTTCTCCTATTCCTCAAGAAATGGGAACCCACCCCAGCTCCTCAAGTCGCATCAGGACTAAGTGCATTCACTTCCCCTGTGGCTTGGCAAGGCAGCCAGTCAAGGGGGAAGTGATCAAAAAGCAGGCAAGAGAGCCCATGTTGAAGACAGCCCCTGTTCCCCTTACTAGAGGACCCACATAAACCCTGAACTGCCTAGAGGCTAAATATGTGTGGGGGCCTAGGTCCAGTTCATGCATGGTCCTTGATTGGTGCTTCAGTACCCACAAGCTGCTCTGCGCCCTGCTTAGTTGGTCTTCTTGTGGTGCTTCTGTCACATCCAGGTCCTTCTATCCTTTCCCTTACTTTTCCACAAGATTCCCAACTCATTACCCTATGTTTGGTTGTGCGTCTCAGCATCTGTTTCGAACTGCTGCTGGGTGGAGCCTCTCAGAGACAACTCTGATAGGCTCCTGTCTGAAAGCATAGCAGAGTATCCTTAATGGTGTCAGAGGTTGGATCTCTTCGATGGCTGTGGGTCTTGGGTTGGGCCAGGCATTGGTCAGACATTCCCTCAATCTCTGCTCTATCTTTATCCCTGCACATCTTGTAGGCAGGGTAAATTTTGGATCAAAGTTTTTGCACATGGGTTGATGTTCTCATCCCTCCACTAGGGTGTCTAGTTATAGGGTGTGCTCTTCAGTCTCCATGGCCGCTGCTACTAAGAGTCTCAGCTAGGGTCCGTCCCCCTCATACCCTTCTAGAAGCCTATCCTGACTTAGGTCTTCAACTTGCCACTGAGAAGGCCCCACCCACAGTTTCTCTTTTCCCTGCAGGTCTTCCACCCACCCTCCACACGGCCCAGTCCCAATCTCTACCCTTATCTCTCTCTGTCTTCCCTCTCCTACCTTGCTTCCTTCTCTTCAACCACTACCTCAGTCTATTCTATTTCCCCACCTAAGTGAAATTTAAGCGTTCTCCCTTGGGTTCTCCAGGTTACTTATCTTCTTTGGCTCTGTATATTATAGTAGGTTAAAATTCACTTATAAGTAGGTACATACCATGTGTGTCTTTCTGGGTCTGGGTTAACTCACTAAGGATGATCTTTCCGAATTCCATCAATTTGCCTAAATTTTTCATGATTTCCTTGGTTTTATTGTGTAAATGTACCACACTTTCTTTATCCATTCTTTGGTTAGGGACATCTAGGTTGTTTCCATATTCTGGTATTGTGAATAAAGCTGCTACAAGAATAGTTGAGTATGTGTTCTTGTTGTATGGTGGAGCATCTTTTGGGTACATGCCAGAAGTGGTATGGGTAGACCTTGAGATAGAGCTAGTCCCAATTTTCGGAGAAACCTCCAGATTGATTACCAAAGTGGTTGCACAAGTTTGCGCTCCCACCAGCAATGGAGGACTATTCCCTTTTCTCCACATCCTCGCCAGCATGTGCTGTCACTTGACTTTTGTATCTTAGCCATTTTTCAGGCATAAGATGGAATCACAGAGTTGTTTTGATTTGCACTTCCCTGATGACTAAGGTCATTGAGCATTTCTTTAAGTGTTTCTCAGCCATTCAAGATCCTTCTATCAAGAATTATTTGTTTAGCTCTGTGCCTGATTTTTTTAATTGGGCTATTTTGTTTGTTGGTGTTTAATTTTTTTATTTCTTTATATATTTTGAATATTAGCCCTTTTCAGATATAGGGTTATATAAGGTTGGTGAAGATCTTTTTCCCAATATGTAGGCTGCCATTTCATTCTATTGACAGTGTCCTTTGTTTTGCAGAAACATTTTAGTTTCATGAGGTCTCATTTATTAAGTGTTGATCTTAGAGCCTGAGCTGTTAGTGTTCTGCTCAGGAAGTTGTCTCCTGTGCCAATGAGTGTGTCAGGTTTTATGTTGGGGTCTTTAATCCACTTGGACTTTAGTTTTGTGCAAGGTGATAAATATGGATCAATTTGCATTTTTCTACATATGGACACCCAGTTAGGCCAGCACTATTTGTTGAAGATGCTATCTTTTTTCCATTATATGGCTTTGGCTTCTTTGTCAAAAATCAAGTGTCAATAGGTGTGTGGATTTATTTCTGGGTCTTCAATTCAATTCCATTGATTGGCCAGCCTATTGCTATGCCAGTACCATGCTGTTTTTATTATTGTTGCTCTGTAGCACAACTTGATATCAGAGATGGATATTCCTCTGGACAATCTTTTATTGTACAGGATTGTTTTTGCTATTCTGGGTATTTTGTTTTTCCATATGAAGTTGAGAATTGATCTTTCTAGTTCTGTAAAAAGTTCAGGCTCTAATATCAACAATTAATAAATGGGACCTCATGAAACTGAAAAGCTTCTGTAAGGCAAAGGACACTGTCAACAGAACAAAGTGACAGCCTACAGATTGGGAAAAAATCTTCACAAACACTACATCTGAAAAAGAGAATATTAAAAATATACAAAGAACTCAAGAAATCAAACACCAACAAATTAAATAATTCAATATAAAAATGGGATACAGAGCTAAACAGAGAATTCTCAAAAGAGGAATACTGAATGGCTGAGAAACACTTAAAGAAATGTTCGATGTCCTTAGTCATCAGAGATGTGGAGAAAGGGAACACTCCTCCATTGCTGGCGGGAGTGCAAACTTGTAAACCACTTTGGAAATCAATCTGGTGCCTTCTCAGAAAATTGGGAATAGTGCTACCTCAAGACCCAACTATACCACTCCTGGGCATATACCCAAAAGATGTTCCCCCATATAACAAGGACATTTGCTCAACTGTGTTCATAGCAGCTTTATTCGTAATACCCAGAATCTGGAAACAACCTAGATGTCCCTCAACTGAAGAATTGATAAAGAAACTGGTACTTTACACAATGGAATACTACTCAGCTATTAAAAACAAGGAAATCTTAAAATTTGCAGGCAAATGGATGGAACGAGAAAAGATCATCCTGAGTGAGTTAACCCAGACCCAGAAAGATATGCATGGTATATACTCACTTATAAGTGGATATTAGCCCAAAATAGATCTCCTCAGAGAGGCTCCACACCATCAGGAATCAGAACAGATACTGGGACTCTGGGCAAAGTGCTGAGTTGTAGGGAAGAGTGGGAATATGGAAGGCCCAGGAAGGAAGAGAAGCTCCACTTGGAGACCATCAAGGCCTGAGGCCTTCACAAACTGTAGCAACAACCAAGGACAATGCATGCAGAGAACCAAGATCCCCTGTTCAGATGTAGGTGATGGACAGTTGATTCTCCACATGGGGGAGGGCTGAGGGAGGATTTCTGCTGAGCCTCTGACATACACTCTGGTGCCCACAATTGGATCACTGCCCCTTGGTAACACAGCCTTGCAGGCACACAGAAGAAGGGGATGTACACTCTCCTGATGAGACCTAATAGGCTGTGGCCAGTTAGTGGGGTAGAATAGCCCTCATCAAGGGTCTAGGGGAAGGGAATAGGGCAGAAGAGGGAGGAAGGGTGAGGACGGAAAGATATGAATGAAGAGATAACAATCGGAATGTAATATGAATATTATAATAAATAAAATATACATTAACCCCCAAATATATATATATATATATATATATATATATATATATATATATGTAACTGAAAAACAAAAGTTCATTAAGCCAAGCTGATGAACACAAATTTTCTGCCAACACTATACCCACCTCCATGTGTGAGTTCTATGTGTAATAGAGGGAAAACAAATGATGATGCCTATCACAGCATTTTTCCTAAGTAGTTAAAGGAAACTTGTGTGTGTGTGTGTGTCTATGTCTGTGTGTGTGTGTGTGTGTGTGTGTGTGTGTGTGTGTGTGTGTGTGTAACTAGAGAGCTGTATATAACTTACATCATCATCACTTATATAGCATAGGAGATTCCTTCTTCAGTTCTTAATTGTATCCAATGATTCCAAGTGTTAACAGCTAGAAGTGAACAGCCTGACTGACAACAGTCAGTGGAAACACATGGCTGGAAAGAAGTTCAAATCACTGTTACTATGAAGAGTGGAACTGTCAAAATCTAGCTCAGACCATGGAAGAAAACTTCTCAACATGTAGACAGAGGACAGAGATAAACCAACATGCCTGAAGTTTCAAGCTGTGAAACTAGAGGCTATTTGGGTGAGGTTTAATGCTGAGGTCACTACTCAATTTAATGGCGTATTTTTTAGGAACAATTTGTCCTACCCGGGAAGGATGCCAATCTAAAGTGCATTTATGACTCAAGTCTTTTTCTAATCCTCCTTTCTCAGATATAGTAACATTTAGCTCTTGACTTTGACTGTTTTCTAAAATGTTCTCTATCAGAACCAAAAGTTCAGAAACCTCTGTATTTGCTTTTGAGATATTGGCAAGATTGCTTGCTTGCTTATATATTTGTACTCAGGCTTTGGGGTACTTATTCCTACCTCCCGACACCATCCCTATCCCCTCCAACCCTCCAACACCAGGTAGGAGAAAAGATTAGGGGAGAAAGGGAGCATCAATATCATTAGAGTACTCCTTGCTGGTTGGGGACATTGAGTTCCTTGGGGCAAATTTGATCTTTGCCAACAGGATATCCAATTTGTTCAACTCATCTCTTTGTGCACAACCACGTGACAAACTACGTGACAAACCACAGCAGCAGCGCCTCTCTGGGCTCTGGAATTTATATACTCTCTGAAGAGTCTCCAGAATTTCAAACATAAACCTTCTTCAGCTAGCAAAATCATGCATCCCCTGCCAGGGCACAAAACAAATCATAGTTCGCTGCTGTGGACAATCTGAAGCAGCCTCTTATCCCACACCTAGAATTAAAATAAAAACATGTTCACATAAGATTTCTGTATTTTTAAAGAACCAAACTTCTCACTACATTTCCCCCTTTCTGTTTTAAGCCCTTAGCTGTACTGTGCTTATTTATTGAGAAATTATAAACATATTTTCAATGAACTGAACACTTTTCAAATCAGTGGTCAAGGGTTATTTTTTTTCTTCTTCTTCTTCTTCTTCTTCTTCTTCTTCTTCTTCTTCTTCTTCTTCTTCTTCTTCTTCTTCCTTTTCTCCTTCTTCTTCTTCTCTGAAACAGCTTGTACTTTTTGTTGCAAGGCCTCAAGCTGCCAGGCCCCTAATTTGTTTCCCGTTGGCAAGAAGTTGTCATGGCTATCTTTCTTGGACCTGCACTCATTTGTCCAAAGGTATCCCTTACCGCAATGTCTGCAAACCATGGGAAGCCTAGGTGTTCTTTTTGTAAACCCATTGGGGGGAAAGAGGCTTGTTCACTTTTCTGGCAGAAAGTGCTATATGTCTCACAACTAACACACTGGGCATTTTGATATCTGAGGCTTTTAGCAGCTTGGTCACAATTTCTTTGTAAATGAACAAATTTTCCACAATTGAAGCCCAGGGCATTTTGATATATAAGATCCTTAGCTATGGCTTGTCCTGTAATATTAGCATGATATTCATTAGAACCGATATAGTTCGTGTCCCTTATCCACTCATCTGTTGGTACTGCCCATGGCCTAGTAACTTTTACATTCAGTATTCCTATTCTCTTACTCCACGGTCTCTATCAACACCAGGGTCTGATACATCTTTGTTTACAGCTAAAACTAATCTTAACCTGAAATTCGTGAAGGTTTCCCCAGAGCCTTGTAAATCTTTGTAAATAAAGTGAGACTTCTCCAGGGCTCTTCAATTTTACCCCAAGCTCTTAAAGCCACTAACTGACACTGTTCTATAACAGCGTCATCAAATCAGATCTGTTCACGTAAATCAGGGTTCCGCCCTTCACCAAGCAATTGATCACTGACAACATTCGTTTCTCTTGCCCTATTTCATGGCTCAGTGTTCAAAGCTTCCTCCATCTACCACATTAACCATTGTAACTGCTGACTGGACTCTGGCACAGCTGTTACCAGACCCTTCCCATCTTGGGAAATAATTCTATTTTAGGTAGCCCAGTTGCTTGATATTTGTTTTTTACATAAGGTGAGTCCATTCCATAGGAAATCATGGCCTCTTTAAAATGCCTCAGGTCTATCGTTTTTATGGGACAGCATGATATCTCATCATAACCATGATCTAAACCATTAGCAGGCATGTGTGCTGTGTGATTACTGGGAAAGCTAATGGTGGTTTGGTAAGCCCAGGCTGCCTCTTCTTTACCTCTGGCAGCACAGTTGGCTCAAAATTAACCCTTTCTCTCAAGAGACTGTTTTTCTTTAACTCTGTCACCGGGCATGGTCTCCTCCTCCTTCTCCCTATTCCCCATGCACACTCAGCTCCACGCCCTACCCAGGGTCTGTGTATGACAGCAGGCAGGGCGGTGCACTGCCCTCTAGGCTGGTTTGCTCCCCTCTTTCATCTGTTGCTCAGTCCCCGGGTCTGAGCCCTCTCATTGCTGCCTTTCTGATGCTTTGCACTTCCATTCCCAGCCACAGCTTTTCCAGTTCCTTCCCCGACTCTGCAACCCTTTCAGAAATGAGCGGGTAGAGTGACCCTTTTGGTTTTCCCATTTCATCCATTTCTCATTTCTCAGATTCCTTTGTTTGCATCCCCAATTTCTCGAACTGTTCAGCCATCCTCCCAACCTTTTTAAAGACAGAATCCATTTTTTAAAAATGAGAAACAGAAAATCCCCTCTAGGAGCAAAGCAGGGGATAGCCAGGAGCAGCCGCAGCCTCAATAAACCTTCTGCTGATGTCCTGGGAAAATATGTGTTTCTTCTCCCCCTGCCATTTCCTCTATGGCATTAGAAATCGGATTTTTCATTCTGCCTTGCCCGACATCTGCGTGCTGCTTGAAGCCAGACTTTTGGCAACTTTATTGGGTTCTTTTTTTCCTACCTTCTGACACCACCCCTCTAAACTCCTTTCTCTCCTACCTAGTGTTGCGTGGCTGGAAGGGATAGGAACGATGCAGGGAGGAAGGAAAAAGAACTCAATAGGTGACCAAAGGTCTAGCTACATGTATTTTCAAAATAAAATTGTGTGACTATACAGTCATTTGCTTATTGTAGTGTCTGGCCGCTGGTGATGCTTCACACAGTTTTAAAGATCTGCAAGCCTACAATGCCTGAAGTGCTTCAATGTATACCTAAGCGTTGAGCACTTGTCTCCAAAGTGTGTCACCGCTTAGTCTACGTTCTGAACCTGGTGGATGTCACTGTTCATTAACAACCAGTGCTTCTATCTGTTAAGAGATGAAAGTCGCATTCTGACTGACTCCTTTACCTGAGAGAAACAGTCTGAGTCAGCCAGAAAATAAATAACTACCCCACCTGTTTCCATACAGGGGCCACTATTAAACATCACTTAGAAACATATTTGTACTACATTAAAATGTGCTCAATTTTTAGTCATCATAGTGACTCAAATTCATAGAAGATCTAAGAAAACTGCACATCCAACTAGACCAGATATAGATATGCTATCACTAAAGAGGGCTACTTGTATTTTAAGACATTTTGCTACCATTTTCTGGAAATCTCCTATAATTGGATTGTGGTAGGATGCTTTGCTGTTGTTTTCCTTTTTATAATGTGAAAGGCTTTCATGCTTGTATTAAGTAATGTATACACAACGTGGTCTGTAGAGCCATTCTTGACAACTGCGCCTGACATGGAAACACAAAACACTTAAGTAATTGTAATCGCTAAGGCACAGAAATAACCGTGGATGCATGAGTAAGGAAGTTGGAAGGCTTGCAATGACATCACCACAGGCATTTGTGGTTGTCGTTCTCACACCTGCCCGATATGGGTTACTATGTCATCAATAGTGACACCATAGCACATTACATTTTCAGTGTTATGTAGTAAGTAATTTCATTATAAAAGTCTATTTTCATAAATAAAGATTTTTAAATATGACAATTGTATGTGTTCTAATATATTACTCATATACTTTAAATAAATGGTCATTAAAACATTTTCCCTTTTTCTCTCCTCCCTCTACTGCTCCTAGCTCCTCCCCACCTCCCTTCCCATCCAGATCCGCCCCCTTTCTATCTCTCATTAGAAAAGAAAAGCTTCTAAGAGAAAACAACAAAACAAAACAAAATAAAATTTAATAAGGTAAAATGAAAAACTGTCACCTCAAAGTTGAACAAGAGACACCATCAGAAGGAAAAAAAAACAGAAAGTAGAAGAATCATAACTCATTCATGCACAAGCTCAGTAATACCATTAAAAAATGTTCTTTAAAACTTATCCATGAATGTCTCCGGGAGTGCAAAGAAAATAGTGAGCTCATCACAGTGTTCTCTCCCAGAACCTTAGTTCCCTTGTGAATCTCTCCTTTCTCTCCAGTAGCTACCCCTCCAATCAGTGTGTGTTGATAAGCTCTAATGCACTTTAGTTATATTAAGTGGAAAAGAGGGAAAATGGATCTATATCATCTTGTCTGACATGATGCTCAGTAAGCTTAGATGTTATAATCAACACAAATTTCCAGTTGTATTATTACGTAGGACTCAATGAGCTGTTCTTCAATCTCAACGTGGAGTTTCCCACAATTGACCTTTTACTGCTTAACTATCCCATGTGCTCTCAATACGATCAACTCTACTTAATCGAATTATTCAGAGACGACATTTTGAAAAAAGTTGCATAATTGCACAAATGTAACTACTTTAATGTGACCTGGTATTAAATCATTGTTCAGGTATTAAATGTTCCTATAAAAAAAAGAAAATATTTTACAGGAAGCTTTGGGTTTGTCTATACAAAGAAATAAACCTGAAAAATAAATAGTCTTATAGAGGTATTTGAAGAAGAAGCTATTGGTCTGGTTTCTAAATGACCTCCCATCTGCAGAGCAGTGAGAGTCTCTGGTTTGTTACTATGTCTGATACATACACCTTACATTGCAGCAAGCTAGAAGATAAAAGAATGTTTTGAGATAGCAAAAGTTTTCATGAATAATGCTACAATAAAAAGTATCCTTGAGATCTTTGCATATTGTATTAATCATTGATTAATACTGACATTGGGGCAATATTAATGATAATAGTAAATTTATTTTATGCTTCAGATGGATATGGTATCACCCCACTATAACAAGACATTATCATTTTCTTTGGCAATCTTATTTCACCACAGACTAAAAGCCCTATCTACTTAGCATAGCACGTGTAGAATAAACCCAGGCAATCATTTTATCCTCTGTCAAAAAAAAAAGGAAATAATCCATAAGCGAAAAACTCTATGTATAATTTTTACATCATATTATATTATACTAGAATTATTTTGCTCATGAATGAAAATAAGATTTCTCATATATCTTTTCTACAGCTGACTCCTGCCCAGTCCGGTTTACTGTATATTAAGTCATGACATTTTATCACTCCTAAACTATAGCTTCATGAGATGAGAGAGTACAGTATTACTTTATTCCTCTGACTTCATAATAAGGAAAACTTAATAATACAGCCATTGGCAAGTCCTGTGTCATCAAGTAGATAAAATTTTCTGTTAGAGGAATAGTCATTTCCAGACTTCAGAAGAACTTGAAAATCACAATATAAAAATACCAGTGAGTGTATTTTAATTCATATAAGAAATAAATATATGTAACAAATGAAGTCATCAAAGACCCTAATACTTTGGCAATTCTTATTTTTTTTTTCTTATCATTCAACAAATAAAATGTGTTATGACCATAGAATGAAAAAAAAAGACCCTAATACCCACTTCTTAAAGTGTTCATATATAGCTACCAAAGATATCTCATCTCACCACTAAGTAGCAAACAAGAGAGATGTAATACTTGACTCTTTAAAGATGGAATAAATGAAAAGTTGTTATTTGTATTGTCACTTAAATATACAATTATGAGTACAATTTTTACTTACTATGTGATACAGGCAGAAATCAAGCAAGCTACCAAACAACAATAAATTTTTTGGGAATTTGGAGGAATAATTTCAATAGGGTTGTAAGAATAAAGCTTCCTGATCACACAAAGGGTGACATGATTTAAAGAATGCATGAGTGTAAATGATGAGCAAACTGCATCCTACTGCTAAAGGAAGTAGCCAATGACTTATGAGAGGCTTAGGGATAGGCACAGGGATAGGGTTAGAGTTAGAGTTAAGATGACATGCTCTGAGCACGGTACTCATAACATCAGCCCACATGTTAGGTCTGGCTACATCCTTGTCAGTTGAACTGGCAGATATTTTTTACTTTTCTTATCATCACTGTCCTTGTATCTATAATTAGAAATTAAACAACTTTATAATTTTTTGTTGCTGTTTTTTGGGGGGTTTTTTGTTTTGGTTTTATTATTTAATTAATTTATTCAGATTACAACTCAATTGTTTTTCCCTCACCTGTATCCTCCCATTCTTCTGTCCCTCCTGCTTTCACCCTATTCCCCTCCCCTAGGTCTATGAATGAGGGGGACCTCCTCCCCCACTACATGGTCATAGGCTATCAAGTCTCATCTAGGTAGCCTGCTTATTCTTTCTTTGAGTGCCACCAGGCCTTCCCACCAAGGGGAGGTGGTCAAATATGGGGCACCAGAGTTCATGTCTGAGTCAGTCCCCATTCACACGACAACTTCATAATTTTTCACAAGGATTAGATAACAAAGTTTTTGCAGGACTATAAAGGCAAACATTCCACAATGCACTACTGAAGACATTCTATTAAAAAGCTAGTAACTCTGATTATATGCTTTCTGAGCTGGTTAGTTTTTTTAACATCAACTTGAAATAACTCAGAGTCATGTGGGAAGAAGGAACTTCATTTGAAGAATTGCCAAAATCAGATCAACAGGCGGCCATCTCTGTGGAGAATTGTCTTGATTACTGATCAGTGTGAAGAAGTACAGCCCACTGTGGGTGCTGCCTCTCTCATCAGGTGGACCCGTGACTATGTAAGGAAGCAAGCTGAAGAAAGACTCAAATGGTATATACTCACTTACAACTGGACACTAGCCCAAGGGGCAGGTCCCATGAAAATCTGCACCTACCAGGAAAGTGGGATAGAGGTGAGAACATCCTATTGAGACTCTAGGTGAGAAAAATATAGGGGATAGGGAAGTAGGTGGATCCAGAGGGTCCTAGAAACCTACAAGAGGAACATTATGATGGGTGGATCTGAGCCCAGGGGTTCTGCTTGATCAAAGGCACCAACCAAGGACGAAACATGCAACCATCATCAAACCCCTACCCAGATCTAACCAAGGGACAGAACATTCTCCACAGTTAAGTGGAGACTGGGGACTGACCGTCACAGGATCTCTGGTGCCCCATATTTGGCCATGTCCCTTTGGTGGGGAGGCCCAATGGCACTCGGAGGAAGGATAGAGGACTACCAAGAAGAGACTTGATACCCTAGCACCATATTCAGGGGGAGGAGGTCCCCCTTGGCCACAGTCATAGGGAAGGGGGATTGGGGTGAAAGTGGGAGGGAGGGAGGAATGGGAGGATGTATGGAATGGGATAGAAAATGAGATGTAATATGAATTATTTTATCTTTCAATAAAAATGTGTTTAAAAAAAAAAAAAGAAGCAAGCTGAGCTCCAAGCAGATTTTCTCCATGGTTCCTGCCTCTGTTCCCTGCTTGAGCTCCTGCCCTGACTTCCAGCACTGGACAGGTTAATACCTGAAAAATGTCATCCATGTTGCTTTTGGTCATGATGTTTATTGCAGCAATGGAAAGCAAGCTAGAACACTATCTTTGCTGGGGTTTTTTCCAATTTAAAAAATATGTTGTCATGTAATATTTGACAAATTATAAAACACATACTACCCTGTATGCTTAGTGAACAGGGTGTAATAGATCAACTGTGAATTGACCATCTAACTTCAAAACTAAAACAAAAATTATGTCACTGAAACCCTTTGTGAGCTTGTACATATTCACTTACGTAACAACATTTACTGTTAAGTAATAGTTTAATGAAAATTTACATGTAGAAAAAAAGCAAATCCAAGATGGCAGTGTCTAGCATGCCAGGTTTTTGTGTAGCAGGGACGCAGTGACTGCAGAGCTAGTGAGAAGCTGAGCTAGCGACAGCAAAACGCCAGCGTCTGTGTTTCCCAGGAGCCTAATTTAACTATTCTGAGAGCCCTGCCCCATGCCCCGTCACCTGATGGAATCAGATATTGAGACTCATAGCCAAGCATTAGATGGAGCTCAGTAGTCCTGTGGGAAAGTGGGAGGGAAGGATGGAAGACCAACAGAGTCAATTTACACAGACCTAGGGGGGGGATTACAAAGATGGAAGCACCAAACAAAGAATTTGCGTGGACTTGACTGAGGCCCTCTGCACATATGTAACCTATAGGCAGTTTGATCTTCATGTGGGTCCCTTAGTAAGTTGAGTGGGTGCTGTCTATGACATGGACTCTGTAGAGTGCTTTCGATTACTTCTTCTTGACCAGGCTGCCTTGCCTGGCCTCAGTGGATGAGGATGCGCTCAGTCCTGATGCGACTTGACATGCTGGGGTGGGTTGGGGTGCTCCCCTTTTCTGAGGACAAGGGGAGGGGAAGAGGCAGAAGAGGGTGGGAGGGAGGTACCAAGAGTAGAGGAAGGAAGCTATGATCAAGAGGTAACATGAATATATAAATTAAAAATTGAAAAAAATCACATATAGTCATTTTAAGAGTCTCATTACATGATTTCTGACAAATATGTATCATATATAAATGCCATATATAAGCATATTACCTTATATATAAACATAATCTATACCATAAGTAATAACATATATATATATATGTCACAGATGTTTAACACCCCAATTCCAAAGTAAAGGATGCGTAACCACACCCTAACAACATTCTAAAATAATTTTATCATCCTAAGAAATTATTTTTTTGTCCCTTTAGGGTTAATCTCTGATGTCCCTATGTACTCCAGACAATTTATTTGATCTATTCCCATAAACTTATTTATCAGTCTTTTGAGTGTGTATAAATGAACTCAGTCATTTGCTAAGCCTGGTTTCTTTCACTCAACTCTATGTTTGGGTTCATTCATCTCATATCTTCTGTCAGGTTGTCTTACTGTTTAGAAGACAATAGCATGCAGAATATGCAATCGCCGATGGCATTTGTGTCTCTTTTCATAAGTAAAGTCGCTACAAATAACCATGTACAAAATTTTTATTTGTATATTTTTATTTCAGTTAAAATTCTGGGTGCAGTGTAAACATCTAGAGTAAATTATCTTGTAATTGACTTTACTCATCTTTGCTTTTTGCTGTTTTTATCATTCATTTCCATCTGAAATTTTTGGAGATTCTTTAACTCCTGATCCTCACCAATATTGGGTGCTAGAAGACTCACCTTACGTGCTCTATATCAAAGAGGCATCATACTGTGGCTCTAATTTACATTTCCCCATTACTAATTATGTCAAATACCTTTTGGTGTTAGCCAGAATTATGTCTTTTCTGAACTATGTTAGCAAAATTCTTTGTTGTTTTAAGCATTGTTTATAAATTATGGGTTTTTCTGGCTGTGACCTGTCTTTTTGTTTTCCAAATAAGGTCTTTCAAAGAGCAAAGGGGAGCCAGGTGTGATGGCATACACTTATAACCCCAGCTCTCCAGAGGCTTAGGCAGGGGTCATCATTTTAGCCTCACCTACATGGTGAGTTCTGGATGAGCCAGAGGTACTTAGAATGATTTTGTCAAAAAGAAAGGAAAGGAATGCTTAAAGAACTTTCCTGAATATCTTTTTCCTTTATTATGTGTGCTTTTGTGACCTGAGAAATCTTGTCTTATCTCAAAATTATATTATCTTTTGTTTTCTCTTAAAATCATAATTGGTTAGCAAACATTTAGTGGAGTAGGACTGTTATCACCATTTAAGAATTATGAAAACAATATACTGAGGCAGGTGGTATAAGAGCTCATTAAAGCCAAGCGTGTTTCTCTAACTTTCTACATTACAGATAGAGTACAAAATAATGGCAACAACATGGGAAATAGAATTGGAATTTCTGAAATAAAATGCAGGCTCTTCTGTATCTGAATTTTCTAATCCTACAAAAGTAACTATGCCACCTAGGGACCAGTTTCTTTTTATTTCTCAATGAAAGTGAAAACAGAGAGCCTCCGTGTTAGCTCATTCCTAATTCCAAGTAATCAAAAGCTCACTGTCCATAAAGTGTTCTCTTGGCCAATAGCAGTTGCCTTTGGGAACTTCTTGTATATATTATAGGCTCTTGGCCAATAGAAAGTGCCTTTGGAAACTTCTTACATATATATAGGTGATGAATTAATTACTTTAGCTTTTGCAAACAGAGGATAAAACCATTACTAAGCCGTTTCTCTTGGGCATGCTGACCTAAGCCAAATCAATGTAATATCATTTCCCTGAGTTGTTTTTTTGTTTTTGTTTTTGTTTTTGTTTTTTTAAGTCAAGATGAAGTGCTTGGAGTTCCTGCATCAATCTGCCATGCCTTCCTCAGTTTTGAAGATCTACCACCCAGACCCGTAAAACAAGCAGCCACCAGGCCAACCTCAGAGCTCTTCAATGTGGGTGCTTCTAGCACAGAGATTTTTGAGAGAAGGCTTTAATGGGGTGGCTTTGAAATCACATTTGCCTGTAGATGAACATGTCTCTAGTCATTCCCTCCAAACACTGAAAAGAATCTAAGATGAAGTAACACCAAGAACAATGGTGACATGGTGGTTAATATTGACTGTCACCATGACAGGATTTAGAACACCTACTCATCAGCCCCTGGACAAGCCAGTGAAGGAAATATTAGACTAGGCTAGCCTCTGATCACGCCTGAGAAGGACTATATTGATTACTTTAATTGAGGTGGAAAGGCCCAACTTATCAGTAGGTAGCACCATTCCTTAGGCTGGAGGCCTGTCCTGGAGAAAAAAAGAGAGAGGGGAGGGCAGAAAGCATGCTTCCCTCTCTGCTTCCTGAGGGCAGGCATGGCTGCCTAGAGCTCTTCCTGCTATGACTTCCTCCTCATGACTGACTATCCTCAACCTGTGAGCCAAAATAAACTCCTTCTTTGTTAAGTTGGTTTTGCCAGGTATTTTATCACAATAGTGAGTCAAATAACTAACAGAGCAATATATATGCAATGAATGACACAATTTGAATAGTGACTTCATCTTTCAAAATTAAGAAAGGCTAAAAATACAATTCTAAGAAGAAAATAACTACTTGCTTTCCATGTGATTTTTGTTAATTGGATTTTTAAATAATTGTGTTATTACAACTTTACCAATGGAATTGGTCCATTTCCTCTTTCCTGCAATCTCCTTTGGCTGTTCTGCAATGTTGCAAATGTGAAAGGGGAAAAAGACAGGCTTACAGCAGAGGCATGTACATACTTGGTCTCCATATAACCATATGTGCTTTTATGATGTGTATTTAAAACACTCTGAAAGTTCAATGAGCTAAATAATCTTCATATATTTGACCTATAGAGGTAATCAGTACTGGCCACAGTCAAATGACAGCACAGAAGAGAATGGTTCGATAGCGAACTGTAACTTATGAACGAATCTTGCCTTAGGCCAGTGGTTCTCAACATCCCTAATGCTGTGACCTTTTAATACAGTTCCTCATGTTGTAGTGAATACTAGCCATAAAATTGTTTTTCTTGCTACTTCCCAACTGTAATTTTCTTACTGTTATGAATAATAATGTAAATTTTTTGGAGATAGTAGTTTGTGAAAGGGGTCATGACCCACAGATTGAGAACTGCAGCCTTAGACAATTGGGGTTATTTTAATAAAAGCTTATTTTTTAATTTCATTTACCTTTATTTTATGAACAGTATTTTTCTTGCATGTCTCTGTGAGTGTGTCAGATCTTGAAGTTACAGATATTTGTGAGCTGTCATGTAGGTGCTGGGATTTGAACCTGGGTCCTCTGGAAGAGCAGTCAGTGCCCTTAACCACTGAGCCATCTCTCCAGGCTCAACAATTATTATACAAGGAATGATTCACTATTTTTCCTTTTCTAATCCCACCTCACCTTGAGTTGGATCATTTATTTGTTTATATACTTATTTATTATATCATTCTCATATCTTTTACTTATGAGTCAACTGAAGGAGAGATAAGCCTGTTTTTGTTATGATCCCAAGTTTGGGATCAGAACGGTCTTGTGAGAAGAGGTGATGTTAATCCACTAGAAGACAAACAACCTCGTATGGGAGCTTGATTGTTGCCAGCTGAAAAGATCAATGAGCAGACTCTGGGAGGAGATATATAAATGAGCCCAAGACTGGAGGCGGGGCCTTTGGAGACTTGGGATAGTTTTCTGCTGTTCATCACTCCACTTCGAGACTCTCCTAGAGAGAACCACTCGAGGGAGAGAAGGCTTCGGGGCTCCAGGCTCCTGCTGAGGTTCCGGGTTCTGATTACTCCAGGTTCCAGCCAAAGAAATACTGCTGATAACGCCAGGAGAATCATGCCTCGGAACTGATATTCTTATGATTTTGTTATTGTATTGTTTAATCCTCTTTTTCTGTTGTTTCGATTAGTCAGGTTATAAGTGACGTATGCTCAGTTAATAGGTTTGTAATAAAAAATATTGGTTAATAAAGTTGAGTAAAGAACAGATAAACAAGCTAAATAGTCCCATTTCCCCTACAGAAATAGAAGCAATCATTGATAGTCTCCCAACCAGAAAAAGCCCAGGGCCAGATGGTATCAGTGCAGAATTCTACCAGACCTTCAAGGGTGAGCTAATACCGATACTGTTCAAGCTACTCCAAAAGATAGAAATGGATGGAATATTACCAAATTCATTCTATGAGGCCATAGTCTCATTGATACCTAAACCTCACAAAGACTCAACAAAGAAAGAGAATTTCAGACCAATTTCTCTTATGAACATCGATGCAAAAATATTAAATAAAATACTTGCAAAACGAATACAAGAACACATCAAAGATATCATTCATCATGACCAAGTAGGCTTCATTCCAGGCACGCAGGGACGGTTTAATATACGGAAATCCATCAATGTAATACGCCATATAAACAAACTGAAAATAAAAAACCACATGATCATCTCTTTGGATGCAGAGAAAGCATTTGATAAAATCCAACACCCATTCATGTTTAAAGTTTTAGAGAGATAGGGGATACAAGGCACTTTCCTCAACATAATAAAGGCTATATACAGCAAGCCAATAGCCAAAAATCAAAGTAAATGGTGAGATACACAAGGAAATTCCTCTCAAATCAGGAACAAGGCAAGGCTGCCCACTCTCTGCATATCTCTTCAATGTAGTACTCAAAGTTCTAGCCTGAGCAATAAGACAACAAAAGGAGATCAAGGGTATCCAAGTGGGAAAGGAGGAAGTCAAATTATCCCTATTTGCAGTGTACATAAGTGACCCTCAAAATTCCACCAGAGAACTCCTACAGCTGATAAACACCTTCAGTAAATTAGCTGGATACAAAATTAACTCAAAAAAGTCTGTAGCTTTCCTATACACAAATGACAAGCTTGCAGAGGAAGAAATTAGGAAAGCCACACCCTTCACATTATCCACAAGCAATATAAAATATCTAGGAGTCACTCTAACTAAGCAAGTGAAGGACTTGTTTGAAAAAAATTTCAAAACGCTGAAGAAAGAGATTGAAGATGACCTGAGAAGATGGAATGATCTTCCTTGCTCATGGATCGGGAGAATTAACATAGTAAAAATGGCCATCCTACCAAAAGCAATCTACAGATTCAATGCAATCCCTATCAAAATACCTACACAATTTTTTAAAGACATTGAAAGTTCAATTCTGAACTTCATATGGAAAAACAAAAAACCCAGAATAGCTAAAATAATCTTGTACAATAAAAGCTGTTCCGGAAGAATCTCCATACCTGATCTCAAACTGTACTATAAAGCAATAGTAATTAAAACAGCTTGGTACTGGTACAGCAACAGGCTGGTTGATCAGTGGAATCGAATCGAACACCCTAATATGAATCCACACACATATGGTCACTTGATTTTCGACAAAGAAGCCAAATCCATTCAATGGAAAAAGGATAGCATCTTCAACAAATGGTGCTGATCTAACTGGAGGTCTATGTGTAAAAAAATGCAACTGGACCCATATTTGTCACCTTGCACAAAACTCAAATCCAAGTGGATTAAAGACCTCAACATAAAACCAGAGACACTAAGTCACTTAGAGGAAAAAGTGGGGAAGAGCCTGGAACATATTGGCACAGGAGACAACTTCCTCAACAGAACACCAACAGCCCAGGCCTTAATGTCAACAATTAATAAATGGAACCTCATGAGGCTGAGAAGCTTCTGTAAGGCTGGAGACACTGTCAAGAGAACAAAGCTACAGCCTACAGACTGGGAAAAGATCTTCACCAACCCTACATCTGACAAAGGTCTAATATCCATAATATATAAAGAACTCAAGAAACTAAACACCACCAAACCAAATAACCCAATTGAAAAATGGGGCTTGGAACTAAACAGAGAATTCTCAACAGAGGAATATCAAATGGCTGAGAAACACTTAAAGAAATGCTCAACCTCCTTAGTCATCAGGGAAATGCAAATCAAAACAACTCTCAGATTCCATCTTACACCCATCAGAATGGCTAAGATCAAAAACTCAAGCGACACCACATGCTGGCGAGGATGTGGGGAGAGAAGAACACTCCTTCATTGCTGGTGGGAATGCAAACTAGTACAGCCACTTTGGAAATCTATCTGGTGCTATCTCAGAAAAATGAGAATAGGGCTTCCTCAAGACCCAGCTATTCCACTCCTTGGAATATACCCAGAAGATGCTCCAGCACACAATAAGAAAATTTCAACCATGTTCATAGCAGCCTTATTCATAATAGCCAGATCATGGAAACAGCCTACGTGTCCCTCAGTAGAAGAATGGATAAAGAAACTGTGGTACATATACACTATGGAATACTACTCAGCTATTAAAAACAAGGAATTCCCGAAATTTGTGGATGAATGGATTGAGCTAGAAATGATCATAATGAGTGAGTTAACCCAGAAGCAGAAAGACTTAAATGGTATATACTCACTTATATCTGCATACTAGCCCAAGGGGCATGTCCCACGAAAGCCTTCACTTACCAGGAAACTGGGACAGAGGGGAGGACATCCTATTGGGACTCTAGATGAGAGAAGCATGGGAGAATGGCAAAGTAGAAGGATCCAGAGGGTCCTAGAAACCTACAAGTAGAACATTATGATAGGCAGATTTGGGCCCAGGGGTCCCGCTCAAACTAAGGCACCAGCCAAGGACAATACAGGCGGTAAACTTTAAACCCCTACCCAGATCTAGCCAATGGTCAGAATATTCTCCACAGTTAAGTGGAGAGTGGGATATGACTTTCTCACGTACTCTGGTGCCTCACATTTGACCATGTCCCCTGGAGAGGGAGACCTGCTGGCACTCAGAGGAAGGACAGCAGGTTACCGAGAAGAGACTTGATACCCTATGAGCATATACAGGGGGAGGTAATCCCCCTCAGGAACAGTCATAGGGGAGGGCAGTAAGGGGAAAAGGGGAGGGAGGGAAGAATGGGAGGTCAGAAGGGATGGGATAACCATTGAGATGTAACAAGAATAAATTAATAATAAAAAATTTTAAAAATATATGTTGGTTAAGAAAACTGAACCTACAGTCAACTTGTTTATCACCTAGAAAAAAACATGTTGTATTCACAAAGTTTAATGTTGTATCACATGTCTTCACTTTGTTGTCTCCATTCTTAGCTATCCCTGAGAAGTGGAAATCTTCTAGGATGTTCCTCTGCTACAACACTCACCCACTTTATCATCTCAGCAACACTCTGTGTGCATCTGTGAGTGAGCAAGCCCTCAAGCAAGAAAGACTAACAAACACAGGGAAAAGTACTTTAGAGATCTAATTTTTAAAAAATTAAACATTTAAATATTTCAGGATACAATACAAGCTTTAGAACAAAATGAAACAAAGAATCCCAAGCCATAAAATAAGCATAAATAATAAATATCATTAACAAATAGAACAGAGGAACTACAAACACAAATGTCAGCTGAAAAAAGATATGTCTAACATGTAAAACTATCAACTAAAAATTAACTTCTTAGTTATTATGAATAACATTAAAACTCACAGAGAGTCAATATTTAAGAGTATCTAAAAAAAAAGAGTATCTATAAGTATAAAATATAGGTAATTACATGCCTCTTATTTGTCAAAAAGGAAAATCTAACTAAAAATTAAAATATGTTAACATTTTTAAAAAGAGAATGAGAATGATACCTCATATGAAAAGAGTTTATATAGGGGTGAATAATATTCTCTCTCATATAGATTCAGCACAAGTTAATGTGCTTTCAAGAATAATTTCAAATATCTATCACAGTATGTTATAAATGCCTTGAGTCCAAGCAATTCCCAATTTTATTAATCTAACTTATAAGTTTGCTTTTTAAAAAGAAAGAAAGAAAATACTGAGGTCCCTATAAAAGGTAGGAAAATGCCTCTCCAAGATACCATAGGCTAACAAACAAAATACCTAGCGCCAGATGTGGGTCACCTCTTTTCCAGCTGTTGGTCAGTGAGGTCCTCTAGATGTACAGCCACACTCCATTGCATAGCAGGCTACTTCTATTGCTCTTAGTTACCCTCTAGAATTTGATAGTAAGAATTACTGCTGAAGATCCCACATAGTTGAATCATAGATCATGGGGAAATAAAACTGGCCTAGAAGCCATATCTCTACTAACTACTTTTAACCAAGCAGAATGTGTTATGCACAGTACTGGGGGGGCAGGAGGAGTAACTAATAGTCTTATCCAGCTATGAATACTGACAGCTACAATAACAAGTAGCCAGGCAAGATGTGTCCACTGGGATAATAGTAGTTTGAATGTTCTAAGAGTAACCAAACACTTCATGATTTGATGTCCATTTGCAAACCAGAACTCATTTCTAGTACCATCAACTTGGCCAAGAATGCCTGAGTAGCTGATATGCCCTAACAGAGAGCCTATTGCTATCATTCTGCCGAATGAGCAAAGTGCTAAACTACTACCATAAGTATTTGCTTTTTTTAATTAGACATTTTTTTATTTTTCACATATACATTTGTATTATTATATGTATATACAATAAACTACCTATGACCCAATCAGGAATTATATAAATGTTACATTCTTAGTGTTTTGCCTATTTGTATTTGACAGCCTTGAAGAAAACATCTTTCCTATCTTGGTGTGTCTAAAATTCTGAATGTAAATCAATCTCCATCACATCTTGTAATTATCAACTTAAAACATCTATCTAGACCTAAAAACATCTTAACCCCTAAACAACTAAGCTTCCTTGTAAAATTCAGCTACCTGTTCTTCAGCTCCATCAGAGACTTGAGAAGGAATAAACTTAATTACCTGAGTATGCCAGGAGTGAAGGCTAGCAGCTTTCCAAATGAGAAGATGACAGAGACAGTTTGCTACCTAAATAGTCACCCAGAACTCTCTATTATGTTGGAGCATCTTCTTCAGCCTTCTGGCCAATATATCTGACAAACATATTTGTGAGGCAGAAACTATTGAGGACTTGCTGAGCCTGTCTCGGCAGAGTCTGGCTGTTGACTCTGCCCACATCCAAGCTTGCCCTTTTTAGGCAGAATTCTGTTTGTGGCAGAAATGAGAACATTTTTCCCAGTGGCTTGTTTGCCACATTTGAAGCCATCTTCATAAATAGGTTCTTTGATGCTCATCATCCTCTTTGAGGTAGGCTGGGTGTTGCCAGGATTTAACCTGTCTCCATTGTAAGTGAATCTTTAAAACAATAAAAACATTTTAAATGCCATATTCTGCATGGCTCAGAGGTTTTTTGAAGACCTTATTTAACTATCCTACCTTATTTTTCTATAGAATCATATCTATCTGCTGCACCTAAGATGTATATTCTTGTGATAAAACTAGACTAGAGATTGACATAACCATTATTTGATCAGCTAATAATTAACTTGTGTAACGTATTTATCCTAAATAGCCTGCAACAGCACTTTCAAAGTATTGAAAGTAAACCTTGTATTATAATTGAGTTACATGGGTACAATACCTCATATTAGAGGTATATATACATATATATATATATACATATATAAACTTACATTTGAATTCTATACCATTGTATCTAGAATTAAGCTTATTTTGCATCTAAATACAAAATTCTATACTAGTAAACTAACAATAACCTTGTGAGTGACAATTGAGACATTAAGTTGAGGAGTAGATTTACTAATCTGCTTTTTGTTCTATCTTCCCTAAATATTTCTATATTCCCCCTTCTTTCTTTTCAACCACTATCTCCAAACCTAAGAATGTAAGATAAGGGAAAAGAGAGACATTGCTAAATATAACCTTGTTTTCTTTCTAAATAACATCAATAATAACTTATAACCAACTGCCATTGATAATAGCCCAAGAAAGCAACCAAAACCCTATCTAATCCCCCTTAAAGGAAATGGGGTGTCATTTTCTTAAGGTTTCTTCTGGCTGATTTGGGATGAATAGTACCTAGTAGGGGCCCAAATAAAATTGGCGAAATACTTAAGCAAGCTAGGAATAGCATTTGTGGTCCAGTTTCTAAACGTTGAGAAATTCCAGGCTTAATTAGAGTCCTGTGTGGGACAGTCTGAAATGCTGGACCAATTGGGATTGGAAGCTTTCTTTGAAAGTGTCCTGGGAGCTGTCTTGTTCTGATGAGGAGCAGCAATTGAAGCACTTGATGCTAGAACATGAAGGATACAGGATGTCAGTGTCCAGCATGCTGCGAGGAATGCATCCTGTCAGATCTGATCCAATGTCAGTGTCCAGTTCTTTGGTTCTGAAAGCCTATAACTTCTCACAAGCATTATATAGTCCTAAAATTATGTGTATAAGGTGTGCATGGTGCACAAAACAGTTAAGGCTGGTTTTCTTCTCTTTGTATGAGCAGAAAAAAAAAGACATCTGTAAATTTTCATTCATGCCATATGAAGAATGGCATCTAATAGTAATTCATAGGGATTCTGTAGGCAACAAGAAGCATTGTCTTATGCCTAGACATTCATGTCTCAGCCAGTCTCAAAGATATTCCCATATGGTTGGATTAGCAATATAAATTACCTGCTTGTTCTGCAGTTTAAATTCTTCACATCCTGATTGTAGTCCCTCCCTCATTCCTTCCTGATCCCCCCTCCCTCCCTCATGCTCTCTCCTTCCCTCCCTTAGTACTCAGAAATGGGAGCCCTCTTCCCCTAAAATCTGACCTCAGCCTATCAAGTCTCATCTGTACTACCTATAATCTCTTCCTCTGTAGCTTGGCAAGGCCATCATGACAGGGGGAAGTGATCTAAGTGGTTAGAGTGCATATCCAAAGTAGTCCCTACTTCTCCACACATGGGATCCACACGGAGACTGTGCTACTACATCTGAGCAGTGCGTCTAGCTCCACAACATACATGGTTCTTGGTTGATGTTTCAGTCTCCGTGTTGTGTAGTTATCATATATTATGTGGCTAATATCCACTTATGAGTGGGTACATACCATGAATGTCTTTCTGGGTCTGGGTTACCTCACTCAGGATGATCTTTTCCAGTTCTTTCCATTTGCCTACAAATTTTAAGATTTCCTTGTTTTTAATAGCTGAATAGTATTCCGTTGCATAAATGTAGCACATTTTCTTTATCCATTCTTCGGTTGAGGGACATCTAAGTTGTTTCCAGATTCTGGATATTATGACTAAAGCTGCTATGAACATAGTTGAGCAAATGTCCTTGTTGTGTGGTGGAACATCTTTCAGGTATATTCCCAGGAATGGTATGGTTGGGTCTTGAGGTAGAGTTATTCTCAATTTCCTGAGAAAGCACCAGATTGATTTCTAAAGTGGTTGTACAAGTTTGCTTTCCCACCAGCAATGAAGGAGTGTTTCCCTTTCTCCACATCCTCACCAGCATGTGCTGTCACCTGAGTTTTTTATCTTAGCCATTCTGATGGGTGAAAGATGGAATCTCAGAGTCGTTTTGAGTTGCATTTCCCTGATAACTAGGGATGTTGCGCATTTCTTTGTTTCTCAGCCATTCAATATTCCTCAGTAGAGAATTCTCTGTTTAGCTCTGTACCTCATTTTTAAATTGGATTATTTGGTTTGGTAGTGTTTAATTTCTTGGGTTCTTTATATATTTTGGATATTAGTTTTTTCTCAGTTGTAGGGTTGGTGAAGAACTTTTCCCAGTCTGTAGGCTGTCATTTTGTTCTGTTGACAGTGTCCTTCATCTTACAGAAGGTTTTCAGTTTCAAAAGGTCCCACTTACTAATGGTTGATCTTAAGGCCTGAGCTGTTGGTGTTCTGTTCAGGAAGTTGTCTCCTGTGCTGATGAGTTCAAGGTTCTTCCCCACTTTTTCATCTAACAGATTTAGTGTGTCTGGTTTTATGTTGAGGTCTTTAATCCATCTGGACTTAGGTTTTGTGCAGGATGATAGATATGAATCTATTTTCATTTTTCTACATGTAGCCATCCAGTTAGACCAGCACCATTTGTTAAAGATGCTATCTTTTTTCTATTGTATGGATTTGGCTTCTTTGTCAAAAATCAAATGTCCATAAGTACGTGAGTTTATTTCTGGGTCTTCAATTCATTTCCATTGATCAACCAGCCTATTTCTATGCCAGTACCATGCTGTTTTTATTGCTGTTGCTCTATAGGACAGCTTGAGATCTGGGATGGAGATTCCCCCAGAAGATCTTTTATTATACAGGATCATTTTGGCTGTTTTTTCTTTTTCCATATGAAGTTGAGAACTGATCTTTCAAGGTCTGTAAAGAATTGTATGTGTAATTTGATGGGAATTGCATTGAATCTGTAGATTGCTTTTGGCAAGATGGCCATTTTTATTATGTTGATTCTTCTAATCCATGAGCATGGAAGATCTTTCCATCTTCTGAAATCTTCAAATTCTTTCTTCAGAGATCTGAAGTTTTTTCATGCCAATATTTTACTTTCTTGGTTAGAGTTAACCAAGATACTTTACATTATTTGTAGCTATTGTAAAGGGAAGAGTTTCCCTAACTCCTTTCTCAGTCTGTTTGTCACTTGTATACAGGAGGGCTACTTTTTTTTTAGTTGATTTTTTTTTTTTAGTTTTTAGTTTTTGTTTTTGTTTTGTTTTTTTTTTTTTAGTTGATTTTTTTTTATCCAGCCACTTTGCTAAAGGTGTTTATCAACTATAGGGGTTCCTTGATAGAATTTTTTAGATCACTTATGTATATTATCATGTAATCTGCAAATAGTAATAGTTTGACTTCTTTTTTGATTTGTATCTGCTTGATCTCCTTTAGTTTTCTTACTGCTCTAGCTAGAACTTTGAGTGCTATATTGAAGAGATGTTGGCTATAGGCTTGCTATATATTGCCTTTATTATGTTTAGGTATGTGCCTTGTATCCCTGCTCTTTCCAGAACTTTTAACATGAATGGGTGTTGGATTTTGTTGAATGCTTTTTCAGCATCTAAGGAGATGAGCATGTGTTTTTTTTTTTCTTTCAATTTGTTGACAAGATGAATTACATTGATGGATTTCCATATATTGAACCACCCCTGCATGCCTGGGATGAAGCCTACTTGGTGAATGGTAGTTTTGATGTGTTCTTGAATTTGGTTTGTGAGTATTTTATTGATTATTTTTGCATCAATGTTCATAAGAGAAATTGATCTGAAATTCTCTTTCTTTGTTGAGTCTTTCTATGGTTTAGGTATTAAGGTAACTATGACCTCATAGAATGAGTTTGGTTCCTTCTGTTTCTATTTTACAGAATAGTTTGAAGAGAATTGGTATTAGCTCTTCTCTAAAGGTCTGGTAGAATTATGCACTAGGTTAGTGCATCTCTCAACCCTCATTGGCAGAGCTTCTTTTTGCAGTAGATGGTGATTAATACAGAGGCACACAACTGATCAATGAACAGAGGCAATGAAGTGTTTAGCCCTTAAATGGGACACCCAAGGCTCAGGGATCATCATGGAAGGGGGTGGTATTGTAAGAGCCATAGATAGACAACTTGAGGAAAACAGTGCTCTCCAAACACAAAAGATTGTTGCATATATAAACTCACAATGGCTGTGACCTGAGCAAGATCAATCCAGCCAACATCTTGTATGGCTGAGGGGGGCCATACTCAAGAACTCCCACCCTTAGCTGAATAGCTATTGACAATTGACAGTTGCTGTGGAAGGGAGAGTCGGTTTTCTTTAAGAGTGTAGCCCCAACCCAGTAGCAGATGACCCCGCTACCATGCATACACTGACCACTAAAAGGTATCTGGTATTTTTTTAAGTGTACATAAATTTTAGGAGGAAAAACAATGGAAGAGATACGAGTGGACAACGAGGAGAAGGAGTTGGGAGTAGATTTGATCAAAACACTTTGTATTCATGTATGAAACTCTCAAATAATTAATGTATTTAACAAAAAAACTGAAGAATTGACTTTCAAGGTATTATCATAGAATTCCTTGTGATAATTAAATTTGGATAATATCCTAGGTGCCCATAATGATAATTTCACTAATCTGTTTATTCAACAAACACTTACTATCTTATTTGAATAAAGACCAAATATATTGTATTATGAGATATTTTCAAAAATATAAACATAACTACTCATTATAATTCTAATTCCTTCGTTTAAAAAGAAATTTAGAGGCTGTGCAATGTGTTTACATTTATGCAAAAACACCGGAGATGCACACACTTTTTTATTGGGAAAAATAGTGAAAACATGCCTGGGAACAATTACCTCTAATACAGCTGAGGCTGGTTTCTGGTGGCTTAGAATGTTGTGTATTGTTCCTTTATTTTATAGTTTCAGTTTGGTACTTATTATGTTGCCAACCCTCTACTAAGTAACAAAAATTGTAGAGCTGCTGCATTTGTCAGTTTCCTACACTACACAGCATAGTTTCCTAGTTGAGTAGTCAGCAAGCTGGAAAGGTCCCATGATTTCTACCTATCTGTGAACAAGAAGAAACTGAGCAGAGTATTTTGAATAACTTGTTTGTCACTCACCAACCATGGGACAACATTTAGACAAAAGTCGAACTGATTCTCAAGATATGAAGAATCCTATAATCACATAACTATGAGGTTCTATGGGAACTTTACTTTAACTTTGGGTGGGTGGCACTGTCTTAATAAAGACTGCTTAGCTCAAAGAAACAAACCCATAGTGGTATTAGAAGTTTTGAGTTGCCTGATGTGAATAAAACAGCACATTCTTTGCTGGTTACGATCAGCTGCGGGCTGTTGATGGCTGCTGCTTTACCATTCATTCCCAACGTTTGCAAGATGTTTGCTTGGGTATTATGGCGCATATGGCTCCAGTCTTGACGCATGAGCTCAACATGCGTTGCTCTGGTTAGGGATCAGTAATTTCAGGCACTTATCAGATTCAGTAAGTAGCTTCAAGCACATTAGACATTTTTCAACTCATGAAAATTCGAAACATTCTCTGTCAAGCTTTTCTTCTTAATTATTAAACCCATGTGGATGTTAGTGGAAACTTGAGCCATGTGTTTTTCATTGACTTGCATTCAATTCTTCAAATGCTATTTTGTAATAGCCTTTGACATTAAAGAAGCATTTGGAGGCTTTTTCTTAGAAACAGCAAGTACTTTTCTGCCAAAAAATAAACTCTAAATACAAAAGATTACAATTCCATTTGAAATGCTCAGGCTAAAATAGAAAACCAAGACAACTTTTCAAAAAACACACACAGAGATCCCCAATATTTCATGTATTTAACTTTTATTCACTTATTTTGTTAGTACTGAACTGTATTTGTTTTTATTCTCTTGGTTCCTAGACTGTCATGTCACATAAAGGGAGAACTTCTGTTTTGATTAAGGTGGATGGTTCTGAGTCCATCAGTGAATGATCTAGTGATGTCAGTGAAATCTGCATTACTCCTAAGAAGAAGCTGTAGTTGTGTAAAGGAATAGCCTTGCTTTCTGGTAGAACATGCTAGACTATGGTTCTTGAATGTCCTCCCAAGACCAAGATGCTACAAGCTGCATTTCCAGTCTGTGGTGCTATTTTGATAAAGGGAAATGTATGAAATTTGAATTACTGAACTATAGCCTCCAGTATTAGACACAGGGTAAATATGAGATCAAATATATTCAAAGGATAAATGTGAGCGGTAGCACAAGTAAGTAGATATGTTGTACTTGCTTTTTTTTTTTAGCCTGGATATATTTCATTTGACATCATGATATTCAGTTCCATGCATTTCCCTCTGAATGCCATGATTTCGTTTTACCTTTGTTTGAAAAAAATGCATTGTATATACACCAAATGTTTTATTTATTCATTTGCTGATGGACATCTAAACTGTTTCCATTTATTAACTATTATGAATAGAGAAAATAGATTGTTCAATACCAAACAGTCACCCCTGGACACATATACATGAGCAATGCTAAATGGTTGAATATATACACACATATGTATAATCGCATTCCAATAATAAAAAAGTAAGAGGTTGTAAATTTGGGAGACAGTTTGAGTGACACTGAGAAGTTGGAGAAAAGAGGGAGCAGGGTCAAGAGTACTGGTGATGCAACAATCACGTATGAAGTTCTCAAACAAGGTTTCAGAAAACATCAAACTCTTTTTTTTTTTTTTAAAGTGAAAAGTGTGAATGTGCAAGTATCTCTGTGATGCTGACCTATGGACCTTTGAGTATGTATCCAAAGGTGATATGCTTGGGTCACATGGAAAACTGAGGAAGTTCCACACTCAATTCCATAATGGCCATACCTGTTTAAATACCCAGACCATAAATAAGAATTCATTCTACACATTTTTGCCAGATTTTGTTGTCATTTGTTCTCTTTCTGTTTGTTTGTTTGTTTGTTTGTTTGTTTGTTTTGTTGTTTTCAGGTTTTTTTAGATTTAGGTATTTTCATTTTAAAAGTGTGACTGTTAGGCCTGCGTGTAAGTGTGTGTACTTCATGTGTGCCTGGTGTCAGCAGAACAGGTCAGTAGTGGAGTTACAATGGTCTTAAGTTGCCATATGGGTCCTGGGAACTGAACTCAGATCTTTCAGTGTGGTGGTTTAAAGGAGAATGCCCACCTCACATAGGCTTAGTCCCCAGGTGGTGAGCTACTTGGGACGGATTAAGAGGTGTAGCCAAATATATCCAGTTTTCTCCAATGGGGTGACACTGGGTGTATTAACCACTCCAGGACCGGCCTCTTGTTCAGGAGTAGTTGACCAACATATAATGGACTCCACAGGTTTTTGTGTGCTTTCATTTGATGATAGTCTTGTGTGGGGGTTTTTTCCCCACCTTTGGGGGGGTGTTCTCTTATTTTGTTTTCTTGGTGTGGGTGTGTCCTGTTGTATTGTTGGGGTTTTTTTTGGGTTGTTGAGAAAGAACAAGTAGGGTGGGTAGGAAGAAGGCATCATGCCTATCTACTTGATGACATCATGATGATCATGGGCTAACCCTCTAAAACTGTGAGCAAGGCCGCAGTTAAATCCTTCTTTGGTGAGTTGCCTTGGTCGTGGTGTCTCTTCATGGGAAGTTCTAATACAAGCAGAATTTTCTCCTAGTTGCATCCTCCCCATCTCTCCTGCCTCAACAGTTGCATCCTCCCCATCTCTCCTGCCCCAACAGTTGCATCCTCCCCATCTCTCCTGCCCCAACAGTTGCATCCTCCCCATCTCTCCTGCCCCAACAGTTGCATCCTCCCCATTCTGCCCCAACAGTTGCATCCTCTCCATCTCTCCTGCCTCCAACAGTTTGTTCTCTCGCTAATAGGCATTCTTAGACAGTTGGATTCTCAAAGCAATTCTAATATTCATGTTCCTGATGACTAAGGACTTTGAACACTTTTTAAAATATGTTTAAACATCTGTGCATTTTTTCTAAGTTTTTTGTTCATTTGCTGAGTTATTAATTTGGAAGATTTGTTTGTATGATTTTTGCAGTTCTTTATACATTCTAGATATTAACCTGATGTACAATTAGCAAAAATTTTTTGCAGGGCTGTCATCTCTTTTCACTTAAAGTCTTTCTTTTTCTATCAAAATCTTTCTAGTTTCATATAGCCCCATTTGTAAATACTTGGGTATTTTTTCCCTGTTATTAGAGTCCTTTCCAGAAAATCCTTGCTTATACTTATGTCTTGGTAGCATTGTTTTTCTGCTTAGGATTGCATTATCTGTTCAAGATTTGCTATGCTCTCATAGAAAGTTTTAGACTGTTTGCAATTCTGTGAAGAATGTCATTAAGCCATTGGTGAGGATTTGTTAAATTTGTAAATTTCCTTATCAATGTAATAAAACACATAAATAGGATCACATACAGAAATCACATAATCATCTCAATAGGTCATAAAAAGGCTTTTGACAAAGCTCAACATCCCTTCCTAGTAAAAGCAACATAACTCAATATAATAAAAGCTACATATAGAACCTATATAGCCATTCGATATTAACTGCTTCAATAACTGAACATAGAAGATTTTCCATCTCCTAATCTGCTCTTCATTTCATTTTTTGGCATAATAAAGTCCATGATGTAGGTTATGTTTATCCTTAGGAATTTTTTTAACTATTGTGAATGAT
Source organism: Acomys russatus (assembly GCF_903995435.1). Taxonomy (NCBI): domain Eukaryota; kingdom Metazoa; phylum Chordata; class Mammalia; order Rodentia; family Muridae; genus Acomys; species Acomys russatus. The sequence goes on from NC_067156.1 coordinate 65,641,631, forward strand.
ATTTTTACATAATTTTGGCAACTTTAATGATTATTTTTAACATGCTACTTTGCCAAAAATATTTATAAGTAATAAGGGTTTTGTGGTGAAATGCTTAGGATTTTTTATATATACAATCATATAATAGGGACATGAGAGAGATGATTTGATTTCTTTCTTTTTTATTTGTGTTCACTTTCTTTTACCTTTCTTTCTTTTATATATAATATATATGGTTCCCTAATAAAACTTCAAGCACTAAATATAATAAAACCTGAGAGACTGAGTATACTGTGTTCTTGATTTTAGAATAAACACTTTCTGAATTGCCCATTTAGTATAATGCTGTCTGAAGGTTTTGTCACAGCTAGCCTTTGGTATGCTGAGATTTGTTCCTTACCCTTCTAGTTCCCATGAAGCTTTTATCATTCAGGAATATTGAATTTTACCAGAAGCTGGCCTTCTTTTTTATGCATTCTTGAATTCAATTTTCAAGCATTTTATTGAGAATGTTTGCATCTATGTTCTAATTTTCTACAGTCTGAGTATCAGGTTAATGGTGGCATTACAGTATGTTTTAGCAATGTGCTTTTGCTTTCTATGTTGTGGATAAATTTAAAGAGTGTTGATCTAGTTCTTTCTTTAAAACTCAGTAGAATTCAGCAATAAATGCTTTGGATCCTAGGCTTTTCTTTCTAGGATAACTGGAGTAGGAGGCCTTTCCTCCCCTCCAAGCTTCCAGAATAACGACTCATGAGACTCATTAAATATTATACAAAAACCTAGGCCATTTAGCTAGGCTCTTCTCTGACTAGGTCATAAGTTAAAATAACCCACGATCCTAATCTACATTCTGCCACGTGGCTGGTTACCTGAGCTCAGGCACCAGGCATCCATCCTCTGCCTCCCAGATGTTCTACTTCCTATTTCCTGCCTCCCAGATGTTCTACTTTCTATTTCCTGCCTCCCAGATGTTCTACTTCCTATTTCCTGCCTAAGTCATCAGTTTTATTATTGACAGATGCTACATCCATACCATACACAGTGCATTCCTTCTTCAGAAAACATTCCTACTACTGTTTCCAACTCATTATTCATGTATGTGACAGAAAACCTTAGTCAGCTTGAGTGGGTCTTGACTGAAATGCCTCTGGGTGGGTCTCTGAGGGTATGTTTGGGAGGATTCACTTGGAAAGGATACCTTCTCCAGAGTGTACATCACCTTCCAATATCAGTCAAAGTGTAAAGGGTTGAGGGAGAAAGCAGTGCTGCTTTTGCCTGCCTTCCTTGCTGGTGAGTGCATTGGGCCCTTTCGCTATCGCTGTAGCTGACACCTTCAACTCAACTTCATCATTTTTACATGAACCACAGACTGGCAGCTCTCCAGTAACCTTCATTGATAAGTTAAGACTACTAACATATCCAGCCTGGTGTAATGAGCAAGTATTAAGTTTACAGATTATTTTGTGTATGTGTAGCATTGTTAAATTTACCCATCCCATAACGTATAAGCCAATATATATTTATTCAATCGGTTCTTTTTCTCTAAAGAACCCTAATACATATTTGGGCACCAGGAAGGGTTTTAGAGCAACAGAATTGTAAGAGTAAGTTTCTCTAATGGCTTTGCTGTTATCTACAGCTGGCTTTCCAAACAGATAAAACCTATACTTACTGAAGACTCCAAAGGCAACATAGACAGCACCAAAAGTTCACACCATGGTGTGAACTATTTAAAGAATTTATGATGGTGAATGCTTTTGAAACTTTTTTTGTAAGAGGCAAGGAGTCTAGTGACTCTGTACATAAATCTCTTGAACATTTATGGAAAAATAAGGAATGTGTTGATACTAGATAGTTATTCCTAGCATTTCCACATAAAATAACAAAACAACAAATGCACTCAGAGATGAAGTTCCCCAGCTCAGCATGCATATATGCAATCTAAACGTTTCTGAGTGTGTCCTAGGAGAGATTATTCTTTCCAGCAGCCATAGCTCTGAGGCCACCCTTAACCAAACCCGAGGCTGCATTATACAATTGGCTGACATACAAGTCAGTTTGTGTTCTGGCTCCTTCAGGTGTAAACAGTTAGAGAGAGCACTGATTAGAAAAGAGTGGGATCTTGTGCTGTAGACCGAGAGGAGTGTGAACAGATCCTAAGGAAGATGAGGCCTTTGAACGCTCAGATTCTGATAGATTCGTTTTGCCTGATCAATTAGCCTCTGCATCATCAGCAGAAGATGCATAACTCTTACTGAATTCAGGATTTTCCACTCTACCCTTGACTTAAGGAATTATACTTCCATTGTCTGCAGAGCCTGCAATGACCTTCCCTGAAGGAGAGGCCAAACAAAACAGTGATGGCCCCTCAGTGTTGACACATTTTCACACGTATTTTTAACACTTTTGCTTTTATGAATTAGAAAGGTTAAAAGGCTTTATGTCTAGACCTATAACCGGACAAGGTTAATCAGAGCCCTCGGGGTTATGTAAAAAGTGTAATCCTTGGGGTTGAAGAGATTACTCAGAGATTAAGAACATGTGCTGCCTTTATACAGAGCCTGAGTTCAGATTCCAGTACCTACGTCAAGTGGCCTACAACTGACTGCAACTCCAGTTCCAGACAAATCCAATATGCTGGCTGCTGGCCTCCAGGACACCTGCACTCACATACACATACTCACACACAGACACGAACACATACAGGTTTTTTTGTTTTTAGTACAACCCATAAGAAGATTATTACACTTCTAAATAATAGATTTTCTAATTTATAAAAAACAAAAGTTTGGAAATCATGTGTGGGAATGGATTTTAAGCAGGTGAAGTAATGGTGGAAGAAATATAAAAAAAAAACTAGATCAGGCTTAGTTTCTTTTTTGTTTTGTTTTTTGTATTATGGGTTTTGTTTTTGTTTTTGTTTTTGTTTTTGTTTTTGTTTTTGTTTTTTTTTTTTTTTTTTTTTTTTTGAAACAGGATTTCTCTGAGTAGCCTTAGGTAGCCTGGACTCTCGTTGTAGACCAGGCTGGCCTCAAACTCACAGAGATCCACCTGCTTCTGCCTCCCTGAGTACTGGGATTACAAACATGCACCACTGTGCAGGCTCAGTTTTAGTTTCTTAATTTTGTTTTTATTTTTAAGTGGGGGATGTGTGTTTATGTTTGTGTGTGTGTGTGTGTGTGTGTGTGTGTGTGTGTGTGTGTGTGTGCATGCGTGCTTCATGCTGTGGGGAGCCTGACCAATGCAAGATTTTCTTAGAGGCCCTGATGAAAGGACAAATGGAACTCTGGTTCTGTGTGCTTGTCCATGCATAGACTTGGCAAGGCTTGTCTGATGCTACGACTAGGGCCTCTTAGGAGTCAAGGCTGTCATTTCTCAGAAACAGACTCTTCTCCCTAGGCAGTGATTACCAGTCCTTAGGCAGCTGAACCTGAGGTATCCTGTGTTCTTTGCCAACATTGTTTGACTTATCTCTCTGCTGACTTCAGCCATTTCCCTCTGCAAATAGTATATATGGCACTGTACTTCTTAATAAACTTGCTTGTCATAAATCATCAGCTTATGCAAGACCTCTTGGTCCAAGCTATTGCTTTTATCTTCTTTGTTTCTCATCCCTGTTCTTCACACTCAACCCCCCCCCCACTGTTCAGGACCCTTATTTCTTAAGGTTGAGGACAACATGTTTATAGGGGTGCCTCTAGGGCCAGATAAAGGCATCTGACTCCCCTAGAGCTTAGGGTAGGTGGCTGCGAGCCACACAACATGTGAAGTGAGAATTGGACTTGAGGTCTCTGAAAGAGCATGACATGCTGTTAATCACTGAACCATTTCTCCAGCCCAATGCTGAGTTCCTTGGAATGAGCCCATTGAGCAGAGGGTTTCAGTTTGTGTTGTAATTTAAAAAAAAAAAACTAAAGTGCCAATAAGAGACCTGCTGTTCATTTGCCAGGTGCTTGAAATCCTTTCACTTAGTAGCGATGAAGAGATTCAGAGTCTCAGGGAAACTGTTTTAGGTTGACCATGTAAAACTGATCGTCAAAAGGGGGAGGGTCCAGATAAATGCCATTCATAATTACTTTAGGAGAGGTCTGAGGAAGGAGGGCCAGCATAGTTGAAAGAATGCTGGGGTTGCACTTCTTTGTCTGCCACACTTTACTCTGGGAATCGCAACTGTTCAACGGGATAACTTACATGCAATTGGTCTAGTTGGATTCCAAAGTTGCAAAGGCTATGTGACAGTGCTAGAGGCAAAGTGTAGTGGCTATGATGAACAGCATAGACTAAACAGAGTTCAGAGTGTTCTGATTCAAACAAACTTTTGGCACTACTTAATTATTCATAGTGTTCTCAGAAGAGGAGTAGATAGGAAGATCAATTCTTGCCCAACCTGGCTAGTCCAAAAAGTTCCAGAAAATGAGTAAAAGACTACCTTAAATCATAGCACTAGATAATCATGATTCTCACAACTAATTTCCAGACATGAGTCATTTTACAGAACCAAAAGTCTTCAAATGAAGGAGAGGCCATATATTCCACGTTATATATCCTTGAGGAAAAACCTTGCTACACTAACAAAAAATTTACCACTTAATCTTTTCAGATTCTTCACTCAAAAGGACCTATGATTTCTGTGTATGGTAACTTACAATGAGGTAGAAAAAATAATATGAACTTTCTGAACAAATAGACACTGGAGATACCAAACTGCAATGTGGCCCTTCAGTTAAAGTAGAAGCTATGACAATGGCATGATGAATACAGATTTATTCAAACTCCAGCTTGTAGTGAGTCCAGTGGATTTAGTAGCTCAGTCTGTGGTTATTTCTCCATTCTCTACGTGCATCATTCAAACAGTTATACTTAGAATTGGCAGAGTGGTTTCTCTGACCTTTAGAATAGGGGCAGTTACAGTCTAAAAGGCCAAATGGAATCCATTAAAATGACCTTTCCAGGGGATAGAGTGAGCCAATATCAATACTGAATCATTAGAGAGATTAAAGACATTAGTGTTACCATCAAAGACTTGAAAGATACATGCACTGTGGTTCCCACCACACCCCCTCTTAAGTCTCCTCCATGGCCTATGCAAAAGACAGATTATTATGGATAATAACAGTTAGTTATCACAAAGTTAATCAAGTAGTAGCTCTAATTACATCTGTACACCAGATGTGGTTGCCTTACTTAAGCACATTAACACATTTCCTGGAATTTAGAATGAAGAATGTTGATCTTACAAATGTTGTGTGAGTGGGATTTTTTTTCTTAATATTTGTCCATAGGGACAAACAGAAGCAATTTGCTTTTAGCTAGTAAGACTAGCAATGCACCTTTACCATTCTACCTTAAGGGTGTATTAATTCTCCAACCCTGTGTCATACTTTAGTTTCCTGTCTCTCCCACATGGTATCACACTGATCCATTACATTGATGACATTATGCTGATTGGACCAAATGAACAGGAGGCTGTAAGAACTCTGAACCTGTGGGTAAAGCAGGTGTGCAGCAAAGGATGGAGAATGAATATAAGCAAAATTCAAAGGCCTTCTACCTCAGTAAAAATTCAAGAAGTCCAGCAGTTTGAGACAAACAGAGATGTTTCTTCTAAAGTAAGGAAAGGGTTATTGCACCTGTCTTCTCTCACAGTAGAAAAGGAATCATAGTGCTTAGCTGGCCTACGTAGAGGAATTTTAATCCAACAACATGGCTGATCCGGCAAAGAATCACATGAAAAGACTTTCTAAGTTCATGTGATAAGGCTGGAATGCAGACACACTCTGGATTACAATATGATCTGACTGGATTACAGACAAGCCCTTGTACACAACTGTAATCCCAAGCAATGAAGATAAAATTAGTTTATAGAAGGAAGCAGCCATATTTGAAAGTGATGTCTAATTGAGAGAAACAACAGATGAGTTGAGCCAGCCAGTGAGAGTTCAGAAAGAGCTAGAAAGGCTTAGGAATGGCTCTCATCTCATCCCCCCCATTTGAGCAAATAGAAACAACACTTACATACTTGTTTGGATTTTGTATGTAGCACAATCCTCACTTGGGTGTCTTATTCTAGACCACTTATTCACTTAGTAATCCAGAAAGCTCATAGGTTTGAGTGAAACCTGGAAAGATACTGTTCTTCAAAAGGTCCAGGCTGCTCTGCAGGCTGCTCTGCCACTAAAACATAAGCTACTAGACCCAGTGATATTTGAGGTGGATGGGGATGTTATTCGGAACCTTTGGAAGGCCCTCATAGATGACTCGTGGTGGAGACCCTGGGGATTTGGGAGCAAGGCCCTTCTATCATCCTCAAACTATTGCAATTTTAAGAAACAGCTGTTGACTTGATATTGGCTCTTGGAAGAAACTGCTTGATGATGAACCAAGTTATTATACAATCTGATCTCCGCATCAGCAGATGGATGCCATTTGAGTCACAAAGCCATAATTTGGACATGTGCGGCAGTAATTAACAAACGGGAGAGGTACCTTGATTAAGTAGGTTCAGAATATACAAGTAAGTTACATAAAAAGGTGTCCAGTTGCCTGACTCCTTGTCCTGCTACAAAGCCTTTCTGTGTTGAATCATGAAAGTATGGCCTCTCCCATTCTGTTAGTGGCAGCTTTGTCCTTTTGACAGAGTTCTTTGCCTTACAGAAGCTATTTGGTTTCATGAGGTCTCATTTATTGATTGTTGATCTTAGTGCCTGAGTTGCTGGTGTTCTGTTCAGAAAATTGTCTCTTGTGCCAATGCATTCAAGGCTACTCCCCATTTTTTCTTCTATCAGATTTAGTGTACTCAGTTTTATGTTGCGGTCTTTGATCCAATTGGATTTGAGTTTTGGAGGTTAGCATAACTGTTATCTTAGTGGCTTCATCCACCAGCTGACTATGGCAGATGCAGGGACCCAAGCCAAGCATCAGGTGGAGCTTGGGGAGTCTTGGGGAAGAGAGGGAGGAAGTATTGAAAGAGGCAAAGAGGTTAAGAACACCACACACACACACCAAAAAAAACCTATACCAGACTGACCTTCACACAAACTCTGGTGCCCCCTATTTGGCCATGTCCCCTTGACAGGGAGGCCCAAAGGCACTCGGAGGAAGGATAGCAGACTACCAAGAAGAGACTTGATACCCTAGCACCATATTCAGGGGAAAGAGGTCCCCTCAGTCACAGTTATAGAGAAAGGGGGGGAACGGGGTGAAAGAGGGAGGGAGGGAGGGAGGGAGGATGCATGGGATGGGATAGCAAATGAGGTGTAATATGAATTATTTTATTTTTCAATAAAAAATGTGTTTAAATAAAAAAAACCATACTGAATTAACTAACCTGAACCCATAGGGGTTCACAGAGATTGAATCACCAACCATAGAGTGTGCATGGGACAGACCTAGGCCCCTAGACATATGTAACAGAAGTACTTCTTGGTCCTTCTAAGAGCAGGAGCAGGGTCTACCTCTGACTCTGTTGCCTGCCTTTCAATACCTTTCCTCTAACTGGAGAGCCTTATCTAGCCTCAAATAGAAGATGCACCCAGTCCTACTACAAATTGATATACCAAGGCAGGTTTATACCCAGGGGAGGTCTCCCTTTCTCTGAGGAGAAAGGGAGGGGTACACAGCAGAAGGGGAGGTGAAAGGAAGGGACTAAGAGGAGAGAAGGGAAGGGAAGCTCCGCTCGGGATGCAAAGTAAATTCATTAATTAATTAATGAAAAAAAAAAGAAAATATGGCCTCATGGAGAATGCCGTCTAATCAGTTACCTGAGGAAGAGAAGACTAGGTTCTGCTTCACAGGTGTTCTGGAAACTAGGCCGGCATGACTATGGTGTGGGCAGCTGCAGCACCACAACCCCTTTCTAGGAAAATTTTGAACAGTGAAGAAGTGAAATTTTCAAATAAAATGGCCTTCTCTATCACTTCTGACTAATTTTAGTTTGAAGTCTATTTTATTAAATATATATACATATATAAATATACATATTTCTATGTATACACACATACACACACACATATGAAATGTAACTTGGTTTTGGCTTTCAATAAGTTGACTTCCATCTTTCAACTCAGTCTCTGGGACTCTTCCAGTAAAGTGTGTTCTTTGGACACAAGACATTTGAATCATGTTTTTCATTACAACCCTTGACATCTCTTATTGGTAATCTAAGGCTGTTCATCTTAACCTGTGTTATGAAAGAAGTTTACTACTTCCTGTGATATTCATGACTCTCTGGCTGGCTGGATCATTGTTTCTGCTTTACTGCCTGCACCCCTCTCCATTGGTTAAGGAGGGTGTTTTGCTATGTTAGATATAATGGATTGATTTCTAGCTCTCCTGTGTTCCATTCTTTTCATTGGGTTTATTTCTTTTTTGCTCTTGTAATTGGGGCTGTCTTTCATCCTCCCCTATATATAATATTCCTTTAAGTACCCTCTATAGTCCTGGAACAGTATTAACTGCTTTGGCTTGTGCTTATCTTGAGGTGAAATGTCTCTATTTTTTTCATTAATTTTAAAGCATAGCATTTCTCAATACATAACATACACTCTCAATATATCAAGCTTAGTTGGCAGTCATTTACTTTCAGGGCTGGAGAAACATTTATCTATACATTCCTAGCTCTTAAAATTGCTAATGTTATCTGAATGCCATCCTGATTACTGGCAGGGTGAGTGAACTGGTATTTTTCCATGATAGCACTTGTTTTGCTTATATACCTCACATCTTAATTATAGCATGTCATGGAAAGGTTGCTGGCCATGTCTATTGGTGTTCTAATGATATCTTGTGTCTTGATATCTATTTCTTTCTCTAGACTTAGAAAAATGTATGCTGTAATTTTATTCTGCACGTTCTCTGTGCCCTCAGTATTAATCCCAACTCCATATGCCCTACAAATGATTAGAATTGGTTTCTTAATCTTGAAAATGAATGTTGTACATTGTGCTCACATTTGTAATTTTCTTATTGTTGTTTAAGTATACATTGTTCATTGTATTCCTCATCCATAATACTCTTTCTTCCATTATATAGTCTACTGATAATCCTTCTCACTGTAATTTTTATTTGACTCATTGAGTTTGCCTCAATATTTTTGTCTCTTGTTGGAGTTTTGTTACTGCTGACTTTCAGCCACGTTGCTGGTTTTCATGTCCACTTGGCTAATTCTTGCTTTCTTGTTGCTTATTTTTCTCTCCGACTTGTAAATTGACTCTACATACTCAGGTCCTCTCTGAGTCTTCATTGGTATACTTTGAAATGTTACACCCAGAATTTTACCCATTTTAGTATGTTTTAATTCTGTACTTCAGTAGTTTTGTTCTGTTGCTGTAAAAAATACCATGACCAAGTCAATTTTGTGGAGGAAAGAGATTCTTTCAGCTGACATGTTCCAGTCCATCACTGAGGAAAGTCAAAGCAGAAACTTCAGGCAGAATTTGAAGAGGGAGCTACAGATGAATACTGCATCCTGTCTTGCCTGCTGACCCATGGTTTTGTAGCTTTCCTAAACATCCATGACTGGTTAGGTGCCTGTGCAAAGGTGGTGCCACAGTGGATTGAGCCCAATTACATCAATCAAAAATCAAGATAATCTTTCATAGATAAATCTGATTTGGACAGTCCTTCTTTTGAGGCTTTCTTCTCAGATTATTCTAGCCTGTGTCTCATTAACACTTAAAGTGAACTAGAAAAAGGACACCGAGTTATGATTTAGAGAGAAGTCATGTTTCTTGTGATTCTATGCCCTAGTCTGAGCATTTTCTTGCTTGCGCATCTTCTGATTTTATTGTGGAGTCTTCTTATTGAATAACCTACTCCTGAAGGCTCAATCCACAGCAGAACTCAGACATGAGGAAAAGACACTATTACAATATGAAACCATAGAAGACATAGCAGGTCACTTAAAATTGTCGGAAGCTCACTAATATCACCAATGATCATAAAATACGATCTGATTTTTTAAACTGGTAAATAATATTTTGTGAGGTTTGAAATTACTTGTGGATAATGTGAAAAGTAAATGAAAGAGATAGAGGAAAGGTTTAGGGAGTGCAGAGAGGAGAAGCAAGGTTAAATAAGTGAAAAGGGAAAAGAGGGGAAGATGCACTGCTGTTTGGATGAACTAACTCCTGATGATGGAACTGCTGATATGGCTCAAACTATTTTAGAAGTTAAAAATGTTAACAGAAACTTTACAGCTACGGGAAATACTTTTGTAGTCCTTCAGATGCCTCACTGGGAGACAACAGGCTTGATACAGATCTGTGGGTTCAGATAAGCTCTCACTCTAGGGGTGGCACCAAGAATCCTGGGACACACCATAAATATAGGCAAGTTGGCTTGAACTTCACATGAACTCAAATTATAATGGAGCTACCAAGAAATGTCTAAAGTACAAATCTTAATGTCAAAAAATACAAACTGTTTTACTGAAATTCTTTATACCTTGTCAGCTTATGTCATAAAATACTGTTACTCTAAATGAAAGACAGATAAAAATATTGCCCTGAACTCACTATAAACTAAGAGATAACTGGAAAATGTGCAGCCAGGTCAGTCCTAATTGAAAAGAAATACATTTTTGTAACCTTTTGGACCTTGTTAACCTTTATGCCTTGTCAACTTTTACCATTCTGAACTCACTATGAACATATATAATGAACACATAGATAAGAAGTGTTTAGTTTTAATGAAAAAAACATGTAACCTGGGATGGAGATATGGCTCAGAGATTAATAGCACCTTCTGCTCTTTCAAAGGTCCTGGGTTCAAATCCCAGCAACCACATGGTGGCTCACAACTATCTATTATGAAATCTGGTGTCCTCTTCTGGCATTCTTGCAGAATACTGTATAAATAATAAATAAATAAATAAATAAGCACGTAACCTGTTGTATTTTCAATTTTGTAATTTATTGCCTTTTTGACTATGAAGCAATTTCTTTTCTGACTTGGAAATCTTTGTCTCATAAGTAGAAAACTGTGATATCTCTCTCTTATTTCTTTTTTCCCTGTAGATTCACAAATAAGTTAACAAACACAGTGTTCTAAAATCAATAGGCACACTTTAGCCTACCAGAGATCTCCACAAAGACACCTATCTACAGATCAAAGAGTCTCCTTTTATAACTCTCTGCAGTTTTTTGTTAGAGGCGGCTTTTTGCAGCCCTGGCTGCAGGAAAAAGTGGTCAGTTTTCCTCTTTAGCCACAGTACAGCCAGTCCCAGGTCACTAGAGAAGGAATCCTGGGCAAACCCCACCCCCGACCTTCTTTCTTTTTCTTTCAATCATTCATCATGATCAGTGCCTGAGCCATCAGCTCAGTGACCAAGAAATAAAGCAAGTGCTGGATTCTGCATCCCATCCCAGATGGGGATCTCCCCTAGACCCACCAAAGAGGTACTATCCTGTACTATATTGCTAAAACCCATTTATAAGTAAGTACAAACTATGTGTGTCTTTCTGGGTCTGGGTTACCTCACACAGGATGATCTTTTCTAGTTCCATTCATGTGCCTACAAATGTCATGATTCCCTTGTCTTTAGTAGCTGAGTATTATTCCATTGTGTAAATGTATTACAGCTTCTTTATCCATTCTTTGCTTGAGAGACATCTGGGTTGTTTCCAGTTTCTGGCTACTATACCAGACCTGGGGAAGGCAGGAGCTGGAGGACAGAGGGTTTGCAGAGAGAAAAGAAACCTTGCATGAGGGCTTCTCTGTGACAAGCTGGAGATCTACAATGGGGTAGGCTCTAGGGACGATATGAGGATGATTCTAGCTGACACGCCTAGTAGCAGGGGTCATGGAGACTAAAGAGGCCACCCTCTAACTAGACAGTACTCCTAGTGGAGGGAGGGAGACACCAATCCACCCATAAAGCTTCCACCCAAGACTTACCCTGCCTACAAGATATGCAGGGACAAAAATAAAGCAGAGATTGAAGAAATGTCTAACTGCTGCCTGGCCCAACCTGAGACTCACTCCATGGGAAACTGCTATTAACAGTAATCTGCTATGCTTGCAGACAGGAACCTAGCATAGCTGTCCTCTGAGTTGGCTCCACCCAGCAGCTGATGGAAACACTTGCAGAGACCCACAACCAAACACTGGGTGGAGTGCAGGCAGTCTTGTGGAAGACTGGGGAAAGAATAGAAAGACTCAGAGGAGACAGGAGCTCTACAAGAAGGCCAACAGAGACAACTAACCAGGGCCCAGGGGTCTCTGTGGAGACTGAAGCTCCAAGCAAGAACTGTGCATGGACTGGACCTAGGCCCTCTACACAGATGTAACCAATGGGCAGCTCGATCCTCATATGGGTACCCTAGTAAGGGGAAATGGGGGCTGACTCTGGCATGGACTTTGCTGCCTACTTTTTGATCAAGTTCCCCTGGTGGGGCAACCTCGTCTGGCCACAGAGGAAGAGGATGCCCTCAGTCATGATGCAACTTGATATGCTGAGGGGTGGGTAGCGGGGCTTCCCTTCTCTGAAAGGTAGGGGAGGGAGGATGTCGGAAACATGTAAGGAGGGTTGGTCTGGGAGGAGAGGACGGAGGGGCTATTGATCAGGATGTAAAGTAAATAAAATAGAACACGATCAACAGCAGCCAGTGTAACATGTCACCACCAGAACCCAGCTACCCTACTACAGCAACCCCCGAGCAATCCAACACAGCAGAAGTCAAAGAAAAAGATCTTAAAGCCAATTTTATGGAGATAATTGGCATTCTTAAACAGGAAACTAATAAATTCCTTAAAGAAATTTAGGTAAACATTTAGAAACCTATAAGAATAACATCAGGATGGGCAGATCTGGACCCGGGGTCGGAGGTCTACTCAAATGACAATACATGCAGTAAACATTAAACTCCTATTCAGATCTAGCCAATGGACAGGACGTTCTCCATAGTTGTCTAAAGAGCAGGGACTGACTCTGACATGAACTCTGGTACCCCATATTTGACCACTTCCCCTTGGTGGGGAGGCCTGATGGCACTCACAGAACAGATAAGCAGGCTACCAGGATGAGACTTGACAGGCTCTGATCATATGGTGGGGAAGGAGGTCTCCTTCTGTCACAGACCTAGGGGATGGGAATAGGGTGAAAGAGAGAGTAGGGAGGATACAAGTGAGGGGATAACAATGGAGATGTAATCCAAATAACTTAATTAAATTTAAGAAATGAACGCTGTAATGCAAACAGAAAAAAGAAATTCAGGAAAACATGTTGTAAGTTGGTCTGATGTGCTTTGATGCTAATTACTGCTTACTGTCTTTGTGCCTCAGGATTACTATGTAACCTTGCCTAAAAATGTATTCCTAATTGACCAATAAAAAGCTGACACACCTGGGAAGGCAAATGGGATGGGTGTGGCTAAGGTTCCCAGGCTTTGGAAGACAGGGAAAATCTTGGGAAAGAGAAGGAGAGAAGATGGAGAAAGAGCAAAGAGGATAATTGTCATGGATAGCAACAGAGCCACGTGTCTCAGAGAAGGGACTCTGAAATTCCTCATAGAAAGGGATTGCCAAAATGAACAGCAAAAGCAAGTATTTGTGGATTGTGGGTGGGAAGTAGCACAGATAGAAAGTATTAGAAGCAGATAGAATGGCGTGGAAACTGGGGGTTATTTGGGGGATAGCTTAGGAGGTAATATCTGCCTTGCCAGGTAAAGGCTCATTTTAAAATACATCAAGTGTCTGTGTTCTCATTGGATGACAGGGGCTTAGAAAATACCTGTTAATAATAATTATTATAGGGCTAATAAAAAACATTAATTAGGCCCTACTTCTGAATTAACCATAACAAAAAGACAAATAAATAATTGGAGGAAATTAATAAGTCCTTTAAATAAAGCCAAGAAAAAAAAAGCCAAAGGAAACAAATAAAACTGTTCAAGACCTAAAAATAAAAGTAGAGGCAATAAAGCGAACACAATGAAGAAAACTGAGAAAATTCTAGAAATTAAAATTCTAGGTAAGTGAACATAAAGAACAGATGAAAGCATCAACAACAGAATAGATGGAAAAAAAAGAATATCAAGAGTTAAAACTACAATAGAAGAAATAGACACATCAGGCAAAGAAAATGTTAAACCTAAAAAGTTCCTGACACAAAACTGCAGTGGAAGTTTCGGGTTCTTTGTAAACTCGGTTATGTTATGTAAATATGTTTTTGTTTTAATCCCAAGTGTCAAATTTTAGTTTGGGGTTTAGTTTGTCCACAGCTGATAATTGTCTTGTGTGGGGCATGGTCTTTGCCAACTGGTAATGGCCTGCCTCAAGCAGCACAGAGAGGGGCATGGTCTAGGACTCTGAGGAAGATAAATAGGGAGCCTAGAAGGGGAAGAGGAGATGTGGTGGTGGTGTGTGGCCTTAGAAGTTTGGAGAGACCAGAGAGGGACAGTGTGGTGGCTTGGACACAGAGAGGAACGTTTCAACGCAGTGGCTTAGAGAAGACTGTTTGCTGTGTTTACTGTTGATGAAGATTGGCATTGCCCCAGAAGAACCCAACTGACCCTAAACAGCAAGGAGTAGTAAAGGGGTCTGAGTCCCTTCTTTCTCTTTCCCAGAGTTAAGGGGTGGGTAGAAGAGAGGCAGAGACTTCAATACACCAAATAAAATAGTTTCGTTTTACTGGGTTTTTTTGTTTTGTTTTGTGTTTGTTTTTAAGCATCAACACAAAATATCCAAGAATCTGGGATGCTATGAAAAGACCAAAAAAAAAAAAAAAGAAGTGTGCTAAAAACTGCAAGGGGAAAAGGCCAAGTAACATATAGAGGCAGACCTATTAGAATTACACCCAACTTCTCAACAGAGACTCTAAAAGACAGAAGGAATGGACAGATGTTCTAAAGACTTAAAAAAAAAAAACCTCAGATTCTAGACCAAACTACTGTACCCAGCAAATCTGCAGTTACCAATGAAAAAAAAACAAGACATACCATGTCAAAGTCAAATTTAAACAATATCTGCCCACAAATCCAGCCCTGCCAAAGGTACTAAAAGAAACCTCCAACCCAAGGAGGTTAACTATGTCCATGAAAACACGAGAAATGAATAATCTCACACCAGCAAAACCAAAAAAAAAAAAGGACACCCACAGACACACACACACACAACCAACAACAAAATAACAAAAAATATAATCATTAATATCTCTCAAGATACATACTAACCAATTGGATGAGAAAACAGGATCCACCCTTCTGCTGCATACAAGAAACACACCTCAAAATCAAAGATAGAAATTACCTCAGAGTTAGGGGTTGGGAAAAGATTTTCTTAGCAAATGAACCAAAGAAGCAAGCTGGCATAACCAGCCTAATATCTAATAAAATACACATCTAACCAAAATTAATTAGGAGAAATATGGAAGGACACTTGATGCTCATCAAAGGAAAAACCCACCAAGATGGTGTTTTGATTCTAAACATCTATGCTGCAAATGCAAGGGCACCCACATTTGTTTAAAAAAAAATACTGAAACTTAAATCACACATTAATCTTCACACATTAATAGTGGGAAACTTTATATTACCCCACTCTCACCAACAAGAGCTCATCCAGACAAAAACTAAACATGGAGCTAACAGACATTATAACTCAAATGGATCTTACAGATATCTACAGAATATTTCACTCAAACACAGAAGAATATACATTTGTCTTAGCACCTCAATAAACTTCCTCCAAAACGGAATGCATACTTGGTCACAAAATAAGTCACAAACAACACATACAAGAAAATTGAAAGAACCCCCTGTATTCTACCAGACCACCATAAATTAAAGCTATATTTCAACAACAAAACAAAATGCCTACAAACTCATGCAAATTGAACAACTCCCTACTTTGTGTGGGCAAAAGGAGACACAGTGTGACACACCGTGACACACCACAGCTTTCACAAGAGTTTTTTTCTATCTTACTTTATTTTCTTTTAGGGAGAATGTAGCAAGGGCTGACCTGAATGGAGGTAGAGATGAGTTGGATTGAGGTACGTGATGTGAAATTCACAAAGAACCAAAAGTTTAAGAGGAGGTGGCCAGAAGAGCTTTTGGCTGGATTTAGCCATGGACCACAGGATGATCCTCAGATTATTCCGTGTTCTTCATGGGCTATCTGCCCTAAGCTGCCTATACGGTATGCATCTCTGGCTCTCAATATATTTCTTCTTATGCACACTCTTCCCCTAAACTACGTCACAGGAGTGTTTTATGTGACATGCCACTTGGAAATGAAAAACAGATTTTTAAAAACTCTAAAGCAAGAGTCCCACCCTACTCATTCTCACTTCACTAAGTTCCATACACTGGTAATATTTCTTTTTTATTCTTTTCTTCTCATTTTAAAAAAAATCACCTCTGAGAATTTTAATGTTGAGAAAAGTTTCAGAATGAACCTGGTTGGCTACCTTGTGGAAGATCGGCTTCATTGATTTTAAAACATTAACTGTCAGAGCTGGGTGATAACCTACTTATGACCCATCAAGAGAGAAGATGATGGTCCATCATCTCATCTCATCTTGGGGCATGACTGCCTATTTCTAGGTTGAGTGGCTCATCACCGATGTTAAATGACCACTGTAGAGAGTATTCCCAATCTGTCACCTCCAAAACTTTGTTCCATCACTGGCAAATTCTCCATGACTCTTCTCAGACTTTCTTTTCCGAAATGCAAACTTCCTTATAAAAGTTAATATCTTCATTGTTGCTATGTTAATAAAGATGTTCGATCACTTTCTTCAGTTTCACTGAGCAATTTCTCCCTGGCATTCATGGGTGACCACTTAGACCCAGTGAACGGGAGCTGATATATCTGAAGGGAGGGGTGCTTTGGAGCCTTTCATTGAGGGTTTATTTGGTCAGGCCTTCAAGGTCTTGGAAAGAACAGCAGTTGGATTGGAAGAGATGACTGTGATGAGCAGGAGCAAAAGATGGAGCTAGAGAGAAATGTGGGCTTGGGGATGAAGGAAGTAAATAATTCAATGAGGAACTTGGTGGCATTTTGGAATGGAGTCTGAGTTGTTTAAAAGGCAAATAGAAGTGATAATCCAAACTCAAGACTACAAAGAAAGGATATATGGTGATAAATAAATAACAAAACAATGAAATTAATACCTCTTGAGCAGATGATCAAAGGAAAGAAAAGTAAAATAAATTGTGTCCCAAAAACCATAAGCATGTTTAGAAAACAAAAGTGCACACACAGAGAAAATGAATTTTCTTGCCACTCTCTGTGTCACGTTCCACATGAATCCTATCACTGTGCCCTACTGAGCTCACTCCACGCACGTTTTCCCTGTGGTTCTCCCTTTCCGAGTATCCTCTCGCAATTCTCGACATAACAGCAAGAGTGCTAGAGCTGGGATATATCATCATTTGAAAGCCAGCAGTAAAGCACAGAATCTCTTGAGGTCATATTTATTACACATCTCTATTTCCTCAGACTTTATCCAATAACTAGCGTCCACTCTGGTGCTCATGATCTGTGGACCTGGGTCTCTGTCCCTTACCTTAAACATTTCACTCTCATTTCTACCACAGGATACTTTTCTTTCTGTCTACCTTATACTAGTTTCCATCCCTGCCGTATTTCCTATTATCAGAATAATCCCTTCTTCCTTCCTCTAATACTGTCTGTGATAATATGTCTGTGATAATACTAAAGATCTTAGGCTTGAGACTTGACCTGCATGGGACTAATTAAATGTGCTAGTATGCATAGACTGTCTGTGAAAACTTGGTGTGCTAGTTGATTTTCTGGTTGTTGTGCTAAAATGTGTTGATAAAATATGTAGATAAAAGCAACTTAAGGAGTTTCTTTTAACTGTTCATCCACAATCAAGAGCCAGGTAACAATGAATGTGTGTCAATGCTCAACTCTCTATCTCCACTCTGTGTAGTGAAGATCCCCTGCCTAGGCATAGTCCCACCTATGGTGTAGACAGGTCTTCCCTCATCGAGTCACATAGTTAAGATGCCCCTACAGGCATGCCCAGAGGCTTATCTCCGTAACTGAACAGCAACACTAACAGTGATACTTGGACAGGTTGGACCATCGCAGTTTCCTCAGTAACAGCCATACTGATGGAAACAAATGTCAGTACCAAAGTAACTGATTAATGGCATTGATGCCCTGACTGATGAATACTCACTGAGCCTTCCTAGGAAGCATGGCTGTACAGAGACCTACCTCAGTTTTGAGTTTTATTCCCCAGACCTGGAAGAACATGAATTTCTGTTGTGTAAAACACAGAGTTTGAGGCAACTACTAAGCTCCAAAAAAAGTTGATGGTCAGGCTAGGGCACGGTTGTCCTACATGTTAGGACACCTAGATGACTGTGTCAATCTAGATCATAACCAGGCACTCGTGAGGAAAAAGAAAATCAAGATCTAAAGCACTGGAAGAAATTTTGAGGATATTTTCTTTTCACCCCACTTTTTTTCTATCATATTCTGAATCTGTAGATATTCTGATTTTCTAGACCAAGCTAAATATAACGTACTTCAAGGAGAGTCAAAGATACCTAGCAAATCCCAGCTCTCCATAGTCTTCAGTAGCTTTTCTAAGTTTCTCATTATCTATCTATCTTCTACCTGAATTACTTGTATTTGGGAAAAAAAAAAACAGGTTTGTAAATGGGAAGCCTGTTGAACTTATTTTAGCATCTTGGCGGATTAGCACAACACCTTGTTTGTTGTAATAATTGTCAATAAAGTCTAGTGATTGAGTCAAGTCTTCACATTTGTGTGCTCTTGCCGTCTCTCTTTCTGAAGTAGCTCTGTCCATTTGCAGTTAGAATATGTGACTACATAGTGGGAATGACTGATAAATACTAGCTAAAACTTATCAAATATAAATTTAGTTCGCCTAAACATGCTTGTCTCGATAAAGTAAACATGGAATTACATACATTTAATTTAAATTTTCATTCTTACTTTTAAGAATTCTGTTTTAGTAACTGTATTTAAAATTGTTTTAAACTTTTTCTCACAGACAATCTTGAATTCTGATCTTACTCACTAATGATGTATTTTATACCAATAAGCAGTGGTTCTCAACTCATGGGCCCCAAGCCCTTTAGGGGAAATTGAATGACCTTTTCACAGGGGTTAAATATCAGCTATCCTGAATATCAGATATTTATGATTCATAACTGGAAAATTACAGTCATGAAGTAGTAATGAAATAATTTTGTGGTTGGGGGTCACCACTCATGAGGAACTATATTAAAGGGTCGCAGCACAAGGGAGGTTGAAAACCACTGCCATTGAGGCAAATAAGCCTACCATAGAGTTACACCATGGAGCTTGGTTAACTAAAGAATTTCCAGCTGTTTATTGCACTAAAATGAAGAAAAACACAGAAATGGGCTTCTAATGCCTATTGAGTTTTATTTTCCATTCTATTCTAAAAACAGAGCTACAGTTTGGAAACGGGTCTCTGAACTGGCAGTTGGCTGCTGCATAATGATCATTGCTCCTCTTTCGTAATTGCTTGTCTCTGCCTTCTGTGGTGTTCTGTTGACAGATACAATCCCAGTCTCACTGCTATGATAGCAGTAACAATGGCTGGATGTGCTACTGTTTGTCTTTGGTAAACAAATTTAAGCATATGCTTAGACCCTGATAGGGCAGTTTCCCAGCTTCCTTGGTACTGTTTATCCCTGCATAAGTTCAAAAGGTCCTGATAGAAAAGACAATATCCCAGAGCAGAAATAGAAAAGTGGGAAATAGTCCTAACATTACTGATTTCTATTTGTGCAGAGATAACCAGTGGTGTATGTCCATGCTCTTGAGATAAGCTTTCCATCTCTGAAGGGGGTTCTAATGTGTGGCATTGTCTGAGGAGCAGACTTGGGAGATTGTATTTGCATCCCCAAGAAGAGAACTGTTAGTGTCTACAGCAAAGCTGAAGTGACACATTAACACAGTGACAAAATTTTATTTTATTTTCCTAACCAAATCATCTCTGCTGGGTCAGATGGAAATTTTGTACAATTGAGGGGAAAATATCCTTCAAGAGCATACTTTTTTAAATGCCAGCATTGATGGTTTTCAGTCCCCACACACCACATGTCTATGGACGTTGTGATTGCTCGTGAGAACTTAGAGGCATCTCGGTGTGTTTGTCCTTCTCCTGCCTTCCAATTTTCCTGTCCTTTTACTGGTGTATATTAGTTCACTCTGAGGTGCCATTATGCCATTTCTATCCATGGAGATACTGTAGTTTGGTCAGGTTTAGCACCTTCATTGCTCTTTTCCTGTGTTTTTGCCGTGGCCGCTCTCAGTTTGCTAAGTTCTCATCACTAGCACCTTCTAAACATGTTCAGTTTCATTCATTTAGCCTAATTATGTGTATTTGCCCTTTTGTAAAAGATGTTTTTAATTTATGTGCATGCATGTGCTCACACACACACACGTGTGTGTGTGTGTGTGTGTGTGTGTGTGTGTGTGTGTGTGTGTGTACACCTGTAAGAGTTTGTGTGTACTATTTGCTTCCAGGTGCCCTTGGAAGCCAGACAGATCAGATCTCCTAGAAGTGAAGTTACAGGTAGTAATGGGTTGGCTGCCAGATGCAGGGGCTGGGAACAGAACCCTGGTCATCTAGAAGAGCAGTAAGTAATCTTAACCTCTAAGCCAGCTCTTTAGCTACTTGATCCTTTTCATGACTTAGATGTTAGTAGCAAACGGCTAATTTCACACTCACACTAACACTATGAATAGACAGAGGCCAATAAAATAGCACAAGGGCTATTTTCCTCCAACCTTGCAATTTATAGAAAATGTTTTTGAGATAATCATACCATAATTTGACACTTCTTTTTTTTCCCTTTGACAAAGTTTAACATATCTTTCATGACTGAAATCATGGGATTGGTAAGGTTGTATGAAGCATATTTCTTCATAAAGAAGGCTAAATATAATAGGTTTTTATTCAGCATCATACCAAATGCAGAAAAGCTCAAAGCATTTCCACTCAAATCATAAATAATACAACTGTATTCACTTTCTCCACTTTTATCCAATAAAGTGCTAAAAAGTCTTTTCTAGAGCAATAAGAAAGGTGAAGGAAATAAAGGAAAATAATGCATTCTTACATAAGAAACCCTAAAGACTCCACACAAAAACAAAAAGAAAAAAAAAAAACTTCTTAGAATTGATACAGTCTCAGCAAAGTGACAGGATACGAATTAACACAATAAAACAATAGTTGAAAAAAATAGCTGCCTCATATAACAATGACAAGTTGGGTGGGGGGATCAATATCATTCACAATAGCCACACAAGAGAATTAAATATCCAGCTGGAGAGATGACTGAGAGGTTAGGAGCACTGGCTGCTCTTCAAAGGTCCTGAGTTCAATTCCCAACAACAATATGGTGACTCACAACCATCCGTAATGAGATCTGGTGCCCTCTTGTGGCATGCAGGTGCACATTCTAGGAGAACATTGTATACATAATAAATAAATTAAAACTTTTTAAAAAGAATAAAATATCTAGGAATAACCCTAACCAAGAAAACAAAAGACCTGTAAAGAAAACTCATGACACTGAAGAAAGAAATCAAGGTTGACATCAAATGAAGGAAAGACCTTCCATTCTCAAGGATTAGAAGAATTGATATTATGAAAATGGCCATCCTACCAAAAACAATCTACATATACAATCCAACCTCAATCAAAATTCCAAGACTTTTATTCACAAATATGGAGAAACAGAAAAGAATAGACAAAGCAAACCTGAACAAAAACAGTATGTGGTATCACCATACTTTATTTCAGGTTAGGCTGGGGAGCCACAGTAATGAAACCAGCATGATGTTTGTACAAAATAGACCTGGATCGGTAAGATAAATGTGAGGGTCCAGATAGAAGCCCATGAAACCACAAAGCTGTCAAAAACATACATTGAAAAAAAGGATAGCAACTCTTGGTGGGAGACCTGGGCATCGGCATGCTGAAGAATGGAACCAGATCACAGTGCCTCACAAAACTCAGCTCCAGATGGATGGAAGGACCGAGCATAAGATCTGATCCTCTAAAACTGCTATAGGAAAAAGATCAGAAATGCAAACAACTAGTGTCTTGATTTGAATGCGAATGGACCCCAAAGGCTGTTATATTTGAACATTTGGTTCCCAGGAAGTGTGCTGTTTAGGAAGGATCGGGAGATGTGTCCTTAGTGAAGTAGGTGTATCACTGGGGGGTCATATTTTGGGGGAGTCAGATTTTAGCTTTCAAGAGCCTATGACAGGCCCAGTGTCTCTCATTCATATTCTCTTTCTCTTCTTTCTCTTCTCTCTCTTCTCTCTCTTCTCTCTCTTCTCTCTCTCTCTCTCTCTCTCTCTCTCTCTCTCTCTCTCTTTCTTCCCTCTCTCTCTTCCCTCTCTCTCTTCCCTCTCTCTCTTCCCTCTCTCTCTTCCCTCTCTTCCCTCTCTCTCTCCCCTCTCTTCCCTCTCTTCCCTCTCTCCCCTCTCTCCCCTCTCTTCTCTCTTCTTCTCTTTCTTCTTCTCTTCTTTTCTCTCTCTCTCTCTCTCTCTCTCTCTCTCTCTCTCTCTCTCTCTCTCTGGCTCATCATATAATTTCTCAGCTTCTGTGCCAGCACTATGTGTACCTGTTTGCTGACATGCTCCCCACCATAATGACCATGGATTAACCCTCTAAAACTATAAGCCAGGCCTAATTAAATGTTTTCATTTACAAGTTTTACCTTGGTCATGGTGTCTCTCCATAACAATAGAACACTAAGGCAGGTAGGAGACATCTTTCTTAAAGCATTAAATATCCTTAAACAGAGGACTGCAATTATGACTAATTTTAGATTCTATCTCACCCCAGTCAGAATGACTAGCATCAAGAATATCAGTAACAACAAATATTTTCGCAAATGTAGCAAAGGAAAACACTTCCATGTTGTTGGGTGCCAGTACTGTCACACAGGAAATCAGTCTAGAAGTTTCTCAAAAAAAATGCAAATTAGAACTGTCGAGATGGCACAGAGGTTAAGAGCATTGTCTGTTCTTCCAAAGGTCCTAAGTTCAATTCCCAGCAACCACATAGTGGCTCACAACCATCTATAATGAGATTTTGTGCCCTCTTCTGGTGTTTAGGCACACATGTGGGCAGAATACTGTAAAAATAATAAATAAATAACGCTTTTAAAAATTAAAATTAAACTATCACATAATCCAACTATATCACTCTAAAGTGTATACCCAAAGAACCTTTCCTTATGCCAAGGATGACTGCATACTCATGTTTGTTGTTATTTATTTATGATAGCTAGAAAGGGAAGCAGCCTGGATGCACATCAACTGATGATCTGATAATGAAGATATAAGCCATTTACACAATAGAACATTACTTGGATGAAGTTTATGAAACTTTTTGGAAAATGGATGTAATTAGAAAGATTGTTTTAAAAAAGGTAACCAAACACCCAAAAGACAAATGCTGCACATTCTTTCTCATATAAGGATCTTAGCTTTAACTCTTCAATGTGGTTTGTCTAAGGCAGTGCACTTGTGAAGGCTGGGAATCAAGACGTGGATAGGAAGAGCTGCCTTCAGGGGAGGGGGATAGAAAAATAGGTGGTGATGGCGGTAGTAGTAGCAGTAATGTAGTGGAATACTATAAATGGGAAGGGTTAGGCAGGGAGAACTGACAGGTGAGGGATGGGGGTTAGCTGACATAGGGTATAAGGAAACCCACTTGGAGAGCGAGATACGCCCACCTGTGCAATACTAGCCACGTGCTGGGAGGGTTTGGCAACTGCTCTCTAAATGGATTCAAGACTAGTTTGTGGGTGAAAATTCCTGGTATTGTAAGTTTGGATAATTACATAGCTCTGGGGACACAGTAAATCCATGCAGGGAGCATATTTCTAATGGGTAACTAAACTGACATAGAAAAAAAAAACTGTGTTTGCATTATTTATGCTTAGATCTGTAGGTAAAAACAGCTCCATTATTTGTGGATATTAGGATAAATATTTAGAGAGTGCTGAGATATTATGCTGGTTTAGTAAAGTAACATTTCTAGGTTCTCCTCTGAATTCAATAACTTCTCTAGACCCAGTTGATAGCAGGGTTTCCAATACCAGGCATGGGCCTCCTGGTGAGCAGGCCTTAAGTCCAGTCATAAAGGTGTTGGTCTCACTTCTCTTCAAAGAAACTTCTGTTTTTGATAGATGTAGACAGTGACAGAAAACCACAAGCAAAAAAAAAAAAAAAATGCAAAAACAAGAGACTGTCTGGAGCCCAGTCTTAAATGATGTCTCTACAACACCTGACCAAGGTTCGGGGATAATTTTGGAATTATTTGAAAACTCTGTAGGGCAGAAAGATAGCTGTGAGATTTCATCTCCTAGAGATGCCATAGAAGCTGCACCTGTGATGTCTTGTCAGCATGATTGCCTGAACAAAGCCTGAATAATGGCAACACCAATAGATCTGTTAACATGAAGGGAGACGTTCATGAGGCCTCAACCCTAGACAAAGACCCACAGGCAAGTAAGGAATATGAAGAACAGGAGAAATAGCTTTTCCCAAAGAAGAGCCCTCAATTGGTTATCCAATACCAAGTGATCATCCCGAAAATCGCACACATACAAGTAGCATTATACAGGCTAAGCAGGTGTGTGTGTGTGTGTGTGTGTGTGTGTGTGTGTGTGTGTGTGTGTGTGTGTGTGTATGTTATATGAAAAAGAGGCCATGAATTTGAGAAAGGAAGGCAGGTACATAGGAAGGGATGGAGAGAGGAAAAAGAGGGCAAAGCAACATAATTATAATTTTATAAAATACATTTTAAAAATAGAGTCTAGCTGTAGTCAGGGAAGCATCTCCTTGAGATGAACAGTGGTGGATACAGAGATTCATAACTTACCAAGATATAGAAAATGAATAGCAGGTATGGAACGGACCAACCAAATCATTTAGACAGCACGGAGAGCTGCTGCAATAAGCCTAGCATGAACTACCCATCACAGGCCTATACAGAGAGCTGCTAGGATAAGCTTAGCATGAATAAGAGGCAGAGGTGAAGCCGGATCTGGCTGGACTATCTTCTGGCGCTGTGGGCAGGCCTGGGGAACTGGGAAGTGGGTGAGGATGGAGAGCCAAATAACAAATCCCCCTTCGTTGTCTCCTTCCTGTGGTGAATATATGAATGTAGACTCAGCCTTTCAGACAGAACTTATTTTTTATGATTGTTTTTGAGGAAAAGAACCAAAGTTCTCTTCCCCACCTCCCTGAGACAACATCAGTCAGTGTCTGTTTCCCACAAGGAAAAAAAAAGATCTATTGTATGTAGCTGAAAGGACACAGGGGTCATTTCTGTCTATATTTCATTAGACTTGATTTTTCAGATCTTTTCATGGAACTTGCTTTTCTTCATAAATAGACTGCTTTCAGAACCACAAGAGATAATATTACAAAATCAATCCAGTATTAGCTCCAAGATTAGACCTAAATCTAGTGCTTAGATTGTCTGGCTCTCAACGAGCTTCTTTTCCTCTCGCAGATTATAGACTTGGTTTTGTTCTCTGCACATTTGTGTGTTAATGATCATGTGTAGGGTTATACCCTTGTTGTGATTTTTTTTTATGCATGAATTTACTTACTTTTTATATTCTCGTGTACAGTACACACTTACAGAATACACAAATTACTATGTCCGTGCACTATTTTGTTACTGTCAAATTAAATGTCTGTTATGCCCAGATCCACCCCTCCTGCATTTCTTTTCAGAAAAGAGCAGGACTCTCAGGGACATCAACCAAACGCAGCACAAGTTACAATAACAGTAGGCACACACTCTCACATCAAGGCTGGCCCAAGGCAACCCAGTAGAAGGAAAAGGGTCCCAAGGGGAGACAAAAGAGTCACAGACAGCCCCCATTCCCACTGTTAGGCATCCCTCAAGAACACCAAGATACTCAGCCATATCATATCTGCAGAGGCCCTAGCTCAGACCCACACAGGCTCCCTGGTGGGCAGTTCAGTCTCTATGAGCTCCTGCTTAGTTGATCCTGTGGGCTGTGTGTTGGTGGTGACCTCAACCCCTTCAGCTCCTCTAATCATTCCTCCCCCTCTTCCACAGAGTTCCCATGCTTTGTCTAATGTTTGGCTGTGGGTCTCTGCCTCTGCTCCCATTAGTTGCTGGGTGAGGCCTCTCTGATGACAACTGGGCTAGGCTCCAGTCTATGAGTATAGCAGATTATCACTAGGAATCATTTCTTTTATTTTATTTTATTTTATTAATATATTCATATTACATCTCAATGGTTATCCCACCCCTTGTATCCTCCCATTCCTCTCTCCCTCACATTTTCCCCTTGCTCCCCTCCCCTATGACAGTGACTGAGGGGGACTTCCTCCCCCTGCATTTCATTGACTTTTTTTCCATCGTGTTTGGTTCTATCTTAGGTCTCTGGGATATCCAGCGTCTGGCTCCTAGCCTTCCCGACAGTGTTAGGCATGGGTTTCCTCTCAAGGTCTGGACCTTACATTGGACTAGTGGTTTGTTGGATGTGGCATTTTCTTAGTCACTAATTGCTAGAGGAGGCCCCCCAGCCCACTGTGGGTCATGCCATCGTGAGTAGGTGGTCCTAGGCTGTCTAAGAAAGGGAGCCAAATCTGAGCCTGGAAGCAAGCCAGTAAGTAATGTCCTTCTGTGGTCTATGCTTCAGTTCCGCCCTCCAGGTCCCTTCCCCCTCCGTGTTCCTGCCCTGAGTTCCTGCGCAGGCTTCCCTCAATGATGGAGTGTCACTTAAAAAATAAAATTCTCTCCAAGTGACCTGGGCATGGTATTTACCACAGCAACAGAGATACAAACTAGAACATTATCCTGGGTTAATTTTGTTTTTTAAAAGAACCAAGGAGACTAACAAATAAAACCATCTACCACAGGACCACGATATAGATGTACCATCTTCTTAAATAAATATGACTTACAATCTCAATATTTATATGGTTATATATGATTCTTCATGTGCTCATTAGAGTGTGAGTTACTTTCCTCATCAGCATGACAGGTGGCAGAGCAACTTCAATGACACAAGATTTTGTTTAACTCAGGATTTGACAGGCTTCAGACTGAAAGAGCAGAAAAGAAAAGCATAAAATATCTATTTAGACTGCAGTTTCTGCTAGGAAACAGAGACCTTAGACCATCCAGTAACTGTCAGTCCCAGCCCTATGGACAGGATTCCACAGAATTCACTGAGCAATTAATTTGATTTTGTGTAACATAGTAATTGATCCGGTCAGTCTTTAAAAAAAAAAAAATTGGTCATGTGATATATTCATGCTCATAATTATCTCTTACAACAAGTTTTAAAAATTCAAATAAGACCTAGGACAGAAACAGATAAATCAAGTTTATGACTAGATTGCTGTTGTTAATAAGGTTTTATTGTAACATAGCCATACCAACAGTATACCTACTGTCTGTTAAACATAGCCATATCAACAGTATACCTGTTGTCTGTTACTGTTGCTATGCTAAAACAGCAGAGTAGAGTCATTTCCACAAAGAAAGCTTAGCCCTCAAAGCCCCATATGCTTTTTAATCACTAGAAAAACTGATGGTTTGATCTAGGGAAATAACTTAATGGCTTCCACAGACTCAGTTGAAAACAAAAACAAAAAAAATTAGCCAAACACTTTGCTGATCTTCAGCATCAGACATCATGTACTTATTAAATTCCTTTCTGACATTAGAGTTATTACATATAAAATCAGGCATAAGATACATGATGACTTCACAAGAAATTAATAATCACCAGGGGTACAAAACAACCATACAAATAAAATGATATGAGGAAAAAATTATTGGGCACTTAATGGAAGCTGTGCATATTTTTAACTCTATTTACATATGATACTTTGTGGTTCCCACAATTTCCTGTAACACCTCATTGAACTGCTGCGTCACCTACAAAAGCCATGTGAAAGCACGCCAAGCGAGCCCTTCAGCTCTTCTTTTTCTAAGATGGGATATCTTCTTATTTATGATGAGGTATCTAAGCTTACTAGTTCTTGATAAGTCACACAAACTTTAAATCTGCCAACACCTAGGATGTTCTGATGCACTTTGTTAAACCAGAATAACAAGTGGCTGGTTTATAGTCCGTTGCTGTCATCTGCACACAGTGACTCACCGGAAGAAACTGAATTTTGCTGGCCTGCACTCCCAGCTTTGGTCACTGTGCAGTGCTTTTCTCCTAAGAGGATCAATCTCACTTTAACAAAATGCTTTTAGAAGTACAGTGCTTTGTGAGAAATTTCTTTTAAAAAAAAAAAATGAGAGTAATGAAATTATAACAAATACTATACTGCTATTTGGCCTATAGAAGTGAAGATGGATAAATAATAATAGAAATATTCTGCAACTTTGAAGTTTCACTGTCTAACAGTAATCTAATTGATTTCATGCAAAGTATATTGATATAAACTGATGTGAACACTGAAAGTATTTATGTTCCAAAGGAACAAAACTTGGCAATTATAAAATTTTAATGGATATTTTAATTTGCTTCCTTTTTTTTTTTTTTTTTTTTTTTTTTTTTGCTAATTAATGGTTTGAACAGTAATCCTTTCAATCAAAACTGACCCAGAACTTAATTATGAAATCAATCAGCCAATGAAAAAGCAAAGAAGCATCTGCAGAACAGCATACAGAAATGCAGGCACCATAATAATATTAACTTCTAAAGAACTTATAATACTTTTGGGACATAACACTAAAAAATAGAGAGTAGTGAAGCACTAAAGAACATAAAATAGATTATATCTGATACATATTTTTGGATCTTTAGAGTCTCAAGTCTAATTCAACAACTAGTACATATGAAAAGTTCAGTCAGTTATTCATAAATGAAGTATTTGATAAGAAAAAATGTGACTTATAACTTCTGCACGTATTAGTTACCTTTCTCGTTGTTATAACAAAAATGCCTGACTAAAGCAACCTGAGGAAAGGGTTACATCGGCTTACAGCTCCAGGAAGGACAGTCCACTGTGATGTGGAGGGCAGAACAGTAGAAGCTGGAAGAGACCGGTCACATTGTTCCTTAATCAAAGGAGTGAACAGGAAGTCTGAGACAGACAGTGTCAAAGCCTGCCTCCAGTAACCCGCTCCCTTCAGCAAGGTCCCATCTCCCAAATGTCCCACAGTCTTGCTGCCTGAGGACCAAGCATTTAACAAATCAGTCTTGAAGGACATTTGAGGGTCAGACCACAACACTGCTTAAATTCAGAGACTTGTAGTTTTTAACAATATTTTATTGATTCTTTAATAATCCCATACAATGTATCTTGAACATATTCTAACCCCGGCTCCTCCTATAGCCACTTTCTATATCTTTCCATATTTTCCCACCAACTTGGAGGGGTTTTTTCCCCATTCAGTCCCATTTGTTGCCTAGCTCATCTTGGGGGTGGAGTCTGCCCTGGCAAGTGGTCAACTTACAGGGTTTCATATCATAAAAGGAAACTGACTCTCCCTCTCCCATCAGTAACAAATGCCAATTACCCTCCCGCAGGCAGTAGTAGAATTTCTTCCCTGCACTGTCCTGGGATTTTTGTCTGTCTGGAGCCTCCACAGGTGTGCATTCTGTTAGAGTGTGAGTTCACATGTACAACTGCCCTGTACTGTCTAGAAAACACTGTTTCCTTGGAGTTATCCATCAGCTCTGGCTCTTACAATTTTTACACTCATTCTTCCATGGAGATCCTTGAGTCTTGAGGAGAGGATGTCCCACTTAAGTCTGAGAACTCCATGGTCTCTTATTCTCTACTTGTTGACCAGCTAAGAGTTGTAATTTTCTGTTGCTGTGATTAAAAAAATTACCATGACCAAGGCAATTCAAATTATATAAAAAGTTTATTTGTACTTACAGATCCAGAAGTATACATGGCAGAGGGGTGTGCCAATGAGCAGCAGTTATGATACGTGGCAGAGGGGTGTGCCAATGAGCAGCAGTTATGAAGCTGGAGCAGGAAGATGAGCACTCACAACTTGAGCTACAAGCACAAAGTAAAGAGAGCAAACTGAACTAGTTGGACTGTTTTTACCCTAAATCCCACCCCCAACAATGCACTCCCTCTGTCAAGTCGGCTTCACTTAAACCTCCCCAAACAATACCACCAAGGGCCAAGCGTTCAGGTGCCTGAGACTACAGCAGACCTTTCTCTTTCATGCCACCACAAGAATCTCCATGTTAATTATAATGTAATACAAGGAGCAGTTTCTCTGATGAAACCGGAAAGACACTCTGGGCACAGCAATAAGTAGTTAAGAGTCATATTAATACTGTCTGTTTATCAGAATAATTATATTGAGTTCTTCCTTAGAGCCTATAACCTATATAGCCACAATTTCTTGGTCTCTTTAACAGTGCCAGGTATGGGTTATAATCTCATAAACCAAGCCTTAGATCTTTAAATAAAAAAAAAAAAAAAAGTGGTTGGTTTGCTTCTGTAACATTCATGCCACTATTGCACTATCTTGTCAGATCAGTCATTGTTGTAACTTTCAGGATTCACTTCTGGGTGAAATTAAAGATTGCTTTTCTCCTCCAGCAGCATGCATAGCACCTTCCAACACCATGAAAGATAGCCAGTAGGCCTGAAACTTTCAGGTGGATACCAGCTTGAGTGTTCCATGCTCTATGACTCAAGTATGTGGTGTCTTGAGCAATAAGGTTTTGTTGTTCTGGCATTTTGGAGGCTAAACAAGAGTATTGGCAATAGCCTGTAATGCTTGGGGGTCTATGTGACTCTATTGGCCACCAACTCAAAAAAAAAAAAAAAAAAAAGCGAGCCCATACCTTACACTGGAGTTTTGTTTGCTGGCATGATGTGATTAATTTTTGAAATAATCATCATGAGTAAAGTTGTGGGCTTTCAATTTAAAATTTCACATAGTGTAGTATTGACAGAGCCATTCTAGCATACTCAAGAGACATAACCAAGATATGGAACTAGTACTGGGCATTTCATGTGAAAGAAAACTTTCATCAATAAGGAAATTGAAGAAAGTTTTCATACTCATTCAAAAAATACTGTAGAAAATTAGTTTACTAAGTAAGTACCAGTTAACATTTCTAAGCTTAAGAGGTTTGCTAGATCTAAAATCAATATTTTTCTTACAATGAGAATTACCATGACTAGGCTTTTAAATAAGTTATTAAATATTGGCCTGGATTTATATAGTTTAATGATTGGTAAACATAGGCTTGGTTTTCTCTATGTGAATTATATTACAGTAGTAACTATTAACTTTCTTAATAAACTCTGATTATCCTTAAATTAAACTTATGAAAATTACATTAATCAAACATGTCTAAAATAAATTTTTGTAATTCTTCTCCTTTCCATTTTTTAAAGTTTCTGATTGCCAAAAAACAATCAGTTTAATTTCTGCAATTTTTACAACTTTATCCTTCTGCATAGAAGCCCAAAGAAGGATTCAAACAGATGATTACTTTGTATGCATACAATGACTGTATTTCTTGGCTCAAATGAAATGGGTTTTTTCTGTTTTTATACTATTAAAGTGTAATTTTCCTCATAAATTCTCTTTAATGTCTTTAACTTAAAATTTTTACATTAGTTGGATTACTTGGTTTGTTTGCATTCAATTTCTTGAGGTCTTTAGGAAAACAGGGCAGGACAGAGGGGCTGTAGAGAGAAGAGAAACTGTGGACAGGGGTCTATCTGAGACAATCTGGAGACCTACAACAAAGTAGGCTTGTGGGAAAATATGAGAATGACTCTAGCCGAAACTCATAGTAGCATGGGTCATGGAGACTGAAGAAGCCGCCTTTGAACTACACTGGACTCCTAGTAGAGTAGGAGGAACACAAACCCACCCACAAAATCTTCTACCCAAAATTTACCCTGCCTACAAGATGTGCAGGGATAAAGATAGAGCAGAGATGGAGGGAATGTCCAACCAATGCCTGGCTCAACCTGAGACCCACCTCATGGGAGAGCGCCAACCCTTGACACTATTAATGATACTCTGCTATGCTTTTAGATTGGAGCCTAGCATAGCTGTCCTCCAGAGGCCCCACCCAGTAGCAGATTGAAACAGGTGCTGAGATTCAGAGCCAAACATTAGACAAAGCATAGGAAGCCTTGTGGAAAAGCGGGAAGAAGGATAGAAGGACCTAGAGGTCACAGAAGCTCCACAAGAAGATGAGCAGAGCCAACTAACCAGGGTCCAGAGGACCTTGAGGACACTGAAGCACCAAACAAGGACCATGCATGGACTGGACCTAGGCCCCCCACACAGATGTAGCCAGTGGGCAGCTCAGGCTTCATATGGGTCATCTAGTAAAGGGAGAGAGTGCTGTCCCTGACATGGACTCTGCTGCCTGCTTCTTGATCCCTTCCCCCGGAAAGGCTACCTCACCAGACCACAGGGAAATAGAATGTGTTCAGTCCTGAAGGGACTTGATGTGCTGGGGTGGGTCAGTGGGAGGGGGGCTCCCCTTTCCTGAGGAGTAGGGGAAGAGGGATGGGGGAGGATGGAGGAAGGGTGGGACCAGAGGAAAAGGAGGGAGGGCGCTATGATTGGGATGCAAAGTTAATTAATTAATTAATTATTAAAAAGTTTCATGTTAGACCACTTCTAGATGGTACATTCTGCTTCTTGCTCTAACAAACAAAGGAGGCTGTAAACTGTCTAATGTGCAGATTTAGGAATGTGGGAAGTCACCTAAGGCTCATCTGGCTGTGGCTTTCAGCACAGGTGAAGAGCAGACAATCAGAGGCACCTGAACGGAGGTCTGGCCAGACACGTATAGATGATACCTGAAGTTTTAAAGGATACAGTAGTAAAGACTCCTCATGCTGCTCCAAGTTCATGTAGTATTTGTAGAAAGTTGGAATGAAGGGTAGGTGCAACCTGCGTGAAAACTGGGCTGCCAAGGATAATAGATTAGGGCTGGAGAGGTGGCTCAGAGGTTAAGAGCACTGTCTGTTCTTTCAGAGGTCCTGAGTTCTATTCCCAGCAACCACATGGTGGCTCGTGCCCATCTATAATGTGATCTGATGCCCTCTTCTGGCATGTAGGTGTACATGCAAATAGAGCACTAATATACATAAAATAAAAATATTTTTTAAAGAATAATAAATAAATTCTACCCCATTTACTCAAAGAACATCACTTAGCATAGAACCCTTGATGACTCAATAAACCTCTAGTCATTTATTGATCCCAGAAACTGGAGTTACCATCTGCTGTTTACCTCACTTTCTTACTAACTCCTGTCACTAAGTACACAGTTGTCTGTGTTGTCGCAGTATCCTTCCTTCCTTCTCTCTCCCCCGCCCCCTTTCTTTTTTCCCTCCCTCCCTCTTTCTGTTCCTCACCCCCTCTCTCACTCACACATACACAAAAATAATTTCCTCCACTATGATGTATTTGACAGGCAGCTTCCCTTCAAGGCAAACACTTCCACCTCGGTTCTTAAATCAGGCCCTTATCTATTTCCTGGTACCTCATTTCAACACTAATTCTCACTTCCCGCAGCTGCGCTCTTATGTGTAGCCAGCTTTGTGCCTGAATTACTCCTAAAGATCAGAATGTCCCTCTAGACGCCTTCTTTTATAGCTATATTTTCTGAAAGATAAGCTAAGATGTTCTACCACAGATTTCTCGACTGCTGTTCCCTTTCTACTGAAGTCTTACTTCAAAGTCCAATGCTCTGAAGAAATTGTCCCCAAAAGGCCTCCCCGTTTCTACTTAGTGATGCAATCAAGGGGCTCTGATGGTTTATTTGGAACTCCGATTCTCCTGGCTTTCATGGCTATCCCATCGTTAAGTTTCCTCTTCTCTTAAATTCCACAGCTTATTATTTCCCTCAGATTGTATTCTCTTCAGAGTCCAGTTTGGTATCATTTATTACAGTTCATGAGGAAGCCCTGAGCTTTTCTTTATAAACCCTTCTTTTTTTAGAAACTACTTTTCTAATTCTTTTCTCATAGCCAGCATCAACATACATGAAGAAAAACTCAAAGCAGTTCTGCTAACCTCAGGAACAAGACAAGATTACCCACTCTCTCCATAGCTACTCAGTATAGTGCTTTGTGGGGCCAGGAAGCTGTGGAACCTGGGGTAGCCAGCCCAGAGAAAGAGTGGGGTCGAGTCCTCTGGAAAAGCAGTGTTCTGAATTACCAGCACCCACATGGCAACTCAGAACTGTCTGCAACTCCAAGATCTGACACCTTCACACAGACATACATGAAGTAATGCACATAAAGGAAAAATAAATAAAAGAATGGGGTTGAGGTGTGTCCAAATCCTACCAGCAGAAGTAGGATCACTCATCCCCTGCCCTGGGCCTGCCTGTCCAAGAGCACAGTAGCCCTGCACCCCCACCCTTTACCCCTGGAGGAGTTCACATAGCATGTAGCCAGGTTAAACGTCCTTTCCCCTTATAAAGGCATGTCCAGCAGCACCTGGAATTCTCTCTTCCTTATGCAAATGAGGTATCCCCAACACCCTGACCCCAGCCAATGATGTAGACTCATCCCAAAGGCCCCTACCAACCCCCAAAGGCTTAAGTAGCCTTCTTAACCCCTCCCCCACTCCCCATTAAATGAGCTTTTTCACTGAAGCTGCCTCCTGAGAGTCTGTTCTCACAGCAGCTTGCTTGCTCCTGGCTGTTCTCACCTTGCTTCCCCTCTCAGGAT
The DNA here is from genome assembly GCF_903995435.1 of Acomys russatus. Lineage (NCBI taxonomy): Eukaryota > Metazoa > Chordata > Mammalia > Rodentia > Muridae > Acomys > Acomys russatus. The sequence goes on from NC_067156.1 coordinate 65,676,320, forward strand.
CCACCTGTCGGGATCTGAGGCCAACAGCTCCCTGACAGGCAGAAAAGCAGAGCCTGAATGTCAGCTGGCCCCACAATGTGGGGCACAGAGACTACCAGGATGTACGGGAGGAGTGTGAGTGACCCCCTCAGCAGAAGACATTAACCCATTTCCCCCAAATCTTGCCTCCTGTGACAAGGGCTGGCAGCCTAGTTTTTTGTTTGGTTTTGGTTTTGGTTTTGGTTTTTTCCTTCTCTCTTACTTTCAGAGAGACAGGGTACGATGAAGGGGCAGCTGACACCTTCTGGCCAAGGCTTCTCCTTGGTGTTGGTAGAAGGCCCCCAGCCCTCTGCCTAGACCCTGACAGCCCACTTAGCATCTGCCATAAACCCCTATCTTTTTCTCTCCTTGAAAAAATTCAGTTACTCAATGACTAGTTGAAAGCCCTTAGAGTGGTCGTCTCCTTCTCTGAGCGTTGGGAGCAGGCTTGCATCTAGGACTTTGGAGACTCCCCCGTGGTGCTGCAAGGCTCCAAGAATGTTCACCTCTGGCCTTAGCATTTCCAAACCTTTTTGTTATGGAAAACTCATCAAAAAGAGTACCAGATCACCGGGTCTACAAGTGTTACTCAAAACTCATGGCATGAAACTTACTCAAAGGAAAGCCACCTCCTTTTGTGAAGAGGTCCCTGAGGCAGGTGATCCTTCTGACCTGGACATGTTGACCAGATCACTTATCTTGTGAACTGCTGAGAGAGCCAAGAAGGACAGACCCCCTCCCTCCATTTCTGCCCGTTATAGCTGCCATCCACCAAGCCATGGCCCCTCTAAGCCAAGCCTACCAAGGATGTTTCACCCCTTCCCACTCAGATGATGAGGATACTGAAAGTCCTGAAGACTGTCCCATTGCAGACCCCGTAGCCCTGGAAAAGGCCTCAGTCTCAGCAGCACACTCTGCCCCGCCACCCATCTTCCCCTGTACCTTCCCTTGCCTCCCTACATTACGCCACCAGACAGTCCTCCCTCTGCCCCTCCTTCCACTGCCCGGCAGCTCTGTGACCTCCAGGATTCTGCCACAGTCCAGAGACCCAGGCATTTTCAGTTAATTCCCACCCCACCAGGGCTAAGCCTCTAAATTGGTATCCTTATCATGCTAGAGACGTCCTGGAGGCTCTGGAAGCTACTCTCACTAGTCAGCCAAAAGAACATTACAGTAGGGCAAATGATTATGCCCATAGTAATAATTAGACTCACAAAAACTTTTAAAAACCTTACCTGGATTACCCCCGGTTCTAAGGGCTACTGTTAAATATACCACTCCATGCCTCAATTGGCTCTCTAATGGGCTTATCTGGATTGGACACTGGCCTCTATCAAGGGAAAAACTTGAAGCACTCACACAGTCCATAGAAGAACAACTTCATGTTCACCATATCCGCCTTTTCCACAGTCCATGGAACACCTCTGTGTTCACTATTTTAAAAAAAAAAAGAACTCAGGGAGTATAGACTACTACAAGATTTAAGGGAAGTTAATAAACCCATTCAGATTTGGGGGTCCCCCAAAGGAGGATACCCCTCATCTGCACCATTCCTGCCAGCATCCCTCTCTTAGAAATAGACATTAAAGACTGCTTTTCCTCTGTTTCTCTCTACCCACAAGATTGCCATCACATGGAAACAGATGCAGAGACCCATAGGCAGAGCTCAGGGAGTCTTGTGGAAGAGTGGGCACGATAGAAGGTCCCAGAGGGGACAAGAACCACTCAAGAAGACCAACAGAGTCAACTAACCTACGCCCATAGGGGCTTACAGAGACTAAAGCATCATCAAAAATCATGCATGGACTGGGCCTGGGCCCCCAACATATATGTAACTGGCAGGCACCTTGGTCTTCATGTGGATCCCCTAGAAAGTGGAACAGAGATTGTCTCTGATGTAGACTCTGTTGCCTGCTTTTGGATCCTTCCCCCTGGCTGGGCTGCCTTGTCTGACCTTGGTGGAAGAGAATGAGCTTGGTCCTGATGAGACTTATGTGCCAGGTGGGTTTTTACCAGCAGGAGGTGGGGGAGGGGGAGGGGACTTCCCTTTTCTGAGAAGGGGAAGATGGAAAGGGGAAGAGGGTGTAAGGGTGGGACTTCATGGAGAAGTGGGAGGGGACTGTGATCAGGATACAAAATTAATTAATTAATTAAAGTAATTTTTTAAACTAATTTTTAAAAAAGACTGCCAATGCTTCATAACTCTGGGCCAGCCTTATGATATGGCAAACAGTCCCGCCATCTGCCGGGAGGCCATTGCTACAGCATTAAGGCCCTATTTAGACAAAGCTCTCCACATTTATTATTATAGGGATGATAGCTTGGTGTGGAAAGACTTTTCCATCTCCTCCTCCTCCCAAACCTAAGGATCAACTGATACCTTCCCCATCCTCCCTGGGATATAAGATAGCTTCTCACAAAGTTTATCTTATTCCACTCATCACCTTCTTGGGAATGGAAGCTTCCCTTGCCTCAATACATCTCCTCAAGCCCACCCTTTTCTTCCTGCAAACCTTAACACTCCTTATTCTCTCCCTCCAAAGCTTTTTGGGAAGACTTAATTGGCTTTGACTGTGGCTTTCCCTCCCAACCAGGACCCTACAGCCTATCTCTGATCTCTTAAAAGAGGGATTTTAAAAAGCCCTCCTCCTTGTGATTTCTCTCTCTTCTGAGGCAGTTAAGGCTTTAGGCACCGTTAACACAGGCCTAAAAGACTTGGCACTCGCTAGGTATGATCTACCACCTTCATGGAGGTGACCTAAATGAAACCACCAATGGAGAAGACATCCCAGCTGGCTATCTCTTGTCAGCAAATGAAATCCCAAGTATGGGATACTTACATCAAATTGAGTTGTTGGCCAAAGATGTCCTGGGGGAACCCCCAAACAATCCAGGCTATTGTCAAGGCAATTAGGTTGCTTTCCACAAACTACCAGTGAGGTCCCGTTGCTGAAGGCAACACCTGCACTGTTCACTCACTGATTATGGAGAAGTTGAGCTGATGACTACATAAAGCCTTCATCCCTATGTTGTAGAAAATTTTAAAAAAGGGGGAGCTATTAATGATTACTGCTAATTACCTATAATTAATGCAGTGGTTATTATTAACCTGCTACCATATCAATAAAAACAGAATTTTAAATAAGCCTTATTTCACCTGGGGCTGCACAGACATCACCCCCTATCCTACCTTGTTACCTCTCAGCCCCACATCCCAGGCCATTTGCTTTGATCCTTCCTATCTGGACTGTTTCCCATCCCATATCCCGTAAATACTTACACACTCCTTCCATCTGAGCTGTTCCCCACCAGCGCCACCTCAGAACAAATTCCTCCCGGCCATGTGGTTCTCTCCATGCTAACCCATGGCGGTCCGGCTCCCTCTTTCCCCTCTTATACCCGTCTCTCTCTCTCTCTCTCCTTCCCATGATCCTTCTGTCCTCCCCGCCTGCAAACCTTGGCCACTCCTACCTCATTCCTGCCCTGCCCAGGTGTAGGCGCTTTATTGGCCAAACAGGGATTATTTGGAGGCAAGGCTACACAGCAACATTTGGGCTACATGATAGTCTGCTCATAAGAGACAGCAAGCAGACGTTGGGAAGCAAAAAAAAAAAAGAAAAAAGAAAAAAGAAAAGAAAAAATTAACAATCAAATACAATGCACCAGACCATGCTGTTACACCCATACATGCTAGCATCATTAGTGCAGGAAAGTACTCTATACGCTACCAAAAGAGTAGACAGTCTCTTCGGTCTCTAATGGTGTCCTGCCTGCAAGATACGCTGGGGAAGAGATATGGCACAAAGGTTGTAGGAGTATCCAATCATATCCGATTTGGCTTAAAGCTCACTGCACAAGATGGAACCCATACCTGACACTGCTTGGGTGGACAAGAACCAGAGACTAGATATCCCAGAGACCTAAGGGAAAACAAAACACTGATCTCACTAAGCAAACAAGGACCAGTGATAAAGCAGCTCCTAATGATGTTTTGTGCCCTATTCATAGATCAGTGCCTTGCTCAGGCATCATCAGAGGAGCTGCCTCCTGCAGCAGGTGGGAACAAAGACAGAGGCCCATAGCCTGATGATATGCAGAAAGGAAAGCTTTGGAACACCCGGCCCAAATGGGATGTCTGCATCAATCCCTCCTCTCACAGCTCAGGAGATCCTGCAGAAGAGGAAGCAGGAAGAGTATAAGAGCCAGAGGGGATGGAGGACACCAAGAAAGCAAAGCTCTCTAAATCAACATGAGCAAAGCTCATATGAGCTCACAAACTGAGGCAGCGCGCACAGGGCCTGCATGGGTCTGCACCAGGCCCTCTGAGTACATACTATGGCTTCCAATTTAGTGTTTCTATGGGATTCCTGTGTGTGTGAACAAGTCAGTCCCAGTTCCTGTGCCTTCTCTTCGGCTCTTTTTCTTTTGTTTGCCTTGTCCAACTCCTATGTGATAGTTTTGGGGGGTTCTTATTATATTTTATTTTGTTGCATTTTATTATTATCCATTAGAAGATTGTCCTTTTCTAACTACAGAGAGGGAGTAGCTCTGGACGGAAGGGGAGCTGGGGAGGAACTGGGAGGAACAGGAAAACGGGGAGCTGTAATCAGGATATAATCTGTAAGAAAAGAATCTACTGCCAATAAAAGGAGTTTTTCTTCATTCTTGAATTTCGTACATGTGTATAATGAAGTATGCCAATCCCTACTTCTCCTTCCAGCTCTCATCATATCCTACCTAAGATGCACCTCCCAACTTCATGTCTTGTTTAAATTTTTGTCTGTGTGATAACCCACTGAGACTAACGCTCCATATGTACATGGGTGTGGGGACATCCACTGGAGCATGAAAACTATCAGTGGTCACTTCTTCAAAAAATAATGTTTCTTTTTCCCCCAGGAGATGTCCACTACCAATAGAATCCACCAACAGATTCTAGTTATCAATTTTTATCAGATTATAAATGTATATAATTATATCAAAATATATCATTCTTATCAATTACTTACTATATACTATACACCATCATGCAATGTATTTATAATATATAATTATAATATATTGTATATATTAAATATAAGGTGTTTATAGTACATACTTATAACCTATGATGTTATATTATATATTATAACATATATTATATATAGTCATATAATACATAACTCATTTGATATATATCAAATATTTCATTCAATTCTATGACAAAACAGAATCTCTTAATGACGATGATTAGTAAGTAAAAGCTTGCAAACTGAATATTGCCCAATGTACCAGTCTTTGCTTTTAAGGGCAGCATGGTAGTGGGTTTTGACTAATTTTCTTCCTTGTCTTGTTCTGGTTCTTAAAAGTGAAATGTTTCTAAACTGGATGCAGTGTGGCATGCCTGTAACCCCAGCACTCTGGAGACAGAGACAAGTAGATCTCTGTAAGTTCATGGCCAGACTAGTCTACAAAGTGAGTCCAGGACAGCCAAGGCTGCACAGAGAAACCTGTCTCAAAAAAAAAAAAAAAAAAGTGAAATGTTTATAAATGTTTCACCATTAGTTAATATTTTCCACAGGATTTTTGTGAATACTGATTACCACATTACCCTTCTACTCTTAGCTTGTCAGTAGTATTTCTTTCTTTTTTTTTTTTTTAATGTATTTATTTATTATGTATACAGTGTTTTGCCTGCATGTACACCTGAACACCAGAAGAGGGCACCAGATCTCACTATAAGTGATTGTGAGCCACCATGTGGTTGCTGGGAATTGAACTCAGGACCTTTGGAAGAGCAGCCAGTGCTCTTAACCTCTGAGCCATCTCTCCAGCCCGTCAGTAGTATTTCTATCACAAGTGAATGTTGAATATTTCAAATATTTTCTAAGACTATTAATATGATTATATTTTTACATAAGAATTATAATATTAATTTTAAAATAAAAGTAAGCCTTTAAATGAACCTAAGTGTTGCCTTAATTTGCTTTCAGTCATTTTGATAAGTACCAGGACCACAGGCAACTTGAGGAGGAAAGGGTTTGTTTCAGCTCTCAGTTGTCATCCATCATGAAAGGACAATCAAGGCAGAAACTCAAACTAAGATCTTGAGACAGCCATTGAAGCAGAGGTCATGTAAGAACCACTGACTGGCTTTCTCACCCTGACATGCTCTGTCTTATACAACCTAGGAGGGTGGCACTGGCCACAATGTCTTGGGCCCTCCCTCGTCAATAATCAAGAAAATGTCCCAGCACTGGTTTACAAGCAATCTGATGAATGCACTTTTTTCAGTTGATATTTTTACAGATGATTTTAACTTATGTCGAGTTGAAAAAAAAAAAAAAAAAAAAACCAGCACAGGTGTCAAGAAGTTATTCTACTTCTATATTACTATGTACAATTAGTATGCATTATTTGAGATAAATTTTAGACCTTTAATTTTGCACTTCTCCCCTCTTATGTGTTAAACATTATAAATTTCACTCAATAGACTCTTTTCTGTGTAATAGTCAGATTTCTACCAGGAAAGAAAAAAAATCAGCCTAGTAATTTGCATATAAATTTACTATTAAATTATTAATTATAACAAAGAATTGCACGCCAAGTTATAAACAGAATGCTAATGAACATAGAATAGTGTCGTTCCGCATCCAGCAGGGCCTTGGACTTTGTCCGAAAAGGAGCACAAAACTAGAAGTGCATGCATGCTCCAGGCAGAAAAGGGTGAAGCGCAGAGTCAAAGGAAAAGGAGCTCAGGATTCGTGGCTGCTTCAAGAGCATCCTCCATCACCGAGGACGGGTTGGAGCTCAGGAGCTCCGAAACCAAGAAAGGCAGAGGCAGGAGCCTGGTTTTGTCTGGGGAGACAAAATGGCTGCTCTGGGAGCATCTTGCTACTTGCTTCAGGCACTGCGATGGGGAGAGCGGTGCTAGAAGGGTGCTGGCAGTGATCTGCGCTAAGATCTAGGAATGCCAGAAGCTAGGAAGCTTAGGCGGCCAGGGGAGCCCTTCCTCTCCCAGAATAAAGGATGAGTATCAGACGATCTTTGATGAAATAGATGATACTGACCCATTTGTTACGTGCGAAGCAGGGACTTATCAACATTTGGCAGTGGGAGGGGTTTTGAGGGTGATGATTCTCTGGGGCTGGGGGAGCCAGGGATACTTCAGTACTATAGTAAGAACACAGTACTTAATGAGTTTATGGGTGGGAGAAGAACTCCAGGTATGGTTAAAGGTCATTGGTTGAAAGCCACGACATCTTTATAAGCATAGCGTGGGTATTCCCGGGAATCCCCAGGTGCTTGCTGAACGTGTTTCTTATTTGTAAAGGGTTATAATCTCCCTGAGGGTTGTGTGTTGCTCCTTAGAGGATCTGGGATTCCCCAGATCAGGCAGAGAGGGAACCCAGCCGAGAAAAGTCATCTTATACGAATGCCAGACTTCCACTTTACAGCAAGTTCCCCCAGCGTAAAATACACAGGGATAAAATAACACTTTCTAGAGCTGAAGAAAAGAACCCATGGGGAAATCTAAGGAAAGCATCCCTCCTAGGCAATATGACTCAAGAGAGTACCCATAGCTTGTTGGGTCATCACAGCCTGCGAATTCAGATTGGTTCCTCGTCCATTACCAGCTGAGATGCTGATAGAAAACGGCCTAGAATGCTTGGGAAGCTGTGGCCGAGGCAGTATCACGGGAGGAAACTCAGTGTAAGGGTCACTGGCATCCTGCTTAAAGCTAGTTAGTTTGCACCCTTCTTAGGAAAAGAAACAGACCCGAATCATGAAGAGGTCCGTGTTTGCTGCAGTGTCCTCTCAGATCCCACTCCTAACGAAGGCTGACCCGGTGCTCCTCACAAAGTCTTTCCGCCAGCAAGTCAAGGAAGGTGGAAGTGGAAGGCAGCAAACTCGGGACTGTTGGGAACGTCACCCTACAAGTTTTGGTATGCTGGTTTTTCATTATCATGGTTTATTTTCATTTACATTATGGTTTTCCCCATTGACCAAGGGAGTTTTAGAATGGTCGAAGTTTCTAAACTTAAGGGTATTTATAGATAATGTCTGATAATTCTTGCTTTAACCCCACTGTGTGCAAATATGTTTTCAGTGAGCCTAACCCTGTTTGTTATGTGGAGAGGTGTTTTGTAGTCTTTAATATAATCAAGTTGAATGTAGTTTCATATCTATGTAAAGATGAGGTGCATTCTATTTTATGTTGTAACGCCATTTATAAATTTGTTGCCAAATCTGTAAATTGTACTTCTAGCTTTGCAATACCTTGTCCCTATAGTGTTCAACTGTTTACAAGTCCACCATCCAGGACTTCTGAAACTCAAGCAAACCCTTAACCTTGAGCTCCTATAAACAACAAAAAACATCTTCTATAAGTACAATAAATAAGCATCTCTATTACAACAGAAAAGCAAGTAAAGGTAAGACCAAAGCAAGACTGAAACCCAGCAGGACAAGTGTTAAATCCATGTCAGACATCTGGAACTGATGATGGAATCTGGGTGCTAATGGGCTTGTGTGACTCTGCCCCTCTGTGCCTTGAGTTTTCCTTGGAGGATACCCCATACCGGTGGCATCCATGGTTCTCAATTGCCAGTTAGGTTTCACCTTCCCAGCTTCAGGCGATGTCTTCTCAGGGCCTCCGTGCAGGGACACCTAGTCTGGCTTAATCAGCTAATGAACTCAGAAGCTGTTGAGATGGATTAACTCTTACTCCTTCGCTAAAGGAAAAAACCAGTACCACACAGGAAATGCTCAAGACTGAGGTACAGTCTGTCTCCCTTGAACCACGGTTGTGAAGCCTTTGTGTGCTAAATCTGGGGAAACACTTCCCTAGGGATCTGTTTTAAAACTTGTATATGTAATTGCTTTATATTTATGCTAGATAGTATGAGATGTGGGTATTTATCTCATTACGATGTTGTTCATACGTGCATGCATGCATGATATACAAACTCTTGTTTAATTGAGACAGAAAGACCCTGTAAGTATCGGTGGCAACACCATGACATGGGTTGGGGCCCCGAACTGAATAAGAAGTAGAAATAAAACTGAGAAGCTACGTTCGTTTTTCACTGCTTCCTGATTAAGGATGCAATTAAATTAATGAGCTACCTCAAGTTCATACATGTATAGGTGTGTGTGTGTGTGTGTGTGTGTGTGTGTGTGTGTGTGTGTTCAATATATTCAAAAGGGCATCAGGTATGAGCAGCGGAACATGCATTAGAAACTGAACTCCATAGTTCTCTGCAAGAGCAGCAAGCATTCCTAACAACTGAGTCCAGCCCCACCAGTGCCAGTGAATCTTCCTCTTACACCATAAATTCTCGTAGATATTAGACCACTATGCCTTGAACCTGCTCTCCGTAATGTAGAAAATAATTTCTAAATATATCAAAGTCACAGTAATCGTATTTAAGGATTACAGAGGACTAAAGTAAAGGAATAAGGAGATTTGTTAGCGTTGTCAGTTTGGTGGCTTACTGTGTTCACTATGAGGGATTTTGTCCTAACTCTCCTTTATTCCTCTTTTCTTCTCAGAGAGCATATTCTTTACATTGTTTTTTAATTTTTTGTATTTATTTATGTGTATGAGTGTTTGCCTGCGTGTATGGTACATACCATGTGTGTGCCTAGTGCCTGTGGGGGTCAAAAGAAGGGGTCGGACGCCTGGAACTGCAGTTGCAGGTGGATGTGAGCCACAATGTGGAATTACTACAACAGTTTATTAAGCATTCCATTTTTGACATTTCATTTTTTATATTCATTTTACTTCCTGAATTTTTCATTCACATTGCTGACTCATCCAAATTGCTGACTTTCTGATTCACGTTGATGACTGCTTTCTCTGTTGGTTAATGTTCCTCAACACGGCCTGAATCGAAATCATCTTCTCATTGTATACTCCTTTATGTCTTTGCTTGTTTTCACTGTAAACTTCTTGGGTCTTTATGTGCTGTGTTACCTGTTTTATAACCTTGGATTAAGTTGCTGAGGAGTTACGGCTCTTGGAAGCATCATGTTGCTTGCTTGCTTCAGGTTTCTTGTATTTCTGTGTTTTGGATATCTTAGTTTAACTTGGAACTCTTATTGACCAGACAACTTTGTAAAGAACTCAGAAAGAAGAAAGCAAACTATTGTAATGACAATGTCAAGTATCACAAAATATAAAAAAAAACTTTAAAATTACTTAAATCTCACCAATCGCATTAACAATGCCAAAAAGCCAGAAAATAACCAGGATAAGCTTGACTGTGCTGTGAAATTAAATTTTTTATAAATATGAAAATATTAAGTAAATGAACAAAAGGAGGCAGAGAACAATAGATGAGAAGCTAAATGAAATAATAAAAATTAAAAGTAAGAATGACAGCCAGCTGCAGTGGTGCACGCCTGTAATCGCAGCACTCAGGGAGGCAGACACAGGTGGATCTCTGTGAGTTCAAGGCCAATCTGGTCTACATAACGAACTCAAGATAGACAAAGCTACACAGAGAAACCCTGTCACAAAAAAAAAAAAAATCAAAGAAGAAAGAAGGAAGAAAGAAAAGGAGGAGGAGGAGGAGGAGGGAAAATAATATTATGAACAAAATATGAACAAAAAAATGAAAAACAGTAACTGATTAAAATTTTTTGAAAATTAAATTTTCCCCTATAATAAGAAAGTTTATTTTTTACTTTTAATTAATGTATTCGCTTTACAACTCAATCATAGGCTTTAAGACCCACTTTACAACCCACTCCCTTCTCTCCTTCCATTCCCAGCCTCCCTCCCTCTTCCCCCTACATCCCCCCCTACCCCTTAGAAAAGGGGATCCCCTCTACCTGCCCCTCCCAGCACATCAAGTATCATCAGAACTGAGCACATCCTTTCCCTAAGCAGAGCTTAGGGAAAGGCAGCTGCCAGGGGGAAGTGATCGAAGAACACACAACAGAGACAGCCCCAGCTCCCCTTACAAGAGGACCCATATGAAGACCAAGCTGCCCATTGGGTACATATGTTTAGAGGACCCACGACCAGTCCATGCATGGTCCTTGGTTGATGCTTCAGTATCCACAAGCCCCCCTGGGCCCAGGTTAGTTGGCTCTGTTAGTCTTCTTGTGGAGCTCCTGTGCCCCTCTGGGTCCTTCTATCTTTCCTCCCAATCTGTCACAAGGCTCCCTGTGCTCCTCCCAAAGGTTAACTGTGAGTCTCAGCATGTTTCAAGCCTTATGCTTGTACCCACATATCTGTACTGTTCTCAACCTTGGTCATAGAACATTTTGGGGGAAGAACAATTGTTAATACTGATACACATTACTGGTCCAAGTGCAGGAAATAAGTGACTGTCAGCCATAGATAAATAGTCTACACCAACCTCCATCCATCCAAAACCCGGAAGACATCTAGAAAGACTGCTCAGATAGAATGTAAGAGGCAGAAGATGGGGCAGAGAGCTGTGAAACACTGCCGTCTGCAGATGAGATGCTGATGCACACAGCAGCTCACTCGCCTGCACAAGATCAAGTGATTCTACTGTTAGCATGAACAGGACAAGGGCTCAACAGTCGTTCCCACCCCACCCCAGCCAAGGAGCTATTAGCTGAGGATGTTTGCTGAGGACAGGAGATTCACTTTCTTTGGGGATGTAGCCACTGACAGGCAGCCATGGTAACCCGTCAGTGGATGGCCTCACACCCTGTATACAATCAGCAGTAATTGGACTCATCTGGCTACTAATAATAACAATTAAAGGTAGAGGACATGAAATTGGGAGGTGGCCTGGCAGGTAGGTGCCTGGGAAAATCGGACTAGGTAGTAATGGGTGAATACAATCAAAATGCATTGTATGCACATATGGCATCTTCAAAAACTGAAAATATTTCTAAAACTGAATATAATGAAAGGCACAATAAAATAAGTAAAGAAAATTAAATAAATGTATAGGACAAATAAAAATATAAACACAGTAAGGGTTTTTTAAATACAGCAAAGTAAAACTATTGGTAAAATTGTAGTAAAACATGGGGAACACCAAGGGGAAAAAGACAGAGACCGTATGTAAGATGGGGGCAGGTGGTTTATGCTTTTAATTATGGTAGCTTGAAGGCAGAAGCAAGCAGATCTGAGTTTGAGCCCAGCCTTGTCTACAGAGTGAGTTCCAGAACAGCCAAGGCTACACAGAGAAACCTTACCTGGGAGGGAGGCAGAGGGAGTAGAGCCACTTCTGAATTCTCAAAAATTGGAAAGCCAAGCATGGTGGCACACACTTTTAATCCCAGCACTCAGGAGGCAGGGACAGGTAGAACAGCCTGGTCTACAGAGTGAGTTCCACCACAGCAGGGCCTACACAAAGAGAAAGCCTACCTGGAAAACAAACAAACAAACAAAAATCAGAGATTACCAGTTATATGCAAATTGGTGGGAGCCAGTTTAATGTGCGGCTTTTATCTTCTTTATTTTACGCTATTTTTGAACCTATGTTAGATAAGGATCTAATGTCCAACAAAACTATGTTCGGTTTATTAGTTTATTGTGTGTGCCATGTAACTCTACTGGCCCATGTCTTTGCAGCATGTTGGCAAAGTCACGCTTCCTCCCTCCTCAGGTAGAACTCCTTGGGATCGTTAATGTCCTCCTTGTGGGGTTTAACACAGATGCACTGGGAGGGAGGAACTGTTTTCACACACTCCAAATCCCCTAAGTATAGACCCCTTTACTGGAGGGATGTAGCCATGGACATCAAATATTCCAATGGGGGTCTCAGACTTTTCAGAATCTACAGTAAATGGCAGATAGGTGGCCCCAGAGGTTAATCCACCTGCTAACCCCAGGCTTAGAGCTGCCAGACCTGAAAGCTGTTCCCAGGTGATGAGGTTGGCTCCTGGCCAGTGGGGGATGAAGCTCTCCTTTTCTGTGTACTTGACTGCCTAAAGCAAGTCTCCTGCCACCTGAACTTTCAGGCTTGTTGGCATTCTGCCCCCACCTCTCCACAGCCACCTCCTGGGGATGTGTTTCACTGTAGGAACGTGATAGATTAAATTCAGGTTCCCAAACTTGTAGCCGTTCCCTGTTCTCATATCCTTAGCATAAATGAGCTTTAAACAATAGCCTCTCAAGGTGGTTCCCAGACACAACCCTGTGAAGCAATCTAAGTCACGTGGAATAAAAAGATGACTTTCTCACGTACTCTGATACCTCACATTTGACTATGTCCCCTGGAGGGGGGGACCTGGTGGCACTCAGAGGAAGGACAACAGGTTACCAAAAAGAGACTTGATACCCTATGAGCATATACTGGGGGAGGTACTCCCCCTCAGGAACAGTCATAGGGGAGGGGAATAAGGGGAAAATGGGAGGGAGGGAAGAATGGGAGGATACAAGGGATGGGATAACCATTGAGATGTAACAAGAATAAATTAATTTAATTTAATTTAATTTAATTTTTTAAAAAAAGATGGAACTCCTTTCAGCTACGGACACATCACTTAGAAGAATCGCTGTCTCATTAGGACCTGCTTGTGAGGGCTGTGGGCTTGTCATGAGGTCGGGACTGCCACCTGCCCCATCTGGTGAATGAGGGAGGCCTCTGGTTTCCTTCCCGTTGCTTGGGAGCCACGGGGCTGAAGATGTATTGACCTTGGCATCTTTTCAGTCCATTGCTGCCATCCACTCAGCATTTCTCTGCTGTTCTATTACTGCCTTGGTGAGTTTCAGAAGCTCTTGGCCTTGCCTACTTGAGGGAACATTTGTTCTTTCTTATACTACCTTTTCTTGTCTCATATAAAATTATTTTTAGACTTACTTATTTAGTTCTATACAAATGAGTGTTTTGCCTGCTTGTATGTATATGTACTATGTGCGTGCCTGGCACCCACAAAAGAAGGTGCCAGATTCCCTGGGACAGGAGTTATGCATGATTGTCAACTACCACGTAGGTGTTGGTAACTGCACCTGAGTCCTCTACAGAGCAGCAAGTGCACAAACAGTGGCCTTCAAGGTTGTCTGTTTTCTAAAGTCTCAGTTCTGGCATGGAACCATTGTGCTGCATGTGATATTGTTCTTCTTCCTGTGGGACAAGTGACCGATGAGCAACAAATGACCAAGTGAGGTCCAAAGAGACTTTCTTAGAAAACAAGAAGACCATTGCTCTGAAGGACAGCTCCACTCTTCTTATTTGGCTGCTTCCCCTGAAAACACTGGTGTTCTGTGGATCAGTGGGCACGAACACTTTTCCATCCTGCACAGATTCCTGCAATCCCTTTTCTTACCCGAGAAAGTGGGTGGGAAATGTGGGTAAGGCTGTGGCTGACTCGTCATGGCAGATGAACTTAAGAGCTTTAGGCATCAGAGTACCAATGGTGAGTAAATTTCATCAGCCTCAATTCCATCTGAAACTAACAAATGCCAAAACTGTGCATATGTACAAACTTTAGCTAGGAAGGCTGCTAGTCATTCTGTTCCCTGATGTAACTACAAATATTTAATTATCTACAAGCTTGAGCAGCATTTGGGATAGAAATATGGATGGCTGTGTAACGTGGTTCCAACAATCATATCCAGAAATAAATATATGGGTGAGTTAACTCGATGTCTGTGCCTCCCTCCACACACACAAACACAGACACACAGACAGACATATGGTAAGATAAGCTCACTTATTTGCAGTTAAATATTTACATTACCTAAGACAATTTTATCTTCTTGTTATTTTTTTTTCCCCCAGAGAGCCCTAAACTTGTGACTGAAAGACCTCGGTTTCTATGAGTACACATTTATATCCCGAGACCTACAGAGAATACCAAATAGTCTGAACTACCTTTCTCTTCCTCCACCTATGAGCTAGGGAATATAAACATCAAAAGTTGAGAATCCAAAGAAAATCCGTGATTACAGTTCTTCCTTTGGTTTTTGCATGTTAATTGTATTCTTCCCTAGTTGGATAATTTGGATAAAAATTGAGTAAACATTATTATGTCTACATTAAGGCTTGCCTCCTCATCTCACTGTCTTTTTAATTTGATGGTCATTTTAAAGGCATTTGTAGAGTTTGACAAGGCATGGATGACTCTTAATTAGAATAATGTGAACATTCAGACAGAACCCGGTTTTCTAATAAAACAGAATTCAGGCTGAACCTGCTTGAGCGTTTCCCAGATTCGCTGCAGAACAGTGCCATCAAGTGTAGAGTTTGCAGACACAGTGGCAACGTACTGTGTCTCCAAATACATTAATCCAAGTATTTATACTTTTCAATCTTGTGACAGGTTTCAGCAGATAACAAATTTTTTAAACAAAATATTTTGTTTCTGCAGCACCTTACCCTTAATATAAAGTTTAAATATGTCGTCTTAAGGGCAAAATAGTCATGACTGTGGTTCACCTGTTTATTCAGGTTTTGAGTCCTAGTTAATAGAGATGAACGCACACCTGCCGCCCTTCCTGAGTACACTGATTTGTCCTGCTCAATTTTCATTACAAAGAAGCATTCGGCTTTCTGTTTTCAGCTAACTTTAAATTAATTTAAAATAAATGAACAGGCAAGCAAATAAACCCTTTCTTTATCATTTTAAGCAAGCAATCTGTATTATAAATGAACCCACCTTATGTTCCAAAAGACACTGAATGGATTGCCAGCACAAAATCAACAGTCAAAAACTGCATATTGAGTGGCAGTAAAATTAAGCAATAAAAGTCAACCTGTCATTTGAAATGTAACAAAGTGCCTTTTAGAATAGCATCTTTCAACAATGGGCATAGCACCGTTCACAGTGAATGAAGCTTGTATTCTAGCCAACATCAAAGAGCAACAGCAACAAAAAATGCCATGCTTTATTGATTTTTAATATTTCCTTATCTACTGTATTCTTCATTGCTAGTTGTATGGACAAATGTGCACTGGAAATGAACCCTTTTAACCTAACTTGAATTTCTTGACATGAGATTTAAATGAATTTTTCTGATCTTTTACTTTCTATAGCATTGAGATATAGTCTCACATCTCATATGACTCCAGCCCCCACTTATATAAATTTCAATGAATATAACTATAGAAAATTTAAACTATTTAAGGCAATGTTTTTAAATGATATTAAATTGGTGAAAAATAATAATACATCTTCTGTAGGCTATACAAGGAAAGCAGTAGCTGTCTGTACACCCATCTCAATATGCTCCATCTTGTTCACTGGTCCAGATTTTTCACTTTATTTGTTATTTGTGGGGGGCATTGTGGGGGAAGTTGTGGAGGGCAGGGACAAGTTTGGGGGTCACTTCTTGCCTTCCACCTTCACATGGGTTCGCTGGAGCCACCAGGCTTCCACAGCAAGTGTGTTTATCTGCTGAGCCATCTTGTCAGCTCCAGATTCTTCAAGTTTCAATAGTTTTAAGCAAAGTTTCCCAGATCAATAGAGCTCTGGTCAGGGAGTCACATATAAAGAAGAAAGTGGGTCAATTATATATGGAATCTCCTGACTCAGTTTCCAATATTCTTTGTCACAATGCTATAGTCATGGGTGTGTCACTTCCAAAGCCTTCGAGATTCCTACAGACAAGATATACAGAAGTTTCTCTGGACTTAAATGTTGCAGACATCTTAATTTTATTAAGAAGAAAACTAGTGGGAATTAGCAAAAAAAAAATAGAGTAATTAGGATCTGTTACATGATACAATAACACTGTAAAGTAAAAACTGTGCAGGCGAAGCTCAGAGGAATTAGTCGGCATGTGGCAAATTGAAATGTCAGCTAATGTTTCCTCTGGGCAGTCTCACCTACTGTCTGCAGGTGCTCTGAAAGTTGCAAGTTTGCAAAGTTCATTTGAATTCCAGTCTCGTATTTTAAATATTTCATGAAGAGAAAAAAAAAACAGCCTGATAATAATCTGCTTAAATAAGATTAGCACGGAGCCCTAAGGCTTAGCTCTCTGCCAACCTCTTCTCGTACATTTTACTTGAGAGTACAAGAAAATGCATCGCTTCAGGTCAGTTCAAATAGTTTAAACTTGCTCAAGTACATGTTGGATATCTGAGAAGCAGTTTTGTTTTTTTTTAACATAGGTGTATCTGATTTTACTCTGACTTAAAGATCCACAGGATCTTAAAGATCCACAATGGACAAAGCCCAGAACGCCCTGGACTTCCCACCTCGGCTGCCCCCGGGGCGTTGAGTTGGCCTACCCCAACACCTACTCCATCCACGAGCTGCTGGAGCATGTTGAGGAGCCGGTCCTATGGAATCAGATGTCATTACTGAATAGGGCCCCCAACATGGAGCTGCTGCAGCTACAGCCCATTCTGCTTGCCCTGTTGGAAGAGACTGGGCAGTGCTGCTGCTTGCAGGGCTACACACACAAAAGGTCCAACCGGTGAGCCTCGGAGCAGCCAACATTGAGGGCCCAGAGGTGTGGGACAGCCTGGGGTTCACACAGGACCTGCCCCAAGACAACCTACATAGCCACAAGATCGCCCTGACTCTGGGCAACAACGGGATATCCAAGATGGTCCAGTAGTCATGGTGCTTCAGAAACCGGAAACCTTGAACCAGACCAGCCACTTGTAGCAATGAATATTTGCATATAAAGCTGTTTGGGTAAAAAAAATTGTGTGTGTGTGTGTGTGTGTGTGTGTGTGTGTGTGTGTGTGTACCTCGTGACACATTGCATTTCTAATGCCACTACAATGAATGATGGAGGAACTGGTCTGTGCATGCAACAGGCAGCGGAAAGAGACAGAACTAGAGACCCAGTGGTGATGGGTTGGTGTGCTTTCGTAGACTCAGCCCCAGAACCCAGTGCGCAGCTGTACAATCACCTACTTTATTTAGAGATCTTTAACACTTCAACCTCACTTCTAACCCACTGACCAGAGGAACGAAGGAGAGAACATTAACAGGAAAAAAGATCATGGACCTGTTTAGACATAAGTCCTTGGATCAATTCCGCTCTGTGTTGTCAGGATACCAGCAGTCCACTTCAACAGCCAACACCAAACAGCGCACAAATCTGTAAAGATGGCATAATACAGCATAAACGGCAAGGCTCCACCAAGCTCGAGTCAGTAGAAGCCTCCAGAGTACCACGAGAAGGTCTCTGGAACATTTCTCTCTGGCCAGCAAAGCCAATGAAGACCAACGAAGACAAGTGAAAGCCAATGAAGTCCAGCAAAGACCAGCGAAGTGTTGTTTAGCATAGAAATGCCAAAAGTGGACTGGAGAGATGGCTCTGAGGTTAAGAGCACTGGCTGCTCATCTAAAGGTCCTAAGTTCAATTCCCAGCAACCACATGGTGGCTCACAACCGTTTATAATGAGATCTGGTGCCCTCTTCTGGCATGCAGGCATACATGCAGGCAGAACACGGTATACATGATAAATTTTTTTTTTTTTTAAAGAAATACCAAAAGCCTCGTCCCACTGTCCGTGTTCCTTTTTATATTCATTCCAATCAGCACGTGCCCTCTCATGTCTCTGCTCCCAGCAAAACATCACATGTCCTCTCACAAGATGTCTTCCAGAAAAACATCACATGACACAAGTGAGTCTTCAAAAGAATCAGAAACTTCCTCTTCAAATAGCGGGGCTTTTTTTCCCCCCTAGATTGGACCTTCTCAAAAAAGCTCCATGGCGATGCTACCCCCTGAGGCCATATTGGTATCCATGGTTCAGGCTGCTTCCCCAAGCTGTGTCTAAGCCAAAGGTTCATATGGATATCCATGGTCTAGACTGCCACTGGAGACCATGTCAGTGTCTGAGGTCCATGCTACCACTAGAGTCCACGTTAGTGCCCATGGTCGGTGCTGCCGCTGAGGGCCATGTTGGAGTCTGTGGTTCTGCTGCAGCAGGGGGCTGTGTTAATGTCCATGGCCTATGTTACCACCAAAGACCACATGGAGGTCCGTGACACTGCTGTCTGAAGTCATGTGGACATCTCTGATCTGTGCTACCATCTGAAGCCATGTTGATGTGAGTGGTCTGCACTGACACCTGAGGCCATGTTGATGTCAGTAGCCCATGTTACCACCAAAGGCCAAGCAAATGTCTGTGGTCTGTGCTGTCACCTGAAGCCACATTGACATGAGTGGCCTACACTGACCCCTGAGGCCAGGTCGATGTCCATTGGCTGTGCTACCACCGAGGGCCATGTTGGTGTCAGTGGACTGTGTTGCCCTGGATGCTATGTGGATGTCTGTGGCACGTGCTGTTGCCAGAAACCGTGATCCATGCTCCCACTGACTGGAAAGGGCAAGTAAGCTACTTCTGCAGTGGTATCTATGACAGAAGCTACATCACTCCCCCAGTCCCAACTGAATCAACCTCTTTCTTAACATTCTTATGAATATAGTCTGATCAAGCCCAGTAAATTGAAAATCAGTTGCTGCCTCTCTCATGTCCAGTTCATTAACACCAACCTTTCCTTTATTGTCTTCTAGTCCCTGATATTCATGAGGCTCACAGCTGGTAATAATTAAGAGCCTCATATAGCTCGTGAGCCAGTCCATCAAAGAATGACTTATCCTGGATTGTTTCACATTATGCAGCCTTTGTCCGGTGGAGAGATGGGTACTTTTTATTATGTAGTTTTTGTGCTTCCACAGAACGCAAACTGATGTCATTCTGCCCCTGTGTCCCCAGGCTGTGACATGCCCTGTCCTTGTTTGTTTAAAAGTCTTTCCCAGTTTAAGCAGTTCTAATGTTGAGAACCCTGATTGCCTGGTCTCCTGCGATAGGCCATTACTACTGACCCCTCGATCTGCATCAGAGGTCAGAGCCGAGGAGAATCTTCTTCACTATCTGATTCTTACCGTGAGTTTCATGATTTTGGATCCCTAGAAAGTTTCTTTCACACAGTTCTGACTCGGACTCTCTTTCCCTTGCACTTTGCAACCTTTTAAAACACACACACACACACACTTAAATAAGTTTTTAAACATCAAAGCAGTACTTCCAAGCTCCCTCTTATCTTTTCTGCCAAGTCAGAGGCTAACACAACATCTGCATTATTTTCCCCATCGTAAGATTTCCCTTGTGTGGGAAAGTTCCTTCTGGGAGAAACATCTGTGTTGTCCATCTCATCACCCACAGCAGAGACTATGGCCTCGCAGCCTCCTTCCGGTCTCGTCCCATGTGCGCTACCCTTGGTACTCTCAGGGATTCAAACATTCCCAGTCCACCAGCAGTTTTAGGAGCATCCCCACTCTCGTGCTGTGGGCCATGTTCATCAAGGAGGTAAGCCAACCCATGCCAAGTAGAGAAGGTAGCCACCCCAGGGATCCCCACAGGACCCTCCACTTTCTGATGGTCTGGCCTTAGTTACATATGGGAAATTAGAGACAATTCTATAACTTTATAATGTAGGTAGGGGTATAGGTGGAGTGAAGGGCTATGTAAAATACTTTTAATTTTATTTGTATTTTTAAAGCATCGTCACAAATGTTACAACTATGACCCAGTTACTCCAATGTGTTATGCATTGTGCACAAGCAAAATTTGAAGCCCAGAAATAATAAGGGATAGCGCTAAATTCGTGCAGCCAATTATATAATCATCTAGAGCCCGAACTCCCAATGAGATTAGTCTGATTGTGACTATTTCTGATACCTCAAGCCTGGTGGTACAGGAGTGACAGTCTTGCTAAAGAATTAAGGTAAGACTCTTTTCTATTGAAACCTCATAGATGATTTATGTTTGGTTTTTTGTTTGTTTGTTTGTTGCTTTTTGTTTGTTTGTTTGTTTTTACTTTAATCTTTCTGAAGAAAAAAAAAAAGACAGCTGGATTTGTTTTTTTTTTTTTTCTCTTCCAAAATCACTTCTTAAAAATTTGTATCTTCCCAAAAGGTTTGGACTCAAAAGAGAGATGAGGAGGAGATCTGTGAGATACTGTCTTCTGAACATGATACAACAGATGCAAATGCCAATCACAGCAACTATGTTTGTCTACATAAAACTGGCACAAGATGTGGACTGAGGAAGTGCTCCCAAGGTCCCACCCGTAGATGAGGAACTACTTGCATCTGATGGCTGCTAAGGAAGAGTCACTTTGCTTCGAGGTTGCCCATTCTACAGTAAATGGTCCCACGCCCATTCACACAAGGTCAGCACTAGATGGACTCAATGGCAGGAGAACCAACCAGAGAAGAGGAAGGGCAAGGAGGGGAAATTTTCTGAAGTTATGAGTGACATTTCTGCATCTTCTCTGTCTTTCTTACCCTTGAGGCAACAGAATGCAATGTCATCACGTGGCTTTCTCGCATGTTAATACAGGTAAGTGTTTGAAATGGCAGACACTTCTCTAGAAAGTGAGAGGCACCTACTTTGCAATAACTGTGATTTTTTATTATTATTCAAGATTGATCTAAATGAAAGCTCTCTGTCTTTTAGATATTGGGAAAATAAAATGACAGTCTGTCTCTGCAATAAGAGATTATCTTCAATGGGATGCTTACAGAAATTGAAAGGTTGGTACTTCAACCATGAAATAAAGACATCATTATTTAGTTGGTTTAAGAAGGATATGTGTAAGCATGAAATTCAGCTACAATGCTTTTCCTGACATTGTGAGTTACCGAAGTTGACTGCCAAAACTAGTGAGAATCAGCTTCAGAAAAGCTTGTGTGAGGTGGTCTCCTGCAGCCTTGGATATTTCCATCTCAGTGTGTACTTTGCTTAAGCAAGTGAGAATCATTTGTCCCTCCTCGCCCTCCACCCATTTTCTGAGACAGTACTTGCAGATCTACATGTAGGGGTCACCCCCTGAAGCAATGTGAGCTGTGATTGGGACAGTCTATATCCCTCTCAGTGTTTCATTTCTTTTTCTGTCTACAGACATGTCTAGTGGTTATGTAACAGTTCTGTACGCCATGTGGTAAAACTCAAAAGTAAAATAGAACGTGACAGTGCTTCCTAAAAGAGAGTGAATCTATCCTAAGTAATCAATCAACATCGAAATTATTGTAGTGTCAGTACTTGAACTGCTTGCTGAATACACACGATGACTTTTATGAATAACTCTTTCTTCGAAAAGCTATGATGAGGGAGCAAAGGTGTTGCTCTTGTAATATCATTTATTTTCTGCACACTGGGTAAACCACTGATCCATGAGAAAAGGTGTTCTATCATTCTTGATCAGAGCCACTCAACTGGCTTCACTGGCTCATACTTGGCTTTGTATGTGCTTTCTCGTTAGTATTTCACTTCATCCTTTACTTTTCTTTCTTGTAATAGAAATGTGTTTCTGTTTCTGTATGTTCTTGAGTGGATGAATTGATTTCTAAATTAGCCTTCTAATAATAAAAAAAAATTAAGAGTAAGGGACTGTCTGGGTATATACATGGAATATTATCTAGTTATAAGCTTTACTTTCAAAACAGCTTATGGTGCTTTAGTGAAAAGTAAAAGTAGTAAGTAGGTTAGGAAAATTTACCTTTAAACTGTAGAGAGAGAGAAAGGTAATCCAAAATGGTCATTGTAAGTGAATTTAAGGAGAGAAATTAGGAGTCATAACAGTCATGAGATGTAAAATGAGCCTGAAAGGTAAGGCAAATTATGAATAGATTTTTTTAAAAGAATATAAATTGAGAATGCACTAGCTGGGTATGGTAGCGCAAACCTGTAATCCCAGCACTCAGGGAGACGGAGCCTGGTCTACAAAGCTAGTTTAAGACAGCCAAAACTACACAAAGAAACCCTGTCTCAAAAAAAATACTTATAAATTCAGGAAATGGTGTGCTTTATTAAAGAGCTATACGGGGCTGGAGAGATGGCTCAGAAGTTAAGAGCATTGACTGCTCTTCCAGAGGTCCCAGGTTCAACTCCCAGCACCACATGGTGGCTCACAACCATCTATAATGTGATCTAATGCCCTCTTCTGGCCTGCAGGTGTACATGCAGGCAGAGAACTGTATACGTAATAATAAAGAAATAAATCTTTAAAAAAAATAAAGAGCTATACTTGTTTACTGTAAATTTTATCATAATTTTAAAATAATCATCATTAATAAATGTCCATATGTATACAAATAAAAGAGGTAAATAAATTACTTGCATAGAGTTTCTTTTATATATTTGGCTCTTTTACTAATTCTGGTTCTTTAACAATTTATGCATCTGTCAACACTTTCTTTTGTGATCATCATTCAGAGCAGTGAAATTCTGGTAATTAAAAGGTCACACTTGAGACTTACTTTGAAATCTCAAAAGGTACCCTAAAGAAAGCTTTGTGTGGTTTTCATTAGTATCGCTCTGTGGTACAGCTTGAAATCAAGGATGGTGATACCTTCTGGAGTTCTTTTATTGCCCAGGATTGTTTTAGCTATCCTGGGTTTTTTTTTTATTTTTCTGTATGAAGTTGAGAATTGCTCTTTTAAGGTCTATAAAGAATTGTGTTGGTTCTTTATGGGAATTACATTGAATCTTTAGATTGCTTTTGGTAAGATGGCCATTTTTACTATGGTAATCCTAACAATCCAGGGACATGGGAGTCCTTTCCACCTCCTGGTATCTTCTTCAATTTCTTTCTTCAAAGACATGAAGGCTTTGTGGCTATTGTGAAAGGCGTTACTTCCCTAATTTTTTTCTCAACCTGCATAAAGAAGGGCTACTGATTTTTCTGTTGTTGTTAATTTTCTATCTAGCCTCTTTGCTGAATGTGTTTATCAGCTATAGGAGTTCTCTAGAAGAATTTTGGGGGTCACTTGCGTATACTATCATATCATCTGAGCAAAGCAAACTTTGACTTCTTCCTTTCAAGTGTGTATCTCCTTGATCTCCTTTAGTTGTCTTATTACTCTAGCTAGGACTTCATGTGCTACATTGAATAGATACGAAGAGAGTGGGCAGCTTTGTCTTGTCCCTGATTTTAATGAAATTTCTTTAAGTTCCTTTTCATTTAATTTTATGTTGACTACCTGTACTCTGTTTAGACATGAGCCTTGTATCTATCCATGACTTTTAACATGAATTGGTGTTGGTTTCTGTCAAGGCTTTTTTTGTTTGTTTGTTTTGGTTTTGGTTTTTTGTTTTGTTTCATTTTGTTTTGTTTTGTTTTTTCAAGACAGGGTCTCTCTGTGTTAGCCTTAGCTTTCCTTGATTCACTTAGTAGACCAGTCTGGCATCAAACCCACAGCGATCCACCTGCCTCTGCCTCTCGAGTGCTGATATTAAAGGTGTGTGCCACCATGGCTGGCTAGGCTTTTTTATTTTATTATCATAAAGACAGATCAATGGAATTGATTCAAAGACCCAGAAATAAACCTACACACCTATAGACACTTGATCTTTGACAAAGAAGCCAAACTCATACAAAGAAAGCATCTTCAACAAACTGTTCTGGTCTAATTGGATGTCTACATGTGGAAGAATGCAAATCAATCCATATTTATCACCAGGCACAAAATTCAAGTTCAATGGATCAAAGACCTCAACATAAAAGCAGATATAGTAAATCTAATAGAAGAAAACATGGAAAATAGCCTTGAACTCATTGACACAGGAGACAACTTCCTGAACAGAACACCAACAGCTCAGGTTCTAAGATCAACAGTTAATAAATGGGACCTCATGGAACTGAAAAGCTTCTGCAAGGCAAAGGATACTGTCAACAAAATAAAATTGGGAAAACATCTTCACCAACCCTACATCTGACAGAGGGTCAATATCCAAAATGTATAAAGAATTCAACACCATAAACACATAAAGAATTAAAACACCAACATGCCAAATAACTCAATTTAAAAATGGGATACAGAGCTAAACAGAATCCTCAACTAAGGAATCTCTAATAGCCAAAAGCACTTAAAGAAATGCTCAACCTCCCTAGTCATCAGGGAAATGTAAATCAAAACAACTCTCAGATTCCATCTTACACCCATCAGAATGACTAAGATCAAAAACTCAAGTGACAGCTCATGCTGGCGAGGATGTGGAAATAGGGGAACATTCCTTCATTGCTGGTGAGAATGCAAACTTGTGCAACCACTATGGAAATCAATCTGAAGATTTGTCAGAAAATTTGGAGTAGCTCTACCTCAAGACCCAGCAATACCACTCTTGGGCATGTACCCAAAAAATGCTCCACCATACCACAGGGCATTTGCTCAACTATGTTCGTAGCAGCTTTATTCATAATAGCCAGAAACTAGAAGCAATTTAAGGACATACCCATATGTCCCTTAACTGAAGAATGGATAAAGAAACTATGGTACATTTACATAATGAAATTTAAAAATAAAAATAAAGACATCATGCAGTTTGCAGGAAAATGGATGGAACTACAAAAAATTATCCTGAGTGAGGTAAGCCAGACCTAGAAAGATGCACACAGTATGTACTCACTTATAAGCACATATTAGCCACAAATTACAGGATAACCCTGCTACAATCCACAGACTCAAAGAAGATGAGTAACAAGAGGAAATAAAATAGACATCTGAAGTAGATGAAGGGAGAGAACTGGGTAAGAGATGGGGTGGGGAGGAGAACAGGGGTAGGGATCAGATGTAGGGAGGGGCGATTGAGAGAGAGAATGGAAATTGGTGTGGGTGCATCTCTGGGACAAGGGAGGCTCCTAAGAGTCTATAGGGCTGATCCTAGCTGAGACTCCTAGCAGCAAGGTATATGGAGCCTGAAGTTGTCACCTTTTGTAGCCAGATGGGACTTCCAGTGGAGGGAGGGGACACCAAACCACCCATAAAACCTTCAACCCAAAATTTTTCTTTCCTACAAGAAGTGTGGGGATAAAGATGGAGCAGAGATTGAGGGAATGGCAAACCAATGACTAGCCCAACTTGAGACCCAACCCATGTGAAAGAGCCAACCCTTGGTACTATTAATGATACTCTCCTATGGCAGACAGGAACCTAGCATAACTGTGTTTGGAGAGGCTTCATCCAGTAGCTGATGGAAAAAGATGCAGAGACCCATAGCCAAACAATAGGTGGAGTTTGGAGAGTCTTGTGGAAGAGTGAGGGAAAGGATTGAGAGAGCCAGAGGTATCAAAGACACCACAAGAAGACTTAGAGAGTCAACTAACCTGGGCCCATGGGGCTCACAGAGACTGAACCACCAATCAGACAGCATGCACAGGTGGGACCTAGACTCCCTACACATATGTGGCACATGTGCAGTTTGGTCATCTTGTGGGTCCACTAACAATTGACCTCTCTGGCTCTCTTGCCTCCCTTTGGATCCTTTACCCATAGCTGGGGTGTCTTGTGTCCTCAATGGGAGAGGAGTACTTAGTCCTGCTGCAACTTGATGTGTCTGGGTGGGTTGGTACCCATGGGGGGAACTCCCTTCTCACAGAAGGGGGGAGAATGAGGGTGGGACTGGGAGGAGAGAAGGGAAGAGACCTAAATCAGACTGTAAAGTGATTACATTAATTAATTAATGGAAAAGGACAGCTGTGTATGTGTTTGGGTGTTGGTTTTTGGTTTTTGGTTTTGGTTTTGGTTTTGTGTTTTTGTTTTGTTTTGTTTTTTTAGTGGCAAAGGACTCTTCCTCTCTCTCACCTAAGTTTTACTCTTCCTTCCTCTTTGGCTCCTTTAACATATAATGCAGAATGTCACCCTAAAATGGAGGACAGATTTTAAAGTAACCATTTTTTCTAATAGGTGCTGTGATCAGTCTCAGTGTACTCCAGATCAATGAGAGACAGTAACGTTGATCCAAACATTCGCAAACACCCAGGCAAGTTTTCCTTGAAAGCCACATGAACATTTTGAAAATGGGAAGCATATTTGGTTTCATCTCTTTTTATATTCTCTATTGGAAAGCAAAACAATTCTGGTTTGCTCCAATAGAGCAACCCAGTGCATGGAGTTAGTTGTGGAGGCTCTTTTGTTTCCTATCGTATCTATCAAGCCAATGGATGACTTATAGTCATTGTGCGGAAAACTAAACCAAATATGAGAAAAAGTCATGTACAAGTGTGAAAATATATTGAAAGCTCAGTCTTGACTTTTCTTCATCTTTATGGAGCAGGGTGACAAGCGGCACTATGAACATGCCCTGAGTGGTCTCTGTTCCCTTCAGGAAGAGAAGCTGGTGGTTCCCTGGCAGCACTTGCCATCAGAATGCACAGTAGTGGTCATTGTAGATAAAGGAGCCCTGAGCATATTTTACTGCTAAGAGAATATAAAAAGCATAGTTTATATCATATTGATTTTCATGGAAAGTATCATAGTAACCAGAAGATAATGTCTTTCTATTAACTCCTGTTTACTAGAAATATAAACTTATGGCCCTATAATTTCTTAGAGTTACCATGGTGATACAAGTCTTTAGAGAATGTTTGTTGTATTATCTTCTGAATTTACTATCAGAGTCTGTGATTATGCAGTGAAGCTAATATACCTGTCTCATACATTGTATCAGTCAGCATGTGCCTTCATTCAAAAGTGGAATGAATAAGTTGTATCATATACTGAAAGACTTTGGACAAAGTGATTATTTGTCTAAGTTGTAGTGGCAATAGAGTAATGCCTAAAACTGTAGACAGTGCATAGTAGGTTTACTAAAGCCTACACTACATTTCACTTTCCCGGTGACAACAACAGCTTTAAAATGAAACACAGAATTGTGTCTTTTCCCGTTAGAGAAGAAATTGACATTTTAAAATTCAGAAATAGAAGTTATCCCAAGTTTTAAATTGTTCAATATTCCTATTTTCTTAATTGCCAAGAGCTCATCTCTAAGAAAGAGAAAGACCAATTCTCCTATTCATCTACAGACTTATTCATGGAACTGACTCCAGATCCCACTGTATCACTTCAACTGGTCCACAATGTAGCCCATTGTCAGCGATCTGGCAAGAGAAGAGAAGATCCAGATGACAGAGGCCACTCCACACTCTGCACCCAGAATGACCCATTGTTCCTATTATCTGTGCAGCGAGAGACAGGCTGCCCTTGTTCTTGCTCAATTTGTAGTGTGTTAATCTCACTGCTCAATCAAACTTCCATGACTCTGTCCAATCATCTACTGGCCATGCATTTATTATATTTATGTCCAAAACTATTCACACATAAAACATATACAATAGCATCTATTATGGGTGGGACCTTCTTAAAAGATTTGGTGCTAAACATTTCAAATGATAAAATGTCCTTTTTATTTCTTGTTCAGTTTTTTTTTTATTAGAATACAAAGTAATAGTTTGCATTACGGCATTACAATCATTATAATATATATTTTGTTTGTGTTGATCCTTCTTCCCCCAACCCCTCAAATAAATTCTTTCTTTAAAAGAATAAGGAAATGTAATTCCAGACTCCCAGGGGCCCACAGTCAGGTGGTTACGATTTGAGCCAAAGCAGAATGGCTGTCTCCTGGTGTGCTGGCCTTCAGTTTATGATCTTGAGAGCAATCTGTAAATAATTGGTGTGTGAAATTCTCTTAATGTCCTAAATACTCTTATTTAATATTGAGTAACTCAATGTCATTTATGGAGTAGGAAAACTGCCTGGTCACTTGTGTAGGAGGAGTCATGGTATAGTTTTCATTAATTCATGCTTCTTACCAAATCAGCCAAAGTTCAAAGAGAACCAATTATGGAGAAAACAGCACTGTGAGGCAACAGTAGAGGAGATTAAAATTGAAAACAACATTGTGAGACAATAATGGATGAAATTAACATTTATTTGTAAACTTTTGTTTATGATATTTTTGCAGGAGAAACAAATGATGCAATTCTCTATAATATTTCCAAATTGACATCTACAGTATAATTTGATCTTTTTTCTATATAACATTGATGTTTATTTCTGAGAATGTCTTATTTCACAATAGAGGAAGCCAAAAAAATATAAAGGCTTGTGCTGGCTAGTCTTATGTAAATTTGACAAACTAGTATTATCAGAAAGTAAGAAGTTCAATTAAGAAGATGACCCCATCAGATCTGGCTGTAAGACATTTTTTAAATATATTTTATTAATTTATTCATATTACATCTCAATGGTTATCCCATCCCTTGTATCCTCCCATTCCTCCCTCTGTCCCATTTTCACCTTACTCCCCTCTCCTGTGACTGTGACTGAGGGGGACTTCCTCCCCCTGTATATACTCATAGGATATCAAGTCTCTTCTTGGAAGAAGAACATTATGATGGGCAGATCTAGGCCCAGGGGTCCTGCTCAAACTATGGCACCAGCCAAAGACAATAAGTGCAGTAAAATTCAAACCCCTACCCAGATCTAGCTAATGACCAGGACATGGTCAAATATGGGGCACCAGAGTTCATGTGAAAGTCAGTCCCCACTCTCCACTCAACGGCGGAGAATGTCCTGTCTATCGACTAGATCTTTGTAGGAGTTTGAAGTTTACTTCCCATATTGTTCTTGGCTGGTGTCATAGTTTGAGCAAGACCCCTGGGCCCAGATCTGCCCATCATAACATTCTTCTTGTAGGTTTCTAGGACCCTCTGGATCCTTCTATTTCCCCATTCTCCCATGCTTCTCTCACCTAAAGTCCCAATAGGATGTCGTCCCCTCTGACCCACTTTCCTGGTAAGTGAAGACTTTCATGGGACATGCCCCTTGGGCTAGTGTCTAGATGTAAGTGAGTATATACCATTTGACTCTTTCTGCTTCTGGGTGAACTCACTCATTATGAACATTTCTAGTTCAATCCATTTGTCCACAAATTTCGGGAATTCCTTGTTTTTAATAGCTGAGTAGTATTCCATAGTGTAAATGTACCACAGTTTCTTTATCCATTCTTCTACTGAGGGACACTTAGGTTGTTTCCATGTTCTAGCTATTATGAATAAGGCTGCAATGAACATGGTTGAGCATATGTCCCTGTTGTGTGGTGGAGCATTTTCTGGGTATATTCCAAAGAGTGGAATAGCTGGGTCTTGAGGAAGCCCTATTCCCAGTTTTCTGAGAAAACACAAGATAGATTTCCAAAGTGGCTGTACTAGTTTGCATTCCCACCAGCAATGAAGGAGTGTTCCTCTCTCTCTCCACATCCCCGCCAGCATGTGGTGTAACTTGAATTTTTAATTTTGCCATTCTGATGGGTGTAAGATGGAATCTCAGTGTCGTCTTGATTTGCATTTCTCTGATAACTAACAATGCTGAGCATTTCTTTAAGAGTTTCTCAGCCATTTGATATTCCTCTGTTGAGAATTCTCTCTTTAGTTCTGAGCTCCATTTCTTAATTAGGTTATTTGGTTTGATGGTGCTTAATTTCTTGAGTTCTTTATATATTTTAGATATTAGACCTTTGTCAGATGTAGGGTTGGTGAAGATCTTTTCCCAGTCTGTAGGGCTGTCACTTTGTTCTCTTGACAGTGTCTCCTGCCTTACAGAAGCTTCTCAGATTATTTGAACTAACAGTCTCAGGTGAGATATTTGGGAGTTAGTTGTGTGACTGTGTGTGTGTGTGTGTGTGTGTGTGTGTGTGTGTTGCTTTGTTTGTTTTGTAAACGTTTTTGTCTGTTTGTTTTTCTCTCTTCAGTACTCACCCCTGGCCAATGAAGAAGCCTTAAAACTCATTTTCTCTTCCCTTACAACTGAGATACAGTTGAAACAGGCTCTTGGAACTAGATGAATGAGTCTCAACAAGAATTTGACTTGAAAACACTGTCTTTCTGCCCTTCTTAGGGCATGAGTAGCCAGAGAGCTTGCTCACTGAAAACAGCATCATTGGATGGAACCTTTGTAGAAATGCCATTCCTAGTAATGGCAACAAGCAGAGCCTTCATGTCACCATCATCAGTGTCATGGCAGCCCTGGGGTTTCGTGTCTCCTGGGAGTAGCTACAGCATGTTTGCTGCAGTGAGTTCATAGCAAAGCTAAGTGTTGTTACCTGCATGGATTCCAAATGGAACATTCTGGTCTGTTTGTCCTAGTTAATGCCCTTTAATCATTTTCTGTTCTGATTAAACCAGCTACATTGGCTTGCAATGCTGTCCATTAAGACTCTTGCCTGACTTAGCTCCCATGTGCCAGGGATGCTGCCAAGTGTTTCCTAGAGAGTAATCTACTGTGTATTATATACTGAACTTCAGAGGTGCTAAGCTATTTGCCCAAGACCACTCAGTTGCTAAGCTGAGAAGTTGGGATTCAAACTAGATGTGCTTTCAGGCTTAAAGAGAACAACGCTGGATTTTAATTGAGCAGAGAAGGAGGGGGCGAAGGAAGGAAAAAACAAAATGAAAAGAAGGAGGACGAGATGATAAGGAGGGCTTGTCCATGAGCTGAATGTTAATGACTGCTCTCATTACAGCTGGAAATTGAGCGGTTGTAACAGAGATGACAGCAGCCTATAAAAGGGAACATATTTATTATTCGGCCCTTTATAGAAAGGGTTTATTGATCCATAAGCTACAAGTCTAGAAAGAAAAGTTGTGTGACATAGGCTGTATTCCAAATTTTACACACAGGCATGTGCACATGTGAGTGCATGTGTGAGCGCACACACACACGCACACGCACATGCACACACACGCACTCAGCACATTCACACAAACTTTAAATCAAACTTTATTTACAAAACAGTGTCCACCTGGATTAGGTTACAGGAATATACTACAGTCTGCTTGTCTTTACATGTTATTACACATTGAATTTTCTGAAGACCTTCTCATATGTAGATTATGAGCTGGAGCACAGCTCGAGGATTCAGTCGCACTGTTCTTTTTCTGCAAAATTGTGTACTAGCCTACAGTAAAGAAATACAGAGTGTTCAGGTAATGCATTGAAATCCCTGTCTACTAGTTTTTTCTCTTCTGCTTTGGACTGGGCCCTGCCTTTCCCTCTTCACTCTGGCTATGTATGGCTTTTGCCAATTAGCAGATGGCAATTTCAGAATCATGGACTTGTAAAGGTAAAGGTAAAGAAATCACACAACAGGATTGTGTTAAAACTTCACCTTTCTCTTATCAGGAGCAAAATTAATTGTTGGCCGCACATTTCCCAGCAAGATAGACAGGCTCTAAGTGGTCCATTCTTAGGTAAAGGACATATTTATCATCTACATTTTCATCTAATGTTTCTGAATCCTGAAGCACAAAACCACAACTCACCCTTGAACTAAAGCAAAGAAATCATTGCTCACACTTGGTGTTCTTTTCCTTTCTTAAATGGTTCCAATTTTACATTACTTTTGGGGGAGTACATATTGTCACTATTCAAATAATTTGAATAAATTACTCTACTTCCCCTCCCTGCAAAAAAGAAAGAAAGAAAGAAAGAAAGAAATCCCTGTTTAAAGTATACCAGTGATTGATAAATATACAAGGAAACTGATCTCTAGAGACTTGTATTGGTTAGCTTAGGAGATTTAGATAGATGAAAGATAGACAGATAGATAGATAGATAGATAGATAGATAGATAGATAGATAGATATTGATAAAACATTCATCAATATTCTGGCAAGAATTTGGGATAAGATTTCTTGGTCCCTGTAGGTGACTTAAAATGAGACTTTAAGCTTTAACATTTTAAAGTTGAGACTTTGTTACTCTGTTTATATCATAAATGGGGGGATAACAGTTCAGCCACTGTGATCCTTATCTCTAGGGCCTGTTCATAAGGCTTAAAATGAGTAAATTATGTGAGCCTTAGGTAAACCCAGGGACAGTGACTTTTCTTGTGGGGAAAATGTGCTTATATGGTCATAACAGACATCCTTTAAACACTCAATAATGGCTGTCTAACGGAGCACAGAATGGATGGTCCATGACAGTTCTATGTGTCTTGGAAACACCACATGATGATAGGCTACGCACCACTTGAATCTATGAACTTAGATTCAAAAACACAGAAAATAGATTTTGTTCTTTGGAGAGGGATTTTTTGGTTGGTTGGTTGGTTGGTTGGTTGGTTGGTTGGTTTTTCCAGGCAGGGTTTCTCTATGTAGCCCTAGCTCTCTTGGAACTATGTAGACCAGGCTGGCCCAAACTCACAGAGATCCACCTTTCTCTGCCTCCCAAGATTAAAGGCATGAACCACCATGCCTGGTGGACTGGTTCTTATAAGCATTTTAATTACTTGGTTGTAGAACATTTTCTTCTCATTTGTGAAAACCTAATTAGTCATACTAATTTTAAAAATTAAGGAAATATATAGCAAATATTCCAATGACACTGGACCTATCATGTGGCTTCTTTGGACTTCTCAGTCTAGTAAAATTAAGATCAAACAGACAAAACAAGCTATTAGAGCTGCTGGGAGTGGTGGATCTCAATTACTCTGAAGAGAGTATAATAGCTTGTGAACAGGATCAGAGAGGATTCGTGACTTTTTTTTTTTTTTTTTTTTAATGCTCTCATTTGCAGTGATAATGGTTAATGAGCCATTGTAGCAGGCAAAGTCTAATAAGCAGGGCAATTAATTTTTTGGAAAAAGTCTAGTAATATTTCATCTAACTTTTCTAAGCCAAATGAAGAATTAGTTGGGCAAAGGTTAGGGAATCCTGGAATTATTAAGTAGGACAATGATAAAATGGTAAATATCAACCTGGCTTCAGGTTGTGAACAACAGAGCCTCTTGGAGGATTGTAATTTGTTCTATTAAAATATTCTGGATCAAGTATTTGGACTTTTCTGGTTGCCATCTTGAATGGGACACTTTTCTAGGTTGAATTTAGTTATGGTTTTTAAAATATCTGAGTGGCACATAGGTAAAATGTCCTGGTCCCTTTTGTATAACATTTCAGGTCTTCTTGGCTTAATTCTTATTTGTTTTTTTTTTTTTTGTTTGCTTGTTTGTTTGTTTTTTACAGTAATAAATACCATGTGATCATCAGCCAACTACAGGAAGGTGAAACCTAAGTTATCCTCAAGTTATTTAGCCTAGAGCTTCTTTAGGGCACTTATCAGACACCAACCCAGGACTTGAGTATGACTATCCTAGAGGTACAAAATTGTTCATCCCTCATAGGACAATTTTTGAATTATGAAGTGTGGATGATGATAAATAAATGCCTTCTGAGTGAGTTCCCTGGAGAGAGAACTTCAGGCATGTTTCCTACACATCCTGCATCCTGTGGGTAGAGTTCTAGCTCCTCGGAGAGGTGATTAACTCAGCACAGTACTGTCATGCTAATTTTGCCTGTTTCCTTTCTTGAGTCCAGCAATCATCATCCCTGATTTCTGGATAGAAACTCTTGCTTCACAGAGTAATATGATGGAAATTTAGGCTAAGACATTCAGAAAGAAAAATACTCACATTTCACCATGGGATTGTCAAGAATGAGTGAATTTTTGATTACTTGGTCCACCGGTCATCAAATCTGTACAGAAGAGGAAGTTCTAATCTCTTGGATGCCCTAAGACTAAAAGAATATATATTATCTAGGGTGGGTGCCTGTGAGTGTCTTGTGAGGCACAAAGAAGCTCTAGGCCCTAAAACAGAACAACTTGAGTGACTTTTAAGTTCCATCCTCCTGGAATTGGTTGAAGTGATTTAACGAGGGAGAGCCATCATGGGTAAAAGTACTAAGAAAGTTGTGTATTGTGCTTTAGTATACAGCGTTATGAACTATATTCTAGGCTGGTATGTCAATTCTACAAAGTTAGGAATTAAATGATCCATTCAAAATGATAGTTAGATAAGTGATACCACTTTTCTTTAAATTTCTAGTGTATTAAAGCAAATCTGACTTCAGTTGATGTTTCTGGTATCTTTGCCGTTTGCAGAAGAAAAAAAAAGAAAATTTGATGAATTATAATAACATCTAACAGTAACTCTAATCATTAGTCTAAATTTAGTTTTCTTTTTGTCAATTATTGGTCCTTAAGGAGAAATCCAAACAGATGAATAACAAGATATAAGTACCACAGTGGCTTTTATGTGGGTTATGTTTTTATTTTATCTTCAAAACATAAACACTTTTGGCAATAAATTTGCAGCTAAACTTTTTCTTGTCTAAAATATACTATCTTCTAAAGACTGTCCACATGTGTGTTATCACTGGCAGCAGTGATAAAAAAAAATGGCTTTAAAACTATGAACATTATACCTTAACTAGAACCTTAACAAATAAGCTACTTAACCTTTTGGCACTTAAAAAAGTAAGTCAAGACAAAATAGCTCTCTGTTCCGAGGACCAGAACCATTCTGGTCTATGGTTCTGTGTTATCTTGACAAACTGTTAATTTCTTCCATTTCTGAAGATCTCTTGAAATACTGCAATCTCTCAATTAATTATTTAGATTTTAGTGGTTCTAGTTATATAAATAAATTCTGTCCTTTTTGCTTCCTGAAGTAGATGGGAATAAAAGGAACCAAGTATCAGAAGAGGAGGACAGGAGACAGCTGAAAGGACACTGAAAGTGTTCCACATGCAAATACATCCCAGATACTCTCCATTGGCCAGCACTGGCCACCAGACCAATCCCATGGGAGACATCACTTACGGATATTCCCATGGGGAAATCTTGACCCATCCATGGAGATGCCAGTGGTGCTCCAGTGGCATTCCAAGTCTGATCATTCCCACCATGTGCGTTGGACAAGTTTTCTCTGCAATCTGCTTGACCTGGTTTCCTGAATTCCCACTTGAACTTCACATTCGCACCTTTTTGCATACTGGTTAACAAGTCTATATACACAGTAGACACAACTCTACTACACAGAAAAACTTGCTTCTAGATAAGTGTGAAGACAACCTGTTCTTCTTTACCCATAGAAGAGCAGCTGAACATGCAGGTGGCATTTAAGTCATCAAACGTCTGCCATTCTCAGTGCTTTACATTGCTGTAACATGCAACCGTAAACCAAGAAGATTAAAAAAAAATTAAAATTAAATTGATTCCTTAGCTATGTTACAGGTGCAGTAAAAATCACCACTTAAAGATGGAGATCAGGGTGACAATGCTGTTTATAGTCACCCAGTCTCCAAATAACACGCTTTTGTGATCTAAGAGACTGCAAATGAAAACATGGGGAAATACTCAGACTATCAGCTTTTTCTCTGGGCAATGATATGTGGCTTATTTCCAATGAGAAATATAGAGATGTAGAAATATTTCATAGACATAACTAATGACCATCACAACTCTCTTATGAGCTGACCTTCACCATCCAGAAGATAGAGTGTGTCGGATGCCATAAGTTTCTGACCTACACCCTCTGACTGGATATTCTGAGCTTGCCTTTTCAGTCTTTTCTTCTAGAACAGTTTCCAGTAGCATCTGTATATTTGGTAGGTCTCTAGCACTTGTCTTATCTAAATTAGTTTTATTTACCCCCTAGATGCTCCCTTTGAAAACACAGATATCTGTAAGCCATAGAGAAATACCACATCACCCATAGCCAATCCTGATTGAGATTCCTAGTCTACAAAAAAGCACTTTAAGTCCTTGACTATACAAAATAATCATTCTACAGCAAATTAAGAAAGAGGTGGCATTGTAATCAGCTTTGAAAAAACCTGGACCATATAAACATATAAAGAAAAAAAGATCAAATTATCTTAACATGTAGCTTAAAATGATTAAAATACATTTAATCTAAAAAAAAAATAAGTAATTTAGAGGAGAGGAGGGAGGGGGCTATGACCAGGATGCAAAGTGAAAAATAATTTCATTAATAAAAAATAATAATTAGAAAGGTATGAGAGATACCAGAAAGGAATATATGCATAAATTTTTACTTTTATTATGCACCTACTTCTTTAAAAGATAAACATGGATAAAGTGTAAATATATAGAAAGCACTCCATCAAAATGAAATTTCTGAAAGAAATTACTTACTCTATTTGAATATGATTATGTAGGGATAATAGAGTCATAAGAAGGCACCAAAAATTTAACATTGTAACTAATTATTTAAAGGAATCTGTAGAAATTTGTTGTGAATTCCTACTTATTACAGAAGTCCCTCCATGTCTTATTTATCAGATGTTACAAAAATCAGCAAAATCTAATTGTTTTATTTGAGGCTCTGCTCAATTTTTTGCTGTTTGGAAAACTTAGTTTAACCTTCTGTGCCTCATTATGTCATCTTGGGAGAACACAGAGATAAGTGGGATAAATGTTCTCTTTCAGACATAAATCAAAAGGGTTTTTTTTGTTTTCTTTTTTAAATAGATTTACTTAATTGTATGTATGTGACTTTTGCCTACATACGTCTGTGTCCCACATGCATGGCTGGTGCCTGCAAAGGCCAGAGAAGGTTGTCAGATGCCCAGGAACTGGATTTATAGATGGTTTTAACCCCCGGTGGGTGCTGGAAATCAAAGCCAGGCGCTCTGGAGGAACAACCAATACTCCCAACCACTAAGCCATCTCTCCAATCCCAGAAGCGTTTTCTTCTTTACAATAAATCTGCTTATAGAACAGTCTAGAAATTAAGATCAGAATAGAATCCTCCTTTAGCTATGCTGCTGATATTTGGAGTTTAGCCTGCCACCCAACCTTCGGCATAATGGTCCTGCTCAGACATTAGAGGTGGTGGCTACAGAAAGTTCAGGAATTACTGTTTGTAAATATAAAGACCCTTTCTCTTTTCTCCATAAGCCTTCCAGGGGCATCCACTGTCTACTTGAGTTACCATAGTATGAAGTAATAACTTTAAATTAAGGGTCAGTTTATGCTGGTGAGAGGTGGTAGCAAGGTGTCTCTCAGTCCACTGACATCCTAACACTAGGAGACAATGATGGGGGAAAGTGAAACTGACTGAGAAATCTGTCTTATACTCCTTTACTCTGAGTGTGCTCAAGTAGACAAGACATCTGTAAAATCACTTGGGTCAGATAAGAACAAAATTTCTAGGCTACATAGGGCCATCAGTTTGCAGTATGAGGCCTTCGTTTCCTCCTGTAATAAGATATTATTAGGTGATAATGTCTTAATTTTTTAACCCTATGATTTAAGAAGAAAAAAAGCCTTGGAAATAAATAAAAAT
The DNA here is from genome assembly GCF_903995435.1 of Acomys russatus. Lineage (NCBI taxonomy): Eukaryota > Metazoa > Chordata > Mammalia > Rodentia > Muridae > Acomys > Acomys russatus. The sequence goes on from NC_067156.1 coordinate 65,714,158, forward strand.
ATCACATGCCAAAATTAACAAAATCTAAAGACTATACCCATTAATGAACTTGTGTGCAGTTAGAACTGGCAACTGACAAGTAGCATGAATGTTCCAAGAAGCTTTGTCTCTGTGTGCTCTGACACATCTTCTAGGTTTGGAAGAGGTCCTCACTATTTAATTTGAAATAGGCAAAGAGACTAATTTTTAAGTTGGAAGAACAATTTTGAGATTCATATGAGAAAGGAGAAGATAGTAATGTGATGATTTTTAAAGTGAAATAAAATCTTAGTGCATAGTAATAACACCTTTAGCTTTAGAGGATGTCTTAGTCAGTGTCCTGTTGCTGTGAAGAGACACCATGACGACAGCAACTCTTACAAAGGAAAACATTTGACTGGGGCTGCCTTCCAGTTTTGTTATCGTCATGATGGAAAGCATGGTGCTGGAGAAGCTGAGTGTTCCACAGGCAGCAGAAGGAGACTGTGTGCCACACTGGCCATGGCTTGAGCATAGGAGACCTCAAAGCCCACCCCCACAGTAACACATTTCCTCCAACAAGGTCACCCCTACTCCAATAAGGCCATACCCCCTAATAGTACCACTCCCAATAAGCCAAGTGTTCAAACACATGAGTCTACACCACTATAGATAAGGACATGAAAGAAAGAAAGAAAGAAAGAAAGAAAGAAAGAAAGAAAGAAAGAAAGAAAGAAAGAAAGAAAGAAAGAAAGAAAGAGAGAGAAAGAAAGAAAGAGATAAATTAATTCTTTTTTTTTCTGCCAATTGTTTTTTTTTTTTATTAATTTATTCTTGTTACATCTCAATGTTTATCCCATCCCTTGTATCCTCCCATTCCTCCCCCCCCCCCATTTTCCCATTATTCCCCTCCCCTATGACTGTTCCTGAGGGGGATCACCTCCCCCTATATATTCTCATAGGGTATCAAGTCTCTTCTTGGCTACTTGCTGTCCTTCCTCTGAGTGCCACCAGGTCTCCCCCTCCAGGGGACATGGTCAAATGTGAGGCACCATAGTACGTGAGAAAGTCATATCACCCTCTCCACTCAACTGTGGAGAATATTCTGACCATTGGCTAGATCTGGGTAGGGGTTTAAAGTTTACCTCCTATATTGTCCTTGGCTGGTGCCTTAGTTTGAGCGGGACCCCTGGGCCCAAATCTGCCTATCATATTGTTCTACTTGTAGATTTCTAGGACCCTCTGGATCCTTTTATTTTGCTGTTCTCCCATGTGTCTCTCATCTAGAGTCCCAATAGGATGCCTTCCCCTCTGTCCCAGTTTCCTGGTAAGTGAAGGCTTTTGTGGGACATGCCCCTTGGGCTAGTATGCAGATATAAGTGAGTATATACCAATAAATTAATTCTTAATTAATTAATAAAACACTGAAAAGGTGACTTCAAGTGACTTAGGCCTAAAACCTAGAAGGTGAGCATTACCATTGTAGCCAAAAAATATATTACCCTATTACTCATGAAACACTATGACATATAAAATATTTCATGTCAAAACATGATTTTTCTCTTCCCTTTTCTCCCTCCAAACCTTCCCATGTACTCCCTTGCTATCTTCCAAATTCATTTTATGGCATCTTTTTCTTTAGTTGTTTTTTTTTTTTTTTTTTTTTTTTTTATTGTTGACGGTAGTGGTGGTGTGTGTACATAAACACAGCCTGCTTAATCTGTGCAATGTTTCCTGTATGTATATGTTTTGGGGGCTGACAGTTATGACACTGGATAATCAACTGTGTGTTCCCCCATAGGTGACACTGTTTCTCACACTCTCAGGATTCCCTAGTTCCCTGCGGTTCTTGGTCTAGGGTCCTGAGCTTCCCCCGGTCCACATTAGCATGTCTATTGGAGTTGTCCTTCTTCAGGTCGTATTTTAGGCAGCAATGGTGGTGAGGCCTCACAGGTGTATCTTCTGACATTTTTAGAAGATATAATCTCAAAGCAAACTCTGGTTCTTCCAGCTCTTAAAATCTTTCCTCCCCATCTTCTCAGTGACCTCTGCATGCCAGGTGCAGGATTGTGTTGTACATGTTGGGACTAGCTCCACAGCTCTGCATTTTGATGGATTACAGTCTTCTGTAATGGTCCCCATCAGTGCTACCTTGAATAAAACTTTCCCACTGCTTATACAGTGTGCTTAAATATTGTAAACTTGTATGTACTTTTATCTATAAATGGACTTTAAGTTCTGGCCCCAAGCTACATTTACTATTTTAAAAAACGAATTCACAGGAGCAGAGGAAAACTGCAGAGTTTTAGTTATCCTCAAGTTACATTTCCCTACAGTTAAGAGGCAAGGAGACACAACCCCAGTTATCTTGAAACAAGTAAGGTTTGCTCTCTGAGCAAAGGATGACAAGGCCGCGTCTTCAAGGCAGTTTGACAAGCATCTGCTTCTTCTGCGAAGAGGCAGCCATTTAATGAGAAAATGGCCCCAATGAGCAAGTCTAGAAAAGCTAAATGTCAGCAAACTTAGATTATAACTAAATCAGAAATATAAATAAATTTTCTTTTTATTTCTATTTATTTCTAGAAGGAAGCAGTTATTGAAGAACCTATGTGAAAATCATTCTTGAGTAACACGAAGGCAGACCCTCCAAGCTTAATCTTTTATTTCTATGCAACTTAATATCTCTTAGTAGCCCTATTATTATATACTTTCAAATTATATTTTAATTAATGTTGAAGATTATTCATTTTTTTATCCTCTTCATGGTGAGTGAGGTTTACCACATGAGTACTGAGAGGTCCTGAAAACAGTTAACATTTAGAGAAAAGTTTGTCATCTTTAAGAGGTGCACACAAGAGCCTAGACTGTGGGCAAACAGTGGGAGTAATTGCCTGGCCACTGTTGTGCATAATAGGAAATTCATCTGAGGCAGAAATGGAGGCCAACCAGGAGCTTTTTCAAGAAAGGGAGATGCGGCAGCAGCCTGTGTATTAACCTGATTAGCAAGTGAGCTGGATAAATGAAATGATCGTGTAGAGGAGATGGCTAGGCCAGAACAAAAAGAGAGCACACGTTCTAGCTTTGCTGAAGAGTCCTTCCTGAAATCTAAGAACTGGAATCCCTAGGAAGCACCAGAGAGTGGGAAGGAAGAGAACTAATGTGAACGGGATGGAGGCTCAGGAGTTTGCATTGTTTACTCATTCTCAGGGGGGAAAGTTCATTGTGCATAAATACCACAATGCTGTTAAAGGCTTTACAACTTTAGAGAGCAAATAGTGAAACAAATGAGCAAATGGTCAAGGGTTTTTTAAAAATCTGTTCGCCGGGTGGTGGTGTTACACACCTTTAATCCCAGCACTCGGGAGGCAGAGGCAGACGGATCTCTGTGAGTTCAAGGCCAGCCTGGTCTACAAAGTGAGTCCAGGACAGCCAAGGCTACACAGAGAAACCCTGTCTTGAAAAACCAGGAAAAAAAATCTGTTCACAAGCAATAATGAAGAGCATCGTGCATGAGACACTATTGTTCAATTGTTAATTGAAACCTAAGTGTCAAGGCTTAGGTATCTCCCTGGGAGCTTTGTTCAAGGAGGCCCTAGAGATCCCCAGAATGTAAAAGCTGTTGCCACAGTTACTGGTTGTATTCTAGAACTCAATGGTAAGACTCTATTGCTGAAGATGTTGCACACATTGGTTGCAGGACTTAGAAAAATAAAGCTAGAACTGGGCCTGCATTGTCCCCTCCCTGGGAGTTGGCTCCTGTAGTGCCAAAAGTTTCTACTAAGAATGCTGGGGAGGATTAAGCCGTAAAGTCAAACTCAGCTGTAAACCCTTCACGCGTCATAATGAAAGTGGTAGTGGTTATGGCTAAACCAACTTTCTAAGTGGACATAAAGCCTGCTTCACAGGGGGAAGCTCGCATCTGATACATGGAACTTACACGAAAGCCTATGGCTGAGGCAGTCATAGGCCCCAGTGGAAAGCCACCGTTATGATATCATTGAATGTACGTCATGCTCTTATCAAACTGGATATTAGCTGTTACGTCAACGATATCCAAGCTACGATCTATAGAACCACAGAGGGTATGGGGTAAGAGATTAGAGATAGATCTTCTTAGGAAAGGGAAATGGAGTAGATAATTATGGATGGACGGACGGACAGATGGATGGATGAATGGATGGGTGGATGCGAGCAGCTAGAATTGGAGGATGAAGGGAAAAGGGGAAGGGTTGAGAAGGAATACAGGGAGAGACTGCTAAAATTAAGGGGCATTTGAGGGGCAGTATGGAAACCTAATACAGTGTGTGTGTGTGTGTGTGTGTGTGTGTGTGTGTGTGTGTGTGTATTTATATGAAGGTGATCTGAATGAAATCACCAAATAATGAAGAAGACAGAGTCCCAGCTAGCCATCTCTTGTCACCAAAAGATGCTTTCAGTACTGAGATTGAGTTATATCTAACTGATTCATTGACCAAAAGGGAGGAACCCATGGGAATCCTCAAACAACCCAGGCTGTTGCCAAGTCAGTAAGTTGCTCTCCATAGACAGACAGCAAGGCCTCATTGTTGAGGACAACACCTATTCAACTCATTGAACATGAAGAAGTCAAGCTGATGCCCAGATAGAGCCTCCACCCCTGTGTTCTAGTGTCTTTGGTACAGGAACGTTCTCTGCATGCCACCAAAGGAAAAACACAAGCACCAAACCAGCCACAACCCTTTGATCTACAATGGTGTCCTGCCTGCAAGATATGCTAGGGCAAAGATGGCACAAAGGTTGTAGGAGTAACCAGCCAATATCTGACTTGACTTAAGGCCCACTCCACAAGATGGAACCCATACCTGACACTGCTTAGGTGAACAAGAACTGGAGACTAGATAGCCAAGGGACCTGGGGTAAACCCAAATACTACTAGTCTGAAAAAAAATTAGTATTAAAATGTCTCCCATTGACATTCTGCTATACTTATAGACCAGCAGTGCCTTATTTAGCCATCATCAGAGAAGCTTCCTCCTACAGTAGATAGGAACAAATACAGAGACCCACAGCCAGACATTACACAGATAGTGATAAACCTAGAACACTCAGCTCTAATTGGGATAGCGCCATCAAATCCCTCCCCTCAACTCTGTGGAAGAAGAGTCAAAGTGTAAGAGCCAAAAGGAATGGAGAACACCAAGAGAACAAGGCCTTATAAACCAACATGAACAAAGCTCATATGAACTTAGAAAGACTGAGGCAGCATGCACAGGGCCTACGTGGGTCTACACAGCTCCTCTGCATATATATTATGGTTTCCAGTTTAGTGTTTTTATAAGATTCCTGCATGTGCAAATCAGTGAGTATCTGATTCTTGTGCCTTCTCTTGGGCTCTTTTCCTTCAGTTGGTTTGTCCTGTGCAACTTCAATGTAATGGTATTGGTTTTAATTATCTTATTATATTTATTTTGTTATATTTTAATGCTATCTCTTAGAAGCCTGTTCTTTTCTACTAATCATCAGAAATGGGTGGGTCTAGATGGGAGGAGAGATGAGGAGGAACCAGGAGGAGGAGACTGAAAGGGAAAATGTTTTCTGAACATTTGTGCTTGGACCCAGAGCACTGTCCCTCCATCCTCAATTCATCATAGCAAAAGAAAATTTTCTTTCCAGTGAACGCTATGTAATAAAGACATATAACCTTCAATGATGCTCCTGAGAACTAGTGAGCTGGTTACTGTTGCAGTGGCACCGTGGCCTGATGCTTAGCTACAGATAGATATCTGCATCACCCCCTTTAAGACTCAGGAAATTGAAGAAGGGGTCCAAAAGAATCTAAGAGCTGAAGGAGGAAATGAAATGTTGCGCCATGTTCCTCTGAATTGCAACACTCATGAGCCCCAGGCTATAAACAAAAGGCCATGTGCCCAGAACAGAAACTTGAAAGGTTTCTGAGGACCCCACATTGCAGTATAAAAAGGGGCAAATAGTTGCTGGAGCTGGAAACTCTAGCCAGCCACCCCCAAGCAAAGCTTCATAAAGCTCTCCTGGACTGCTGTTTTCACGCCATGTTTGGGTGTGCTTGCTGATGATGGAGCTGCTTTTGTGTCATCCCTGCTCCTTGTGAGAAACCCCTTTCCCATACTTCTTTTAGTAACCCCAGGAAAAAATCCATCAGCTCACTGAGTTGGGCATCAATGCAGTGGTCACATTGGTGTGTTGAGGGTTTCTTTTCTGGGGTGAGTAGAGGTGTGTGTGTGTGTGTGTGTGTGTGTGTGTGTGTGTGTGTGTGTGTGTGTTGAGTCTTTCCAGGAAAAGTCTGTTACCTTTCCTTATATCCACAGTAAAATGTAGGTCTCCTCATTCTCTCATCAATGAAGCTTTTTTTTTTTTTTTGAGGCAGACAGAAGCCACTACAGAAATCTGCAACCAGTCAAATGCCTAGGACAGCAGACCATGTCCACACAGCCCAGTTGCTACATCTACAATGCAACATCTACCCCTAAAGCTCAACAAGCATCACAGGAGAGGAGCAGGACGTCTGCTTCCAGATAGTGTCTTCTACACATATACGGCAGAGAAACTGCTGCTGTGCAAGTTATCTTGACGTTATTGTTGCCTAAATAAAACACAGTGACAAAAACCAGTTGACATGCCAGAGTGACTGAGGGAAATCTCACAAGGCCCCACCCCTAGATGACCACTGCACACCACGGATAATTGAGGGACAATTGTCGTCACAAGGGATGGTCCCAGTCTCAGGAGAGTTTACTGTTGCTGAAATCCTGGGTCACAAGTTTAACATAATAACTTGTCTCTGCTTCAAACGGTGATGGAAAAACTTACATCAGCAGTCCTCCACCCTTTGAAAGTCAAATGACCCTTTCACTGGGGTCACCTAAGACCAGCAAAAAACACATATTTACACTACAATTCACAACAACAGCAATTACAGTTATGCATTATGTAACAGAGGCGTTACAGTTATGAAGTAGCAATGGAAAATAATTTTATGATTGTGGGTCACCACAACATGAAGAAATATATTAAAGAGGTGCAGCATTAGGAAGGTTGAGAACCACTGCTTTGAACAGTGATCTTGAGTATTAATTATAGACATGGTCTAAAAGGCACATGAACAATTACATGAAAAGAGAGAGAGAGTACTTTACAAATGAACATTTGTAATGTAAGTCAGAAAATCCTGTTTTGTGTGTCATAAGGATGATTGAAAATTTTTATAACTTATTCACATTACATCCCAATTGTTATCCTTGTTCTTATCTTCCCGTTCCCACTCTGTCTCCCTCTTCTGCCCTATTCCCCTAGAACTATGATGGGGGAGGGGCCTTCCTACCCGACTGTCTGGCCACAGCCTATCAGGTCTCATCAGGGTAGCCTGCATCCTCTTCCTCTGTGTGCCAACAAGGCCATCTTGACAAGGGGCAGTGACCAAATTGTGGGCACCAGAGTGCATGTCAGAGGTTCAGCAGCAGCAGTCCCCCTCCCCCTCCCCCTCCCCCAGGTGGAGAAGCAGCTGTCCATCTGCAGTATCTGAACAGGGGGTCTTGGCTCTCTGCATACCAACCAAATAATCCAATTAAAAAATGGGATACGGAGCTAAAAAGATCATTCTCAACAGAGGAAAACGGAATGGCCGAGAAACAGCTAAAGAGAGACTCAACATCCTTAGCCATCAGGGAAATGCAAATCAAAAGGGAAATACAAATCAAAATAACTCCAAGATTCCATTTTACACGTATCCAAATGGCTAACATTAAAAACTCAAGCTGCACAGCACATGCTGGCAAGGATGTGGAGAAAAGGGAACATTCCTCCATTGCTGGTGGGAGACAGATTTATACAACCACTTTAGAAATCAACCTAGTGCTTTCTCGGGAAATTGGGAATAGTGCTACCTCAAGACCCAGCTATATCACTCCTAGGCATATACCCAAAAAATGCTCCACCATACAACAAGGGCATTTGCTCAACTATATTCATAACAGCTTTATTTGTAATAGCCAGGATCTGGAAACAACCTAGATGTCCCTCAACCGAAGAATAGATAAAGAAACTGTGGTACATTTACACAATGGAATACTACTCAGCTATTAAAAACAAGGAAATCTTGAAATTTGCAGGCAAATGGATGGAACTAGAAACTATCATTCTGAGTGAGGTAACCCAGACCCAGAAAGACATGCATAGTATATACTCACTTATAAGTGGATGTTAGCCCAAAGTAGATGCCCTCTGAGAGACTCCATCCAGCAGGGAATTGGGAGAGATACTGGGACTCGAAGCAGGACTCTGGGCAGAGTGCTGAGAGTTTGAGAGTTGTAGGGAAGAGTGGGAGGATGGAAGGTCCGAAAGGGAGCGGGAGCTCCTCAGGAAGACCATCAAGGCCTGCGGATCTGGATACACGAGGACCAGCACAAGCATCAACCAATGATTGACATTTTTTGACAAATCCCCAAGTCCCAGAAAAGCCTGATATAACTCAAGAAATGCCATAAAGTTTTAAACCCAGTTTTTGTCCAAAGAGTTTAAATAGCATGGGATTGCATCTGTTCCTGGGCATTGTTTTTAAATTGTCCATAATAATCTTTTCCTTTGGCAGAGAATTTTGTGATTTGGAATTATAATAGAATAGAACACAAAGAAGCTGAAGGTTTTCATTTGTTTTGGGTTTAGTTTGTTTTGGTTTTTGGACAACTTGGAGTTTTGTTTTGTTTGTTTGCTTTTGTTTATTTGAAGGCAAAGATAGAAAAATAGATTAGAGCAAGGTTTGGTTCTAAATTTATAATTTGGCTCTAAGTTAAATAAATTTTGGTTCTACAGAATTCATCTTTATTTTTGGCATAATTTTTTAAAAATAGAATTTGCTTATAAATATCATATGTCTATCAATATGTTTATATATTTGAGTGTTTTGCCTGCATGTACATATATATGCCACATGTGTGCCTGGTGCCTGTGGAGGCCACAAGAGAGCACCAGATCTCCTGGAACTGGAGTGACAGTTGTGAGACATGACATGCATCCAAAATTGTGGCCTCTACAGGAAAAACAAGCCATCTTTCCAGTCTGAAGGAGAAATAAACCTGTTTTTGTTAAGATCCCAAGTGTGGGATTGGAATGGTCTTGCGAGAACAGGTGATATTAATCCACTAGAATACAAACCACCTCATGCAAGAGCTTAATTGTTGCCAGCTGAAAAGATCCTGTGACCAGACTCTGGGAGGAGATATATAAATGAGCCAGAAACAAGAGGTGGAGCTTTTGGAGACTTGGGATAGTTTTGGCTGTTCAACGCTGTACTTCAAGATGCTCCTAGAGGGAACCACTTGAGGGAAAGCATGGTCTGTGTCACTTGCTTTCATGTTGCTGTGATAAAATGTCCCACAAGACAGGCAATCTAAAAGAAGAGGACTTCATTTTGACTTATTGTTGCAGTAATATAGTCTGTCATTCGTAGGAAGGCCTGGATGGCGTCATGAGTATTAAGCCACTGGTCAAAGTGAGTCCACAGTCAGGAAACAGGAAGTGATTTTTATGACAGTTTTCACGCAGTCTGGAATCCCATCCCATGGATTGGTGCTATCCGTATTTAAGATGAGTCTTTCGACTTCAATTAACTTAATCAAGAGAAACCCCTCAAAGGCGAGCCCAGAGATGTGTCTCCGTGGGATTATGCATCACTGTACAGTTTCTAAACTCGTGGTCATCTGACAGTATACACTACCCAACTCCAAAAGTCCCCATGTCCTGAGCAACTCCAACTATGTTCAAAACCCTAAGTGTGCCTCTTCTAAAATTTGAGCAATCTCTTAAGAGTGAGCTCCTATAACACCAAAAAAAAAAAAAAAAAAAATTACATATTTTCAGCGTAAGAATAGCACAAATTAAACATTCTCATTCAAAGAGGGGGATGGTAGCACAACAAGGAAATATCTGGCCAAAGCCAGACAAAAACGTGGCGGAGCAAACACAAGTCTTTCAGGAGCTCCTAGTGCTGTCACCTGTGCTCCAAAGGACTTGGCCCAGCCCTGTTCTCCTGCCTGTAGCAAACACTCTGCTTCTCCAGGCCTGGCTACACTCCAACCCTGAAGCTTTCTTGGGAAAATGTCCCAGGATCTAGTCCCTCAGAAACCCTCCATTCGCCATTGCTTTGTAGACTTCATCTCCATAGCTTCTTGAATTAGCTGGGCATCGCCAGGACCCCTTTCAAGGCATTCCAGTCTGGGACTCCAGTTTACGGAGTGGCGCCACTCACACTGATGACTGTGTCTTCACAATTAGCCTAATCTAGAAAAACCCTCACAGCTACACCCAGGGATTTGTTTCTATAGCGATTCTAAGTCCCACCAATCTGGCAAGTAACATAGACCACAACGTAAGGGTAACATTTTCCTCAAAACTTTAGTTCACACTGCTTTGTGTTAAGCACTCCTGGAATAACACATACAGCACTAGGAATGTGGGTCACTAATACACTTATTTTATATGTGTATACAGATACATGGATTTTTTTTTTTTAAAGTAATCTACTCAGATACTCACAATGCTGGCTTTACCAGTGTTGGAAAAGATTTGGGATTTTGACTCCTGAGAAGTATTGTCCCACGCATGGTTTATGCAGAACACAACAAAAGAATGTAGTGGTGTTATGGGGGGTAGGGAGGGGGGGCTAAGGATCTGAACCAGGGGTTTGGGAGGCCCACAAAGCACTCTTGCCCTCAGCTAACCGCGGTTAATGGTGAGGATATAACTGTGAGTATGGGTATAGAGAAGGTAAATTTTATAGTTTTCTGTTTGTTTGTTTGTTTGTTTGTTTATTATAATTTGGGGAATGGGAGCATGCCATAATATGCTCTGTGGAAGTCAGAGGACAACCCTCAGAAGTTTATTCTGTCCTTCCATAATGTGGGCTCAGGAGATCAAACTCAGGTCGTCAGGCACCTGTACCTGCTGAATCATCTCATTGACCCAGAATCCTACAGCTTTGACAGTACAATCTCGCATCCTATGTACTGTGTGTGTGTGTGTGTGTGTGTCATTGTTTTGTGTAGTTGTGTCTAAGACCCTTGAGATGTTGCAGTGGAATATTACAATATGACAAGGTCCATCTATCAAGCAACTATGAACAGTATTTGCCCATATTCATGGTGCTCATTTTTCCTTTAAGTTGATCTGTCATTTAGTGTTATGTAGACGCAAGTTAAAGTATCACTTGACTTAACTTAAGCATCTTTGATGACAAAAACACCCCTATCTAACTTCAGCTATTGAAAAATTGCCCCCTCCAAAATGCCATTTTCCACTTTAAGGAAAGCATTGTTCTAAGATTTTGTTTAAGCAACCCATCTCTCTAGTTTCTTTATTAGAATTTGTATGTGTACGTTTGTGTATTTGCCTGCATGAGTTTATGTGCACCACATGCGTGCAGGAGCCCAGATTCCAGGACCGGCAGACTCTCTGGAGCTGGAGTTGAAGGCGGCTGTCAGGTACCATGTGGGTGCTGGGAACCAAATCTTGGGCCTTTGAGGAAAAGAACGTGTGAGAGCCAAAGTATGTTTTAAGGTGTAATCACTGTGCCTAACAGATCATGAGACAAAAATACCCCTCACCTGTCAGCCCTTTGCCCAAGAACACATACTTCCTAAAATGCTGGAGATATTGGTTATGGGAGATAATAAGCCTCGTGTTTTCACGTTCCTAAACAAGGGTTTTTTGTTTGTTTGTTTGTTTTTGTTTTTGACCAACTACAAAAGATGTGCTTGGCCACATGTGGTCAGGAGGTACGTAGGCAGGGAACATGTCAGAATGTATACTTGCCCTGATTGAACCTGATTGGGAAATATGGTGAATTATGGGTTTTGCCTTTTTAAGACTCTGCAAAACATGACTCAGGGGCATTCTCTGGATAGCCAGGGATGGAACTGGCCTGAGTCCATCTACCTGGCCAGTATTTAATTAAAGCTTGCTTCAAATTTGGCTTTAAATTGTGGTAGTGGTCTTACTCTCAACCAGGTGGAATTTAATTCCCAGCACCCACAAGTTGCCTCATGTGCATCCATAACTCCAGTTCCAGAAGACCTAATACCCTCTTCTGATGTTTGTGGGCACCAGAGGCACACACGGTGCATATACATGAAGTCAGAACTGTTCGGTTGGCATCTCAGTTGCCCTCCCCTCCCCCACATGGCCCAGTAAATCCAACTCCTTCCTCCAACCCCGCCCCTTGGGAGGAAAGCCTCCACATTCCTGGCTTTCCTGAGGACTACCCCAACCCCCTCACCTGGAGCCACCAGCTCTCCAAGCCCAGCAGATGGCAGACACAATACCTCATTTCCCACCTGCAATCCTTAAAAACCCCACCCACCATAATCGAGGTGTGAGCTCTGCTGAACTCACCTGGGAGCCTCAGTTGACAAATAAACCTGCACTTTTTTATACTTTTAGTCTGGCTCTGATTGGCTTGTTTCGTCAGCAGAGATAACCTGCCAAAATAAAATCACACACATAAAAATAAAATGAATAAATCTTTTTTAAGGTAAAAATAAAAGAGCAGCCATGTTGCAGACAGTCCAGAGTATCCGAACCAGGACAGAAAGAAATAGCTGTGAATGGTGAAGTAAGGCATCCTAGCCTGTTCTCAAGTGGGGTATAGGTAAGCAGGTGGTGAGAAGACATGTGAAATAGATGAGAAAATAAAACTGTATCTCCTACTGCTGAAATTCTTTGATGACAACTTTTTCCTCCATTTGTTTATTTATTTCATCACTTTACAGCTGGACCACAGCCCCCTCCCTCCTCTCCTCTCAGCCCCACCCTTATATCTTCCCTACTCCACTACCCCTTCTTCTTAGGGAAGGGGAGCCCCCTTCCCTCCCCCCACCCTCCACGCCGGGTACCAACCCACCCTGGTACATCAAGTCAAAGTAGCACTAAGCACATTCTCTCCCACTGAGGCCAGACAAGGCAATTTTTATAAAAATTTTTTTCCTTTAACTCTGCCATCATAAATACAGGATTAATAATAACAAAGGCAGCTAATGATCTCAGAGTAAAAGCTGGGAAGTGAAGGAGGGTGCAGCAGACCAGAGAATTCCTCCTCTACCAAAAGTCACAGCTGTTACTCAGATGCAGCTGCCTAAGTGTTTGAACAGCAGAGCCGACGGTGCCACTTTCATCTTACAGAAGCCAGAGATGCGAAGTACGGGACACAAAGCATTGAAAATTAGCCCTAGTTTTCAAAAGGCACTTTGTAGAACAACGTAGTGTGTAAGCTTATCAAAAGCTGCCTGGCAATTGATCCTGAGATGTCAGTTTTCAGCTCCTACCTGGACTCATAAGGTAACCGAAAGCACACAAACTCTCACCAGACTTTATTATGAAATCTAAACATAGATTAGTTCTAAGAACACATAGTATTATCACTTAAGGGCAGAAGAAGTGTGGACTCTTCAGTTTGTAGAATCATATCTTCACATCAAAGTCAAATAATACAGTCATTTTCTGTGGACTCAGAGCGCCAGTTGGTCCCACCACAGGAACACAGTGCAGAGATTCTACTCCCTGATGACTTATGACCACCTGGGGGTTCCTGTGAGCTTCATGTAAGCCAATGACATTTTAATTACCTTGATTCATTGGCAAAGAACTAAAGGCAATTGTACCTTCCAGGCAAAGCTGCACTCATGTAAACTCAGACAGGCTTTCTTGACGAGTGCCTTAATTAAGATGTGGATTTGCATTTTGAAGAACTCTCCTATCCAGCTGTCTGTTAACATATATGAGAGCCAGGCATCTTCAGTTATCGTTAGATATTTAATAAAAAGTCACAAACCAAGAGATTAATTTGTTTTCTTTTCAAGTATTCCTCTGTGTTTAACACAAATAGATATACAGACCGTTAACCTAATAGTAAAAAGTTAAATAAGAGTCTGACTTCTTACCAATAGCTACCTACTTTAATTATTTTACATTCTTAATATCTGTATTAAAATAAACTTTGTCCTGATAAATGTATAATTCTGTTTTCAAACATAACAGACTACCACTTCAGAACCGATGAGTCTTTTTGCATAATGTGAGTAAGAAGCCCAAATGCAGGCTGGGGTTATATGAGGAGCATTGTTCCTAGCAGTGCCGAGGTTGCTGACACCAGCCTGTGCCCTGCCCTAAATCACTTCAGATTGTGCAAAACAGCAGGTTCTTAGAACGTGCCATTCCCTGAGGGAACACATCTCACATGCAGCTTCTTATTCCATTCTGAGCATCCAGAATGACTTTGTACCTCAGTGGACCTGTGAACGGCACATGGAAGTATTAAAATCGTATCAGGAAAACCAGGCCCTTGGACACTTCCGATCGAGGAAAGAGTGTAACTCCTCCACCTGGACTACGTACAATTACACGAGGTGACAATGGTTCTCATCCACCTACCATCTGACTGCAAGGTGTGTGGTCAAGAGCCAGGCCAGCAGAAAAGTCTGCACTGTCACAGAGGCATCACTCATCTTCATCCCAGCTGTAAACACAACCTACCTGAACTGTCTGTTGATCCCATTTACCTGTGTGGAAATGTCTATTCCAACTCTAGGAGCTAACCACTGATTCTGCTGCCTAGCTAAAGCCAGCAGACAGGGCTGTATTGTCTGAGTTTCTATGTCTAGGTTGAGGTCATTATCTCGTCAATATAGTCTCTATTTGTGTTCTTGTCAGCTTCCCTCCTTCTTATGAACTCTACTGTAACTCCTTAACCCTTCATAACTATTCTGTAACTTTCGTGTGTGTGTGTGTGTGTGTGTGTGTGTGTGTATCTGTGTTCACCTTTCTTAGGTGAAAATAATTGATGTGCTGCTAAAATTACTAAGAAGAAAAAAACTCCAGTAAAAACTTATTTTTAAAAAAAGTTAAAAATTATAAACTCGTAGAGCTGAAGAGATGGATCCATGGTCAAGTGCAGTGTAGAATTGTAAGATACCCTTAGTGGATTGTTCCTTTAATGAGTATGGAGTACCTTCCTTATCTTTTCTGGCTAGTTTTGATTTTGAAATTTAGTTTATTAGATATTTTATTCAATGTTATAATGGTTATACCCACTTTTTTCTTTGTCTTATTTGCTTGGAATACTTTTTTTTTTTTTATCCTTTTACCCAAGATGATACCTACCATTGGTGGTGAGGTATGTTTCATGGAGGAAACAAAACAACAGATCCTGTTTGCTAATCCAATCTGATAGTCTGTCTCTTTAGTGAGAAACTGAAACACTTAATATTAAGAGTTATGTGGAAGACAGGCATGGTAGACGATGCCTGTAATCCCAGCACTCTAGGAGGCAGAGGCAGGTGAATTGCTATGAGTTCAACGCCAACCTGATCTATAAATGGAGTCCAGGACAGCCATGGCTACACAGAGAAACCCTGTCTCAAAAGATAAAGAAAGAAAGAAAGAAGAAAAGAAAAGAGTTATTTGGGAAGAATGAGTATTAATCCCTGTTGTTTTGTTGCTTTGTGATGTTCTCTTGAAGTCTTTTAATTAACCATTCTGGGGCTGGAGAGATGGCTCAGCCATTAAAGGCTAGGCTCACAACCAAAAATATAATTAACCATTCTGCTATTGCTTATTTATTCCCTATAGGCTCTTGGGTGTCTTTATTCTTCTTTCCAGATGAAAATATTATACTTATTCTTTCCCAGTAAGAATATGAGATAATTGCCCTTATTACTTCGCTCCACGTGGGGAAACTGAAAAGGCAACTTGCCTTGCTCAAAATTCTGCAGCAGAAATGCTCAACACATCTCTTGCTTGCTTCAGTTGTCTTAATCTCTATGCCACTTATTCCTTCCCACTCAGTCCCCAACTACTCGGTTCCTTGCAATTGTGTGGGTTTTTTTTTTTCACTTTGGTTTGCTAAGGAGCAGATGTCACTACGACATTTTTCATACATATGTATCGCTGTACTTTGTGTTCCCCTATCCCTCTCTCAAGCACACGAGTCCCCTCAGCTTTCATGGCACACACATACACTCACACAGGCAAGTGTTGGATAGATGGACAGATAGATGGACATCACATATTCCCTAGTCATGCATCTGTTAATGGGCATCTAAGATGAATCCCTGTCATAGCGCTCTGAATAGTAGTACAGCAACAAATGTGGATAAGGCAGTGTCTTGGAGTGTGTTGAATTAGAGTGCTTTGGGTATCTATTCAAGGAGTAGTCAAACTGGACCATGATGGCATTGTTGGCACATTAATATGACAAAGCCAGTAGTTTGGATGCTCTTCTACATGGGATGATGCTCTTGCCTTGTTGGTCGTTACTTTCTCCTAAAGACTTGTCGCTCACTGAGTAAGAATGAAATCTTACTGTTTACTTTGCTAGAGAAGAAAGAAAAGTCTCAAATAACTGTCAGGTACCAGGCGTATTTAAGTAATTATGGTTTGGCTTGAATGACTATTTCTTTATGACCTTTAAGTTGAGCCTCTAGGTGACTCTGTGGTTAGCGAGGTCTTTTCTTCCTCTATAATTTTTTATACACCAACCAAAATTCAATAAAAAATATTTTTCTTTTAGACAGAAGGTATTTGTCCTTTTGATCCTGTGTTTCTCCAGCAATTCATGAACAAACAGTATCTACTACTTCTTTTTTCAGGTTCTTGGATTGAACTCATAATCTTTTATGTGCTATACTTGGGCTCTAACACTTGTAGTGTTGTTGTTATAAAAAATATCGCAACTTTTTCTTAATTAAATTTTATCTCCATTGCTAAAATTAGACTTCTGACATGAAGAGATAAATATCCTTGTTGACATTTCCTTCAGCATTAAAAAGAATATTCTTCATTGTTTATGCAAATAATGATTAAAAAAATGAAAATCTGTAGACTAGAAAATCATTTTAGGCCAATTTTTTTTTAACTTTGTCATGGTTCTTTGTAAATGTCACACCATGTATTCCAATTGCACTCATCTCTCCCTCCCCTCATACCTGCCCTTCACACTTGCAACAGAAAAAAAAATCTTGTTATAGAAGCTGTAGTGTGTCACAGTGTGTCTCACAGTATACCCTTTTGTCAACACTTTTTTGCTTGTAAATGTTCATTGCAGTGACTAATTGGTGTGGTATGAGGCCTCTGGCTTCTACTATTCTATCAATACCAGAACCTGTAATGAGAATTTTGGTTTCTTTAAACCAAACCAGTTATGTTATGTTATGTGACTATGTTTTTGTTTTGGTTCCAGGTGTGGAATGTGGGCCTGTTTCAGACAGTCCATAGCAGCTGACTGCAATGTGTCTCGTGCTCTGGCACGTGATTTTTGCCAGCTGCAGATAGTTTATATTTGGAATTCTGGGGAATCTTGATAAAGTATAAATTGGAGAGCTCTGAGAGGACCTGTGGCAGCTGCTGCTCTCCCTGATGCTGCCCACCGCTGCTGCTGGTTCATCCCGCTGCTGTGTTTGCTGGACTGCTGGGTATCCTGACTCCAAAGATTGGACTTGCACCAAGGAACTACATCCCTAAACAGAGAAGTAGTCTAAAGAGATACACACTGCCCCTTTCCCTCCTAACCTTCTTTCCCTCCTACCTAGTAGGAAGGGCCTAGGGTGGACAAGGGCTGGAAGGGAATTAGAGGTATAAGAACCACAATAGAATAGATATAAATGCACACCAGTAGGACTCTCACTGGGACTCTTCTCAGACCCCCTGCTGTTGCCCTATGTCATAGATATCCTGTAGTTTTGGGTCTGTAGGGCAGCCCCTTCATGCACTCCAGCAGTTCATCCGTGGGATATATATTGGAGTGGGCCAGCTCAAAGCCCTGGATCTGCATGTGAGAGGAATCTGAGCTGGTCAACCCACAGGTGGAGAGCTGGCCCCAGGGTCATAAGAATAGGGGAACTGGCCATGACCCTCACCAGCAACAGCATCACAAGGGCAGCAGGGTAGAGCTGCCCCTGATTGGGGGATTGCAAGTGAGCTGGCCTCAACGGTATGAGAAAGGCAGATATTTTTAGTGGGTTCTGTTAACTCATCTGAAGCTAGTCTCTTCTTGTATGGTGCAAACTCTCAAGTTTTTGCCTTTTGGGAGGAACCTTGGAAACTGAGATCATAGACCTCAACAGATAATAGGAATGTTTTTGTTTTTTTAAGTATGGCAAACTGTGACAGCTTTTTCATTTACATCAAGCAGTCTCTTCATCACACAATTTCTGCAAGTGAAAATGGCTGTTAATGAGTTAACACTCATTGTGGGTGACGGCCGGAACAGGGTCTGTTTGCAAAGAGAAATGTCTATGTCTAGTAACCTTTCAAGGTTGCAGCTACGTTTTCAATCTTTGACATTTTCAGGAACTCGTAAACCACACCATTACCAACAGCAATCCAGCTACAGACGCTGATGGAAGCTGTTTCCGCTTTTTTTTTTTTTTTTTTTTTTTAAGAAAGGCCAAATGAGTTCAAGATTACTCATTTTCAAAAATAACTTGTTGCTTCTTTATATTGCAGAATAATTCATATTGTTCATGGAAATTTTAATAAATGGAAAAATAAACACAACTGTAACCCCACTGTCATGAGATAACAAAATGGTAATGTTTTATGTTTGCTGGGGCAGAGACCACAGTGCACCTCCTTCTGAATGTCCCATGGGTTTGAGCTCATAGACTGAGACTCTGTGATCCATGGTAGCTAAAACTAAACATAACACACACAAACAGGGTGCTCATTCCTGGGATCTGCTTCATATATCTTACCTCACCTTTTTGTTTGTTTGTTTGTTTTGTTTTTCGAGACAGGGTTTCTCTGTGTAGCCTTGGCTGTCCTGGACTCACTTTGTAGACCAGGCTGGCCTCGAACTCACAGAGATCCGCCGGCCTCTGCCTCCTGAGTGCTGGGATTAAAGGAATGCGCCACCACGCCCGGCTCTTACCTCACCTTTTCAATGATGGCCTACACAGCAGTAGAGAGTCAAAGAAAACTGCAGGATTCTGTCAGCGTTCCAAAGTAATGAGCTCAGTAAAGAAAGAGTTTGTAAGCCAAAGCCCTGACTTTGACAAAACGCCAACGTAAAAGTGGTCCACAAACAGGATACAATTAACTTTTTCCTAATGTGGAACTTGATTACGTTCTCTGATGCCTAAAACCAGCAGGGACTCATCACACATAAAAATTAGTATTTTGTGTCTTAACAAGTTCAGCCTGAGCCTTTCTGCATCTCATGGTTGCATTTAATGACTCCATTCACAGATTTTAAGGGTGACTGTTCCATGTATCATTTCTGCCACGTCTAAGAGCAATCTTCTTCAAATGTAATTATACGACTTGGACTATTGCCTCTTTCTTCACTGCCAACCGGTGCTGTGCTGGCTAATTTTATGTCAACTTGACACAAAGCTGAAGTCATTTTGGGGGAAAGAGAACTGTTGATAAAATGTGCCACCAAATTGGTCTGTGGACAAGCTTGTGATACATTTTCTTGACTGGTGATTGATATACTCAGTTGGAGTGGTGACACCGCTGTGCAGGTGGTCCTGGGTGGTACGAGCTGCCAAGCTAAGCACTGTTCCCCATGGCCTCTGCATCAGTTCCTGTCTCCAGGTCCCTGCTCTGCCTGAGTTCCTGCCTAGCTTCCCTGGGTGATGTATTTTTAAAATGGAAGATGAAATAAACCCTTTCCTCTCCCAAGTTACTGTTGGTCATGGTGTTTCATCACAGCAGGGGCTATCTCTGAAATGGACTCTGAAGCCCTCTTGTTCATCACTCCCCCTGGTGGGGATGCCTTGCCAGGCCACAGAGTACCCAGGCAGTCCAGATGAGGCTGGGATAAGATGATAGGGGAGATGGGCTCCCCATTTCTGAGGACTAGGGGAGGGTGGAGGGTGGAGCCAGGAGGAGACGAAGGAGGGGGCTACAATAGGGCTGTAAAATGAATAATATTTTTAATTCTAAAAAAGAAAAAAAAAGATTCTCTATATAGGTTCATAGTGAACACTTTTATTTACTTCACAAATAATGGCTCTGTGGTCATTATGTCCACACTCTGAGAATCTGGAGATGAAGTAATAAATAAAACAAAGATAATGTTGGCATGTTCTTACAATCAGGCTGAGGGATAGAAAGAATCATGCCTACATCATATGTCAGGTGGCGATTTATGCCATAGGAAAAATTAAGTGGATCATGGAGCTATGGGGGTGAGAGTGTCTGTTCTCTGCAATGTGGTGGAAGAAGAGTCCCCTGAGGAACAGCGGGTGACTTTTCTCTATATGACAGCCGGAGAGAGTTTCTCATTTACAAGAGAATCAAAAGATGCATGGGACATGACATGTGCGTATCTGGAACAAAGAGTCTTCCAGGCCTCACCAACAACAGATTTAAAAATCCAGATGGAACAGAGATGGATAAGGAAAAGAAGTGGCCCTGTGGCTGATTTAAAAAAAAAAAAAAGAAAGAAAAAAATGAAGGTCAGCAAAGCAGCAGCCGGAGAGGGCAGCAGCGGCACGTCGCATGAGATTATAAAAGGACTGGGGAAAAGAGGACAAATTTAGGATTAACTCTGAGCTGAGATAAGAAGCCATCAGAAGTCTTAGGGGAAATTATGGGTTTTAGCTAACATATTTTAAAAGATTCGCATTCGCCACTGAGGGGGAAGGAGCATTAGGAGAGTGGATCATCAGAATGAGGCCCAAGGCACTAAAACTAGTGATGGTGGAAAAGTTTTAACTGCCAGTGTTTGATAAAGCCAACAAGATTTGCAGACGGTTGGATGAGGATAACAAAGAAGAAAGGATGAGTGTGGCAGGAAGCTTGGCATGGGGGTGGGATGTTAACTCAAGTAACTGATAAGGTGGAGTTTCCAATTACTACAGTGAGAAAGAAAGTGGAAAGGTAAAGTCAAGGTCATTGGTATTAGGGATGTAAATATATACACATTTAACTTAACATATCAGGTAGGTGTCCAAGTTGATATGTAATAGGCGTGTGGGTGTATGACTCTGAGTAGGATGGGAGGACAGCAGTTGGAAAGTTCAGGTCTGTCATCCTCAAGCGGACAGTATGTTCAGGTTATACATGACTGAAAGTGACAGAAGAGAAACTTCACTGAAACAAAAGAATTAGGGCTTGAATGGTCTTTCATGGAGTCCGAGGATGAGTGGTCCACCATTGTCAGAGAGCTACGCTCCTTCTGTTTGCTCTGTTCTGCTGTTTTCACTATGTGATCTTTACCTCAGCATTCCCTGGCTGCCTGGGCTGTTACCATCTGTCTCCATGCACAACAACTGGAAGAGGAAAGGGAAAGAAATGATGTTCTTCGTCCAGCTAGGATCACCATCTGAAAACTGCGTGTGATGCCTCTGATTACAGCCCACGGACAGAAGTGAGGCATTTAGACATCCAGGACACAAAGGGGCTGTGAAATGAAGCGTTCACTTCATAGAGAAATCCACGTGGGAGCTAAAAACTGACATTCCTCCTACTAGTAGTCATTTAAAATGTTGTGTCACAGACAGTGTCTACATCATGAGGTCATCTGAACGTAGTAAAAGAAAGATCAGCTCAGGGCTGGAGAAATGGCTCAGAGGTTACGAGCACTGACTGTTCTTCCAGAGGTCTTGAGTTCAAATGCCAGCAACCACATGGTAGCTCACAACCATCTATAATGTGATCTGATGCCCTCTTCTGGCCTACAGGTGTACATGTATACTTAATAAATAAATAAATAAATAAATAAATCTTAAAAAAAGAAAGAAAGAAAGATAAGCTCATATGTGCCTGGAACAGAGGTATTTCTCTTGCCCCAGCCTTACTGCAAAGGTCAAAATTGTGTTTTGCTCTCAAATGAGTATTGCTGTGGAAGAGCCTTCCTAAACCCAGTGGCAGAATTACTACTCTTTTACTTTACTTATGCATGTTTGAATTTGCAAGTTTTTATCTGAACGGTGGTTTGTTAGGTTTTTTCCCTATCAGTTTCCCTTTCTGAGGACCTTGGGTCAGTTTCATTTTCTGTGCTCATTAAAGAATTAAAAGTCAGGAAGTCAGTCATAGTCACAAAATGCAAACAAGTATAATTAAAAGTTTAGGAAATCACACACACACACACCACTCAACACAAGTTGTGAGTGGCTTCGAAAACTGAAATCCATTTTTCCCTTGAGGGATGGGGCTTTTAAGTAATTTTAGTAGCCCTCAGAAAGGTCCCCCTACCTTAGTTTTGGATTGGTGAGCATACACACACACACACACACACACACTCACCAGTGGGTTGTGAGAAGTCATGTCCAGGACCTGCCTAGGACATGTCCAACCAAGTAGGACAGAAGAGGGCCCACCAGGGAAGAAGGAAGCCTACCAAGCCTTTGTCCATAGTGAATAAGAACCCAGAAGTTCACCTTTTTGTGGTTTGTTTATGTGTTTATGGCCTCATCTCTAGCCCAGCAACTTGAAGATGTTATCTGACTCCTGTATTTGCTCACACACATCCCACCCAGTCACTTTAACTGCTATTTAGGGATTGTCATAACACTATCTCTGGCTATTTCCTGCTGACAAGATGAGCAACATGGAAACGGACAGCCATCATAATGCCTCAGGAGAGGGTTATGTAACGAGCCAAGGTCGAACTTGGTAGATGAGAAAGCCAAGGACAACCACCTGGTGGTGTCATGTCCCCTTAGTGTGTACACAGCAGTGAGAAAGCACCTGAATCACACAGAAAGGGGAACTGCTATGACCCATTACTACTAAAATCATAGTTTGAAAAAAACAAAAAGGAAGGAAGGAAGGGGTAGGGAGGGAGAGCGAAGGAGAAAGAGAAAGGAGAGGACAGTTGGGGCAGTTTTTCCTTTACTAAAAGAGAACAAGCAAGAAAACCACCCTAAGAGCCCTTTCCTGTTTTCTTTCAGGAATCAATGAGGCTGACAATATCTGCCACCATTGCCCACTGCAACCTGTGCACTGTGAAGAAGGCCAGTGGTTTGTCTCAGGAGCTGGAAGAGCCTCTCATCCGCTGGTCTCAGCGCAGCAGGCAGCTACTGGATTTCTTTTATCACAATCCTGGGGCAAACATCCAGAGATAAGGTTAGTGGGGAGAGTTCGTCAACATCGTGGTTGATATGTCTTGTTTAATAATGTGAAACGTCTTTGGCTAGTTGGCTGAACTGTGCAGCAGAGTGCTGCAGAGGAGATGGAACATTGAGAAACCTCCCGTGACAAGTCAGTGAGAGCGACAGTATCATTAGCCTATACATTGCAGTAATATATGCTTCTTCCCATATGCCAAACATAATTCTTGGTAGGACACCAAGGACCTTTGTGAAATCTGAATCCCATTCTTCCTTAGGGTAGAGCCAGTTACAATTTCTAATTGATTTTCTGGAAGGAGTTGTGGTACCACTGGGCTTTATTCTACATGATTGCCCAGCAATGTCCAATGGATGCAATGGAAGCACTTTGGGGTTTTTGTTGTTGTTTTGGGGGGTTGGTTTTTGTTTGGTTGGTTGGTTTGGAGGTGTTTTTTTGGGGGGGCTGTCAAGACTGAGTTTCTCCATGTAGCACTATCCTGGACTTGCTTTGTAGGCCGGGCTGGCCTCAAACTCACAGTGATCCACCTGCCTCTGCCTCTCAAGTGCTGGGATTACAGGCATGCACCACCACTCCTGGCTGCAACATGGGTACTTTGAATAGTTTCTCTTAACCCTGTGAGTTTGTTGGTTGGCTCATCCAATCATACAACATTGGTGATCAGGCCACAAGATACCTCATGACAATAGTGCAAGGCCATTTTCTAGAGAGAAGATGCACCAGCGGTGGTGAGAACGTTGCTAGACTTAGCTTCAGCATTTAGGAAGGTGGGTCAACTCAGATCCCATTTGAATTAGGATATTAAGCTTACCTTGTTGAGCCTGGACACACGTTCTTTCCAGGTTGTACAGGGGTATATTCCTGGAAGACCTTCTCTGTGGGCCCTATCTAGTCTCTTAATCTTACATTTTCATTAGTCAGGATATTTAGCCCCTCCCTTACCCTTGAGATAATGAGCCAACTTTATCTCCTGTCTTAGATGGAGAGGCCTTTTCTAATGAGTATATGTCTTCCAAGACCTCCCATTCTAATTGTCCTACAATCTGTAGGTCTGAACCAATTTCCCACAAGCAGGTCCCTTCGGTCATGAGAAGGGGCCACAAGTATTGAGGGGGGGGGCACAGTCTATGGTTTCTCAGGCTGAGTTTTTGCATATCTGCTGGAAGAACTGTGTTTGTTACAGGGCTAAGGCTTGGGCACAGTGAGAGGAGAAGTGATGAGTCCAGAAGCAGGGAACATCCCAGCAAAGGGTTAGAGTTACAGAAACTATTCCCAGGTAAGCAAAATCAGGTGTGCCAGAGGGGATCCCAGATTTGTCCAGCCCACGAGGTAGGCTGGTTCTAGAGAGCTTGTGGACATAATGTTAATGTCTGATATGCATCCCCTGTGAGAGGGTCATTAGACCCCAAAGAGGTCATGACCCACAGATTGAGAACCTCTGCTCTAAAGAAGATTTGATTTTCTTGGGACACAGCAAAGATTCCTTCCAGAGGATGAGAGGTCTTCTTGGTTTCAAAGTTAACTATCATTTCCCCCTCTGCCATTGGGTCTTCCCTGTCTGGCATCCAGGACAGGCATTTG
Source organism: Acomys russatus (assembly GCF_903995435.1). Lineage (NCBI taxonomy): Eukaryota > Metazoa > Chordata > Mammalia > Rodentia > Muridae > Acomys > Acomys russatus. The sequence goes on from NC_067156.1 coordinate 65,738,776, forward strand.
AGGGAGCAAAGAGACTGCATCTGGGAGCCTCAGAATTTCTTAGAAGTGCTTTATGGAGTCCCAGCTGCAGTGAAGAGGTCTCTTTCTTTCCATATTGACAGATGGATGTGGAGGATGGGGACAGTATAAACAGGGTCTGTATAGATTCTGACTCTTGTTTCTGGGCTATCGATCCAGGGCTTGTGTTGGGAGCCATCAACTCTGCTAGCTAGGCACTTGAGTTTCCAGGTATTGGTCCTGATGTGAGAACATAAAAGTTAGTGACTGCTGCATACCCCACACATCGGATTCCTTCTTTTTTTTTTTTTTTTTTTTTTTTTTTTGGTTTTGGTTTTTGTTTTTGTTTGTTTGTTTTTTGAGACAAGGTCTCTCTGTGTAGCCTTGGTTGTCCTAGACTCGCTTTGTAGACCAGACTGGCCTCGAACTCACAGTGATCCGCCTGCCTCTGCCTCCCGAGTGCTGGGATTAAAGGCGTGCACCACCACGCCCGGCCTTCTTTTACAAAGAATCTCTATCTATATAAGGGACCAGATTAGGGTTTTCTGAGGCATGATCTGCGGGGTCAGGATGAGATGCAAAGCTTCCCATGAAGACCTCTCCGGGAGAGTGAAGAGGGGCCCTTCCCTTTTGTTCTGTCTGATGCATAGCTTGATTCAGATCTTGAGAGAAACCCCTGATACTTAGGCAGCCCTGGATTTTCCTTTGGGAATTTAGAATAGCCTCTATGTCATGGAGTGCATGGACCATGAGAGGGCGCCCAAGGGTAAACTTTTAAACCTCAGGGATAGGCATCTAGCCGCAGCGACATCCGCACCATCCTTTTGCTACCTGGTCTAATTCCTTCCTTGGCCTTCCTTCCCGCCGTAGGAAACACTGTGAATTGGGTAATAACTCATCGCCCTATCTTTCAGTAACATACAGACATGTGGAACTTAGACTGTGTGGGCAGGCCCAAAGCAGGGCTCTTTCCACCTTTTTTAAGTCTTGGGAAGACTTGTTTGTATTCCGGGTTCTTTTCCTCGTAGTGAGTCCCTGAGCCTGAACTTCCATAAGCACTTGACACAGAGACTGTAGCTAACTCTGCCCTAACCAGAGGGCCAAATGTTACAATACCCTGTAACTCCTATAAATGCCCTCATCTGTTGAAGGATTCGGGGGAGCCACAGGGACAAAATGGGTAGGACTCTTCCATCCCTAAGGCTCTGGTCCCTTAGCAAGATAGCCCCAAGTAGGTAACCTTGGTTTCACATATCTGGGCTTTTTCTTAAGACACCCTGCAGCCCCTGCCAGCCAGGACATTAAGAAGGAATTCAGGAAATCATTTCTTGGCACACATAGGAGGACATCATCTACATATTGAATAGGGATGACGGCTGGGTGAGTCCATGTCATCAAATCTTGACAAAGAGTTCAGCCAAACGAATGGGACCGTCTCTAAATCCTCAGGAGAGGCTAATCCAGGTGACCTGTCCTACTCCACTACAGGAAGACTCTTAGAAAGCAAAGAGACTCTGCGCATCTGGATGGAGCCGAGTACAAAAGAAGCATCTTGAAGCCAGCATTAGGGGGATCTGAGTGAGGGGAGAGCAAAGACGAGGCACAACTGGATGGAATTGGGTCACCATGCCATTGAGGTCTTAGACTAACCTTCGTTTGTTGGCGGCCTTTGCTAACACCGAGGATGGGACTGTTGTGTGGACTAGATCGTTGAGTCAATAATTCTTGCTTCTTTAGTCCTTGAATTATGAGAATTAGTCCCAGTCTGACTAGAGCTCCAGGTCATATAGTTTTTGATGGGGGAAATGGGTAGGATCCTCCAGGTGTATGACCACTGGGCTGGCTGTTTAAGGCCTCCCTATCCCATTGGCATTTGTCCATATGGAGGCCTTGACAGTGCTTTTTATTAGAGGTAAGCAATGGCGCCACAACCAAGAGAGAAGCATTTTGACTCTGAGCTTGATAAGAGGTCTTTTATCAACAAAGGGTTCTGGGAACTATTTAAAGGGAAAAATACAATAGGAAGTTCCTCCAGGAATAAGCAAGTGCATTTTAAAGTGGGCAAAGTAACATTTTAGGGACTGCCCCCCAATATGCCCTGAGTGGCTATGGTTATTCAGAATCTGGGACAAGACAATGCCTGGAACTGTGACCCCAAATCAATCACAAAGTTCACCTTGTAGTCCTCTATAGTCAAAATTGCCCAGAACTCTCTAGATTAATAGGCAAAATGGGAGTCAATACAAGACCTATCGTTGTAAAGAATGTGATGACCTGGGACCGGATTGGCTCTGGGGTCATCAATTCTTCTAATGAGTCCCTTGGAAACACAGCAGGGTCCCAAGGGAGGAACTAGTTCCTGAGGGCAATTCCAATAGAAATTATCCTTCCATCCACAGAGCAATCAACTCCTAAGCTTAGGCTGTGTTCCTTACAGGGAAACCCCTCAGTGGCTACTTGTCCTTTTTAAACCTCTTTTTCCTGGTCCTGGTTATAAAATACCAGTTCATCCTGGACAAATCGTATGATTGCCTCTTTCTCCCGCTGGAGCATATGGGATAACTGAAAATAGGTAAGGACCGCTACCTTATCTTTCCTGAGACCCTAATGACACACTGAAGAAAATGTGTCTCCTTCCATTCTCATTCTTCTTGATTGGGTCCCAGTGGGGATTTGGGGAGGGGGTTGGCCTTATCCTCATGGGGAAGTCTTTGCTCTCTGAAAAAATGAGAAAATCATTAACCCTCAGATAGCTCGATCTAGTATTCTACTCTTTGCTAAAGAGGCTAAAGTTTGCTCTAACTTCTCTCCAGGCTAATGCATGTGCCTGGCTCAGTTGGTGGTTCAAATGATTGAACATGTTGGTCTAGATCAGCAGTTCTCAACCTGTGGGTGACAACCCCTTTGGGGGGTCGAACAATCCCTTCACAGGGGTCTCCTAAGAGACCAATAGAAAACACAGATACATTACGATCCATAACAGTAGCAAAATTACAGTTATGAAGTAACAACAAAAATAACTGTGTGGTTGGGGGTCACCACAACATGAGGAGCTGTGTTAGGAAGGCTGAGAACCACTGTGGCGCAACTCCCTCATTTCTCTCCTAATGTCATTCAGTTCTGCTAGGGAAAAGGACGTGTGGACATTTACGACTCTGTTTTCTCCTCCTGGTATCTTAAGAGGAAACATCCCTCCCAGGGCTAGCTCCTTTGCTTCTCATTGGGGCCTGGGGCCCCCAGAGATCAGGATATGTTCCCACAGGCTTTTTATTTACTATTGGGATTTTCCTGTGTGAGAGTTTCTGTCCCCTTTTCCTGTCATTCTCACCTGGGTTAGAGCATTTAGCAGTTAATGTCTGGAGGTCCATCCTGCTGTTTCTGGCAAGTTCTGGATGATCTCTCAGGTAAAGAGAAGTTGGACAGAGGGAATTTCAGAAGACTCTTCACCAACAAAATAAGTATAATTCTAAGATGGTATTATAAGTGAGAGTTTCCTCCAAGGACCATTTTTCATTATTCCCTGGAATAGTCTGGTATGCACTGATAGAGAAAAAAGATCAAGACCTCCTTTCTAAGCACTTAGGGGTTTAGCTTGCTCCAGATGCCCCAGGAGACAAGCAAGTAGATGGCCTGAAGCAATCTTGGAGGCCTCTGTCCCCATCGGTAAAGAGAAAATACAAATGGCAGAGATAGATGGAGAGTCACCTATCCCTCCTCTTATCCCTCAGCCCCTAAGTCCATAGACACACCTCTGACCTATGATGGGGGCAGTTGTCATGACCCCTTCAAATGCCCTTGGAACCAATTCCCAGAGTGTGAAGGATTCAAGCTTACCCATGCCTGCAGTGATGCCCTCCCCCCCCCCCTTTTTTTTTTTTTTTTTTTTTTTTTTTTTTGCTTATGCACTAGAGGTTTTTCATGCCTCCATTCCTGAAAATACATCAGTTCTCTGCTGGCTTTTTTTTTCCCTTGAGACAGGGTTTCTTTGTGTAGCCTTGGCTGTCCTGGCCTCATTTTGTAGACCAGACTGGCCTCAAACTCACAAAGATCCGCCTGCCTCTGCCTCCCGAGTGCTGGGATTAAAGGCGTGGGCCACCACGCCAGGCCTTCTCTGCTAGCTTTATCCACAACAGGCAGACCAAACGGTCAAACTGAGAATAGTCTGTTATCTGAGCAAAGACGTTCTCTCTTTTCCAGGAAGTTGTGTAATGGTGTAAGGTCCTCTTGTTTGGGCAATATATGCTAAAGTGATCTCTCATCTCATGCAGAGGGAAGTGGGACCCAGTGCATCTCAAACAATAGCCTGAACAATAATTAGCCAAAATTGAGGTGATGGCCTCCTGGCTCATTCCCAGAGTTCCTAGCTAGCCAAGACAAATGCGGAAGACACCCACGGCAAACAACCCAGGGAGAAGCCCCTCTGACAATGGGTCTCCCTACTTGCATGCCCAGCTTCTCTCTCTCTCTCTCTCTCTCTCTCTCTCTCTCTCTCTCTCTCTCTCCCTCCCTCTCTCTCTCTCTCTCTCTTTTCAGGGGTCGGGGTGGGAGTACCACAAAAGATTACAGGGAAAGGGCAGAATATAGGCACACAAAGAGAAACCAATGGCCCCTGTCTGCTTCCAGGCTATTGCTGGCCATTGAAACATAGCTAAAGCAAGTTGCCTGTTTCAGTCTCAGGCAATAAAGATGGGTTTGTTTTTCTGAGAGAACGCTCCTTGTTATGCACTTCCTGTTTACTCGGGTAATTAATCTTATTCCTTCTCAAGTCTCTGATGGGACTGAAGACCATATAGTTTAGTTTTACAATTAAGCTTAGTTGTTTAGGAGTTAAGATGTTTTTAGGTCTAGATAGATGGTTTAAGTTAATAGAGATGAGATATGATAGATATTGATTTACATTCAGAATTTTAGACTCACCAAGATAGGAAAGATGTTTTCTTCAAGTTGCCAAATACAAATAGCCAAAACACTATAAATGTAACATTTATATAATTCCTGATTGTTTCGTGCTTCTTCTTGCTGTGCGTAGTTTATTTTATATGTGTGTAATAATATATATGTAAAAAAATAAATAATTTTTTAGAAAGAAGGAAAGAAAGAAAGAAAGAAAGAAAGAAAGAAAGAAAGAAAGAAAGAAAAAGAAAAAAGAAGAAGAAGAAAGAAAGAAAGAAAGAAAGAAAGAAAGAAAGAAAGAAAGAAAGAAAGAAAGAAAGAAAGAAAACCAGTAGAGGGCACCACAAAGACACTTCTTGGGAAGATAGTCTGAAGATGAGCCACTTAGGTCCCACAAGGCGTTTCCCCGGCATTTTTCTCAAGTCAGGCCAGTAGGGGGAGGTAGCTAATCTTCACTGGCAAGCCTCGGGTAGGGGCAGCACAAAGCTCTGAGGCTACCAAGCAGCTGAATCTGCTTAAAGAGCTCTTGTATGCTTTAAACTGCTTTGCTAATGGCCCCATTGTGATTGAGATAAGCGAGATAAGCCCTGAGAGCGAAGATAAGATACTGACAGAATCCTGCTGCTAGTTAGAGAAGGCTGTAATTAACAGAATAAAGGTGAAGATTTACATCTCACCAAGAGGAAAGTTCATGAAGTCTTCCTGGCGACAAATAAAAGATCTTCTTCTCTATTCCTAGCGGTGGGTGGTTGCCAGCATGGAATTTTGGCCAGAATTATTTATTATTTAAAGCACGCGCGCGCGCGGACACACACACACACACACACACAGCCCTTTGGTCTCTGACACAAAGCATTATGGGTAAAACCTTCCACAGAGGATTCTCCCTATCAAAGAAAAGGGAGAAAGAAAATTACTAGCCAGGGAGTTCTACCACACTAATCTTGGCTTGAAGGGTTTTTCTATTTTAGGATCAAAGGAGAAGAAGCCCTGGTCAATTAAATGGCGATTTTCTCCCTGCCTTTCACGGTTTGATTTGGTATATACTGACCTTAGTCAGTAATTCTCAGAGGAAATCCTAGAGGACAGGCCTCCAAGAATGCTACTGTCTAGGGGTCTTGGATTGGGTTAGTTTTCTCTGCTGATTAAAGAGTGAAAAGGCTCTCGAGAGATTACAGTCACAGTACACAAGAGCACACATTCACAGGCACATGTGTGTGCATACACACACACACACACACACACACACACACACACACACACACGAGAAAGACTGCCCACAAGTGGGGAGGGGACTTGGAAATGTAAGTTCATTTTCCCCTGGAGGGCTGGAGGGCTGGATTTTTTAAGTGTTTTAGTTTGGTGTCTGGGACACATTGCTCTGCTTAGAAACAGAAGAGTGACCTGACTGACTGACTCAGAGCTCATGTCCAGAGCCTTCCTGGGACAAGTCCAGGCAGGTCAGCTGGAAGGGCCCCCAGGGAGAAGGGAAGTCCACCAAGTCTTTGTCTTGGGTGAAGTTAAGAAGCTGGAAATATGTTTTTGGTTATGAACCTAGCTTTTAAGAGCTGAGCCATGGGCTGGGGAGATGGCTCAAAGGTTAAGCGTACTTGACAGTTCTTCCGGAGGTCCTGAGTTCAACTCCCAACAACCACATGATGGCTCACAACTGCCTATAATGAGATCTGGTGCCCTCTTCTGGTGTGCAAGCAAACATGCAGGCAGAACATAGTATATATAATAAATAAATAAATCTTTTTTTTTTTAAAGAAGAAGAGAAAGAGGAGGCCGAGGAAGAAGAAGGAGGAGAAGGAGGAAGAGGAGGAGGAGGAGCTGGAAGTATGCCATGACCTCAGCATTTCCTCATGGTCACCCAGTAGCCATAACAGGAAAGTCCACTGGAAACTCTAGTGCTTTGGAGGGATGAAAGCCAGCCGGGCTTAGATGGGAGCTTGGGATGGCCATGCCTGTGTTACACTATGAAGTTCCGAGGCCTGTCTCCTGACAGGCTCTCTGCATCTCAATACTTTTCACACAGACTCACTGAATGTTAATACAAGGGTCACATGATCATAAACACGGAAGCTACTGGACTTTGTAAGAACTATCCATTGCTGCTGTATACTTTAAGTCAAAGGGTCTGGTGGCCAACATCTTATTTTAGGAGGGCCCAGCACAACAGGAGGAGCATCAGGAGGCATGCTTCATGTGGGGTTATCTCTGCATCTATGCACAGTAGCTGTTGTGTGCTCTAATGACCAGGTGAGCTGGCACACGTCATTATCTGCACCATCTACAAAGCAGGTCAAAACACTATTTTACTCAAGTGCAGAATTATAGCCTCATCACTGGGATCATGGCATAGAGTGCTATGGGATATGGCAATGGAAATTTGTAGAAAGTCAAGTGAATAAACAGCTTACCCATGATGCTTTCGTGTGAACTGGGTCAAACTCCCATCGGATTTCCACTCATGTGCAGGTATGCTGCATTCCAACTTTGACAAACACAGTCACACTGAGGCCTCAGGAGAACGCCACGAGAAGAGTGCATCAGCATCCGAGTCAGAGCAAATGTCAAGGTTACAGAGTCATTGTCCTTCTGTCATATCTTTACCCAATGGCTTACCTAGCATCTGTGCAGAGGACTTCTGGGATTAAAGGCCTGCACTAATACGCCCTTTATTTTTAAACTGGCCATTGCCATTCCAAGGTCTATTTTGCACCTTTGTTCTATTATGTGTATCCCAGAATAATACACAGCACTTTTGTAGGTTCATACAATTTTTATACGTGGTATATGCTGCTTGCTGAAGCTAGCAGTGCACTCCCAGTAAATACTCTAGCTAACTCCATTATCTTTCAGTTTGGACTTGTTCCTTGGTATAGCAAAACTGTTTTGATGCAGAGTCTAACTTTACCAAAGTTTGCTGTGTGTGAGTGCGTGCAGGTGTCACACGTGCTAGCAAGCTCCCTACGGTTGAGCTATATCACCAGCTTCTCTTTTACTTGTTTTGAGACAGTCTCACTAAATGTCACATGCTTTTCTTGAACTTAGCCTGTAGCACAGGCTAGCTATGAATTAAAATCGGTCTTCCTCAGCTTCGTAGGAATGATACAGGCCTGCCCCACCAGGCCTGTCTCGGCCTGCCCGTTTTAAAAAATAAATTCCAAAGCCCTATCTTTAGATTTTTCATGGGTTTCCCATGCCAGAAATCAGGGTTCCCTTGTTTTGCTTTTAATTACCAATTAATCACTCTCAGATTTCTGCCTTCCGTCTTTTGTGGAGCTTCATTTGAGCTCCAGTCGTTGTCTAATTTCCTTGGTTTTATGGTTACTATTTCCTTATGCATCTGAATTGCCTCACAGATGTGTAGCAGCCACTAGTTCACTTCCCTGCACTGGCATGCTGTCTTAGCTCACCACCTGGGGGTGCTTTAAGACTTGGGCCACTGTGTTTTCCTAGAGGCGATCCTTAGTCTGCTCACGGCCTGTGGTGAGTTTCTCTGAGGCATCCTGAACTTAACTTCAGCTCCACAGAAAGCTTTTGTTGCCGTTGCTGTAACAATGACAAGGAAATGTACCAACTGGTCTGTGGGCACACAGCAGTGGTTTAGAGAGACTACTTCTAACATTATTATTACTCTGTGTGGATGTACGTGAGTGGGTGTATAGGTGTGTATGAGTGTGTATGTGTGTATAAAATGTGTGTGTGTGATATGTGTGTGAATATGGCACACAGTTATGGGTTTAGAGAAACTTATTTATTTTTAACATTATTATTATCATGTGGAAGTATATGTGTGTATATAAAATATGTATGAGTGTGTGTGATGTGTATTGTAAACATTGTGTGTATGGATGTGTATGTGTATGGTATGCGTGAGTGGAAGAATGTTCATGCCATGGGATGCGTGTGTAAGTTGGAGGAAATCTTTGAGGAGTCATTTTTCTCCTTCTACCTTTATGTGAGTTCCAGGCATTGAGCTCAGGTCTTCGGGCTTGGTCAGCAAGCACTTGTACCTGCTGAGCCATCTCACCAGCTTCTAATTTGTTTTTAGAGTCTACACACACAGTTTTAACTCTTGGAGTAAATTTAGCCCAGACAGTTCCTGAAAGTTGTAGAGAAATGAGCTAGCTAGAGACTAATTCAGAAGTCAAACGTGATGGGTTTAAGCTGGCTATATCTACCTCAGACTTATGGCAATCAATAAATGGTATGTCCATAACACTATAAATAGGTTATAAAACTCTCACTAATGATACTTTTTTAGGACTCTAATCTGCTGAGGCAGCACAAGTGAAGGAAGTGCAGGCTAGGGTGGGGCCAGGGAAGCAGCCACTCACAGCTGTTTACTTTGTTCTAACAGCAATTGTTTTAGACCCCTCCTATCATTCAAGGTTATAAATTAATTGCTATCAATTAAACACACTTTATGTTCATCAACCTTTATAGCACCCCTCTTGTCAGCTGTGGTTTCCGTAGACCAGTGTGTTCATTTCTTTTGTAGCTACTGTTACATTATTACTCAGTAAATGTCAAAGTGCTTTCCTAGCCTTCTGGACTATGAGGCTCTTTGGGGAAATACAAATGAATTTGTTTTACTTTGTCCTGTTTTGTTCATGTATTTGAGACAGAATCTGGATCCTTATCTCAGGCGAGATTTAAATCCACTGTACTCCTGCCTCAGTCTCAGGTGTGCTAGGACTACAGTTACGTGCTGTCCGCACTCAGGTTGTATAGGGATCTTATATACGAAAACCTTCAATCTAGTTGAAACTAGTTCTGTGCAGATTACATTTTATTTTCAGATATTATGGTCTGGAAGTGAAACTGTGCTTCTTCTCTGATAAGGGAGTGTCACTTTCCTTCTAGATTTCATGAATGTACGCACAGCTTATAATCTTAAAATTGACCTCACGGCAGATATTTTCATCTCTACAAGTGTATGCCCATTCTGAACTGTGGAGGTTGCACACCACTCACAAACAAAACAATCATTATGAAATTCTTGAGGAAAAGAGGAAATGAGCACTGCAGGCTACCTTTTTTTTTTTTTTACAAATAAATTCACAAAAGACATGGCTTGAGAGTTAAGAAGAATCCCTATTCACACATTTAGGAACCATTCATTCCCTAGGTAAAATAGTGCTCAGTTAACTCGACAGAGGTGTTCCTTAGTGAACTGTTCCCTAACCCTGAGTTGACCTTGCTCTCCTCCTCCTCCTCCTTCATACTTTGTTTCTTTGTTTTTTCTTTCCTTTCTTTTTCCTCTTCTTCCTCCCCCGCCACCTTGTAGAGTTGGGTGACTGCTCCAGGCAAGTTAGTAAAGTGGAATCCACAGAAGATGCAGGTCTGCCAGGAACTCTCCTTTGGGACATGCTAATGACAGGGAACTATCCTCGAGGACCACAGGTCCTTGCAGATAGAGCTCACGTGAGAAACTCAGTTACTGTCACTTCAACATTCTCTCGTCCTCAGAGTCATCATTGTTTCTATATAACCTACTTGAACAATGCATGTGGCTAAGTTTAAAGGACTATTGGAAGCAGTTGGTGCTTAAATAAGATATATCAAAATAATATAGGATCTTGCTGTTGCCCTTAGTTGTCTCCCAAAAACTGAATGTCAGCCCCTATTGCTGAAAACACCGTGTACTTTGGACACGGGACCCAGAGGAATCAAACTGGATCTGACCCACAAGCCTCCTACCTGAGGACTAACTTTCCTAATATCAGAAGGTGCTATGTGAGCTGCCAGTGGAGGAAATAGTTCATAATCCAGCTGTGGCACCTGTGAGCCACAACAGTGCATAAGATACCCATGAAGGTGTAGTAGTGGCACTCATGTCTTTGTGGTGACCAATAGTTGTCTACTTGAATTTAAGGGCTGCTTAAAGGAGGACTATCATGCAATCATGCTTGATTCTGGAAACTACATAGTCAACTAACTGTGACTAGTGACGTCATCAATCTTACTATTGCTTTTCTTTCTTTCTTTCTTTCCTTCCTGCCTTCTTTCTTTTTTGGTTTTTCAAGACAGGGTTTCTCTGTATAGCCTTGGCCTTCCTGGACTCCCTTTCCAGACCAGACTGGCCCTCGAACTCATACCTCTGGCTCCCTGAGTGCTGATATTAAAGGCGTGTACCACCACACGCAGCCTATTGTTTCTTTCTTAAACCAGCAAACCTCATAACTGCACCCTAAACTATATCTTTATACCCACAGATAGGCAAAGCTTCCACCCCTTACCAAAGGGCTTTCTTTTCGCTGCAAACGGAGATGATTATATAAAGGCACAACTAGTGAAAATGCAGAGAACTGGCCATGTAGCGTCCAGCTCCGGCAGATACATCTACAACACAGCCCTTACACGTAAGGCTCAGGATCATCGCGGAAGAAGCGCAGGAAGCTCGGAAGAATAAGATGGTCAGGTGCCTGACTAATTCCAGAACATCTGAATCATCCAGTATTCAAATTGTTGCCAGGATCGGAAAGAAGTCGAAAGTGGCAGTGACTTACTCCAGCCTCTTCCAGGAACCTACGCTTTTTCTAAGATCCGTCTGTCCTGCACCTGATGGATGAATTATTAAATTGTGGAGGATGAGCCCGAGCCAGCGCCACTGATCAGTGAGATGGCTGTGACTTCCTGGAACAGCTGCATTGCTGAGAAGTTCAGCAAACAGCGATGTCACTCTAGCAAACAGGCCTCTGCTGTGAGACTATCACCACACCAGTACATTTGGGAGTCTAGAGCCAGAGACTCAGGATAAAGTTTGTTTTACAAACCTTGTGAAACTTATTTATGATACCTGGCCAATTGTTTCTCAAAATAATACAGACATTAGAACTCCAGAACTGTTATCAAGATGTCAAGTCATTTCCATGAATACTGGTCTGAGGCCAAGATTGAACTCAAACATTCTCAAATTAAATATTAAGGTAGTTTTTATTTGCCCTCTGAGAAACAAAACCTAATTCCCCAAATTTAAATTTCAGTTAAATTTTGTTTTACCAACTTTACTTATTCAGAGCTTGTGTTTACTCTTTATTCTTCTTTCTTTTTCAAGAGGATTTCAGTCCATGGAACTGGTTAAAGAGCCATAGACATCAGTAAGCAGCTAGGTGTGGGCAGTCACTGAGCCACAGGGTCAGGCCTATGACATGAACAGAGGGAGTCTAAGCATTGCTGTGTGTTCATGTCCATGGGATCCAGACACCAGACTCCCACTGTGCACGCATGAGCACCGCTAGACTGTGTGGATCCAAGTAATGCAGCAGTCACCCCTAGAAGAGGCTTAGGCATGCTATTTTAATCTGAAGAAACTAATAATCTCACATTGGCTACAAGGATTGAACAAGTTAATGTATGAAAAATACTTTTTTTTTTTTTTTCCTGAGACAAGGTTTTTCTCTGTAGCCTTTGCTGTCCTGGAACTTGCTCTGTAGTCCAGGCTGGCCTCGAACTCACAGAGATCCACCTGCCTCTGCCTCCCAAGTGCTGGGATTAAAGGCATGCGCCACCACCACCCGGCGGAAAATACTTTTGATGCTTCAAGAATACAAGAAGTTTCTCATGTCTGTTGACTCACCGTTGCCGTTCTTGTCCTCACTCTTACGAGATCTTACTGTCCATGATTTTTGTATGAATATCTAAAAACTGATAATTTTGCCTTTAAAGATTTTAATCAAAATGGTAAGATATTTGAATGATAATGCTTGGAACAAAATAAGACATACACAATGTGAAGTAAGTCCTAAGTATAAGAATACCCTCAGTTCCTAGAAGGCTAAGGCTATTTCTCCATTTCTTCATCTCCAGGTTGGAGGACGCATTTCTTAGCACACAGCTGAAGCTTCAGTAGTTGCAATGGCTGTTCTTGGTTGTCAATTTGACTCCATCTGGAATTAACTAAAACCCAAGTGGCTGGGTATTCCTGTGAGGAAGTTTTGCTTTTGTTTTTTCTTTTTTTTTTTTTTTTTTTCCTTTTTATTTTATTTTATTTTATTAATTTATTCTTGTTACATCTCAATGGTTATCCGATCCCTTGTATCCTCCCATTCCTCCCCCCCCCCCATTTTCCCATTATTCCCCTCCCCTATGACTGTTCCTGATGGGGATTACCTCCCCCTGTATATTCTCATAGGGTATCAAGTCTCTTCTTGGCTACCTGCTGCCTTCCTCTGAATGCTGTTTTTCTTAATTAAATCTTTTGAGTTAGGGCAACCTGCCTTTAATCCTGATCATTTAAGGTGGAAAGGTCCAACTTTAACCTTCTGGTGGCAGCCTATATGAAGGACATAGGAGAAGGAAGCATGCTCTCTCTGCCTTTGCCTGGCTGCCCTCACTCTCACTGAAGAGCAGCTGAGACATCCAGCCTTGCAGACTGGACAATTACTGGCTTCTTTCCATTGGTAGACAGCCACTGTAGACAGCCATTGTTGGATTAGCTGGACCCACAGCCTGTAAACTACTCTAATAAATCGTGTGTGTGTGTGTGTGTGTGTGTGTGTGTGTGTGTGTGTGTGTGTGTGTATGTGTGTGTTTATATGTGTGTCTGTGTGTGTGCATGCATGAGTGTATGTGTATGTGTGTGGGCATGCATGAGTGTGTGTATGTGTGTGCACACATGCATGTGCATGTGTGTGTGTGTGCATTTTATCAGTTCTGTATCTCTAGAGAGCCCTGACTCACACAGAAGTGTTGACTGAAAGAACAAATGAAAGCAGATAGTGTTTGCCTATAGAGAAGATTTTGTTCAACAATTTACAGGATGCAATCCAAGAGCACAGTTGCAAATTCCCCAGTGTTTGAGAATCCAGAAACAGAAATTGAGCACTTTTGGCCCATTGAACACATTAGCAGATCTCAGGAGCCTGAAGGTCTAAATACAATTCCTTCAGGGCTATCGGTGACATGTCATGACGTCCTTCTGAAGTGCATGCCTGGGCAGAAGCTGCTAAGAAGTGTCCCAGTTATTTTGGTTTGGTATGTCTTGAGTGTTTTGTCTTTGACTATTTAAAAACTGATCTTACTAGGCATACTAAACTCAGTTTATTAGGCCCTTTAAATATTTATCTGTTTTTGAGGAGGAAGTTTGAGAATTCAGCAACTAAAATCAAGATATACAGATAGTTAGAGTTGGAAGGACCTTAAATGAATTAACAAACAAGGCTAAGTGATGGACTGGGAGGCATGGGGTACTCCACTTGACCTCATTGGCTCTAGGTACAAATGAAACTGACAGAGCACTTTAGCTCTGCAGAAAGGTTTGGGGTGCCACGCAGGGCCTCCCCCCCTCCTCGTCATCATCATCTTCTTCTTCTTCTTTTTCTTCTTCTTCTTCTTCTTCTTCTTCTTCTTCTTCTTCTTCTTCTTCTTCTTCTTCTTCTTCTTCTGACTTGCATTGAGATGATAGCCTTTAAGATATGTTTCCCCTTTAGCATTTATTTATTCTATTTTGATGTTTGGGGGACCACAACAATTACCATAATAAAACAGTTATAATCAATAATGCAAAAGAGAACACAAAATGAACTAAGATACACTTGGAACATTCCAGCAAAGACAGAGAAAGAAGAGCAAAAGAACAGAACTCAGAATCAACAAATATAAAAGAAAGAGTAATATAATAGATTTAAATCTAAGCATATCTAAAGCTATATTAAATTAATATAATCTCAACACTCTAATGAAAATACAGAGATTGTCAAACAGGACAAAAAGCAAGACCCAACTATATTTTTATTTTTTTATTTTATTAATGAATTTATTTATTTACTTTATTTACTTCCCTGCGGGAAGTTCCCCTCCCTCCTCTCTTCCTGTATCCCTCACTCTCCCCTCCCTTCCTCTCCTCTCAGCCCCTCCATCTCACCTCCCCTCTCTTCCTCCTATGCCCCCCTTCCTTCTCAGAGAAGGGGACACCTCCCATAAGCATCAATCCACCTTGGCATATCAAGTAGGATTGTGTGCCTCTTCTTCTGTCAAGGCTAGACAGGGCTGTCCAGTTAGAGGAAAGGGATCTAAGGGCAGGCAACAGTGTCAGAGGCAGCCCCTGCTTCTGCTGTTAGAGGCCCCACATGAGACCCAACCTACATATGCGGGTTTGGGGCGGAGGAGCTACAACCATCCTATAGATGCCCTCTGATTGGTTCAGTCTCTGTGAGCCCCTATGTGCCCAGGTGAGTTGATTTTGTAAGTCTTCTTGTGCTACCCTTGACCTCTCTGGCTCTTTCAGTCCTTCCTCCCCTCTTCCATAAGATTGCCTGAGCTCCACCTATTGTTTGGCTGTGTGTCTCTGCATCTGTTTTCATCAGCTGCTCTGTGAGACTCCTCTCAGATGACTGCTATGCTAGCCTCCTGTCTGTATGTCCTGGGTGGCAGTGGGCCTCTGGGAATGGAGGTTGAGCTGTGGGCCAGGAAAAGGGTTCACAGGGGATGAGCAGCCATTAATATTTTGTCATGTGAAAGTGTAATTCAGCAGCAGTTTGGGTATTTTGCTCATACCCCAATGGATGGCCATACACTCATGTGCATATGGGCAGGATTCATTGGATTCCAGGCTTTATTAATAACAGCTGTTAAGTAAATAAAAGAAGGATATGAACCAGGAGAGAGATAGAGTGGAAACACCAGGGAGAGTGGGTGGATATGATCAATATACATTGTATAAAGGTATAGCCCTTTCAAAACTATTTTTAAAATGTTATGTATTTAAAGCCAGCCTTAATTCTCCTGGCTGACACCATCCCTTTTCTCACAGCAGTCACCTTAGTAACCTTGTGATTGTGAGTGTGTAGCTGCCTGCTGAAAGGGCACGCAGATCTTCTGGAAGTTAAGAAGCATCTTGGCAGAAGGTTCGTCAAGCACTCTGGGAACATCTTGACGTGTAATCAAGATGGCTTCTGCTCCTAACTCCAGCTTCAGTGGAACGGTAGAAAGTCAGTTTTCCGGGCTCCTGGATTCAGCTTACAGGAGTCCTTTACTAAGGGAATGTATTTATGTGGCTGGTCAGCATGGTTACCACGACAACTGGGGGTAAACTGTATGATGGCAGGGTTGCCAAGTCCTCTTCTTCAAGGACTAGTTACTGTGTGTGTGTGTGTGTGTGTGTGTGTGTGTGTGTGTGTGTGTGTGTTGAATTATATGTTAGACCATATAAAAAAATGAGGATTCTTTCTCTATGATTGTTTAAAAGACCACCTTTGATAAAAGGTACATTCCAGTTTTATGGTTATTCAACATTCTTGCTTTCTGTTTCTTCCTTTATGTAGCATTTTATGGATTTGGGGATTTTTGTATTAAACTCTATTTTTCCCTAAATCATAAGACAATCTTGACACTATCTCTCCCCCCAGCCATGATTTTCAGGCTTCCACTTAGGCCATTCCCACCTGTTAATGTGGCCGACCAAACAGCCATCTGCTCATCCTCTGATTCACACATCTGGACCTGCTGTGCATCTGTCTGCCCATCCTGACCCTAGACTTGCCCTTACCTGCCCTTTCACCTTTCACCTTGCATCCAGATTCACCTATGCACTTTCTTCCTCAGATTTTACTCCACAGGGGTCTGACCACACAGAACCAGTTTCTTCCCTGCAGCTGGTTTGTGTTGAGGCTATTACAGAGATCCAGAACTGGTCAAAATGCAGATTACAATGTCCCAGGGGTGTTCACCACCAACTGACACACCTGCAGTACAGTCCCTACACTCAGGCTCAGGACACATCGCGGAGGTGGGGATAAAAGGATGGTTAAGAGCCAGAGGTCCAGATTGCTGCTAGACAAGTGTGGCAGGGAAAATGAACCTATGACTGACCGTTCAGCAATGTGTTTGACTGAATAAGTCAAATACAATCTCAATATCAGTTGGCAAACCAACATGGATGGGTTCAGTCCCCCAATGCCCTGAGCCCAGATGAAGAACCACAGGTGCTCAGTAGTGGCTAAAGGGAGGAGAATCATTTTTTCCAGGGATGAGCTCCCATATAAGTTTCCCAATCTCACGTGGTCAGCCCAGGGCACATGTACATATGAGCAATAATAAGTGGACTCGGTAGTGTGTGTGTGTGTGTGTGTGTGTGTGTGTGTGTGTGTGTGTGTGTGTGTGTGTGTGCACGCGCGCATGAGAGAGAGAAAGAGAGCGAGAGAGATCAGAATAGTAATCTGTTGGATTCAGGTGTCTGAAGGATGAATGCTTTCTAGTGTCTCTTTTTGTTTACAGTATTTTCTAATTTTTCTTTTTTTGTTTGTTTGTTTTTTGTTTTGTTTTGTTTTTTGCTTTGTGTGTTTGTTTGTTTTGAGACAGGGTCTCTCTGTTAGCCTTGGCAGTCCTGGACTTGCTTTGTAGACCAGGCTGGCCTTGAACTTAGAGCGATCCACCTGCCTCTGCCTCTGCCTCCCAAGTGCTAGGATTAAAGGCGTGCACCACCACATCCGGCTCTAATTTTTCAACAGTAAGCAACAAACATGAAAATTACAACATAAAAAGTTCACAAGTGAATTTAGCCTTTCATATACTTGCCACTAAAAACAAATAAGACCTGAAGTTGGGAGGAGATGTTATATTGGGTCTTGGGAGAGTTAGAGGGTAAGTAAGAGGTAGGTATGATCAAGACACATGGTACACATGCATGAAAATTTCAAAGAATAAATAAAAATTAAAAGAAGAATTTTCATTTTTCAAAATAATTTCTAGCTGGGCTCAGTGGCACATACCTGTAATCCCAGCACTCAGAGAGGGATCTCTGTGACTTCAAGGCCAGTCTGGTCTACAAAGTGAGTCCAGGACAGTCAAGGCTACACAGAAAAATCCTGTCTCAAAAAAAAAAAAAAAAAAAAAAAAAAAAAAGTAATAGTAGTAGTAGTAGTAGTAACTATTATTATTGTTGTTGTTGTTATTATTATTTCTAATCTTAGGTCCTTAGAGATTTGGGTGGAATCTGTGTGAGTTACTTTAGGGCACAGTGGTCTGGGTTCCCCCATTGCTTGGCTGAAGAAAGCTTTGTTCTCTGGAGAGTGGAAATGAGGTGAAGAGCCCTGGCGGAAAGCAGCCTGGGTAAGTTGGACAGGGAAGGAAGTGTGTGCTATCAAAGGCTGCCTGCATCAACACAGGCTTCAGAGCAGCAGGGACAGAAAGGACCAGTAGCTGATGGAGGCAGCTTCTAAGGGAACAGACAGCAATAGGCTCTGCAGTCCTCGAGAAGTGTGAGCCTAATGCATGCTGGGAACCTGCATCCAGACAGGAGCAGGTGAGAGGCTTCTACATGGGAAGCGTCCAGGATGACATGCTGACACTAACGACCAATCCAGGACGGCGTGACAAGAGCCCCTTCACTTATTTGCAGCCTCGGCTGATAAATATCTAGAAAGACCGCCTGAGATTATAACTTAGGATCTGTTACATACATTTGTGTTGAAGAGAGAGGAGAGCCAGGCTTCTAGTCCTTTCTTAACACTTGAGTTTGCAGTTATTCTCTGCAGCTAAATAACTCATAGACACCAGAAGAGGATGCAAAATGTGGAGACGACAGAAAGCATAGCAGGAAAATGAGTCGGGGCACGGAAAGTTCTCAACATGTCCTGAGACCGCACACCACCCTTGGTGTTCATGGTCCTCACTGTGCTGCTGGCTTTGCTGTGTCCTCGGTGTTACACTTGCCCTTTATTGTCCCTGTCACAGTAGTACTTCATGCTAGAAAGATCTGCCCCAGCACTGCCCCAGATGGGCTCTGTATATATAGAGTCTGATGCATTATATAAAGGACAAAAGGCCCTCTTGGCTAGAGGACTGGACTGAAAACTAGTTATTACTTCACTTCCCTTGGGTTAAGAATGGCTACCGAGGGGCTGCAGAGATGGCTCAGTGGTTAAGAGCACTGGTTGCTCTTCCAGAGGTCCTGAGTTCAATTCTCAGCAACCACATGGTAGCTTACAACCATCTATAATGGGATCTGATGCCCTCTCCTGTAATGCAGATGTACAGGAAGACAGAACATAAATAAATAAATCTTAAAAAAAAAAAAAAAAAAGAATGGCTACAGAACGTCAGGCGAGATGGTACATGCTCTTAATCCCAGCGTGCGGAGGCAGGCAGATCTCTGTGGGTTCAAGGCCAACCTAGTCTACAGAGCTAGTTCCAGTACAGCCAGGGCTACACAGGGAAACCATGTCTCAGAAAACCAACCTCCCTCCCTAAAGCAAACAAACAAACAAGAATGGGTACAGAAAATTTTTCTTGGTCATGTCTTCTGGCTGTAGAATACTAGCCTTACAGCAAGTGATTTGGTAAATTCCAGGAGGCTTCTGAAAGTGATGAGGTGAGGAGTTGGTTCTAGAGTGAGTGGCCTCTGCATGCCTGGCCACAGGGTTACTATTCAGCCAAGAGCCCATTGCCAGAGGGCACGAAGGATCCCATGGCATTTGTGTACCCAGCAGATAGCGCCATAGCAAAATCTGATAACTCATACATGCCAGAAGCGGACCCACCCCAGAGCTGTGCTGATGTAGACAAGAGGGAAAGCATCTCCTACAAGGCCTGCAAGGAGTTCAATCCTCCAAACTACCTGGTAGGGGTGCCAAGAGTTAATCAAAAGCTCCACCACTGAGCTGGCCACTTCCCTCTGCCAGGTTACTATACTCAGCTGAATTTCCAATTCAGCAGAATAAAGCTTCATGAATCAACCTCCCCTACACAGACACACACACACACACACACACACACACACACACACACACACACACACACACACACACACAACCTGGAGATTTTAATGCATGGTAATGTGATCCTTGGGATGAGGACGTCATTTCACGCCCTAGGTACCTTTGTTTACATTTTTGAATACTTGCTTCAGAGCCTCAGTGCAAAGCCACAGCGATGAGGGTGATTTCCTCCCTGCCTTTCACTTTCACATACAAACAGCCCCACATGGATCAGTAAGGACCTTCCAAACTGAGGTGGGAGTGCACACTGATTGGGGGTGGGGTGGGACTGGGGGTTGTATGCTGATTCCGGGTCTGTGGAGTGCACGCTGATCTGGGGGCTCCGAGCAGAGCCACTTCGGAGGTTGGGACCAGATGTGAATAACAATTTCCACATGGCTCTGGAATGCGGGGAATTTATTCTTTTGTGGCTGAGAGCGATGTCTGCAGGAGGAGCTGCTCTAGATCTTCCACACAGGCCAAAGCATCATCTTCATCACAAAGGCAGAAATGTCCTCTGTGAGCAGATAAAGAGCAACACCTGGGAAGATGTGTACAAGGATGGTGTTGCTATGACACTGGCTTATTTCAACTACAATAGTTATCGTTTATTTTCTTGTCTCATCCAAGGAACACACATCATGCCCAATGCACACAACCGCACATGATTCAAGCACTGTGAAATGCTTTTGAAGAAAAAAAAAATCGTATCTTAGAGAATAATTTCCCGGGAAACTGTATCTCAACAACCTGAACGTAAAAGACCCCCCCTTAGCCCCCCCCCCCCGCTCTGCCGCCGCCGCCGCTTTGTTAATTGTCAATGACAGTAGATTCTATGAGCAATTAATAGAAATGGAGCTATTAAATAATTGTATTGCTCAAGATCCAATCATCCCATACAGATACTTCACATTTGGGGGGGGAAGTTCAGTGAGATCTGGGGTGCGCATCTACGTGGTTCCTACAGTGGCTTTGGAAGGCCTTCTTCTTGGCCCTCAGGCCTGCAGCAGGAGCTGGAGAGAGGTCTACTCCCGAGCAGCAGTCATCACTGCCTCTCTCTGCCACCTCCTTCTCTCGATGGGCTTCAGAAGTACGATGTGTGGGTCTGTGTTCTGAACTGCTTCTTTTGGGGGACAATCCTGCTGCATCTTCCCTCTGCCACATCATACAATCGCCATTAGAACCTGTTACAGCTGAAAAGCAAAGAAAGAATGAATCTTCATTTGAAATCAGCCGCTTACTCTGACGCCTATGACACATCACCTGCTTAGGTGGGGAGATTGGACCGTATCCACTTGCACAGAACATGCCCCCCATTAAGGAAAGACCCCTCCCCCAAGTCCTAGATCCACTTTGTCTCCTGTACTTTCTTTGATGACCATTTGTGGTATCATAGAACCCTGTTCAACAGGCCCAGAACATATTTAGTTACCTGCCAGGCCACTGGTCAGTCCTTAGCATATCAATCTAGGGTGAAGTGCAGTAGACAGAGAAAGAATACAGTGTGACAAGTGTTGGCACAGGGGACATTAGAGACACTGGGGAAACACTGGAGATAGAGCTAAGGCAACAGAGAATGGAAGGCAGGTCTCCAAAATGCTGTTCCTGGTGTTTTCTTAAAACACACACACACACACACAACAACAACAATAAAAAGCAGAAGCCATCACTTCTTTGAAAACTCTATTAAGTACAAATGAAAGTGCATGGAAATACAACAGACACAGAGCAAGATAAAGTAGACAATCAAGACTAGGGTGGGGGACAGGAAACACCTCAGGCAGGAGATGAGCTCAGAGAACAACCAGAGGAGAGTCAGTGACCAGATGAGGAGACAACGGGAGGCTCAGCAGCACCCACTGTTCCAGGTCGCTCCCATGAAACATTCTCCCTGGAATAACAGTGCAATAGGCTCTGGGCAAAGCTGGGGGTGGGGCATACTTGGATTTAACCAAATGCCATGCCCCACCCCCAGGGCCTTGACTGATCTCAAGCCTTGGCCAGAACCCAGAGCACCCGGGATGTCCAGTGTCCTCTCAGTTGTGACCTCCCAGGCCCTCCCTACATATGCTGATGCCTGATTGGACTCAGTGGAGGTCTGAGTGGAGCACTATGGGTCCTTTGCCTTAAGAGGAAATGAGACTTAAGCCACTGAGTGGATGCCTTGTATTTATAATTTTACTTTCTCAGGAATTCTTACACCAAAGTACTCATTTGAAAGGAACAGTTCTATACTGAGATTTTCAGTGTCTAATCTTTTGTACACAGATGTGCCTTGCATCGTTTGCTTTTCTTTGAAGTGCTGAGGAGCCCAGAGCAGAGCAGAGTCTGATATTTATTTTTATTGGTTTCACAGCAGGCTGACTTTCCCATCTTTATCACCAGACTCAGAGACCAAAAACAAGAGCAGCACATGTCTGCACACTTCAAGCTGTGCAGAGTTCTGCAAACTAAGGTTCCTACAGGGGCCTGAGGTAAAGGTGAAGGAAGAGTGTCAGGGAAGGGACGGTGGGAAACAACAGTTCTTGGCTGAAATTGTGGCTGGGTTGAATCTCTTTTTATAATAAGGGCGGCCCCTCTTGGCACCTCTAGCCTCTGCAGTCAGTGGCACAGCCTGCTTCCCTCACAGTGGATGCCTCTAGACATTGCCAAGTTTCTCAGGGCAGAGGGATGGGCACGGCAAGGTGGTTTGCTTCAGAACCACTGCGCATACCCAGCGCCAGCACTCCTGAGATCTCTGGTGGGCTGCTATCTCCTACCCAGGCCTCTTGGCTGGCACCAACTTTTTCAGTATAGGCAGTAACATGAGCCCCACGGCCTGGACAATCAACTGATTCTCAACACTGCTTCTGTCTATTATCAGTGATCCTAAAAACAGCTCCTTTTAGGGGTGATGTTTATTTTAAAGGCTGACCATCGAGGCTACCATCTCCTTTCTTTATGCTAGAATGTTCTGAGCTGCCACCTATCTAGCAATCTGGGATTTTGAAGCTCTCTGCCGTTTCACTTTCAATGACTGACAACTTAGAGAGTGGCTCTCAACCTTCCTAATGCTGCAACCCTTTAATAGAGTAACTCATGTTGTGGGGGACTCCCAACTATAAAACTATTTTCATTGCTTCCTCACCAATGTAATTTTGCTACTGTTATGAATCACAATGTAAATATTTATGTTTTCTGATGGCCTTAGGTGACCCCTGTGAAAAGGTCATTCAACCTTGCTCAAAAGGGGTCACGACCCACAAGTTGAGAAACACTGACCTAGAGCCTAGAGTCTATATTTGGAATCTACCAGGGGTGGATACGATGTTTGGTTGGTTTGTGACCGTTTCACTGTGTTGCTTTGAGCTCGCAATCCTCCTAGTTTGACCCCTGAATAACTGGGCCTACGAGGCATGATTTGATGGATTATTTGAAGCCATGGCTTGAGAAAGATTAGGCCGGTCTACCCTTATTTTCTTTATCAATCTTCAACTAAAACCAGTCTACCAGTAAGGGTTCAAAGGTTCCTGTGACCCCATTGATATGCAGAAAGCCAGACTGCCAGGCCAGGACCTATAGAGAGTGCCTTGAGATTCTAAGGCTTAAAACACCATTCCCAGGCATGCCCTGGCTATGCACAGGGAAAACAGGCACCAGCAGCTTCCTCCTGAGACTGCCTGCTCCTTAAGCCACACTCCATGGGCAACAGGTGATTAAGATCTGAGTGCAGCCCCTCTGCAAAGCCGCCATGCTCACCAGTTGCCTGGGCATCTCATTCAGGTGCAGTTTTGATTGGGCAGGTTGTTACAGAAGGAACAGGTGAGCACGCAGGCCTTAGTCCCTCCCGTGAAACACAAGATTCACAAAACTGTCTCACTCCCATCTGGCTGGCCAGTTGCCAACCAAGGACTGCTTGAAGCTTGGTTCTTCTTCAGCTTTTCTTCCCAGAGTCCTGACCCTACCCCTCTACCCCCAACAGGGTCTCTCTGTGTAGCCCCGGCTGTCCTGGAACCCACTCTTTATACCAGCCTGGCCTTGAACTCACAGAAATCTGCCTGTCTCTGTCTCCCAAGTGCTGGGATGTAAGGTGTGCACCACGGCCCAGCTGAACCTGCTCTTGGCCCTTCATCCCTACCCTCCACAGGATCTTACTCACCTGTTTTTGAAATGTCTGGCTTACAGGTTGTGTTAGTCCTGCCTCATCTAAAGGACCAGAAGCGGTAGAATTGGTGAATATGAATGAACACATATGCATGAATGCATACATGCACTTTGCACGCACACAAAAAAATTATGAGATTGGTTTATGGGATGTGGTCTGGGTAGTCACACAATGGCTGTCTCACAGAGAGGCAAAGAATCCAGTAGTTGCTCAGTCGCGTAAGGCTGGATGTCTCAGTAGTCCCATTTGGCACTGAAGGCCTAGAGGATCCCTAGAGAGCTGCTGGTCTTCAGTCTACATTAGAAGCATAAAGAACTTGGCTCTAGTACCCGCAAAGTATGCTGCAGCAACAGGGTAGATGAACATGCCAGTGAGGGTGAGGGCGAGCAGGCAAAGAGCAAAGGTTTCTTTTTCCATTGTCCTTTTATCTATGCTTCCACCAGAAGCTGCTGTCCACATTTAGGGTGGGTCTTTCTGCCTCAGATAATCAATCAAGAGTCAATATTTTTTTTTAAAGGCCTCAAAAAATAGGTGAATTTAGCATTTTGGAATAAGTTTAACATTTACAATATCCCTCACAGGAGTGCCAAGAGGCTTGTGGTTTAGTTGATTCCAGATGGAGTCAAGTTGACAACCAGGATTAACCTTCAGGTTACTCAACCCTCACCATGCTCCCGAGCCTCCCCCACCCACAGAACAGCCCTCTGGGATTGAACAGTAAGCCATGCCTGTCGTCCCGGCACTATGGAGGTAAAGGCAGGAACATGAGAAGTTTAAGGTCGGCTTCAGTTGTGTAGCTAATTTGAAGCTTGCTGAGGTTATGCAAAGGCCTGTGAAAGAGGAAAAGAGAAGGGGAAAGGAGGCACTCTGAGCCTGGGAGGGGTTGGGAGAGAAGAAGGATGAAAGGAGGCAGCACTTGCTCAGGCTGCTTTCTGATGAGCATCTCTTGGTATCTTGGGGGCTTACCTCACATCTGCCTGTCTGAGGGTCTTCTGAACAATCTGGACTTTCTTCTAAGAGAAGGATTAAAACTCAAAGCGTCTGTGACCATAGGCACTGACGTCAAAGCCTGCCTGGAACAGAACAAATGCACAGCAGAAGAAAAATTAAAATTTGAGGAGTGCGATATGGCAATCTGTATTAAAAGCTTTAGATGTATGTGTATTTTATGGCCCAATAGTTCCATTTTAATAGTCACTATTTCTTAAAAAGCCTCAGAAATAAGGGAAGCCTGGAATTCAGCACTTATATTAGTATGTATAAAATGCAAACATAGCCAATAAAATTGAGCTGTTAGAAGTGACACCTCTATTCACACAAGCAGCTCTGAGCTGTTACATAGTAAGCAGCTTTCAGAACATTCTCTAAAAACAGCTAATGAAAGCATCCATTATAAGTCAGGTGGTGACGTAAACACCTTGCAAAACAGGATGAATTGTATGGTTACAATTCTATAAAGACTATTACAATGTACACAAAAAGAAATGAAAGGTACCCGAGTAGCACCACTTCAGGTGATTTCGCCTCAATTTTCCACTCCTGTTCGATGACTTATGATAAAGTTTTAATTCTTTGTTAACTTGCAAATTACAAAAACAAACAAACAATAACAGCAGCAACAACAAAAATGCTTAAGACATTCTAAGGTCGTTTTTTAAAGCCTGTCTGTCTCGCCCTAACAACTTCTCTACAAACTCTTAAGGAGTCAGGCTCTATCTTGGGTTTTCTTCTCCCCTCTTTCTAAGTGCTCTTAATCAACAAAGTTTCTATGATATAACTAACAATCAGTTCTGTCTTTTTCCAAACCTATCCTGTTTTCTACCAGCTGTCTTAGAAAAACCCTCGCGGCTCCTCAAACCCTCTTTAAGTGTTTTTCTCGCTTTTTTAAAGAACAATTTTAGTTCTTGTTATTAATACTACATATTAATTTTACTATTAACTACTTTGTCACAATTTGGCATTGGTTTACTACCCTGCCGCCTTTGTCCTGCCTGTGCTAGACTGGGAGTTAAGAGTTCACCACCTCAAGGGCGGAACGACCTGCAACCAGGCAACTAAGGCAGGCAGGTGAAGCCCAATCCGGTCAGGCCTGAGGTGATTCTCATTAGCATGCTTCCAGAGAATCAACGGAGAACCCCTTTCCCAGGCCTACCGCTGTAGGGAAGGCAAACCCTCGAGCCCAGAAAATGGCCCAGGGCTTCCTTTGGAAAGGCACCAGGTGGGGGCGTGGCGTGGGCGAGTCCTGATGGCGCTCTGGGGGCGGGGCTCTGGGGCGGGGCCCAGGAGGCGGGGCTCTGTGGGCGGGGCGCGGGGAGGCGTCCTGTAGCTCCTCCCGCGCGCGGCCCCTGGAGTCCCCGAGGCGCGCGGCCAGCCCAGCTCCGACCCGCCTCACACCGTGCAGCCCGGCGCCTTAGCAAGCGCGGGCCCGGCGCCGGGCCCGGGCAGACGGCGGGGGGCGTCTCCGCCGAGACTCTTTCTGTGGCCCCAGAGCGGCGAGGACGAAAGCGAAGCTGAGTGGGGCCGAAATCATGAACCGGAGTTTTCACAAGTCTCAGACCCTACGCTTCTATGACTGTAGCGCAGTGGAAGTCAAGAGCAAGGTAAGTGCCCGAGGCCCACCGTGGCGGACTGCGCTGGTTCCCGTGGCAAATGAATGGGGCACCCAGCGGAGGGAAAGTGGAGCGGTGTAGGAGGCGGCCGGTGTCGACAACTTTGGAGCTTGGGCTCTGCATGCCTCTGTGCATGTCTGTGGGATGTGCTCCGGGGCCCGGCAGTCCTCCCTGCTCCCTATGCGAACACAAAGCCCCGCGGCCGAGGGCCATGGGACAGTCAGTGCAGGCTCTGAACCCGCTCCACGAGAGCTGCTCTTTTGTTCCACGAACTAGAGACGACCCGGGCGCGCCACACGTTGAAGGGGGGGGGGGGCTCTGTTTCCGGGGCGATCTTGAAGCTGAGGACTGCTGGGATTCGGGTCGTGAAGGGGTCTTTGGGGGCCAGAACCAGAAGTGGGGGCCTGGCTGCGCCACCTATTTGCTTAAAGGAGCAGACTGGCGGTCGGCTCCTAAATCAGGGCCCTGGCCCAGCCTTCAGTTTGGCGTTGGGTACCAGCCCGGGAGCCCTAGGCGCCCTCTACCCCCAAGGCCCAGACCCCTTGATCATACACCTGGCCCAGGTCCAGTCCTCCTCGACCCAGCCCTGAGCACCCTTCCTACCCAGACATCTTTCCCAGACGCTCCCCTAGCTTAGATCCTCCGGGTCTCTAGTGTGCAGGGACCCACAAACTCTCATCTGGGCGAGTGGCCCCCAGACCAGTCTACAGTCCGCTACGGGGCGCGACCCCGGCGCAGACTCAGACCCCCTGGGCGCGCCCAGGCCCCTCCCGCTGCTTGAGCCTAGGCAGAGCGTGCCCGAACTTGCGGGTAGCCTTGTGTCTGGATAATTGGCTGATAGGATCTGGCGCTTCTCCCCTCTGCGGGGGCGGCGGCTTCTTCACTGCAGACGCTTTAGTCTAGGAGGGTCTATGATGTGGATGAAGAAGGAGCTGCTCTTGCCTCGGGTCGGGTGGGAGAAGTCCCTCGAGCCTTTTCCTAACTAGAGATAAGTAGCCTTGTTTCTGGGGTGTTCTGGGTGAAGAAGGCAGAGGCGCTTGAATGGTCCAGGTCACCGAAGGTTAGTTCTCCCCAGCGCTTCTTATGGGCCTAAGACCGGGGATCCATTTGCCTGGTCTCTGGGGTGGGCTGGGTGGGTGATGCCCTCGATAGACTACTGACCAGCCCCAAAGAGTCCTTTGGTGTAAGACTGTTCAGGGTGTCTGTAGAGTCCTGGTGAAGAGGCTGCCCCTCAGTAACAGTGGGGTATTGTTGCAGACCCACCGTGGTGAATTGCAGAGCCTCCTCATTAGGGAATCTCTTACTTATAATGAGACCATACTCTCTTTCCAAATAATAATAATAATTCTGTGACCCCTGCCCCACACCCATCGCTTCAGTTGTTCAGGAGTGCAACCAAATCCCCAGGTTCGTGGAGCCGTGAAGCCAGGGCCCTCAGTTACAGTGGGAGATTGAAATAATTGCCCATTTCTTCAGCACTGTAATATGGCAGCCCCTTCACTTCTTTAAACTGTTTTTGGATGGTTGTACATCCACAAGCAGATGTGAGAGAGAATACAGAAACCTGAGGTCACCTTCCCACGCCCAACTACCGTGTTGACCTCTTGTGTGACTAGAAGGGACCGTAGTAGGGTGTGTGAGCATACAGGCACGCTCACTTGTGTGACCACCAACGCAGCCACGGCACAGCCATGCGTCACAAGGATGCTTCCTGGCCACCGAGTATGGCTTGATAAGCACCAGCCACTGGGTTCTGGTGCTCAGTACCTGTGTGTGGCCCATTATCAAACTCACAGCAAGGCCATGGGACAGATCTGGAGGAAGTGCCCTCACCAGGCCTCATCCTGCAGTTCTGGGCTGTGGTTCACGCAGGCTTAGGGGAGAGTGGGCCACCTGCCTCCATTTCCTGGACTGTGAGCCCAACTGCCTCCTCCAACTCTGCTCAGTGGAGAAATGCCCCTCCGTGTGCCTTAGGTTTCAAGCTCAGATGCTGCTGCCTTGCATGGAGTAAATGCCAAAGCTGAAGTTTGTTCAAGCTAGGGAGACTTTGGAGGGCCCACACTGACCTACTGGCACGGCTGTCCTCCACTCCCCACCCCACCACTTGTCACACTCATTTGCTTGTCCAGAGTGTCCCATGTGGCTCTTCCTTCCATGCCCCACCCTCTTTGTAGTTGATACGTGTCCCTGCGGAGTCCATCTCTTCAGGGAAAGGCTTTCGTCACAGTGCTGGAGGCAGAACCTCCTATCAGCGAGGACTTCATGCAACTTGAATGTAGAACTACAGTTTTGCTTGGGAAAACGGTGTCTAGGGAGCTCAGTGCACCCAAGTTTTGCCACCTCTCTGCATTTGGGGGATTTGAGGCAAATCATTTTGTCTCCCTATCTCAGCCTTTTCATCTGCAGCATGGGTCTATAGCTGAGGCGCTCACCTCCTGAGAAGGAACGATGCGACGGATGTGAGGGCATGTTGGAAGCATCCAGCACCAGCATTCAGGGTCTCATAGCACTGTAAGATGCCTGGCCTGAAAAGTACCACACACCCTCTCAGAACTGCTATCAGTAATCAGCGTCCTGATTGGCCAGGTCCCTGTGCAGAGGGTGCAGGTTCTTGGCCTGGTGGCTCTGCTCATTTCATATCCCCCTACATGTCCCTCAAATCTTTAGTTCTAGCTCATGGTCTCTTCCTCTCCAGAGCCAAGTACACTTCCGATGATGTCCAGCTTCCGCCTGCCCTTCCTACTCCACTTCGACTTTTTGGCTCTCCGACCTGCAGCCAGGAGGGAGAGACTAGAGGTGTGTAGGAAAGGATGTTTCAGACTAAAGGAAGAAAGAAGGGCAGATGCCTAGGCCGCTTTGAAGGATAGCAAGGAAGAGGCCGCTGCTCTCGGGGATGCGCTGGGGGGGTCTCGAAGGATACAGTTTTCCCTCAGCAAGGCTTCTGGGGAAGCCTCTTCCACATCCCCAGCCATACCTTCCTCTTGAAGCACCTGAAAGGAATAACAGGTCCTCCCACCTCAGCAGCATTCCAATGCCAGAATTAACTAAGCTATGGTTCCAGGGCCTTTTCTACACCGTGCGGTGTCAATCCACACCTGCTCTGGCCTGTGCCCCTAAACAAGAGTCTGTGGTTTCCCCCACCCGAGAGTTTTTTCTAGGCTGTTCCCCCCTTCTGCAAAGCCGTCCCGAAGATTCTCACACCAAAGCAGGCTCACTCTGTCTGGCCCCTTTTCTACTCATTTTAAAGGCATCAATCACGAGGCCTACTCTGTAGTATTGAGGACGGAAGGTTTCTTTTTTGTTTGTGACTCCCTAAAAAAACTTGGGGCCGGAGGAGGGATAAATATCACTGGTGATTCTGTCTGCAGATGAGCTTCTCTTAATGCTGCCTCTTGGCCTTTTGATGGCATGTGCACACATCACATTATAGTTTCTAGAATAAGAATCACAAAGACTTATTATGTAGTCTACTTCCAATATGGCAGTATGTTACAAATGTTTCTTCATGCCATTAATATTTTAGAGGGCTTTAAAAAATGACTATATAGTATTGCATGTCATGTCAAAATAATACTTAATTTAATCAATTTTTTTTTGAGTTCCTGCCCTTCCTATAATAAATTGTGCTGTGAGCCATATTGAAGTATTTAAATAAAGCTTATGTAGAATATACAACATACGGGAAATGAAAGTTATTGGTTGTATTAAGTCAGGACAGACTTCTGTAGTCAAAATTACTTGAGATGAAGATGTGCACATTTTAAAGGCTTTGAATCCATAATTAGTAAGTGCTTAGGCAGGTGAGATGGCTCTGTGGTGAAGGCACTTGCCAAGCAAGCCTGACCTCCGGAGTTCAATCCTTGGAATCCACATAAAGGTGGAAGGAGAAAGCTGATTCCACAAAGTTGTTCCCTGACCACCACACGCACACCATGGCACGCACACCATGGCAGGCACACCATGGCAGGCACACCATGGCAGGCACACCATGGCATGTACTCACACACACATGTCATTCACACCCAAAACTTTTCAAAATGTTCTGTGAAATCCTTCTGCTATTTTATACATGCTATTTGATATCCATCCATTTTCCTCCCTTTTCCTTTTTTCCCACCCTCCTCCAAGTTCTGGGCACTTTCTCATTCTTTTCTGATTATGTAAGCAAGGCAATATCCTATTGTGCTACTTTGTATATTTCTTGAGTTGCCGATGAACTGCGCTAGCACGCTCGGTGTCCATCTCTTTCTAGCTTCCCATGTTTATCCTGTATCCTCTTCCCTCTCTCTTTGTGCTGACTTCTGGGAAGTGTTGACTATGAGAGTCCCAGCAGGCCAGGTGAGACTGACCTTTCAGGTTCTGAGGGGAGTTGCTGTCCTTTCACTAGTAGACCCTGGCTCAGACATTAACCTGGGCCCCCTGGGAGGGCTTGTGTGTGAGTCGCACCTAGGTGGCTTGGCTGATCATGTGCTGGCTGGCAAAGCTCTGCTGTGGACAGCTGGGCACACAGTGTCTTCTGTCAGCCTGTCTCCTCCGATCCCCAAGATCTTATCTCTGGCTGATCGAGTTGGCTGCCATAGCCCTGCAGGGACCCACCCTTCCATCTGGCATGAGGCAGCGGGTGGGATGGAAGCTGGGCCAGGCCTCCCTGTTGGATGACTGAGGACTTGCCTCCTGTGGGCCAGTTGAGAACTGCCTGGACACGGTTTGACTCACCTGTGTGTCAGCTACACCCTTTTGAGATTCTGGTTTGTTGTATTTGTGCACGTATGTGTTTCAACAGGTTCTGGGACTCGATCTGAGGAGGTGCGTTCAGAAGAGGCACTTGACAGGGACCCGGGTGGCATGTTAGTTTGGGGAGCATGGATGGTGTCACTACCCCCAGAAGGCTTTCCATTTTTTTCTGGGTGTATGGCCAGGGGCTACTATATCTTGCTAAGTAGTCAAAAGATTGCCTGGGAACTGGGGCATTCCAGAAACTCTGCTGGGGTTTTCCTAAATTCAGAGAAGGGAATGATGTCAGAAATTGCGAGATGGAACCTCTAAAAGTCTCAGACACTCGAGCATCCGTGACGTGTATCAGGATTGACAGAAGGGAGATGCGTCCCTGCTTACAAGGGTCTCCTGGTCCTTTAGGGCCAACACAAAGGGAGCACGAAGTGACGGCAGCAGAGCACGCAGTTGGATTTGCCCAGCTGTGCTCATAAGACAAACCCACACGCCTACTGGCTCCTCACTTCCCTTTGGGCTTAAATCAGGGACCCAAAGTGGAGGTGCTATACTCCTTAACAGTCACTTAACTTCTTCCCAGCACATTTCCAAACCCTGTTGGAAGGCTATACTGGACACACTGGGGATGTAAACGTGGAACAGATAAGGTACTGCCCTCTGTGTAAAGGCTCTCATTCTAAAGCAGGTAACAGTTTTTTAACATCCCCAATACATGTGTGAAATATGTGCTAGACCCGGTATCAAATACATTGAAATTGCAAGAAAGGATCCATCCATCCCCTTTATAAGCTATAAAATGGGCTCTCCTATCACTTCAATGATACACAAGGGGACACTGAACCCCTAGGGACATCTTTGCCCTGCCCAGGGTCTAATAGAGGTTCTGAAACCCAGTCAGTGCCACAGCAACTTATGGCTACTAGTGGGGAAGGCTCATGGCTCTTCGTAGGGACTGTCAAGTCATGAAACCCAGACCAGGACACAGACACCACATGCCAGCTTCCCCCTTTAGTACGAGAGACCCTGGGCCTCTGGATACTGGCATGGTGTTATGGTTTCCCATATGGGATGAGAATCCTGGTTCTCCAGGTCTGGAGCTCGTGGGCACAGCTGAGAATGGATCTTTTGATTTTCAGATTCCTTTTCCCTTGCATTGTGGAAGAAGGTTCTTGATGCATGTCGTCAAGGAAAACCCTCTGTTCAGTAGCTAGTTATAAAATGCTGGTCCTGCCCTCCACCTATTCATTTGTTTGTGGGGTTTTTGCTCTTTTACTGGGCAACTACTGTGTGTCAGGTGTGGAGTCCATGTTGGGGTGCAAAGACAAGAAAGCAGACATGTGTTCATTGTTTTCAGATGAGGGAATATTTGGATGAAGGGGCATGGTGTGTAGTAGTGTGTGTGTGTGTGTGTGTGTGTGTGTGTGTGTGTGTCCTTCATCCTATTATTTGACATGCCACCAGTCCACAATGTCACATTTATGTGAAGCCGGAGGTCAGCAGCCCAGCTGTCTTATCATCTGCAGGGTCAGTCACCATGTCAGCACCCCCTCAAATGCCTTTATCTGTTCTTTGCAACCGTGGGGGTTCCCTGTACCAGGGTGTAATGTTGGGGGATGGTCTAATGTATTTTGATGCTAATTAATAAAAAGCCATCCCACCTAGGCAGAGCAGATAAGATAGGTGTGGCTAAGGTTCCTGGGCTTGGCTTAGAGAGACAGAGGGGATCCTGAGAAAAAGGGCCTGAGGAGAAAGGAGAAGGCCGCCATGGATTAAATGGAAGAAAAGCACATGACTGGCATGGATGGGAGATTCCGCTCAGATGAAGAACATTAGCAAGTATTTGGGATTATGGATGGGAGGTATCTTGATAGACATTATTAGAAGCAGATGGCATGGGATTGGGGCAAGTATCATATACCTGCCCCACTATGGGAAGTAGTTTAGAGGATTAATGTCTGCCCTGCCCCAGGTTAACTAAGGCTATTTTAAAATATAACAGATGTTTGTGTCTTGATTGATTGCTAGCCAGGCATACTGATAATACAGATAATTTAGAAACAATAATAAACAATAACTAGCCCCCTATTGATAAAATAAAAACAACAAGTGGTGCTGATAACAAACATTTATTAGGTCATATTGATAATTTTTAAAACAACAGTGTATCTTCTAGAAGATCCACTAGCTGGGCTGTTAGGCACTGGTCTTTTCCTTGTTTGGAGTTCTTTAGTAACCTGCATCACATTGAGCATTCTAGAAGACCAGTCCGGAAAACCACTGCATTTCTCAATCAAAGTTCAGCATTATAGGACTATGCGATAAAGGCTCACTGATTCAGATGGAAAACAAACGGATTTTCCTTACAGCTCCGACTTCAGCCATGGCTTGTTAGAAACTCTCCACTTTCTGAAGGTGGAAAATATGTGATTGGCAGCAAGCTTTCTGCCCAAAGCAGCTCTCCCGCACCCGGACAGGACAAGATGAGAAGAGAAGCTAAACAAAACAGAGAAACTTGAAAAATTAAAAAATCATCTTGGCTATTGCTGATGTTGGCATCTCCAGGTTTCCATTTGGGTAGAACTGGGTCTCCAAGATTCAGCCAGACCCATGTGCCCCCAGCAGATCCACCCAGTGCGTCAGGCTCACCCCTCGGAGATAAGAGGGGCCTTGCTTCTCCCTGTGGCTGGCATGTTGGCAGTCATTTGTGGCTGCTTCCTCCTGACTTCTCCTTAGGCCTTTGGCTCTGAAAGTTAGGTTGGGTCTCACCCCACCCCTACCTCAACGCCCTGTCAGGAGATAGGGTGGAGTATAGTGTTTTACTTGGGTGAGGAGAAAGCTTGCTTTATTTACTTACAAAATCTGAAAGTACCCACTGTGTAACATCTCACTGTGACTGCAGGACTTCCTGTGTGGACCACCTACATCCAGTTTGTAGCTTGTCTGCTACCCTGACCCATTCTGTGATCTTCCAGCAAACCAAGGCAGTGCCAGGCAGTGTGGCACAGGTTAAGGCTAGGGTCCTCCAGATGTGTAAGATGGCCGTGCTGTGTGTGCGCTGGCGGGTTTTACTTCTCTTCAGGATTTTGTCTGAAGCACAGTTCAGTTCTGCTGCTCTGAGGAACTAAACCAGGGCTCATTACGTATTTGTGGGTTAATCAAAGTCAATCAAGAAAAGCCCCGCCTCCTTCCCTCCCTCCCTCCCTCCCTCCCTCCCTCCCTCCCTCCCTCTCTCTCTCTCTCTCTCTCCCTCC
Source organism: Acomys russatus (assembly GCF_903995435.1). Taxonomy (NCBI): domain Eukaryota; kingdom Metazoa; phylum Chordata; class Mammalia; order Rodentia; family Muridae; genus Acomys; species Acomys russatus. The sequence goes on from NC_067156.1 coordinate 65,773,109, forward strand.
CTCCCTCTCTCTCTCTCTCTCTCTCTCTACTCTCTCTCTCTCCATCTTCTGAGAGTTTGGGGTACCCACTGCGCATGTGTGAGTGCAGCGGCTTGTGTAAAGCCTCGCTGTGGCTGAATGGTTGCTCCTGTGCTTACATTTCTTGGCTTCCCATTAGTTTACGGCTCCAGGTCATTCAGAGACCCCTGTGGTGGGCTGGGTATTGTGGCTGAGTGTGACATGAGATGACTGAGGATTAGACTGGGCCACACACAGTAGATCATAGGCCACCGCTGAGGTATTTGTTCGTCACATATGGGGAAATAGTGTGTGTGTGGAATAAAGACGCCATAGCAGCCTCATGCTTGCTTTGCCACAGAACCTATAGAGCCAAAATCTTGCACTCCACTTTTTCTTCACTACAGGGTGGAGCCTGGGCCTCCCTGGGCGTCTTCTCATTTAATCGCATGTGAGGTGGTTGAGGCCCCATGTCTTGTGAGTCCACAGAGCACTATGGGATTTCTCTGCTCCTCTTCAGAGTCCTGGCTGTTGAGTAAATACATCTGTTTTTTCATTTTGTCATATGGATATGCTTGTCAAAGCTAGATTTGACATTCCACAATGGCAGACCTCCCTCTCTGCCTCTGCCTCTGCCTCTCAGACCAAACAGATGAGACAAAGGTACCCAGGCCCCAAACTCTGCCAAGACAGGGTAAGCAAGTCCTCACAAATATGTCTGTCAGATATATCGGGCCAGAAGGCTGAAGATGATGCTCCAACGTTATAGAGAGTTTTGGGTGACTGTTCAGGTAGCAAACTGTCTCTGTCATCCTCTCATTTCGGAAGCTACTAACCTGCACTGCCTGTATACTCAGGTAATCAATTTTATTCTTTCTCAAGTCTCTGATGGGGTTGAAGGCCAGATAGTTTAGTTTTACAATGAAGCTTAGTTGTTTAGGGGTTAAGATGTTTTTAGGTCTAGAGAGATGTTTTAAGTTGATAATGATGAGATATGATAGATATTGATTTACACTCAGAATTTTAGATGCACCAAGATAGGAAAGATGTTTTCTTCAAGACTGCCAAATACAAATAGCCAAAACACTAAGAATGTAACATTTACATAATTCCTGATTGTTTCATGGTTCTTCTTGCTGTAGGTAGTTTGTTGTATATATGTATGATAATATAAATGTATATGTAAAATATAAAAGAAAATTAATTAAAAAAAAGGTACCCAGGCCCAGAAGCCTCCTTTCAGGTAGCTTTTTGAGGGGAGCATATGATACTATAAAAAGACGCTCAGAGGTGCTATTATGAAAGAGAACCTTGAGGGCCATGTGTGCTGTCATTTTCTAGGTGGTCAGCTGTTGTAGAGGAATTTAGCAATGAAAGTTAATATTAGTATCCTGCTCCCTATGCCTCAAGGGCCTAAGCTACTAGCTGCCCCCACCCCCAATAGGCAATGTGGCCTGACTCCCTCAGTGTTCTGAAATAGCAGGGTGTTGCTCTGGAGCAAATAAGCCTCTTTGCCTGCAGGGCAGAGGAGGTTCACCTGCTCATGACACCCCACCCCCTCGCCCCCGAGGCCTGTCAGTGCCATTGCTGACAGAGATGAGAAAGGAGAGGGGCAGATGCAGTTTCTCCCTGAGGGTGAGCCTGAGAAATTGATGCTGGACATCGGAGCCTGTGTGGAGCTGCCTTATGTGCCCAGTCTGGTGTAACTGCTGTGCACACATGCTCCTTTATTAGAGGTGGGAGTGTTCACTAGAAAGTGACCCTGTTGAGTCTGAGCAGGCAGTTGCCTGACCTACCGCTGTTTCCTAGGCTTGTGAGCCTGCTGGATGGAGCTGGGCAGGACACAGAGGTGCCTTTCTCAGTCCAGGTGGTAGTCACAGCCTGGCCCAAGACGAACACCTGTTGCTTAGGTGGATAAATTCTGCTCCACAAGCACAAGCAAGCCTGTGGGAGAAGCTGTCACACAGACATACCAGCATGTGCAAAGTATAGTATGGTAGCACCTTCTCACCGGCGTGAATGAGTCTGGTGGTTTAGCCTTGGGTAACATCTGTGCCAGGCCTCATTCTGGGCACTTGGCACACAGGGTTTTGTTGACGCTCGAAACACCTTACACAGTACTGTGTTTCCACTGTGGCAATGCGGACCCCGAGGCTCATCAAGGAGGACATGAACTCATGACAAAACCATTAAGCCCTGTGTGTTCAAGTCCAGAATTGGAGTTGCAACATCATCCTGAACCATCCAGTTCCCTGAGCCATGGCTCTCCTTCCTGGGAAACACACAGCACCTGCCTGCTGAGGTCGGTATTCACCCACCTCCCACCCTGCTGTCTCCCGGACATGTGCTCAGGGCTGGGCTGCTTCCTAAATGGCCTCCTGTATCCTGTGAGATCCCCATCCCTCGGCAGCCTGAGCCTTTGATCCTGCCTGTTAGCACAGCATGGGTGCTTCAGGCCTGTGTGCAGTGTGTCTGGCGGATGCAGGGAGCACAGACCAGGAACACAGGCTCGGAGCATTCACCCCTTTCCTTCAACAGTACTTCAGTGGACTCTGTGCAGAAGTGCTACTGCGAGTGTTACTGGGCCCTCTGACCCTGACAGAGTCAGGTCATTTAGCAGAGGCCCATTGAGTCACACAGCTGGGAGGAGAGGCTAGTAACCACCCAAAGCTGCAAGCTCCTGTCTCTTGTGGTATTATTTAAAAACTAACAGCAACAAAAAAAAGTTGTTTGGTTTTGAAAAATGGCCCTGAAGAATAGGCACTTTACAGCAACAGAGGAACAGGCCTAATAAGCCAGGGTATTCTTCAGACGTTAGGAGATGCAGTTCAGCTGATGGAGAGCATTGTCCGGCCCGTAGCACAAGCATCCTTAGGTGGTCTGTTCTGAATATTGCTAAAGTTCGCTGGTTTGGCTCATGAGGAGGGCTGAGTGACAACCCGGTGAGAGCCCGGAGATGCTGTACACCTTCTCAGGCCTGCAGCGTGCGAGCCGAGCTACTCCAGGTGTCTGGCCTCTCCTCCCACACTGTGAGCACAGCACGAGCCTTTTGAGTCCTCACACAGCTTGTACAAAGAGCAGTTCTTCATGCCATGCAGTATACTGGCCAGAGCTATGAAGCCAGCATGGGGAGCAGAGCTGAGAGCTGATGGACTCTTGAGTGTGGTCCTTTCCAACTCGACTCTATTGTCTGAACCTGTGTCGTGAGTCACTAGGACCAGCCAGCTCCCCTTGTGTAGCTCCCAGCCCCCAAAGGCCTGACTCTTCCACATTTCATAAGCATAGGCCAGACTGTTTCCTCTATAGCCAGAGTTCTTGCTGTAGATTTACAGTTCAGGAAAGTCCCGAGGAGGTGAAGACAGCTACATTTATACTCCACCTACCTAGAGTGTCTCTGCCCAGCTACCAAGCAACCTACCTCCTCGCTGGGACTCTTTTTACCTATGCCCGCCCGTTGCTTCAGACCTCTCTTCTCACCTTGTCTACCTTGTCTCAGACTGTCCCATTGCAATGGTAATTTGGCCTCAGCTTCTTTATTCCTAGGCTTGTTACTGAGCGGGTCATTGAATCCTTCTAGGTCAGCAGTTCTCAACCGTCCTAATGCCACGACCCTTTGATACGGTTTCTCACGTGTGGTGATTCCCATTCATAAAGTTATTTTCATTGTTACTTCATAAGTGTGATTTTGCCACTGTTGTGAATGGTAATGTCAGTATCTGCTATGCAGGCTGGCTGACATGTGACCCCTATGGGGGTCGAGACCTCCTGGCTTGTAAAACTGGCCTGGGCAGTGATACCCAACTGAGTAGACTTGCTGTCAGGATTGAAGAGTACACATAGGCTGCCTGGCAGTCAGTGTGCCATCTCTGTCATGCTCGTTTGTCTCTGGCCTCTGTCCCAGTCCTGCCTGCGCCGCGTCCCCAGTGTACAGTAAGTAGCTGTGTGAGCCTCAGAGATGCATGGCCTTCCAGACAGAGCCCACAACAGTGAGAAGTCACCCTGGGTAGTCTCATGCACCCTGTGGTGCTGGTCCAGGCAGTAAAGCAGGTGTGACAGTTTTGCCATCATCACCCTGGATGGCAGTGGGAGGACAGAGCACAGGAAAGGACCAAGCACCACCCTGCCTGACTCACAGACTTATGGCCTGATTCTAAGCTGTATCCCAGGATGTCGTCCAGAGCATCATCTATATTATACTATCTATTATCTCCCATCTGTCTGTCTGTCTGTCTGTCTGTCTATCTGTATATCAATATCTATCTATCTATCTATCTATCTATCTATCTACCTATCTATGCCTCTATCTCTATCGATATGTGTGTGTGCATCTGTCTGTCTGTCTGTCTGTCTGTCTGTGTGTCTGTCATCTATCCACCCAGCCATCTCACCCCCATTCAAGTTGGCCCAGGTTCTCTATCTCGCTTTACAAATCCTGTTCTGACCATGGTCTCTAACAGTCCAAGGCAAATGTCTGCCATAACCTGGATGGAGGCATCATTGGCCATGCCTAGCTCCTTCCTCTGCCCTTAGGTTGTTGTGAAGATGGGACCCATTTCCATAAATAGTGGGACCATCAGAGACAGCAGAGGCCCTCAGCTTGTGCTAGTGACTGCCTTCCTAGTCTATCCTTGCCCTTCAGCACCTAGCACAGGGCAGGGGCCCCTGTGTCTGACCCGAACTGCCCTTCTACTTGCACTGCAGATGAAATGTGTATTCTCCTATCTCCTTACCTGATGATTTACTTACTCCACACCCAATTTAAATTAAGGCCTGGGTTCTCAGTCACTCCCCTAGCATGTCTCAGTGTGTAATTACACGCTGCACGTGTGACTGCTGCCTGATTTCCTGCTGGTCAGCAAACCTGGAGCCACATGAAGGCAGGTGGGTCTTTCAGCACCGTAGACTCACCCCAGCTCAGGGCCAGCCCTAGCAGGCATTGTGTGAACTGTTCCCGAATGAACAGACGCTGAAAAGTAGACCGTAACTGTTGATGGTCCTGGTCTGCAGTCTCGAGTGGACACCTGAGGGCTAGGGACAGCTGGAGTGACAGAATGATTGCACAGCATTGCTGGGAAACCTGGGTCTGATTCTTAGCACCACCTAACCCAGGCATGGCACACGTCTGCAGTGCTAGCATTGGCATGTGGAGGAGGGAGGATTAGTTCTCCAAGGTCATCCTTGGTTATGGAGCAAACTCAAGGCCAGCCTGCGATCCTGACGTTCATCCTGAATGAAGAAGGAAGATGTACCTTCATTTTGACTCTTCGAAGCTGCATTGTCCCCTTAGACCAGGGTGCTGATGCTGTGTTCTCAAAGTCATATCCATGCAGGTACCCTAAAACCATGCCTGGGACCAGCGGGCCAACTTGCCTGGTGTGCTGGACTTCTCTCTCAGAGATCCTTAGGCCAAGCTTCGCTCCTTTGTTGTTTTGTGTCAAAATATTTTTGACCCAATCGGAACCACAGGGCAGATTCAGCGCCGAGTTCCATTGTTCTCACGTATTGTAAAGAAGTTCCTGAATTCTTAAAGCCTTTTTAAAACATCACTTCTCTTTGGCTTTATCTGGTCTTTCCGTCTGTGGCTGTGGCTGTGGCTGTTTTGGTCGGCTGTGTGTGTTTGCTCACTCACGGGTGCCATTTCTCATTGCTGTGAATATTTTGGGTGAGTGTTCTTTGTGGGGATTTCCAGTGCTCATTTGCAGGCCCTGTAGGAGAGTACCTGTGCAAGGCGGAGTCGACGAGGGCGGGTCTCACCAAGAGAGGCCTGAGGGAGAAGGGGCAGTAGAGCAGGGCCTCAGTACAGCTCAGCCCTACAGGGTGGGACCTCGCAGGAACAGGCCTTGTAGGATTGGGGGGAGCAGCCTGCCGAGGTGCAGGACAGATTTTGTTTGGTTACGGGGTTATTCTTGTGTAGAAAGATGGAAGAGCTTTTCATTTATAATAAACCTACTTGAAGATGGTGAGTCCAGCCTCTGCTCTGGCCTTGGCGGGGGGGGGGGGGGGGGGGGGGGGGGGACAGAATGAGAACTACAGGGGTCCCTCCAGGTGTGGGAGGGGTCTGCAAGGTGCTCCCCCATCCCTTCCCACCCAGTCCAGAGTAGATGGTGGCACAGTCAGGCCCTTTCCCCTCTCTCAATTACCTTGCACGCCCCTGTACCTCTGAGAGGCCCTGGCCTGCTGGGAGTCCCTCTGTGAGGTGCTAGAAGTCTCTGGATCTTAGGTGGTTGAATCAGAGTTTAGTTTCTAGGCCCTGAATGCCGGAGAGGAAAGAGGCCCAACCCCAGCGTATCCAGGCTGAGGTGACACATGGGCATTTCCACACCTGTCTACTGTAGAGCCCTCCTTGACCAGCTCACCTCCGCCATCTTATTCGTCTGATGCTCTGTTGGGTATCCAAGTGGGCAAGAGCCCAATGTCCCTTCTGCTCCATGGCTGGGAACAGAGATACAAGGAGAATAATTTCATTCAGAGAAAACCTATCTAGGACTCTCAGAGGTAGAGAGGAGGGAGGGTAGTGAAAGTGGCACTCCAGGCTACAGGGAGCCAGAGAGGGTGTCCACAAGCAGGCAGCATTTCAGCCGTCTTGGGCAATCCGGACATTGTGAGCAACACCCTGTCCCAGGTGGGAGAGACAGATGAGGCCATGCTTTACAGGAACAGTCTGCTGAGACCAAAGCTAAGGCTACCGGGAAAACAGGGCCAAAGAGCAGGCCACAGGTTGGGAGTATAGGCTCCTTCCTGGAGAAGCAGCTGTGTAGATCTCGGAGCCTAAGCCATCCCAGGCAGAACCAGCTTTAGGGGGTGGGCCCGACAGTGCTCTATCACATGTGACCCTGAAGACCAGAGTTCCCCCACTTCTGTTTTCTCCATGATTCTTTTTTTTCTTTTTTTAAAATATTTTATTAATTTATTCATATTACATCTAAATTGTTAGCCCATCCCTTGTATCCTCCCATTCCTCCCTCCCTCCCACTTTCCCCCTACTCCCCTCCCCTATGTCGGTGACTAAAGGGGAACTCCTCCCCCTGTATATGCTCATAAGGTATCAAGTCTCTTCTTGGTAGCCTGCTATCCATCCTCTGAGTGCCACCAGGCCTCCCCATCAAGGGGGCGACCACAGCAACTCTTACAAAGGAAAACATTTAATTGTTTCCCATGATTCTTACTGGCTCCTAACTCACTGCAGAGTTGGCTATTTTCTCCCACTTTCTGTAGGGTACAGGTATCCTGAGGGCAGGCATTTCCTCTGGGCCCTCTCATGTTCTGCATGTGTTGGCTGGAATCTGTACACAAAGATGCCTCAAGAATATTCATTGGAAGCCTAGCGTGGTGGCACACACCTTTAATCCCAGCACTCGGGAGGCAGAGGCAGGCAGATCGCTGTGAGTTTGAGGCCAGCCTGGTCTACCAAGTTAGTCCAGGACAGTCAAATCTACACAGAGAAACCCTGTCTCGAAAAACAAAGAATATTCATTGGATGAATGAAAGCAGGGCTATGTGGTGCATCATTTCTTATTTGATCATCCAGTAAATCTTTTTTGGATGCTGTTGTATACTAGGTCCTTCAGTGGTTAAAATGGAGACCGTGTTTTCTTGTGGGACTCTGAAGCACAACACAAGAAGAAATTGGTCCAGAGAGTAAGCTCCTACATTTGTTTGAAGTTCAAATAAAGAAAAATGTAGTCCCCACCCCACCCCACCCCCAAAAAAGACATTCTGTGATGGTGTCCTGGCCTCCCCTCAGCCCTGATGGCTCAGTAGTTCCTGAGCTGCCCTTTGATGACGCATCCTCAGGTGCTCTCTTCCTAATGTCTGCTCAGAAGGCCAGGACTGTGGCAGAGCCTCAGAGTTCTTGAGAGAGAGTCCCTGTCTGCAGCATGTGTATGATACAGGCCACAGTGCTTGGTGAACTGGGGCTGCCACTCGAGTTGGCCAAAAGCAAATAAGTATGCCAAGGTGATTGATTCACACCATTTCCTTCTTGGGTAATTCTTGGAAGCAAAGCCTTTTTTATTTTATTTTATTTTATTTTATTCAGGTGAGTACCCAGTGCCTTCGGGCAGCTAGGAGGTACAGCTGTAGTCACTTGGCTTCGTTTCTTATTCTTGAATTTACAGTTATTCTTTGAAACATTGCCTCTTTGGTTTTGCCAGGTGTTGGTTGGCATGTGGCTTTGGAAGGGTAGAGAATTTGGGAAATTCATGTGCACCCCGGCAGGGCTAGTGGAACCCATTGCCTGTGAGAAACGTGGACCTGCTTCACAACTTTATGACCTCCTAAACCAGAGCCAGCTTACAGGCTTATATTGACTTTTTGGATTAAAGCTTATTAGCAGACTTAATTCATTAGCTCAGTAAAGGCTTCTCATCAATGGTGAGTTAGGGCAGTTCCTGCTACTTCCTAATATAGATTAGCTTTTTAAAACTTGTGACTACTTGGGTTTGGCAGGTCCACCGGTCTCGGAGCCAGTTCTGGCTGGTATAGACTGTTCATTGACACCCACCTCTTCAGCAAACTTTCGCTACCCAATAGGAGACAGATGGCATCCTGCCCAGTGGCCACTGTAGGAAGCCAGCAACTAAGTAAAAGTAACCCTCTTCAGGTTGAAGAGCATCTGTAATGGGGTGTCTCCTCCATACACTATAACCCCAGGCAAAGAAACATTTTCACATGCTGCAGCCTTGTGGATAGATAGTTTGCCTCTATTGTGTAGAAAAGAAAACTGGGTGAGATGGCTGGTGCTTTGAGCCCAGGATTCCAGAGGTGGGGGCAAGAGAGTCACAAGTTCAAGACCAGCCAGGACTGTACACCAAGACAGTGTTGAGGGGAAGGGGAGGGAAGGAAGTCATGCAGTTCATATGTGTTTACCCTTCTTTGCATACACTCTTTGGAAGATCACATCAAAGCCACAATCATTGATTGCCTTGGGAAGAGGACATGAGTGGCAGGGGCTCCTGAATCCCTTTTGAGTTTAGAATTATGTGGCTGTGTCCCTACTGAAACCATAAAGAAAAGCAAACCACATACTACGTGATCTTAATTTTAAAGAGGTGTGCTTGTTAGACACACCTGGGAGAGGCATTCCTTGGCCATATCCGTTGGGCATTTCTGTATGGCATGTGATGTCTCCATCAGTCATACATCAATGGAACCCTTGAGAGCCAGCCTAGACTGAGGTTTTGCTCCAGCAGGGACACCCTGGGCTCAGGTACACATGAATCCTGTGGTCTCCAGGATGTGCCTGGGGCAGCACCATATACCAGACTGCCCTTCTTCAGAAGGTTTCTTCAATGAAACTGGTTTCTGTGAGTTTGCCCAAAACCATGTCTGGTTATAAGGCACGCTTTCGACGATCTGTCCCCCAAGCAGGGTTATGTCTGGTTATAAGGCATGCTCTTCTCATGGTCCGTCCCCCAAGCAGGCCCTTGTCTGGTTATATCAGTCATCTTTAAAAACCCTGTCAATTGGCAAATCAGCCTCTAACTCATGAACCTAAGGGGCCATGTTTAGATTGTTTTCTAAACCACTGTTTTCTATAGTAAAAGAAATGCATGGGTTGTTGGTGACCAGTGGCTGCAGCTAATGCCTCAGAAAGAACCACAAAGTGAGAGCCAAGAATTAAGGGCCCCACTTCCAGCCAGTCAGCCTGGAATCAAGTCACTTGGAGGCCTGGGAGAGTCTCTCACGCTCTCTGAGCCATCACTGTAGGGGCTTGGAGGCTTCCTCTGAGAGGCAGGAAGCTTACAATTTAATTGAGGCAATAAAGCTAGCTGAGCAGACTTGAAGAATGAACACACCACATTGCTGACGGTAAGACCCATATGAAGATGACTCTTTCTAGGGCCATCCGTGCTCTCAATTAAATGCGTTTCCACACAGAATGTGTGCGTTTAACTATATAGTAAATTTACATATCCTTTGAAGTATCAAGAAAAATAAAATCACAATAGTGTCTTTTAACTCGGAAAGTAAGGAATTGCAGTGGCAATGATGCTATATCTTAAATAATGAAAATAAACTTGAATGACCAGAGCCCTAGGACTCCAGAAACACCGTTTGTATAAATTTAGTTTCTGAATTAGAGAAGACCAGAGGAACATTTGCAGTGTGGGGTCAGGGTGGAGACAGGAGTGTGAGGGAAAAGGCAAGCCCCACCCTGTCAGAGCACCTGTCCTCTGACCTCCTTTCCGTTCAACACCTTAGGACCCATTCAGACTGGAAAAGCTGGCCTTGCCAGCTGAGCTGGCCCAAGCCTCACAGGCCATACCTCCTTCCAAAGCCCAGCAGTCACAGGGCCTGGCCTTCCCTGATCTTTTAACAGTACAACTTTTCTTTTTCTTTCTTTTCTTTTCTTTCTTTCTTTCTTGTTTGTTTGTTTGTTTTGTCTTTTTGTTTTTTTCAAGACAGGGTTTCTCTGTGTAGCCTTGGCTGTCCTGGACTCACTTTGTAGACCACGCTGGACTCGAACTCACAGTGATCCACCTGCCTCTGCCTCCCAAGTGCTGGGATTAAAGGCATGCGCCACTATGCCCAGCAATACAAGTTTTCTTTCTTTTTTTTTTTTTTTTTTAATTTTTTATTAATTTATTCTTGTTACATCTCAATGGTTATCCCTTCCCTTCTATCCTCCCATTCTTCCCTCCCTCCCATTTTTCCCTTATTCCCCTCCCCTATGACTGTCCCTGAGGGGGATTTCCTCCCCCTGTATATGCTCATAGGGTATCAAGTCTCTTCTTGGTAACCTGCTATCAAGTGCTAGACCCTCAGTCTCATGGGGCCTCCTGTTTACTGAATCAGAACCAGAGCCTCCGTGTGGGGTGCCTGTCCAGCGCCTCCCTACAGACTCCCATGTTTCTAATCATAGCTTCCAATGAGCCTTTCCAATTGGCTGTTTTACAGACATCATCTTTAAGGTGAACTCTTCTAAATAACAGCCGTAGACACTATAATTAATATGGAATGAAATTCACACCTATAAATTGTAAAATTCGGTGGTTTTTAATATAGTCTCAGAGTCGTACAGTCATTACCGCTATCTAATTTTAGAACATGTTCTTCACCCAGACAGAGCCCTACTCTTAATTTTTTCTGCCCTTCAGCCCACATCGTTTCCATAATACACTTTTTATCTGTACTGATTTGCCTGTCCTAGACATAATGTCTAAGTACAATGTGCAATAAATGGCCTTTCATGCCTGCTTTTTCTTCTTAATATTTTCAAGGTTCTTGATTGTTGTAGCATACATTGATGCTTCATTCTTCATCACTGAACAAGTCTAGATATAAGCATATAACATGCATTGTATGTATACCCTGTCGGACAATTGAAAACAATGTTGCTATAAACATTTGTGTACAAATTGCTTTGTCTTGTTTTTTTTGTTTTTTGTTTTTTGTTTTTTGTTTTTTGTTTTTGCATGGACACATGTATTTATCTCTTTGATTATACACCTGGGAGGGAAATGGCCATTCATGTAGCAAGTCTGTTCAACACTTTGAGGAACTGCCAAACTGTTTGCCAACCACGAAACTCTTCCAAAAATGTATGAGACTTCATACTCCTCCACATTTGCACTAGGATGGTGAGACCATTTTTTCTTAATCATAGCATCCAAATAGATTTGAAACGGTCACTTATTAGCTGGATTTCTACTACCACTGCAATATACCTGAGGCAAATCACTCAGAGGAGGGTTCACTTTGGCTTGTGATCCTGGAAGTTCTGATCCAAAATAGTGCTCTGAGCCTGTAGCAAAGCAGCAGTAATGACAGGAGCACCTGGCAGGGTAAACCTCTTACCTTATGAGCCAGAAAACAAAAATAAACATCTGGGGTCTCCTGAAGGTATTCCCCCCCCCCCATAACGAACTAAGGAGCCCTCACCGGACCTCACCTCCTTCAGTTCAGTGGCTCTTTGGAGGACCCCCTTCGGAACCATAGGAGTAACTCCTTATAGTCTTTTTCAAGGTTTGAGTTCACTAGTAAAGAGGCAGTGCATGCTTAGGTGAAAATGCAGACAGTTGGGAGAGATGTTGAAGAAAGGACAGCTGTGTGCTCTCCGGAGGACTCGGGCTTGAGAATGCGGCCCCGGGCTTTTTCATCCACATCTCCCCGGTGACTGGCAATGCCAAGCACCATCTGCTCATGTGGTAATTGGCCATCTGTAGACCTTCTTTGGAGAAATGACTATTCCAGTTTGTTGACCTTTTTTTTTTTTTTGGTCGTCTTTCTGCTGTTGAGTTATGTTGTTTTGTTTTATTTGAGACAGGGTCTTTCTATGTTGCCCTGGCCTGGAGCTCTCGCTGTAGACCAGGCTGGCCTTAAACTCACAGAGATCTGTCTGCCATGCACTGTCCTGTCAAGGACATAAGCCACCATACCTGGCAGCATGTTGTTGAGTGTTTAACATTCTTTATGTAATCTTGATGCAATCTCTTAATCAGGTATCTAATTTGCAAATATTTTCCCCATTCTGTGAATAACCTTTCTACTTCCTTGATAGTCTCTTTTAATGTACAAAAGTTTTAAATTTAAATGAAATCCAGTTTGTCTAATTTTTTCTTTCGTTGTTTATGCCTGGGTATGATATCTAAGTAATAATTGCCTAACCCATGTAATAAACATTTGATCCTATGTGTTCTAACAGTTTTAAAAATACCACCCCTGACGTTTACTGTGTGCTATGGTCTGAATCAATTTTCTTTGTTTTTTCTTTTTCTCTATATTCTTCTTGGTTTTTTGAGACAGGGTTTCTCTACATAGCCCTGGTTGTCTAGAACTGCTCTATAGACCAGGATGGCCTCAAACTCATGAAGACCTGCTTGCCTTTGTGTCCTGAGTTCTGGGATGAAAGGCGTTTGCCACCACCATCATCAGCCACACACACTAGGAGTCCAACTCCATTGCTCTCACGTGGATATTCAGTTGTCCCAACACTAGTTGTTGAAGAGATTGTTCTTAACAGAGATCAACTGGCCACAAGTCAAGTGTTTTGTTCCACGTGTTTGTCTTGATTCTGTCCTGTCAGACTTTGGGTCTCTGTGACAAAATACCTGCGTGAGCAACTAAAGGGAGGAAGATTTACTTCAGTGCAGCACTTCAGTCCACCCCCAGTACAGAGTATGTGGCAGGCAGGGCAGCTCACATCACAGTGGCCAGAAACAAGAGAGTACATGCCTGTTCTAGAGGGTTCTTCCCTCCCAGTACATGTGAGCACAGCTCGTGGCACGGGGCCGCCCACACCAAGGCGGGTCTTTCCCCACTTAGTTACGTGTCTCTGGACATGTCCAGAGTGTGTTTTAGTAACCTCCTAAGTCAGTGGTTCTCAACTTGTGGGTCACAACCCCTTTGCGGGGGGTGGGGGGTGGGGAGGGGTCAACTGACCCTTTCATGGGGTCACATACCAGATAGCCTGCATATCAGATATTTACATTGCAAGTCATAACAGTAGAGAAATTATAGCTATGAAATAGCAATTAAAATAATTTTATGGTTGGGGGTCACCACAACATGAGGAACTGTATTAAAGGGTCGCAACATTAGTGGGGCTGAGAACCACTGTCCTAGGTGCTTCTCAATCCAATACAATTGACTGAAAGTCATCACAGGATTAGTACCACTCCAGAAATTCTGAAATGTCAGATCCATTTTTCAGGATTGATTCCTTTGCATAGTCTGTGTCTTTCACATGCCCAAACACTTTTAGGACCTGACTTGCCTCTTACCATCCTCAAGCTGCCGATTTTGATAGGGGTTGTTTGATTCTGTGGAGCAACTCAGACTGCACTTCCATTTTAAGGAAACCAAGTTCAGTAAGCCATGAACATGAATTTGTATCTTCTTAAATTAGTCAACAATATCCTGAGCTTTCACATCTTTTATTTACTTTATTTCTGAATATTGCATCCCTTTACTATGCTATTCGTGGAATTGTTTTTTTAACTTTATTTCCAGATTGACTGTTCATTGCTATACTATAAAAATAAAATTTGTTTTGTGTAGTGACAGAGTGTCTTTAAACTGTACTGAACTCATTCATCAGCTCTAGGAAAATTTTAGATAAAATCTGTCTATGAACAGAATGTTAGGACAGCCTCCTTCTCGCCTTCTTGCCTGTCCGCAACTGTGAAAGTGAACATTCATGATTTCTTCTGACTGCCGGCAATTAAGCCATTAACTACACCGTGAGCTGGGATTGGCCTGGTTTGTTGAGTTTAGTTCGGATTGTTTCTCATGCTGTGATGATCTTGTTGCTTTTGGTCTTTAATAGTGTCTATTACAATAGCTTATTTTCAGCTGTTAACACCACTTTTCATGCCTGTAGTTCACTTTGCTGGCCCTGGTTGTATAGTTCTATTTGTACATTAATGGCTATAGATTGCTGCTATTTTTAATAGATTTTTGTCCTCTTCATGCTGAATTTTGATCTGTAAATTTATTCTGATGATTTTTTTGTGGGGGGGAGGAGGTTATCAGGACAAAATTGGCCTGATCAAATAAGTTAGGACGTATTTCCTCATACTTTTTTGAAGAGTCTGTGAAAGATTTTTGTGGTCATTTGGTAGAATTCATGAGGGAAGGCATTTAGGCCTGAAATTATCTTGGTAGGCGTTTTAGAAATTAATTCAATACCCTTGTTATAAATTACTCTGGGTTTCTTTTTAAAAATCTTTTCTTAAATCTATTTTAGATTGATGAACTATACTCACATTCACACCCATATAACTACACACATATAAAAATTAGAAGCTAAGGTTTGCATAGGAGAGAGAACATGTGGCATTTTTCCTTCTGACCCAGGAGTGCTCAATATAGTATTTTCAATTCCATCCATAAGACCTTAGAAAAGGAACCATGAAATCAAACAGGGGTAAGGTGTAAGGAGGGGAGGAGGGAAGTTAAGGAAACACAGAGAGCCTGGAAATGAAAAGCTGAGCACCAAGAGCGGAAGGGTGCGAGCAAGGGGAAGATGGGACATGGTGTGAAGAGCAAGAGCATCAGCAACACAAGGTAAAGGTGAAACTGCCACAAGGAGACTGCCACTCTGTAGACTAACATCAGAATGCTTTAAATCATTTTAGAACCATTTTAAATTTGCAGAAAAATCGCAGAGAGGATGCCGAGGCCTCTCAGTAGACCACACTCGTTCGCTCAGTGTGGGACATCTAATGTTATTGTGGTTCGTTTTTGCGATGAACGAGCCAATGCTGATACAGCATAATTAGCTGAGCCCCGTACTTTCTTCAAATTTAGTTTTTCCCTAATGTTCGTTCTAACCTAATGTTCCAAGATCTCATCCAGGAAAAACCATGCCACTTATTTGTGATGCCTCCTTGCATTCCTTTTGATTGTGATAATTCCTAAGGCTTTCCTTGTTTTTGATGACCTTTTTTTTTTTCTTTTGAGGACCACTGGGCAGTATTTTACAGGATGTCCCTTGATGGCGTTTTGTTGTCTGTTGTACTTTTCATCATTAGGCTAGGATTGTGACTGTATAACAGAAAACCACAATGGCAGTGTACCATTTCTATCCATCATCCCAAGAGTCCTCGCTGGCCACGGGACTTGCCACTGTTGATGAGAATCATGATGCCCACACAGAGAAGTGCGTCCAGATGCCCCACTGTGAAATCACTCCCCTCCTCTTCTACACTGTACTCTTGGGAGCAAATTGCCTGTACATAAACGATGGCAAACCATGCTGCCCCGCCTTAAGGATGGTGTATCCAGATAATGTATTTGGTATTATTCTGCATGGAAGCTCTGTCTGCCCACTTGTTTACTCTGGCATCTGTTTGTATCAGTGTGGGCTCGTGGGTGTTTATTTTGTGCTATTTTATTTTCTTGCTCAGATTGTCCCGGCTTTGGCCACTGGCACATTTCCCAGTTGGTTCCTGTCTCCTTCAACATGCTCTGTTTTTGTGGGGTTTGTTTTGCTTCCTGGCTTTCCGCTGCTGTGAAATGGCCAGGCTCATCTCACATGTTCCTTGAGCCATGTCCTAGCTCTCCCAGGGATCCAGGTTCCTTATCACAGTGGCCATTGCTATTGGGTCATTCCTAAGAACCGACGACAGCAGCATCCTCTCATTCGTGACCTGAGTGGTTTGGGTCTTCTTTTCTCCCTCTACCTAAAGGTTTTGTTCATCTTTTCAAAGATCCAACTTTTTGTTTTGTTATTTTCTCTATTTTTTTTTTTTCCCCTAAACTCTGGTCCATTTATTTCTGCTTGCTCGGGTTAGGTTTGCAGGTTTTTGGTTTCTAGTGACAGATGTTTATTTAAGTTGATGGGCTTCCCTTTTAGGTTTTTAGAGCTATAAGTTTCCCTGTGCACCCTGCTTTCTTTACATTCTGCAAGTTTGGGTTTAATATATTTTCATTAACCTCTAGGTGTGTTTGGATTTCTCTTGTAACTCATGTGTGTGGTATGTTTGTGTGTAGGCGTGGTTGAGGGAGAGTATTCATCTGGAAGCTGGGGCAGGAGGATGTCTACCTTTATCACTCTCTGGCTTATTGCCTTAAGACAGAACCTCTCCCTGAGCTGGAAGCTCTTCATTTCAAGGTTGGAGGGAGGAGAGATAAGATGGGTGAGGTAAATGGCAGATGGTAGGTTAGTTGAAATAATATGTACTTATAGTATACATATCCCAGGTAATATGTCTGTCTCCCTTTCTAACTATATAATCATCAAGTTGTTGTTGTTATTGTTGAATATGTGTTAAAGGGAATTGAAATGAATTTCACTTTTAGGAGAATATACCTTTTTTGAGACAGGTTTTTACTGGGTAGCACAAGCTGTCCTGGAACTTGTGGTGATCCTCCTGCCTCAGACTCTGGAGTACTAGGGTCAGAAGAATGAGCCACCATGGCCAGTTGAGGATAGTGTACTTTTCTTTTCTGGTCTAAGAACCTTCTCTGTCCCCTTCTCTCAATGTTTACCATCCTATTGCAGAAATAAAGATGGAGGCCACCAATGAAGTTAGTTCTATCAAAATGGTGGAACGACAGCTAAGAAGTTACACACTGTGAGTTTCCCAGTGACAAGTCCTCTTCCTTTAAGTAATACATGATTCTTTCTCTTATTTAACAGTTTTCATAATAATGAATAGATTCCCTAGTACTCTCCAGAAGAAAGTAACAATCTGTGTTTTTATAAGCCCTTGAGTTTACACACATTAGAAGAGGTCCCATCCGCCATGAGTAGATGGCTCAAGATACAAATGAGCCGTGGCTGCTGGGAGATTACTCAGGCCAGTTGCTCCTTTCTTTGACAGTGACGCTTCCGGAAAGGTGACCTTCAGCTCATTACTGTCTTTCCGTGTGCCTAGAATGGATTCCTCCAGGGGAAAAGACACTGCCTGAGTTGAGTGCTGCTGGGAAGAGGGGCTTGCAATATATATATATATATATATATATATATATATATATATATATATATATATATATATTTCAGTGTATACTAACTTGCTTGCTGGCCTAGCTAGACCCAGCAAAGCAGCTTTGGGAGGGGGTTGTGTATCCGTGCACGCACGCACGCGTGTGTGTGTGTGTGTGCGTGTGTGTGTGTGTGTGTGTGTGTGTGTGTGTGTATCTCCACATTCCTGCCTGTGTGCATATCACCACGCCCAGCTGAACTTTTTCAGTGTAGAAAATGAAATCTGAATAGGGTAGTTCAGTATTTCTATTAGACATTTTAGAATAGGAAACACAATCTTTTTTAATGATCAAATTTTTACATAATTCCTTTTTTCTTTGATTTCTTTTATCTATTATTATTCCAAGAGACATTTCTTCTATTCTTATGTCCTACTAATTTATGCTTGATTATCTGTCATTTTTCTATGTAATAAAAAATTTAGATAGCTTAAAGTTAAAATATTTCTCATATGGTTATAAAATCTGTTAAAATTACTCTTAAATTGTTGCTAATGTTATTTTCAGTTTGCAAAGTGGGACATGCTCCAGAGATAGGACCACTGGAACACACTTATAATCCCATCACTCAGGAGGCTGAGGTAGGAAAATTTCTTAAGTCCATGATTCAAGACCACCTTAGGCTACACACACACACACACCACTGTAAGGGGGAGTGACACGGGCATATTTTAGATGCATTGTAATGATCACCCTGAATTGTATATGTGACTGAAATGAGCCAGCTGTGGTGGCATACTTCTGTAATTACCTCTCACCAGGCTGAGGCAGGGAAATCAAGAAGTGAACTCTGTAGGCTCAATTTTCTTAACAAATATATTTTATTATGAACTTATTAACTGAGAGTACCCCACTTACAACTCAACTAACCTAAACAATAGGAAAAGAAGATTAAAGAACACAATAATGAAGCCATAAGAATATCAGTTTTGAGGAACGATTCTCCTGACACAATCAGCAGGATTTCTTCTGCTGGAACCTGGAGCAACCAGAACCGGGAAGCTCAGCAGGAGCCAGAACCCCGAAGCCTTCCCTCAAGCAGTTCTCTCTAGGAGAGTCTTGAAGTGGAGTGATGAACAGCCAAAACTATCCCAAGTCTCCAAAGGCCCCGCCTCTTGTTTTTGGCTCACATTTATACCTCCTCTCAGCATTTGTTCAAGGATGTTTTTCAGCTGCTTAATAACCAATCTCTCCCACATGGTGGTTCGACTTCTAAGGAGATAAACATCGCCTGCTCTCTCACAAGTCTTTTCTCATTCCCCACTTGTGAGCTAAACAAAAAAACATGTTTATCTTTCCTTCAGAATTGAGTCCAAACTGATCTACCTAGCAAGACCCTGTCTCAAAACCAAACAAATAGGAACAAAACAAAACAGTGGCAGATGTGAAGAGTGGCCGCTGATGGGTTGTCTGTGCTCAGTGAATAGTCACACACATGTGCATGTGGCCACTGCTTGCAAAGGAGGAGGACATAAAGGGGCGTGGTATGAGGAGGGAGGCTGGAGGGGTGGGAGGGAAGATTTAGGCTGGATGTGATCAAGATACATTATACACATGTACAAATAAAATTATATATAAGGAAGAAGGTATAAAAGAATTAAAATTTTAAAATACAAACAAAAATATGGGCGATATAGAATTTACCTTTTAAAAGTTCTAGATTGAGTTGTTATAATGTTCATCAAATTATGTTGAGAAATAGCTGTAGGTCATCCAGAATAAGCATCTTACACATCCTTATTTAACAGAAGGTATTGATTGCTCAGTGACCAGGACAAATGTCTTGTTTACTGCTATAGATGTCAACACACCAGCATAAGGTTTGTTTTCGTAAACAGCACAAATGCTATGGAAGTGGAAGTCAAGCCAGGGAGAGTGGAGGCTCCTCAGTGAGCACTGAGCAAAGGGCTCTTTGACCTCTCCTGAGGTCACGTGCCAAAGGCCAGTCAACCATTAGAACCAGTTAGTCTATCTGCTGCAAGTTCGGTGTGAGCAATTTCTAATGATAAAGTAAATAACAGGAAAGCCCTTGGCATGCAAGATTTATTATCTGGTCATTAGAGCCATGTGGTTTTTGTTGTTGGTTTGTTGTTGTTGTTGTTGTTTTGTTTTTGGAAGGTAGAAAAATTCTTTGCATTACCAAGAACTCTATGGCCTTGAGTTGCACCTACTAAACCGTTGTTCAGAGAGGGCCCTTGTTTACTCTGATGGTAAGTGGAAAATAAAATGTTTTTTAAATAAAATTTTTAATTTTTAGATACCTTTTCACATCTCTGCTGGAGATGTGAAACACATATATTAAACACATGTAACAGGCTCTCTGATTGAGTGACAACCAGTCACATGGTCAAACACAAACCAGACTTTCTTCACCTCATGAAAAGTCTGAATTCTTTGTCTTTCAAAATTGCATGGGAAGGTACACATTTTAGGAAAATAGTGAAATATACATTAAATAGTGAAAAATACATTGAGCTGCATGCAGAATGGTTGCCAAGTGAAACTGAGATGGAAGCCTTGTTGGGGAACTTGGGTGTTTGGTGTGTGAGCCTCTGCATGCTGAGTCTGCACTGAGGGGTGTTGTGTGCAAGGAGGAAGGGTGTTTCCCAGGTGAGTGTACAGTCACCCAGCCTGCTGAGGATACCCAAACAAGGACTGGACATGAGGGAACTGCTCCCGGGGTTTCATTACTCATCATGGCAGCCTTTCATGTCTTCAGTGGGAAGCGAGGGGTGTGCTCACACAGATGGAAAACATGAAGGCTGCCTGCTTATAAAATGAGTGTCTTATGGTTTGATTGGGTAAATAAATGAGATGAAATCATATGGAACTTGGGTTGTAGGCTTTATCTCTTCTATCTTAGAATTTTTCAAGCCCTATGAATGAAGGCCAGAGTGCTCTACCCTGGCTGTCATCTGCTAATGGGCATCCTTTGTCAGGTGCTGAGAAGAAAGGACAGACTTGTCTGAGGAAGGGGAACTGGGGTGATAGAGTTTAATCTGCACCTCTGACACCAGCAGAGACAAACAGAGCCCTTTCCTCTGCTGTGTCCAGGGTATTAGTCATTCGTTAATGTGACTAGCCAGACAGTAATGCTGGGCCATACTTCAGTGTGCGTGAGGGCCATAGGTCTCCACTGACTGTGTGTAGGAGGGGACAGGGGACTTCTGACTGCCACTGAATGCAGCGTTTCGCCAGCATTTTGAATTGTTCCTATGTTGTGTATCCTGGGCGGTGCGGGTAGGTAAGAGGTTGGCTTTGTTTTGTGTGACCTGCATGAAGTGGGAACAGCAATTGCTTTTCAGGCAAGTGGGTCTTTCACACAGATCTCTGGAAGTTGATTCCCTTAAGCCACTGGTCCTCTCTCTCTCTGTGGCCCCAGACACCAGCACTGGTTACTTCTGGGAACTTAGTAAAATCATGAATTCCTGGCACACATCCCCAAATCTGAGAGCTTGTAGGTGATTGTTGATACAAGTGTCTTGAAATGATCTGCCCATTGGTCCAGATGTGATAACCGTCAACATTTAACCCTTGTGTACTTTAGAGCCCATTTGTTTACCTCTGAGTTATACTGAAGACTGTTCTGAGCTAAGACTCTCAGGCGGGACTGACTGTGGCTGTCAGTCTTGCAGCCCTCAGGAAGAGGGCCACATGTTGTCCTCCAGAGGTGACCTTCATGGACAACTAGCTCTGCAGAAAAGAAGTTGGCCCTAGGCCTTTGTGTTTGTGGAGCCACCAATTGATGTCCAAGGGTGGAGGGTTATTCTCATTTGAAAGGAAACCGGTTCTTTTTTATTTGCCCCCTATTATTCCTTTTTGTGTTGTTGTTGCAGTTTCATACAGTATACAGTGCACCCTGACGACTCCTCCCCCACATCTCTCTCCCATTCCTGTCGTGACTCTCCTCCTCCCTGACTGATGACTTTTGAGTTGGTTTTGTGACCCATTTAGTTTAAACCATCTGTGCTACCACTAGATTAGAAGTGTCCATTGAAGCCTGGTGGGGTCACCATTGGAGACACAACGGAAGGCAAAGATGCCACTGTTGCACAGTAGGCACATTTTGTCTGGCAGGTTGGTGTCTGAGTTTGTAAGATTCACAGTTAATGCCTTTTCCTCCCAGCACCCTCCATGGCATCTTTATTTTGTCCCCCATGTGTGGATCATAGCTTCAGATCTCTAATTTGTTGTGTTTACTTGGAAGCCAGGAAACTAATAAGAGGCCTTGTGTGGGGGTTGGGGGGTTTACTTAAAGGAAGAGAGTAGAACGTAAGTAATTTGAAAATCAATTCTCTGAGTCCAGGGAGGGATAGAAAATATGGGAAGGATTAATCAAAAACAAAGGGAGTATTTTTTTCTTTAAAGCCATCTAAAAACCTACTACTTTAAAACCAAAGTTAAAAACATACTTTATATTTTAAATAGAATTAGACTTGCTCAGTCATGAGACCACAGCATGGGGCTGCTCATGGCTTCATGGGGACTCAGTTATCACGTTGTTCCATAAGCACACTGTACCTTCTCTCTGACTCTCCCCAGCGTTCACTTACCTGTCTCTTGTCTTGTAGTTTGGGGCCGAATTCCGAAGGTTCTCCTTGGACCGTCATAAGCCTGGGAAGTTTGAAGATTTCTACCAGCTGGTCGTGCACACACACCACATTGCCAACACTGAAGTGACCATTGGTTATGCTGATGTACATGGGGACCTGCTGCCTATCAACAATGACGACAACTTCTGCAAGGCGGTCTCAAGTGCAAACCCCTTGCTTAGAGTCTTCATCCAGAAGCGAGGTAAGAGGAAACGGTGCCACTCTGCTCACTAAGCCGTCACTGAAGGAAGAAATTGACTCTGTCTGTTGGTATGGGACTCTGATATTCAGTTTTCTGGCCTGTAGTAGTGGACTTTCAAATTAATTATCGGATCAATATTAATTTGTTTAAAGGTCTTAAAAGTAGCCACACTGCCTTTTCCATCTCAAATAGCATTGACCTCTGCCTTTTAAAGATGTTTAAAAAACAATAATAATACAAATACTGATAGTCTTTTATGAAGAATAAATAATGCTGATATTTTTGGTACTTTAACTAGAGGCAAGTAAATTCAGTAGTAACAAAGAGGCTTTTGTCAGGATCTTAAGAATTGAACTTGAAGGCCCTAGTTAGTGTGCATTTTTCACATCTTTGTAAGACCAGGGGAAATAATAGCTTTAAATAGTAACTTTGGTTAACTTTAACCTCTAAAATCCTAGCATTGTTGTAAGCAAACACCATTTTGTACTGAAATAAGTTGCTGACATAGGTAGATCAGTGTTGAAGGCAGAGGCGGGGGTGGGAGTGGGGCTGTGCTCTCCTGTGAACCCATCCTGCCTGCCTCTTAGAAGCGCATTTCAGAATTTCTTTCCTCACATCTAAGCTTGACAGAACCTTGTCATTCAAAACTGTTATGCTAAAGGCAAGAACTGGATGCAGGAAAAGCTTAGAAGCAGGGCCAAAAAAAAAAAATTGTAATCAATTTATTACCTCTTCTTCGTGGGGCAGACCTACTTTGAATGCTGTGAGCACTGGCTGGGAGGAGGGTTTCTTTCCTCCTGGAGTGGACCACTGTGTACAGTGTGCGCAGACTCAGGCACCAGCAAAGACCCCTGTACAGCCACGCGGTAGCAAACCGTGGCTGGTGATAAGGGCCACGCCGTAGGTGTCTTTACCCCAGCACCCTCTCGGTATCATTTATGGCCCTTATGAGGCTGGCTTTCCTAGTGCGAGCACATCTGTCATCAGAGCTCAGACCCATCTTATGAGCTGCACAGTCCTTTCTGAGCTTCATGGGAAGAACCAGAGGAAGCCACTGCAGTGTGCTGAGTGAGGAAATGGAAGAGCCGAGGAGTGCAGCTGGCTGTGAGGCTCATTATGGTTGGCCAGGCCTTCTGTGTCCTGCAGAGTGTCTCTTAGTGTTGTTTGCAGAGTGGGGGTGACGGTGGCACTACTCAAGTGTTAGTATGAAGTAACACATTACATGTCAACGGACAGGCTGTGGCCGGTAAATAACCATTTGTTTTCTTCTTACTTGTAGTGATGGGGGCAGCAGAGTCCTGTTTTCTGGTACAAAATCAGAACATGTTGACATCTGTGTTAAAGTAAGATCTGTGTAGTAGGAGAAGCTGCAGGATGCTGCTCAGAGACCAGCAGAGCTGCCCCTTCCTCCTAGTGATCAGCAGGACTCTCATTTTCCCTACAGCCCTTGGTAGCCTACAGTGTCCCTCTTGTCCCTTCTCTATCCTCTGTGGCAGCCACAGCTGGTCCTGGTGTAAACACCTGCATCCTGCTAGCCCTTCCTAGAACCCTACACCGCCCCCCATCACCACTGGAACATCCATCTATTGACACTGTCTTTTCAGAAAGGCCAATTTCAGTCTGCTCTAATTAGCTCGTGTTTTCCTCAGCCCATCTGTCCTCTTCTCTGGGTGTTGCCTATTACAAGGTCTTGGCCACACCACAGTGACCCCAGCTCGTGGCTTCACTCACAAGGTTCTGGGGAGTTGGCACACAGGCAATAGGCCTTACTACCCATCATGAAGGAAGCTAATGTTTTTATCCTTCCTGGCAGTGGAGTGAGGGCTCTGAAGTCGCAGCAGAGGCTGGCTTTAGTGAGGTACTTCCCTCACCATGGAGCTGCTAAGCCTGGAGTGGGGCTGCATGAACACCCGCCACGGCTCAGGTGGTGGCTTCCCCCTCCAGCCTGCGAAGGTCTGGCACCCTTTCAGTATTATTTATTATTTTTCCTCTGCCGTGAGCAGCAACATGGCATTTGCAAAGCTGACTTTTCTAGTGTGAGCACATCTGCCATATGAGCTCAGGTACTTCTCATGGGCTCCACCATCCTTTGTGAGGTGGGAAAGTAACATTTGCTTCCTGGACTTTTGTTGGATTTCTGTATCTATGAACTCTTGGCTGGGCCGAGCACACCAGCCTGGCCCTTTATCACACCTTTGATAGCTCAGCGCCTCCTTGTCACCCTCCTCAGGGGTTCTGACTGGAGTGACTGTGTGTCTGTGGACAGCTGGGCACCTTTGTCTGCAGGACAGATTTGCTGGTCTATAGCCATGAGTATCAAGTGTTCATGGCATTGGGTTAGAAAGGCCAGTTATTATTGTGCCATCCTTAGGGTGCTACCACAGTCCCACCCAAGGCCACTTCCCATATTGACACAACTTTTTAAAAAGTGTGTGTGTGTGTACTCATGTGTTCTTGTAGGTTGGTACATATGAGTGCAGTGCCCATGGATACCAGAAGACAGTGTCAAGTCCCCTGGAGCTGGAGTTACAGGTAGTTGTGAGCAGCCCAATGTGGGTGCTGGGGATCAGCCTCAAATCTTCTACAAGGCAGTAGATGCTTTTAAATGGGAGCCATCTTCCCATCCCTGACTGACATATTTTTTAAGTGAAAAAACTATATTACCATCACCAATGAAAAGTAAGCATTCTTCATAAAAGTTGAAATAAACTCATAACTATGTTTTAAACATTTCATCTGTTACTTAATGATAATTTCTTCCCTCAAGCCATGCAAGTACATAACAATAAAATGACAAATGAGTGTCCCTTTCAACTCCCAGCCCGGCTCAAGTGTGTGGGTACATGTCCACATGAAGACTTGTACACACAAGAGTGCACTTGCCAGTGAACAGATGACCAAGTGTGCATACCCATGCAAGGGAGTGCTACCTTGCTAAGTACTACCTCATGGCAGTGGAGATCAAAACGGGATGCTGAGGGAACTAAGCCAGGACACGGGGCCATTTATGGTCCCATTATTCAAAGGATCTGTAGCTGAGAACTTGTCTGCTTGCTAACATTTATTTGTAACCCTAAATCAATGCTCACGGTGGTTTTCGGTCACTGGAGAACACGCACGGTGGAGGAAAACCGAGTCACTCGATGTATATATCCCAGCAAGGTACTTCATGCTGTCTGAGCTTCCAGCATCCACTTCCCATGCACTCTGTCCAGTGCCACCACTGCCACTTGTTTTTGTTGTTTTTTTTTTGGTGGTGGTGGTGGTGGTGACTTCACTCTGTAGAGTGGCCTCGAGCCTAGGGCTGAATGCTCTATCTCATGTTCTTGGCTCAGGGGGTTGCGGCGTGCCTCATGGAGATGTTATGTTGCAGAAGCTTAATTCAGGCCCACTGGCCAAGAGTTCAGTAAATGCTAAACACGGTGCCTTTAAGCAGAAGCAAGGTGGTTCTTGCCCTGGCTTTACTAATTCGTTGTTCTTAGTGACTTTAAAGAAAGAAAGAACCCTTAGTAATGAGAGTCTCCTGTGTGTGAAAAGACCAAGATGATCAAATTCATAGAGACAGAAAGTTGATTCAGCCTAGGAAGACATGTCAGCCAGTGGAGCGCCTGCCACACAAGCATCGGGTCTTGAGTTTGGAGCCCTGGCACCCATGAAAAACGCCAAGTATGGCAATGTGCCCATGGCGCCACTGCTGGGGTGATAAAACACTACGACCAAAAGCAATCTGGGGAGGGCCTTTCAGCTTACAGTTCCACAGCACAGTCCAGGACAGGAACCCAAACAGGCAGGAACTGGGAGGCAGGAGCTGATGCAGAGACAATGGGAGAGTGCTGCTTACTGCCTTGCTCCTCGTGGCTTGCTCAGTCTGCTTTATTATATACCCCAAGACCACCCACCCAGCGATGGCACCACCCACCATGGGCTGGGCCCTCCATGTCAATCACTAGCCAACCCAAGGCTTGCCTACAGGCCAGTCTGGTGTGGGTGATTCTCACAAAGGTTCCCTCATCCCAAACAGCTCTAGTTTGTCAATTTGACAAAACAAATAAACAAAACAACAAGCCATGTCAAGGTGGATCCCTGGATGGCAGCCAGCCTAGCGGAACTGACGCACGCCGGATTCCGTGAAAGACCAGAGTCATCAAGGAAAGACATACAATGTCAGCTGCTGACCTGTGCATAAACATGCCTGTGCACCTGCACCCACCCACACTAACAAGAACATAAGCTACACATGCGCATCACAGGTGGTAAAAATGTTTCATAATTAGCGATCTCTGTGAATATGAAATGGTGCACTGTAATAAGTCAGTTTCATGCACTACATCACAGCAAAGCTGGGTACCAGGGTTCGCTGCTAACAGTAGTCATGGCACTCTCTGCTCTGAGATACAGTCTTTAGCAAGGGACCAGGTTTCTCTCCAGCCATTATTTCCAAAATTCAGCCATTTTTACTATGTGTGAATACTTTGACTTTTTTTTCAAGGTGTGCTGTCATGGAGACATTCAAAAACTCTAGTCTAATGTGAGTCATCCTGCCCAGAATAATTTGACTTTTTAATTAACATATTTTCTTGAAAGTTTTAAAAAATCATCTCTTCCCCCTATAGTCAGACATTCCCTGGGTGTTTCTTCGGGTGTGAGCCATGCCCAGGTGTGAGCCATACCCCAAATGTGTGCTGAGCCCAGCTGTGACCCTTGCCCCAGATATGAGCTACACCTGGGTGTGAACAGGTGTAAGCCTTGTCTGGTGAGTGTCAGCCATACCGTGGTGTGGTCTAGACCCAGGTAGGAAGGGGTGGGTCCCAAGTGGAGCCTGGTCCAGGTAGAAGATTTGACATTATTCTGAGAAAGTGTTCTTAAGCAATTTTATGGCATGGCGTATGGTACATACAGGTCCAGGGTCCCCACTTGTACAGTCCATCTGGGGCCAGCAATGAGCCAGGAACAGCCTGCCTTTTGTCTTCCTGGGTTCTGGTCAGGGGATGTTTTCTTGAAGACTATGACATAGCCTTTTTGTCCATGGCTGGTTGGGAAGGGCATATGGCAGGCCTTTGGCTCCAGACCCACCAGCTTCTTTCCCACTACTTCCTTCTACATTTGTCAGCTTCTGCTGTCCTCTTTCCTGGGCACCTCTTCAAACCCTGGTCTTCCCCTTTGGTAGCTGTTGGGTTCTGCTCTTCACGTTAACGCTCTGTCCATGTGAGCGAGGACTGTGGCAGGCCCAGAACAAAGAGGGCAGAGCGCATGTGTGCATGCCTGGCTTGCAGCCCTAGTGAGTTTCCGTGGCTTGTTTTTCTGTTCACCTGCCTTTTCCCTCCTGCCCTCCCTAGTGGGTAGGGGAGCGCTTGGAAGCTGCTGCTGGTAGTGAGAGAACAGGGGACTGAGGCCAGTAGAGATAGTCATAGTGTCTCCTATTTTTAGCAGAATAAACAGGAAGTACAAACACTAACATTATCACCACTAATGCATCAAATAAGTCCTTTAAACCCCAGTGACGCCCATGATCTTGTCTACCTCCAGGCCATGCCCAGGGCAAGGTGGGCTAGGGGGGTGATGGGGTGGGGGGGTTCCTAAAATAAGCATACACATCACACCTCTGTGTGCGGTTCTCAGCTGTTCTGGGCATTTTGGGTCCTCAGAATAAACAAAGCACACTGGCAAATGCTTGGGTTTATCAGAAATTGTGTGAGGTTATGTTTGTTTTATTTCATTTAATTGAGTTGCTTTAAAAATAATGGAGAATGCCCTTCAAAGTCAGTGGCACAGCTGTGACTCGGGTTCCAACCCTCCCAGGGTTCTGAAGCACAAAGCCTGAGGACTCTGCTCCCAGTGATTCCCTTGGGTGCTTATGTATTGGCTCTTGGTAGGAGGGTCGCTTAGCAGAACACCTCAGTGAGCGGCCTAACTCCCCAGAGGCCACCTAGTGCTACTTCTGAGGGACACTTAGCTGCTGGCCGCATTGTATCACTTTATCCCAGTGCTGGGACAGGTGAGGAGCTGGCTCTCGCCTCTCCGGTGGAAGGACCCCTCCACACACCATTGTACTCCATGGATTCTCAGAAGCTTTTGCCTGGTCAGGAGATTGCCTTTCTCTGTCTTTTCTTTTTTTTAATGCTGGTTTTTGTTTTGTTTTGCTTTTTAAAAAGGCCTAGAAGGTCTCTCGCTATAGTACTGTGGGAACAAGGAGAGAACATCAGGCCTGCAGCCCTGGCTCAGAGTAGGCGTGGAGAGAAAGTGCTGAGGCAGCATGTGAAAAGCACACAGCACAGGCGCCCACCACCCAGAGGAGTGTGGCTGTCTGGGAGCCCACGCACAGCCACCCCATAGCCTCAGCTTGTCATCTGCCTGTGCCCTTGTGTCCTCCTCATCTAGCCTGTCTGTGCTTAGCATGTTCTCTGGCAGCTCCAGCAGGGACCTGATGTGCAAATGGTGATATTTCACACTCAGTGAACTGGTGCTTTTACACGGTCAGCCCTAGTATGTTTATGATTTGGTTTCTTGCTTCGAAATGTGATATGTCAAAAATATACCAGATCGTTGAAATGCTTTATAAATTTTTTTTCAGGAGTTTTCTGATTGTAACATGACATGGAGTAATCCCCATGCCCCAAGACAACATTAGCATTTGGCAAAATTGTCCTAGACCTTAGATATGGTATCATATAAGCAGGCATTGTATCCACGCCACAGAGATGGCTCTGGCCTGGCATTGCATTTTTATCTTTTTGCAGCTGTGTATAGATGACCCTCGCCTTGTCATGATGAACATAGGTGCCACCAGCACCTTCGTAACTGATTTTCTCCGGTTTTCTTCATTCTAAGCTATGCTGAGCAAACTTACAGAGCTGTCAGTTTCTCTCTTGGGATAAAAGAATTAAAAATATTCTTGCTGGAATAGATTAGATTACATTAGCAGAGGCATGTGACTCCAGTGCCCCTGTGCTCAGTGTGATATTTGAAGCGTCTTTGAACACAGTTATGTCCTATGGAAAGTTGTGGTTTTTAAATTTGTCTTCTCAGACACAATGACAAAGGCCAACCTTCCTGTCAGAACGACTGAAACTACGCAGATGGTGGCTGTCCCTAGGCTTCCATGAACCCTGGGATCCTGCCTCCCCTGGCTCCTGATGTTATTTCCACAGATGTTCCTCTTGGGCTCACCTCTGTCAGTCTGTGGAGTTTGACCTTTTGTCACATGTCATCTGGCAGTGTGGATACATCTCATGTGAACAAGTCACATGATGGAGTAATTAATTTGCTGTCACTTGACCAGTGTATTAGAAAGCTGAAAACTGTCATCTTGTTCTCCTCTCCGACATTAGAATCGCTCACCGAGTGGCAGTAAATACAAATTTAGGCTGGTGATAACCTGGAGTCAAAGTGATTGGTTTTCAGACCTATTTCAAAGACAAGATGTCTATGACATAAATCTCTTTGAACAAAAATAATGTAATAGGTAATCTAAGAGGGCTGTGCTCCTCATCTTCCAGAGCATGCTGGGGTCGGGTCATGTGAGCTATTGGCTATTTTAGATCTGAGGAATTCTTCAGCCAGCTACAGTGGCTGCTGGGTAAACCTGCACCTCATCTGGGCTCAGAGGCCAGTGGGGTCTCGTCTGATGGTGAGCTGTCTGAGATGTGTAAAGTGGAGCGTTTATCCGTTTCCCCAAAAGCTTGGGAGTCTCTCCTGGGTACTGTGGTGAGCAGGTCAAGTACGGTGTCAGCTCTCGCGGCACAGGGCTCTGCTGATGGGACCACACGCTAGAGTAAAATGGGCTGTGTGAGTTCAGTACTTGTAGGGGTTGTGAAGAAAATCGAGCATACTGCTGTGCATCTCTGAAGGCCACCTGCAAAACGGAGGAGCAGGCCTGCGTGCTGGGAGTGAACCTCCCTAGAAGGGCATGCAGACTGTGCTGTCCAAAGGTGTCCATTGGGGCTCCAGAGCTAACCACGTGATCTGATAGCTCAGGGGACCCAAGTATACCTCCCACAGACCCCACTCTGAAAGGCCCTTCCTCCTTCACATTTAGAAGGCCAATGTGTAAGCTCCAGTTGGTGAGGTTTGGCAGAAACTCTTTACCCTGACAGGAATAAGTAACAATTCAGCATCCCTCCCTCCACCCTCAGAAGGCCTTTGCTCAGCCAGGGTGACTGAACCTTCTAGGTCCTTGCTGGGTCAGTGACCACAGGTGTTGGCTGGGGTCATTTGTTTCAGCACAGAGATTTTGGTAACAGGATATCTCAAAAATCACCTTCTTGTTTTGTCCCCTTTGACCTAGATGTCGGCTCCTAGGCCAGTGAGCTCTAACTGTATACCATAAAACCTAGAGCCCTACACACACACACACACACACACACACACACACACACACACACACACACACACACACACAAATCCCAGTGTGTAGGCCATCGTCATCACCGTAACAGAGCTCCCACTTCTTGCTCACCTATGTGGTCCACCAGCTGCATCCCCTGGTGGACTTGTCATGCCCTCTACATCAATACCCACATCTCTGAGGCTTCCTTTCTCATTAAGCACCCACTGTATGCTCAAAACTCTGCTGCCTCCCAGGGAAACAACGGCTGGTCAAGGCTCCTGCCCTTGAGTGGCCGATAGCACTTTGTCCTGGTGACAGGTGCGGTGCCCAGGATAAGTAGGGCATGTGTGAGGGCAGGCAGGGAAAGAAGGTGACAACATCAGACCAGCCCAGGAGGCTTCGTGAGGAGACAGTGCCCATGTCATTGGAGACTGGCCTATGGAGTGAGAACACCTGGAACAGGCACAAAGTCATGAGGTGAAGGTTGGCTTAGGGGTCCCAACAGAAGTGTGCACCAAGGCCTGCAGACAGTAGGTGCTCACTAAGGAGCTGGTGGGAGAAGTTCATCTTCACCAGAGGCTTCTGAGACAGCAGGGTGTGAGGCTCCCACGGCAGGCCAGCAGGTCACCAGGCCTCCAGGGAGACCTGCGTCTGAATTGCCTTGACCTGGGGGCGTTTGCGGCTTGTTCACAGTGACTACCTGAAGCTTGGCTTGTGAAGGGAGGCACGATGTGTGGCCATTGATCTTGCTCTATGTTCTATTGGACATCTGTGCCATCTTTTTCAGAACAGGGTACCAAATCCTCATGCTGGCACAGTTCTCACAGAGGCTCCCTGTTACCACACACCTGTGTGTGGCTCAGGCTCAGGAGCCGTTTACATACCAAGTTGCTGGTAATTCTGAATCCAAAGGCAAAACTGTTGGAGAAGAATTGGGTAGGTGCTGGCTCCACAGTTGGTCCCTAAGGGGAGAGATGGACACTGTCCCCATGTGGTAGCCTACTCTGTAAGCCCAAAGAGTTTATAGTGTCAGAAAGATGCCCTGGTCAGATGGTAGCCAAGGAGCTGCCAGTCAGTGGAGGTGCAGCCAGGCCCATGCACAGCTCACCAGAAAGGAGGAGGGCGATCATAAGAAGCCATGGGGAACAGGGAAGCTGCCTCGGACCATGGTTTCCAGATTCCCGCCTAAAGCCACCCGGGTGCCACCATTATTCCGTCTGGTGCTGAGCTTGACATCAAGGTATTTGCTTGCCTCTTCCCACTCTCCTTGCATCAGTTCCCAGACTCCAGCCTGTCTTCGAGCATCGTGGCTTTGCTTCTCTCGGTCTCCAAGGATAGTCCTGGACCTCAGCTAAACTGGACTGGTCTCACCGTGACTTCTTTATCCTGCTGTCACACAGCTCATTCCCGATGACAGTATCACAGCCTCAGTGGTCTCCCTCAAGAGAATTCACTGAGCATGCCCCAATGAAAGTGTCACTCTGAACCTCCACAGGGCCCTCAGACTACCTTACCTCAGTTTCTCTGTCCCATCTGTGTCCTTCCCAACTCATTCTCCCAAAAAGCTGTCACCTTCCAGAATTCTCCTCTGTAAGAACTCTGACTTCATGACCCCCCTCAGTTATGTAATCTGGGTTCACCTCAGCTCTCAGCCCCAGGAATCTTGGGACATAGCCTGCAGCCCATCTTCTCTATGACTCAGCACACTTAGGGTTGTAAGCTGAGAGCCTTCAGAACCCTTATTTCTGTGCATTACGGTAAGGATTTCACAGCAGGCATGATTTCCTTCTCCTGGTGTAGAGTCCAGGGACATAAAACTTTCCAACATGAACTCCTTTTTTCCAGAAACATAAGGGAGAGTTAGATTTCCTCTTAGGCAGCACTTTTCTCTTCCTGTTTTTCTTATCTGTGCTTCCCACCTCCCTGTGGGAAAGTGGTTCAGCACAGGGGTCACCACCTGTGCGCGCTCATCCTCCCGCCCTGCTGCAGCAGACACGGAGCGTAGGGGTGGGGGCTGGGGGACCCCTGGAGAGCTCAGACCTGTTGACTTCAGTGTTGTTTTTATGTGGCAGTGATCTGGGGTGTGCTCACCCTGGCTTTGTCCAGCTGCACTTCAGTATTCCCACATGGAGCCAGCTACAAGGATGTAAGTGAGGAAGGACCAGAGGGAGATCATGAAATTATAAAGGGTAGTGGTAATGCTAGCACGTATTGGTTTGCTTTTATAAAATATGTACTATGAATTTATCATGTTAGCCATTTAGATAGTGTCTCAGTGGTATTTAGTGTGTCCACAATGTTAGGTGGGCATCTCCACCGTCCACCTCAACTATCTTGGCTTTGTACCTCAAGGTCCAGATCCCTAAAAAAATATCAGTGGAGAGCATTTATAATTTATTGGAAACTCCGGATCAAAGACAGGAATGGCATTTTTCAATTGAGCTACCCAAACCTCCTAGAATTACATCTTTCAAAAAGCAAATCATTTGAGAGATGATTGTCTCATGCTAAAGAATTTCTCAAGACCCCAGCCATTGCCCACTGACTGTGGCCACTGTGTCTCATCCCCAGGTCCTGTGCACAGACACGGCATGGGGAAGGCATGGGAAATATGGTGCTAGTACCTCTGTGATTTGACAAGGTTCACAGTCAAAAGCCATGTGAGAACATGCAGAGCACTAGCCGCTCTCGCTATCATGTCCCTGGGCCTTTCTGAACCAGAACAGTATCCTCTCTAGCAGGAAATGAGTTCTGGAGAGTCCAGTATTCCACACTGAGTTTGCAAGGAACAGGGTCCAGAAGTGACAGCATTAACATCCCTGTTCCAGAAAGATCTGTAGGATCCATCGTCTACATCATCCTCCTCCCTCCCAGATGGGAGTGAGGGGAAGACCACACCCAGATCACAGGTCAAGGGCTCCAGCTGTGTCCTGTAGTCAGGCTTGCCAGTTCCTGTAGCTGGGGCTGGGACCTTGCCAGATGACTTCAATGGAGAGGGCAGGCTCGGAAACTACCCCCAAAAATGCCCTTAGTTGTGAAAATGGGTAGAGGATCCCCTTGTGGTACACGGCCCCTCTGTAAGATGCACTGCCTCAATTGTGACCTCTCCATCTGCCAGGGTGTTTTCCCCCAATACTAGGGATAGAACTCAAGTGGTGCGTGCAAGGTAGTTCTCCACCATGCAAGGGACTGGTCCACCATGTAAGAGAGTATGTCCCCATGTAAGGGTGTGCCTCATCATGCAAGGGAGTGCTCTACCATGCAAGGAAGTGCTCCACCATGAAAGGGAGTGCTCCTCCATGAAAGGAGGTGCTCCACCACTGAGCCAAATCCCCAGCTGTCAGGATTGTCAGTGATCCCTTAAAGATCAGATGGAAACATTTGTGTGGTTACTCTGACTTTGCACAAAACGATGTGAAGCACACGTCTTTGGTGTTCAGGATAGCCACTGGCACACACATTTACACAAAAATGACAGCGTTTAGGCTCAAGGCTTAGACGGCTGGGATGTACATGCTGGAAAACAAACCTAAACTTGAAGCAAGTCTTGCTGATACTGAATTCCACCACAAGCAGCTCTTCTATCCTCAGTGTCCAGTGTCTATACCTGTGCACATCTGCACTTATGATCTCACATAAGCACTGAGCCTCCTGCTAGTCATAACCATAGCATTGTGAGGTTTCTAGGAGGCTAGAGGCTATCTAAGACAGCTTTCTTGTTTCCAGGAGGCAGCTGAGACCTAATGAGGCTATGTAATGGCCTTCTGTCCCCTGGCAAATGTGGTCACACTGTACACTGGCATTTGTAGATTTGACTTTCTCAAAGACCATAGTCGAAATACTTTAAGTATCTTTAAGGCATATTATTTGAGCATAGACCAAAGACCCAGTAGGACTCCCTGCACCCTCATCCTGTGGCAGATGCTCACGTTCACAACACCTCAGAAACACTCGTGGAGGCTGCTGTCCGTGAGCTGCAGGATGCATCTGGGCCTTTGAAGTAATGGTTTGTTCTCACCTCTTCCCAGCTGGGCAAGGTTTTTCTGTCTGTGAAGCTCAAAGAACCATATACAAGGGAGGGAAAGCGAACATGAAACACCATCATGGAAGCAAGTTCAAGCGTAAAGTGCTCAACAGGGCCACCTCTTGGACTATGCTAAGGTGAGAAAAAGAGACATAGTGGTGACAGGGGTCTTAGTCCGTCGCCCACTTGCAGGGATGCGTGCAGCAGGAGCACTAGGCAAAAGAGTCATTCTGTCATCCAGGCTGGTGACAAAGGAAGCTTTCCCTGTGCCTGTCCCCAGCTCTTCCAGGAGGATGCTGTTTCCTCTGACAGGCTTCAGCTAGGGTCCCATGCCCCGCAGCTTCTTTGTAAGTCCTAGGGAGGAGGCCAGTGCAGCACAAAGAGGGCACAGATGTGTTACTATTCTTGGTCCTCTGGGTTTGCCAAAGAAATCCTTGGAATAAGCTTTCATAGACCTTCTTTCCTGCAGCAAGGCAGGTCTCACACTAAAACTACATGAGCTTTACTCTGTTTAGTTGTTCGGTGTCTATCCAGGCAATGCTTCAAGGCCATTTCTCACCCCCATAGTGTGTGGTTGTTTTCCAGCATAAGATGGTGGGGGGCGGGGGACAAAACCTCAGGGCACATGGGAGGCCCATAGGTGGCGGTGCTTCAGCAATCCTGTCTCATGGGAACGGGCACATAGCTACTGACTGTTGTCCTGGGCACAAGGGCCAAGGGATGGGAATGAGCTCTGCCTCTTGTACATGGATGAGTTCTGTTGGACAGCCAGGACCTCGGAGAGTGCCAAGGGCTCCTTTCCTTAAGAGGTGCCACGACCCCTCCCTGCAGGCTCAGACACACCCTGGCAATGCCAGCCCCCACCTATATTCTCCTTGAGTACAGGGTTCCCCCACGTAGTCTTTCTTAGAAGCGGAGTTGCTGCTTTTACACAGGACAAAACTGAGTTCCAGAGAGGCCATGGGACTTTCTAGAGAGACACAGCATCAGGTGATGAGCCAGGATCGTACCCGAGTCTGCCTCTGGGGTCTTCATTCCTTCCACATCCTCTCGATGCTGGGCTGACAAATTGTAGACTACTAGACATGTGTGCAAATGAGGCCACCTAACTTCACTGAACCAAATGTCTGTGGGTTGCATAGTGCCCTTTGGATGACAGTCTACACAAGACATAGACGTACAATTATGCCCAACCCTGCCACAGCTGCCCCTCCCTAAAGGCTGCCGCTCAGGACCTGTCCCCATGGATCCCTACACCTGGATCTGGATTGTCATCCTGCACTGAAGACCTCCTTGAACAGCAGGAAGAGGCTTAGTTAGGAAGTGAAGCCTGGGGTCTTTACAATAGTAAGTGGCAAGCACAAAGCACACTACCTGCTGACAGGAGGGAGACCCTGGGTCTACAACCAAACCAGCTCTAACTGTGTAAACAAAGAAACAAACCCTCTGCAACAGCCTGTCAACCAGGAAAAATCCCCGCCTGGGGTGGTTAGCCGAGGATAGGGAGGGGTGCCCTTAGTTCTGAGTTCCTTTTAGGGGTGATGAAAACCCTCTGGAATTAGACTGTGGTGTTAACTGAGCTACTCCGAATTGCTGCAAGCCACAGAACTGTACGACTCAACAAGGGAGGGTGGTAGCGAAGCCATGTTCTGTAACTGTGTGATAGCACAATCTGCCGCTTTCCACATGCTCTGTCAGCAGCATTTCTGAGTTTTCGGCCACTGAGGTTTCCTTCACTCTCCTCATCCTTGGAGAAGTCTGGTCTGATGAGAGATGAGAGAAGAGCCTGAGAGTGAAGGGTCTTCTTCGAGGACACACTAGAGTGTCTCTCGTGGGAGGGGGCCTTGAGCCAACAGGGAGTTGTTGCAAAGTACCACCCGAGTGCTGTAAAGCCAAAAGTGGCCTGAATTGACCCCCGGTAGTGCGTTTCAGATTGAAGGCCTTAAAAGTTAGCAATCTTCCTGAAGGAGAGAAAAAAAAGTGGAACATTCTTCCCACTATGTCCCATGGATCCAGAAAGAACCATAGGCAGTCTGCTGGTGTCGCCTATGTAGCAGAGCCTGCTGTCCTGCCTGTCTTCGTCTCACCTTATCAAAGGAGATCCAGGCTCACAGCTGAGGATGGGCGGGGCCTGGTGGCCTTATCCTCCTCGTTCCTTTGTGGGACTTCTGCAAATCTGTCTGGACTGGTGACTTCACAAAGCCCTGGGAATTACTGAAAGAGGTTTGCCCTAAATATGGGCTTTTCTGCCAACAGTTATTTTCAGTTTTTTCAATTATGGTTGTGCTCTCTGGTAACCACTGCAGTATCTCATAAATACAGACTGAATCACAGCCAAGCAGCAGAGCCAGCCCTAGGGTGGAGACAACATGTGGATGGCCTGGAGACTGTCTTCTGCCCACAGCCTGGGAGCGTCAGGTCAGGCAGCCCACCGAGCAGGCCTGGGCTGCGTGGTCCCAGCAGCCATACAGTGGCCACAGAATTATTTCTCATGCACTTCCTGTTCCTACTTAAAGTTGCAAGGGATGCATGGCCTAGCATCCCAGACTGCAGGGATACATTCTATCCTCCCCCTCCTGGG
Source organism: Acomys russatus (assembly GCF_903995435.1). Classification (NCBI taxonomy): domain Eukaryota; kingdom Metazoa; phylum Chordata; class Mammalia; order Rodentia; family Muridae; genus Acomys; species Acomys russatus. The sequence continues at coordinate 65,810,261 of NC_067156.1, forward strand.
CCTATTACCTGCTGTGCTGTGTCCAGCAAACTTAGGAGGGCTGTTAGCCAAGTCCCTGCCTGCCTCTCCCTTGGATCTGTACAAGAAATGCAAGACCCATGTCTCCTTTATCTCTCCTCCGTGGCAAACATTTGAGGAACCGAGGGAAGCCACCGCTCTTAGACAGAGTGAGAGTCAGAAAGTGAAGATCTCTCTAGTGCTTCCCACACAGGGAAAGGTGGGTTGGAGAATGGGCTGCTGCAGCTCAGTTCTTAGGAGAGCAACTTGGGGAGACAGGTTGGCATGAGGAGGTACCTCGCTCTCAGTAACTTGCTTCTGGTTGACCTCTCTGTTAGGAAGAGGAACTGGGAGCATTCTGGTTGGAAGAAGCACAAAATCTGGCATCCACCTCCCCGTTCCCCAGACATCATGTGGGTGCAGTGTGCAAACCTGAGTACTCAACACAGTAAGGACCCTTAGGTGCCAGGCTGCAGGATGGGAGCACAAGGGTGTGTGCCCTGCCCTCCACAGTCCCACCAAGTCCTGTCATCTAATTAGACATCTAGTTAAACTGCAGTGGAGCCTGGGGAGGGATGGAGGGGAACCTTGGTGCCGCATGCTGTTAGTTAAGCAGATTACCTGATAACAGCACCCAGACTCACACCCTCAGAGCCACAAAGGCCCTGGCATCAATCAGTAGCCATGAGGCCTTGAACAGGTCATGTCGGCTCCCTTGTGCCTCAGTTTTCTCATTTGTTAGCTACAGTTCTGGGAAGATTGACTGAAGTCTCTCTCAAGGATCTCATGAGTGTCAGCTACTGTCACTCTGGGATGAACTGAACACAGTGAAAAGGCTGTGCTCACACAGCAGGTGTGTGGGTACAGGAAGGCACCTTCCAGCCACCGAGACGCTGGGTGTAGGCATACCTGGTTCTCAGCACCGAGCTGGAAAGGACTGGGGTAGCCTATAGTGCTTTCCACACTCTCCTGGCACTGCAGTCAGCCTGCCAGAGTGGAAGGCCGAGGCTGCTTTGAAGTAATTTTTATGTTTTCCTCACACTCACTCCCTGTGGGTCTCACTGCACAGCATGTAGCACCCTCACGCCTTCTGTCATGAAAAGCAGAAGCTACATTCATTTTGAAGCAAAAATCTAAAAGCCAGTGAAGCCTCTTGTCTCCCAGACTGGTCCTCACAAGCAAGAGCCTGGTGCTGCTGCTCACCTTACTGGAGCAGGAACAGGATGTAGGCCTTGCAGGGCCACACACAGTTGGGCATGGCCCATCTGATGTCTTTGTGGGGAAGCCCACTGGCCTCAAGGACAGTAGAGAGATTCTGCAAGGAAGCTCTTTGATGTCTTGGATTGCATCTACCACCAAGGTCTTCGTTTGCTTTCTATTGCTGTGATAAGGCCATGACCAAAAGCAACTTGGGGTGAAAGGGGGTTTTGTGGCTGACCCATCCCAGTCACAGCCCACCGTGAAGGGGAGTTGAGGGAGGAGAGCTCAAGTATAAGCCTAGAGGCTGCCACTGAAGCCAGTGCTGCCGGAGAGCACTGCGCACCGCCTCACCTAGCTTGCTTATTTATTCAACCCAGGACCACTTGCCCAGTGTGGCACTGCCCATAGTGGGCTGGGCCCTGCTGCATCGGTTATTCATCAAGAAAGTGGCCCACAGACTGGCCTGGAGGAGAGTGTGATGGAGGCATTTCTCCAATTGAGCATCCTCTCGTCCCAGATGACCGTAGCTTGTATTGAACTGACAGAAAACGAACCAACACAGGCAGGAAAGATAAAGATGTTGGTTGAGGAGGTTCAAGGACCAAAAGTAAGTTTTTAAATGTTACTTCTGATGTTTTAAGATAGGGTCTCTAACTAACAATCCTCCTGCCTCCATCTTCTGAGAGCTGGGTTTACAGTCACAATACAGTAGGAGGAATAGAAGCAAAGGGCAGCCAGAATCCTCCCAGCACGTGATTGGTGACTGGACTGAGAGCAGCAGCATGTATGCTGAAAGAGCATAGACGCAGCTGTTTATACATATATGTAAAGGTTTGTGTGTGCACACAAATGGTGAATGCGCGTGAGGTTGTGTGAGAATTAGGGTATGTACACGTGCATGTCTCACTGTGGATACCAAGAAGTGTTTGCTTGTGTACCTAGAATAACTGCACCTCAAGGTGCTATGATGTTCAGGCACTTTTAACTCCAAGTTTGCATAAGGAGGCCAATAGAATCTAGTGTGCTGTCATTAAAATGAGTTTTAATCACTTTACAATACTTTAAAATCTGTTACTTCTGAAGATCCAATTGGCTGTTGAGGGTGAATCCTTAAGAGCAAGGCCACACATTTGCACTCGCACAGCCCTCACCCATTCTTATTAGTCAGGGTTCAACAGTCAGTGTTTGACTGGGAAATGCCCAGGCTATGAACCTAGACTGCACAGTGTCACCCACTCACAGTGTGAGCTGCAAACTCAGCCCTTCTGCATGTGTGCGAGGAAGAATGCGTGTATGAGCATCACACTTGGATCAGGGAGCTGACAGCAGGTGTGAACTTCACTCACACATGTCTGTGCACAGGGCTGAACTGACCTCTGTTCTTGGTGTGCATCTGGCTTCCACTTGAAGGCCCTTGCTGCCAGATCCAGCTAGACAGCATGAGAGAGTGGCTCAGGAGACATGCCTTGCAGCCACTGGCTTCAGCTTTCCAGATGTCACTACAAACCCCTCTGGCTTGAGCCCCTCTGCACTGTCACCTGATTAGTTCTAAGCATAATGCTGATTGGGGGCTGAGAGTCTTTGAGCCAGTGTCATGGTCTCATGTCATACCCTATATGGGAGGAGTGGGGCCATGCACTGGCCATGTGGTGGGGAAAAGCCTTGTAGATAGAAGGTGAGTGGACACCACTCTTGGAGTCCCCAAGCTGCCAGGGCATCACTGAAGTGCTAGGTCCAGAATGAGTGAAGAGCTGATCTCTTCCATCTTGGATGTACATTTTTAATTCTAACCCTTTTTTTAAATTAATTAATTTATTATGTATATGAGTACACTGTCTTCATGCACACCAGAAGAAGGCATCGGATCCTATTACAGATGGTTGTGAGCCACCATGTGGTTACTGGGAATTGAACTTAGGACCCCTGGAAGATCAGCCCTTAACCCTGAGCCATCTCTGGCCCTGAATTCCGGCTCTTTCAGTGTTACCTTACCAGCTTGTAGCTTACAAGTCTTGTACAAAGATGATATGATTGTATTCATCAATGTCTGATAAGGGTGTGATTGGCACAATGAAATAGTGTTAGCAGATTCCTGAGAGCGGCAGACAAGAATGCCCCTATGTACACACCGTGTCATTGACATGACAATGGCTAGCAGCTCCTTTTGTTTCTCTTAATCATGTGCTCTGACTGAAGAGGCAGGCAAGGGCCTGGGGTTCACCCTCCTGACTGGGCAGCACTGTGTGCAGCTGGGCCCAGCAGTCTCAAATTGCTAAAAGGCCATTGTAACCAAAATAGAAGCAACTGGGAGTTGAAAGTATAAAGAGCCTCCAGCAGGAAGGCACAGCCATACTCAGTTTGACTAGAATTCCCAGCTAGATAGCCAGGCCCTGGGCAGCAGTCCCCTTGGGGACTCAGGCCAGCTCACGAGCCATGCTGTAACTCTCTCATGCTGGGAGACAGCAGACACAGACCTGCTTGGATGGAAGGCAGCTATCCTAGGCTAAGTGGCGTATGTGCAACTCCTGCTCACAGGTAGAAGGGTAGAGCTGATGCTTTCAGGTTCGGTTTGTTAGTGTTTAAAGGAAGGCATGTGAACTAAAAGCAAAGCGAAGGTTGGGCTCCCTCAATCTCTCAAAGGCATCTGACACTGCAACGGGTCAGAGCACACCACGCAAGCAAGAGCTTTCTGGAGACACAGTTCATACACCATGTCACTGGCCTGTCCAGAGTATCCTACTGGGTGGTTGTCAGTGCCTTCTCAGCGCTACGCAGCCATGGCCACAGTAAAATTTAGAGCATCTTCATCACCCTCCACAAAAAGACAGTCCACATCAACAGTCACCCTAACTCTTCGCCGGCCCCTGAAAACCACTAGTCTACCTTTAGACTGCATAGCTTTCCTATGCTGGACGTTTTATATAAACAGAACCCTGTAGCCCGTGGTCTTCCTTTACTCAGGACGTCGTTGTCAAGGTTTGTCCGCATTGCAGCATGCACCAGGGTTCTGTTGAAGTAATGCTGCTGTGGGTGGAGCGCTGTCTTTGTTTGCTCTTTTTGGTCGGCACGCATTTGGTCTGTGAGCATTCACAAGTGTTTGTGTGGCCCTGCGCACTCACTCTGGTAAGCTTGGTGGCAGTCAGTCACAGTAGAGCACACAGCCCACTCCCAGAGAGATTCACTGCCCTCTGCATCCATCTTCTTTCCTTTCCTTGCTTAGACACTAAGACTAGAAGGGTAAGGCGAGACACTCCTATCCTGTTCCCGCCCTCACAGCTTCTTGTGGATGCCCACCTCTGGTTAGAGGCCTGGCACCCCATGTCATCCATGTCAAGTAGACTGACTTCATTTTGTTTAAAAAACAGAAAAGGCTAAGGAAAAGGAAGGCGTTTGATCACTAACATTTATAAAGTTCACAAGAAACACAAGTTAGGAACTTTTCAGCAGTGCTCCCCCCCCCCCCAACATGTGGCCACTGAAGTCATAATTGCACCACCATCTGCATGTACGCCTGTGCATGTTTTGCCCTGTGTGTCAGGCTCTGTGCCCGGGGGGGGGGGCAGTCTACATCTACTCTCTAGCTAAAAGACTAAACTTCACTTGAACATTTCACTTATTTCTATTTCCCCTTCTTTACTAATTAGAATTTTATAGAAACTGTTACAGCCACTTTGAAACAAAGGGCCTATTGTGACTGGTTTTGCTCAATTTAGACGATTGTGGTCTGGAAGGCAGTGAGCACTGAAGCCAAAGGAATGCCTCTGCAGAAACAGCTGACCATTCTCCATGCAGAGAACCTGACAGAAGACAAAGCGACCCCCAGCCTGCTTGGCATCTGGAGAGAAAGCTGCTGTGGGTTGCAGTGAGCCGAGGCTTGTGTGCACCTTACCTCTCACTCTTCCTTCCCTTGCTGGCCTGAACCCTCAGGAAAACTTCTCTGCCAGTGGGAATTTTCAGGGGACTGATGTTCAGTTTTAGAGCAGTTGAAAAGACAGACATGTGGTCCTCCTCTGCCTGTGTGGCATTTCCTGCCCTGTGCTCACTTGTCACTCATTTGCAAAAACCTGACCCTTGTCATGCTCCATACTGAGAGTTCAGGTGGCATCAGGACACAGGAAGACTGGCTCCTCAGGCATTAACTAGCAAAGACTGTTTTAAAACCTTCTTTTGCCTGGGCAGTGGCACACACCTTTAATCCCAGCACTTGAGAGACAGAGGCAGGTGGATCTCTGAGTTCAAGGCCAGCCTGGTCTACAGAGCGAGTTCCAGGACAGCCAGGGCTACACAGAGAAACCTTGTCTTGGGGTGGGGGGGGGGCAGAACCTCTTGTCTTTTTATTTTTGCAAATGAGAGTGCACCTACTTCCCCAAATGATTCCAGGGTTCGGGAACCTGCCTTTCCCTGTATCAGTGAGTTGGGACTGTTGTCAGTGAACAAGGGAAGAGGCAGTGGGAGCCAGCATGAGGGCTAGGTGCTTATCAGGGACAGTGGGTGGGAACAGAGGGTCCAAGGCAGATGGCTCTGCAGTGGCGAGGGCTGGGAACAGGGAAGACACGTTCAGCCCACTCAGCCCTTGGAGCTGGGCTGTCGCAACCTCAGTTTCATGCCTAGCAGGAAGCAGGCAGCTGTGCAGAAGCAGCTGTGGAAGCAGCATGGAGTGTGGGGGCCTGTGGGGCAACTCTTCCAGTTTGCACAAGAGATGCTCCTCATGTGCACGCAGCCCTTGCACCTTCCCCAGCTGTGAAAACAGAGGCACTCAAGCTGACCTCTCCCGGGCCTTCAGGCCTTCTGGCAGGAGGGAACAGGAGAGCAGTTTGGACATTGGAAAACACGCAAGGAAGAGCGAGCTCTGGTGGGCCCCTGTGCGAACAGCATCCCCAGCAGACTCCTGGCTGAGGATTGAGCCTCTGGTGTCTGCATTCCCCTCCTACCTGCAGAGGCTAATTCTCAGCTATTTCCTGTCACACAGACTGACCCTGTAAGAGTTTGGCTTGTGAAGGGCCCTCTTTGTTGTCCGGCATTATAAAACAGTCTTTGCTTTTGCACAGCTTATCTGCACTCCTGGCCTCTCCCAGGGAGGTCCCAATAGTGCTCCTACTGTCACAGCTACCTCAGGACCCTGCCACTTGAGAGTCTGGCTGTGCTGTGCTGGCTCTCCTGAAGGACTGGGAAGGACAGCAAGGCCCCGTGCTGCTTTGTGACCAGCTCTCTTGCATCCTTGGGGTTGGCCCTCAGCTGCTGGCCCTGCACATTATTATCTTTGCACGGCTTCATAGGATGCTGCTTCCCTGCCGCCTGCACCCCTCCTTCCTGGGAGGAGTGAGCACTGGCCCTCTGGCACAACCCTCAAGGGGACACAAAAAGGAGCACACATTTGAGGAGACTGAAGCAGACCCAAACCTACTTCCTTTTGTTGTTCCAACTTTGCCCTTCTCTCCTCACCTGTCTCCACCATGCAGCTCTGCTGACCACTGTGTGTCACATGGGGAGACACCCTTAGGTCTCCAGGCACTGTCCTAAAGGGAACATCTGCCATCTGGCAGGCTCCACCCCTCGCAATCCTTGTGAGAACCACAGGCCATGTGCTGACTCATCTTGGGCAATCTGTAGGGAGGCCCGGGGCCATAGAAGGTGTTTTAACAAATTGCCATGGTAAAGACAACCATAAGGTTGGGTTGGGCATTTGTGGGGGCAGGATTGCAGCTGCAGCTCCCTGGGCTCTACAGGGACCCATGTCTCACACCTTCCTTGTGGAAGTTCAGTCCCCCAAATGACAGAACACTGGAGAACTTTTCCTTTCTTCAGAGGAACCCATGCTCTGACATATTACTGAGCGAACAGGCCCTGTCTACCCAGTGAATTGGAACTGACTCCTGGCTGGGGAAGATTTTTAGGGCAATAAATGCAGCTGTGAGGAATAATCCCATTTCCCCCGAAAGGAGTTACCACCAGAATTCACACAGATACAGTTCATGTCTCCACGAATGACCCGGATGACCAGACTCACTCAACTTGCCATCACGTGATTATTTTTTAAGGGACAAATCATGACTGTCTGGTCAAACTGAACCAAAAAACAAACAAAAAAAAGAAGAAGAAATAACTAACTTTTCCTTATAGGCAGTTGCTTATCTGGCATGTGCACACACGTTTGTATGGGTGTGCCCTACTTCTCCTGGCTAGTGAGGGTTAGATAAGTGTGTGCTCACGGCCCTGTTCAGCTTCTCCTAGTCTGTTAGCATTGCATCGCTCTGTGTAAGAGTCAGAGAAGCTGGGTCCTGCAGTCATATTGTAGCCTCCAGCCTCAGTTTCCCTTCTGTCAGAGGATGTCAGCCACAAAATCAGAAAGAACAGTGAGGAGCTGGATGGGCAGCTCTCACTGTCCTTCAGGAGCTCTGCTGGGAAGGGTTCGGCCATGACCTTGCTTCCATACAAAATACAAAGTGCCAGGTACAGACAGAAGTGCAAGAGGCAGCATAGCTAGCCTGGTCTCAAGTCATCCTTGTTATAACTGGGCTTAGACATGGCAAACAGTTCCTAAAGGCCAGCAGACTCCAGCACACTAGAAAGTGGCTCTTGGCTTGACCAAGCAAGAGGGCCTTTGTGCCCCTGGGGCCTAGGAGCGGGAGCATGCAGCAATGGCCTTACTCACCACCCGGGACTTTTGAATCTGTAGAGAACTTGGGGGCTAGACTCAAGATGTGTGACAGCACACTGGCTTCTGAGTACAAGTGGCATGAGCTTCAGGGGCTCACGAGAGCCCTCACCCCAAAACTCAGGCAAGCTTCCTTTGTGCAGAGAAAGTATCATCAGCACTTGGTACTCTTTTTACTTGGCAATTTTCAAGAGTCGTTTGAAGAAACGTATTTAATGGGGGCAAAACCCCCACCTATTTCTGCTTTCTTCCCCTTCTGCACATGAGCATCTCTGGGATGTAGCTGCCCTTCCCCATGGCTGTGGCCCACTCCAAACAGGTTGTTTCAGTGACATTCATATCCATGCTTCCTACCCCAGGAGTTCTGTATATTTCCATCTTCTACCTGCCTGGTAGATGTTTTTTCAGCAGCCCAAAGCAGCACCATTCCTGATGTGCAGTGTCTCTATATGAAGTTGGAGGCACTGATGGGTGTACATGGTGGCCCTGGACCTCTGAAACTGATCCATTCATTTTTTACATCATGCCACTTCTCTTAGCACTTGGCAGAGTGCTAAGGTCCCTAAGGCAGATGGGGAAGCACAGAGTGATGCTTGCATGTTTGTTTCTATAATCCAGGGCAACAATTGCGTGTTTGGTACATAACAATGGATGAAGCATAGCTTTGAGTCTGGGTGGTCCCTTACATTTCTAAGGGAGGAAGGGTTTATCTTGGTTCATGATTTGAAGGTAGTTCATTGTGCTGGGAAAGGCATGCTGGGAAAGGCATAGTGACAGCAGTTGCTTTAACTGTGGTAGCAGGTATATGAGGTGGTCGGGTGTATTTTATCCACAGATAGGAAGCAAAATGATGAATGCTAGTTCACTAGAGATGATTTCTTTAATACAACACACACACACACACACACACACACACGAAATCTAAATTGAACACCAGAATGTAAAACATGATTTATACCAAAGGACACTATTGAGAAAAAGAAAAGACATGTTAGAAAATGAAAGAAAATATTTGTAAATCCTCCATCTCGAGTGCTGTGATCAAAGACATGTACCACCGCTAGGGACTTGTATCTAGGATATGTAAAAACTATTCATATCAGTGATAAAAAGAAACAACAATGGAAAGTGAGCAGGCATCTGCCCACAGAGCATACAGATTGCCACCGTGCTCCTGAAAGATGAGCATCACTGGTCATGAGGGAGATGCAAACCAGAACCACTCCACACCCACTGTGCTATCAGCAGGCAGACCAAAACCAGTACTATCAAGAAGACGGAGAAGCCATGGCATACCCTCCCTCCCCTTGAAGAATGTTGCGGCCACAGTGGGGAACAGTCTACCTGGTTCTTAAGACATTAATCTGCAGCTCAGTGGCAGAGTACAATGTGCAAGGGAGTATGGTGTCGTCCCCACTATGGGGTCATCAGAGACCCTAAGGAACCCTGCAAGGGCCCCTGTCAGCACATACTGCTATGACAGGACACAAGGCGGGCAAGACCTTCCTTGCCATGCCATAGCCTGTCTTCTGGTACTTAGCATCACACACTGTACAGCATGGATGAGCCTCCTTCCCAAGGAGACAGAGGACTGAAATGCACATACCCTGACTATGACCTCCTGTTTTCACTATCCCGTGGAGGAGCACTGAGCAAAACCAGCCAGCTTCAGGAAAACTCCAGGCATGGCTTCCTGGAGAGACAGCCCTGCTCCAGAGGCTCCTCAGAAGAGCAGTTCTCAGGATGAGCGGGCACCTACCATGCTGAGTCAACTGGTCCAATGTTTTCAGCTTGGTGAGCCACCAACCTTCTACCACACAGCCACCATTTCCTCCCAGTCTGCCCTGGCTTTGAGTCACGTTTTTGGTCTGTGTTGTTTTGTTTTCTTTTTAAAGGCAGGTGGCCTTGGATGCTTGCCTTCCCCCCCCTCCCTCCCCCCCGAGCTGAGGACTGAACCCAGGGCCTTGCACTTGCTAGGCAAGTGCTCTACCACTTGATCCTGTCTCAGCCTCTTGGTGGTTAGGGCTACTGGTATGAACCACTGTACACAGCAGGCTGCTCCTTGAAACCCTTACTGTTTGACTGGACACTGCCCTGGAAAAGCAGCCACAGCAGTAGATCACTCATGTCTTCCCACAATCCCCAGCTTGGTGGCAGAGTCCAGCAGAACTGGAGGTGGTTGTCTGTCAATGACATTAGGGGTAGTCCACATCCTGGCCCACAAGAGTGAACCTGCATCATTGTTTCTTTTTCGTACTCCAGAACGGATGTGAAAGCAACCCTTGGCCTGAGCATTGTACTGCATTGCAGCTCTGAAACGGCAGGGTCTGTGTGCTGGTGCTCACTAGCCCTGCCCTGTGACTGGTGTTCAAGGCTGCCCACACAAGGGAAGTCCATAATGTGTCTTTCTGCACCCCTATCTTTGGATGCCCGAGGGGTTAGGGGTTGAATGGAAAGTAGAAGGAAGGCAAAGTTGTGGGGAAATAAAAACTGCCGGGAAATCTGGGCGGTTCCTTCTTAACATAGGGCACATTTTGCTTTTCAACTTCTGTGACAGGCTTTAAAAATATTGATGTCTCATTTTGTTGCTAGAAATAAGATCTTGTAGCAGCTTGTTTTGCGTGTGGTGGTGTGTCTCCTTTAGATGTTTCCTGTATGTCTACATTTGAGTTATGTGGAGAGAAAAGCCGGCTGGTCTCGGGCTGCCCACAGACAAGTTGAGGCTGGGGGACGCACATGTGTAGGCATGTTGGCCAAGCAACTCAAGTCTTGCAAGTCTCATCCTTCTGACGTCCTTGTGAGAACAAAAGGCATGCCCTGTCTTTCTGTTTCCTCCCTTCTGCCTTCCTTTCTTCTCATTTCTCAAAACCATTCCCTTTTAAGCTAGCAGCCCTCTTCTCAGCAGCCAGTACAGCTACCTCTGCTGTGCTGAGGCCATTTGCTATGCTACAAGCACGTAACAGGTTGACTCATAACTCCAGATTGCCCTTAGTATTGGTGACGTTCTCTTGAATTTACTTCTATGGTTGAATTAGGCTGTATAGGGCCCAGCATAACTTCAAATAGCTAAGATGTGTTACTTACACTGTCCACAAGGAGACTTATAACAGGGACTGGTTTTCAGGCCACACTCAGTAACATACACAGACAGTGGCCCCTGCTTCATCATCACTGTTAGGGCAAACTGAAATTTAACCAAGTGTCTGACAGCAGGGTGGGTTAAGGAATAGCCAGGTGCCGTGGTGCATGCCTGTAATCCCAGCACTCTGGGAGGCAGAGGCAGGCAGATCGCTGTGAGTTCAAGGCCAGCCTGGTCTACAAAGCGAGTCCAAGACAGCCAGGGCTGTTACACAGAGAAACCCTGCTTCAAAAAATGAGGAATTCCCATATGTTGGAATCTTAAAAATGTTTCCAGGTGAAATATTCACTGAACAGATAGCCCCCATCTAAGCATTAATGAGACAGCACTACATTGTGTGAGCCACATGCACACAAACACCAACATAAATCAATGCCTTTGTCCCAAATTGTGAAGAGCCAGGTGCTGTGATGTGACCTCGTGTGTGACTCGCTTATCTGACAGTGGTGAACATGCTTGGGGCACACACCTTTAATTTTAGCACTCAGAGGCAGAGATTGGCAAATCTCTGTGAGTTCAAGGCTACCCAGGGCTACACAGCAATACCCTGTCTGTTTGTTTTTTTAATTTAAACCAAAATTAATTATATCTAAAACAACTGCCACAGGACAAGTAGTTGTGGGAGATACAAGCCCTTCCAAACTAGGGCTATCCTGAATGGGCCAAGCACCTCAGGCAAGACAGGGGAGACTGGTTTCCTCGCCCTATTCCCCAAGATGTCCCCACACCTGCTCCTTGGTGCCTCCTGGTTAAAGTGTCATTGAGTGAGTTCTGTATGCAAACATATGGCAGAAGCCCCTATCAAAATCTGTTCGAGCCGGGCCTCCTAGTCTGCTCACAGGTACTCAACTTGTGCGAGCCATGTCATTCATGGCTGTAGCTCTCTCTGCCCCACCTGCAGTGTCATCTTGAATGAGTATCAGTGCTCAGAGCTCATATCTAGGGACACAAAGCCCCTTGCTTGCTTGTTCTTCTGTGTGGATAGTTGGTATTCCCAGTCCAGGGGACATGCAGACACATGTTCAGGCTGCTGCTCTCTGGGAGACTTAGAATAAACAAAAGGCAGAACTGATGTCATCCACTGTTCAGGGACCAGGTCCCCGGGATGGGTGTAGAGATCACAGTGTACCTGCCTGGCCTGCCTGTTGTTCCTGATGGATGATGAGAAACTGTTTCCTTGTATTTCTGTTTTCTCTGGGAATGGGAATACGAGAGATACAACTGTCCACAGCAAGGAAGCACTGGAAAGCATCCCAGAAGTATGTGACCCCATGAGCATGGAGCTCTGCCAAGAGCAGAGGTCGTGGGGCAGATGGTCCTGCTCAGCCACGGTGAGGCCAAGACAGCAGGCCCAGAGCCTGGGTCCTGGCCGGAAGCTCCACATTGCTTAGAAACAGCCTGTTCAAACATGCAGGTGCTCCAGGGCCTAGACCAGGATGGTTGGTGATTCCAGATAGTTCTGTCTGCTGCAGCCAAGAGTCCCAGGGCAGTGGAGGCTGAAGTGGTCAGGTGAGTCTCCCTGGGAGCCAGGCTCTGTAGTCCTCAGCAGCTGCACACAGAAGAGTGCTGCCTGGGGCTGCCAAGCTGCCACAGGCTGGCTGACTGGCTTTCATAGTGCAGGTTGTGGGTCGCCCCGCTGCCAGAGTTGGGACCTCACTACCACCCGATGTTCGACGTGGTATCCGTGAGTCACCTTTTCTTGAGCTTTGTCTGTAGCCATGGTACACATCAGTAATTTGAATTAGACTTCGATGCCCATTCTGATCCTCATCCAAAATGCCTAATGAAAAATTAAAAGGGGTCTTTATGCAGAGAGCTCAGTAGGCCCAGCCTGACACCAAGCTGTGGGTTCCCTGGTCCCAGAGCAAGCCCTCGCATTCCTAAAGGAAAAGAGCACATGAGGATAGGGCATCTTCCTGCTTCCGTCCTTTGCCAGAGCCCAGGAGCACAGCACCAGAGGCTTCTGAAGGATTTAGGCAGATTCCTCCTCACCAGGAAAAGGCTTGGCTCAGGGTGAGGGACAGTTTAACTTTGCCAAATAAGTGTATGCTATAAGGGATTGTCTGTAACAAAATATCTCTTTAAAAATCTTTTTTGAAGAGCTGTAGTGGCCAGAGTTTTACAGGGTCGAACTTCCATTTCCTTTTATGTCCTCTAATTGAAGACATCTTGAAACAGGAGTTTAAAAAAAGAAAGAAAGAAAGAAAGAAAACATGAGGGAAAACAAGACAACATTATATTCTACTCAAAAAATGAAAAATCTTTTCGTTGTTTGGGTGTAGAAAATGAAAGTTTAGCATGTTGTTTAGTGAACAAACTATGACAATTTTGCTCTTTTGAAAGGTATTTATTTCAGAAAGCAAGGTTGGAATTTTAGGAATGGGGCATTCCTTAGAACAAATTTTGTTTTTAGGAGAGTTTGGGATTTTTTACAAATAAAGTCCATGTGTGGTGGTTTATATTTAAAAAGAGATAGAAACACGTTGCTGTCTGAAAATCCTGTGTGCAAGTCTGTGGCTGCAGCTCACTGTGCTCCCGCAGTTGGTGTCCTAGAGCAGGCAGGGATGGGGTACCTCCACTGCAGTCGCTGGGGAAGGCCATCCAGGTTAAGTTTACACTGGACGCATCTCTCTATGTGCCAGTGACAGTCTCTGACTTTCCAAATCCATGGTTCTCAGGGCAAAGCTGTAACCTGGTGCATAGCCCTTCCTCGCTCATTGGCTCTAGGCCTGGATTGGCGCTCTGGGCCTGCTGGCTGGTCTGTGCGCCCGGTCAGCCTGAGGAAGGACCATCTGGAGTACAAGTGATCGTTCTGCTGAGACACACATCCTTGGCAGTCACAGACCCCACAGGCGACAGCAGGAGAGCATCTGAGACAGGCCACCATCCACCGTAGGATTTGTTCCCAGAACTGACCTGAGGGAGGTCAGTGTGGACAAGTCAGGCAGCCATAGTGGCACCTGCTCTATCCTTGGCAGAGCCTCTTCCAAGGGCTCCTGGACGTTAGAGGCAGCAGTGAGGCATTCTGGTACCCAGCTAAACATTGCCTTTCTTGGGGTTCCACACAGCATCTGCCCACTCCATAGACACTGTCAGGAGCACCAGCTCTAGGCTAGCTACCCTCAGATGTATGATCTACAGCCGTACCACCCTGGATGTGCCTAACCTCGTCAGATGCTATGTTCAGAGCTGTCCCCTACCCCAAGCCCTTCCCAGGCGTTGGGTGCACATGTCTCACATGTGCTATCACAGTCTTAGGAACTGCGACAGAGGTCGTGCAGTGGAGCGTGGCCCCATACGTTCCCTTTCACTGTTTCTGTGGACCAGTGTCTTACCTTGAAAAGTGAGAGGATTCTGTGGGTCAACATGATGGTCAACATGAGGGAAAAGCTGCCTTGTCAGACAGAACCTCTAGCTCTACTGAAACGTCTCCTGGTGCATAATTAAATAAACATTGGAGCTGGAAATCCAGGGTCAGGGCTAGAGAAACAAGGACTGGACATTAGGGGCCAGCCAACACCATAAAAGCCAGAAGGTAGGCAACCTGGCTTACTGCATCTTACTGCTTACAACTGCAGGCTCTCTAACGGGAGAGGGACGGTGCATTGGTGCCCCAGGCCCCACATTACAGGAGAGGCAAAAACACATAATGCTTTTGCAAAAGACAGATAAAACGTATCCATTTAATTAGGTTTCCGGTGAGACATTTAAAGTACATTCCATGTGTGAGAGCAAAGCCTGGCCAGGTGGCGCTGTGGGGCTGAGGAGAACCTTTAGGTTCGGTAAAATTTGCAAGTCTCCAACCTTCTGCTCACACTGCCCTGTGCAGTAAGCTCCCACCCCCTTTTCCACATCTTGCATCTCGCCTTCCTGGCTTCCCAGCTGCTGCTGCTTGACAGATACTGCCTCAGTGTGGTGTCTGGGGAACTTCACATCACAGATACTGGTGTTTGTTGAGATGCCAGTGATAGGTTTCTGGTGTGTTCTGTGCGGAGCTCAGCTGAGGCAAGGAATTGAGTCACACGCCACAAACCATTGTTTGGCTGCCTCTGGCTCCGTGAATGTTTTAGGATCTCCCTGGAAGATGCAGACGCATGGTGGTCCCATGTGCTACCTGCAAGGCTGGTCATGCTTGTAGCTTCAGGCATTGTCTACAGGAACTGATGGCACTTCTTAGAGCTTAGTTAGCCATGCCACCATTCATGTTACCAACTAGTATGTGACCTTAACAGGAGCCTTTTCCTCCCAGCCCTGTACTGAGTAGGCAACTGCTGCTTCTTGCATGTGGCCATCAACACACTACCAGATGTAGATTATCTGCCTCAGAAAGGTCGCAGCTGCAGTGGGGCTTCTCTTTGTTGAGCTTTGCAACCTACAAGTTGTCCCTGCCCTCAGCTCTAGCCCTCCTGGCTTCACATTTCTTCTTCATGTCTAGCTTTTGGATTTCCCCACAGCCTTGTTCCAGGAAGAAAGACAAGTTTCCCTAGGTGTTGAGAGAATTGTCTTGCCAACTCTCAGGACTGTTTCCAGCTGGTTCTCTTTTTCTTTTCTCTTATCCAGCCTTCCCTCCCTGTGACCTGGTTCTTCTTACTCCATCAGTTTTTTGTCTTCTACAGTCACGCAAGTGAAGGAGGCCAATATTAGCATCAAGGGCTGTTGAAAGACCATGGAGGGGCAGTGTTCTGCTTGCAAGGGCATGGGCCTAAGCAATGGTCAGCCTTTCAACAGACAGGGACTGGGAAGAGAAAGTATTCTGCTTGGGTTTTTGTTGGCAAAGGAAGGCACCACACCACCCCAGGTCCATGCAGAGGCAACCATGAGGTGCAGACTCCACAGGATCAGTGTGCAGAACACAAGACTTTGTTTATTGGGAGGCGAGCCATAGACCTCTGACCTGAGTCCAGATGTGCTTTTTTGTATAGCCTCATGTGTCAGATTTAAAGCTTAGTATAAAAATTAATGCAGTCTGTTTTTCTAAGCTGGGAACATGCTCTCCTTAGTGTCCCAAACAGCAGTCCACTCCCTTTCATCATCTGCAAACAGCTTTAGACCAGGCTACTCAGCATATGCCTGTCTAGCTCGTTCGAGCAGTGGCCTGTCACCCTACTGGTGCACGGTGTTGTGTCACACCTCATCAGCCACTGACCAGAAACTGGCCAAAAATGATTCCCTGAGAAACGCCTTGGTGGGCCTGAGCACTGCTTACACCATGGTGCTTATACAGAGAAGAGCGGAGAGTCTGACGTTTAAGGAACTAATCCAAGACAGACCCAGTCCTCTGCCCTAACAGCTGGGAGAGGAGACAGCAGGGATCAGCTAGGGACTGGGTTGGATATGCTTAAGAAGTCCCCCAGTCCAGTCTTCTGTCTCTGTGGATGTTTCCTATAGCCAGGCCGTGCTGTGGGTTAACCAATGTTTTCTATTTTGCCAGCCTCACAGATGCTTCACCCTTCTTTCTTTTGCTAAGGCTCTAAGTTCTTTTGTTCCATTACCTGTGGGCCAGTTTGGAGATAGCCCCCTGGGAAGTAAGGTAATTGCAAGTCACCCCAGTGTCTTCTGCACATCGAGTCCCAGGTATAGTAGCTCTTTCAGGATTCAGACTTGGGGAGGCAGTTGCCAGGCAGGTAGCAGAAAGAGCTGGCCTTTATTGAGGACAGCAGACACAGACTTCTTGACCCTGCAAAGATACCAGTCTCTTTTCTGCCTGTGTGTGATGTACACCTCTCACTTTACTCTCTCTGGACTGTTTCAGAAGAGGCAGACCATTACAGCTTTGGAGCAGGCACTCTGTCAAGAAAGAAAAAGGTGCTGGTGACCCTGAGGGATGAGGGTCTGCGCCGGCGTACCCACCTCAACATCGGCATGCCGCATGACTTCCGCCCAGTGTCATCCATCATTGACGTGGACATCCTCCCTGAGACACACCGCCGAGTGAGGCTCTACAGACATGGCTGTGAGAAGCCACTGGGCTTCTACATTCGAGATGGCACCAGTGTGCGTGTGACCCCCCATGGGCTAGAAAAAGTGCCGGGCATCTTCATTTCCCGCATGGTGCCGGGCGGCCTTGCAGAGAGCACAGGGCTCCTGGCTGTGAATGACGAGGTCCTGGAGGTGAATGGGATTGAGGTAGCTGGAAAGACACTGGATCAAGTCACAGACATGATGATCGCCAACAGCCACAACCTCATTGTCACCGTCAAGCCTGCCAACCAGAGGAACAATGTGGTCCGCAGCAGCCGCACATCCGGCAGCTCTGTCCACTCTACAGACAGCACCACCAGTCACCACAGCCTGTCGGCTCATGTCCTGCCGAATTTCCACCTTGAAGAAATGGAGAGTGATGAGGAAGCTGACATCGTCATTGAGGGGGCTCTAGAACCTCAACACATTCCCAAGACGCAAGCTGTTCTTCCAGGCAGCCTCTCACGGGCCAATGGCAGCAGCCTTGCCCACAGGCTGCACAGGGACCTGGTCCTGCACAATTCTGGACGAGAGAGCAATGGCAGTATCCACAGATTTCTCAGCTCCCTGAAACCAGACCCCCGACACAGCCTGGTCCTCCCCCAAGGAGGGGTGGAAGAGCATGGGCCAGCCATCACACTCTAGGGCTCGCGCCCCTCAGGCAGGCTGAGACTGCAGACTGTGCGGCAGCGAATACTGAACAGCGCTGTAGATGCATAGTGACTCCAAAGGGAAATACTTTAAACTTTTATGTCAATTTTAAAATAAGAAAAACAATCATGTACTTCATCTTTTTCTTTCTTTTCATCATCATTCCTACAACCTGATTCTTTATTTAATCTTTTTGAACAAGAATACTATTTTTATAGGACTTTTCACAGAACTTAAAATTATACACAACTGCAGACACTCTGGGTCAGGCCTCAGTGCATATCCAGAGCCTTTGCAAAGTGAAACAAAACACTGAAGTACAGAGAGTATTTTTCAAAAAAATTTAAAGACCTGTTTTTAAAATGAAGCTTTATAGATAACTTTTTTAAAGTAGTAAAATTTGCATTTTTTGACTAATTCATGTAAAAGTATCTTGTGTGCTGCCTGAGCGCTCTACTGACCCAGTATGGCTGTGACAGGACAGTGGGCTCTAAGGATGGGTTCCATCACAGAATCTGTTCCCACATTGTTTACAACCAGCTCAGAAAGCCCACTGGCCTATATGCAAGAACTCCTGGGCTGCAGTGCCTGTGTCCACAGAGCTGCCCTGCCTTGCTGGCCAGGCAGTCACTGCTACCAGCTTCTTAAAGTGGGCTTAGGAGGCCAGCAACTCTGCTGGGTGGAAGGTGAGGCCCAGTGATGCCATATGGGATTGAAAGCCAGTGTTGTCTTTGGGTTGACTGACTAGGGCAATTTTAAGATGTCTTCAGTAGAACTGAGAGGCATCCCACCCCTCTGAAGCCCCACAGAACGGGGATGGTTGTATGTCAGCTTTGTCTTTAAATCAGCTGGGTATTTTATAAGAGTTTAGAGCATGTCAGTGCCCATTCCTAGAATAGTAGTCGGTGCAGGAACTCTCTTCTTTAGCTACAAGAAGTCACATGGAACTTAATAGTTTTGACAGACCTCTTTTTGTTGGCCTTCTTAGAAGCTTATTGATGTCTAACCTAATTGAATTTTACATGAATTGTGTTTTCTAATTGGATAAAATGATGGGGAAAGAATATCACATTGAGAACAAACTCACCAAGTGATGTAAATACAGGTTTAGTGTCTTCCCAACCTTCCAGGAGGAGAGCTCCAGCTGCTGCCCTTATAGTCTAGCGCCACCTGCTGGTCAGAGGCAAAACTGTCCTGACTTCATGAATGCCAAATGGAGACCACATCTCAACATTGTCCTTTGTCCAGAATTCATTGAGCATGAGCGAGAGAGTTCTTTTCCTTTGGGCATCTGTTTACTGGCCATTAGTGGCTTTTGCTGAGGATGGTTTCCTCAGCCTGTGTCCATTTCTCAGTTGTGTGCTGAGCATCATCGACACAAGAAGGGCAAGCTGCACCGAGTCTCAGTGAGGATCCAAACACCCAGAGCCTCTGTACTGCTGAAAGCATCCTGTGCTGCTGCAGCAGCCTGGAATGTGTGTTACACAACCAAAGGCCTGATGCTCGGTCACTACAAGGCGTGTTCTCGGCCGCTCTGTTGCTTGGTGTCTTGTGTTGAACACACTGTTTGTGCTACCAAGAAGGAAAGCTACGGTTCTTACCGTGCTTAAGTTGTTTGGCAGATGTGAATCAGTTTTTTCAAGGGGAAAAACACACAACACACACAGAGGCTTCCTCTGACCTCTGTGAACTGTTACCTGTGAGGAATTACATGCACTTAACAGACGCTTGAGTGTATTTTTCTAAACAGAACTCTACTCCTACTGTTTTATTTCTTCTTTCAAAAAAATCTGTCATATATTAATTTTTTGGTTTTATATCAGAATAAAAACTTTTTTTCTTTTGAGTTAACGTGTGCTACTGATACACCTCTCAGTTACCACTCTATTTCTCTGAAAAGACACTATGACCAAAGTGGGGCTTTTCTAGTTTGAGAAGGTAAGTCTGTGACCATCACGGCCAAAAGCACAGCAGCAGGCAGGCAGACATGGCACTGGAGCAGCAACTGAGAATTTAGAGCTGACTCACAAGCAAAGGCAGAAATGGTGGGAGCTCTGGAAAGCACAAAGCTCCCCTCCAGTGACACACTACCAGCAAGGCCACACCTCCCAATCCTTTGCAAACTTTTCCACTGAGACCAAGCATTCAGATATATGAGCCTGTGGGGACCTTTCTCATTCAAACCTCTACAGATAGTTTAGTTGTGTCCAGAATAAGGGCAGAGTTTTGGTGGCAGTGACAAGATGACCTGACCACACAGGAAGGACTAAGTGGCATTTGTCAAGGCCTAGCATGTGCCAGAACTGTTTCACTTCACCCTTGCACATTCTCTATATTGCTATTGCTATTTCACAGATGATTAAAAAATAATTCAGAATATTCCTATGAAGTCTTGGGGGAAAGTTTTCCTTAGTCCCTACACAACTTGCCCGGCATTTACCCTCATTTGCAGTTTTCACCAACATTGTCCTAACATTACTAAAACTGTAATTCTGTGCTCATGGTTTACTCAAGTCCCAAGTATGATGCTGCCCCAAGCACCAGTAATCCCAGAGGAAGCACACATATGCTATGAATGATAGGGCTATTTTTCACAGGAATTATCTTCATGGTGACCTCGGACTATGACCTTTCCAACGCAGAGCTGGGAAAACTCAAGCATCTGCAGCTCATGCTAGCAGTCTACTGCAATGGGGTTGCCAGGCCCATGCCAGCACTTGATACTCTCTGAAGTTGTTGAGTTTTGCAACGTCAGCTATCAGAATGGATAGAGACTGTCCCTGGTGCCCACTCACTTTCTTCTAAGGATGACCGTACAGTCCTGACCACTTGCTCACAATCATCTCCACTCCGTTCAGACATCCTTCCTAGAGTTTGCTAGTTAAGATTTCCTGTTACGCTGGGTGTGGTGTGCACCTGTGATCCCAGCACTAGGGAGGCAGAGGCAAGCAGATCTCTGACTTTGAGGCCAGCCTGGCCTACAGAGTGAGTCTAGGAGAGATTTGGCTGTTACACACTTGGCTGTTACACAGAGAAACCCTATCTCAAAAAAAAAAAAAAAAAAAAAAAAAAAAAAAAAAAGGCAGAATGGTTATTTTCACATTAATTCTGTTTTGTGAACATGGGCTATCTTTCAATTTTTTGTATCTTCAGAAACTTGGTATTTCCATTGTAAAGGTCTTCCCCCCTCCTACATTAGGTTTATTCCAAGACATTTTACTGTGTTGGAAAATGCTGTGAATGCAAGTGTGCCCATTTGTTTGGGGGTATTATACACTGAAGTATCCTCATGGCCTCTCAGCAGATTTCTTGTTTAGTGCCCAAAAAGGCTATTTCTACGTATTTTTCTAAGGTGATTTTGGATCCCACCACTTTGCTAGGACTCTCTGGAAGTTTTCCGGTAGAATTTTGAGATCTCTTATGTGTATCTGCACATAGGAATGATGTCCCTTCTTTTCCTCTCTGCCTCTTTTTAATTGCCATATTGCTCCAGCGAGGCTTTTGAGCACTGTGGCAATAGTGGACAGCCCTGTCTCATTCCTGTCTTTAATGGGACTGCCTTAATGTTTTCTGTATTTAGGATAATGCTAGCTGTGGGTCTGACAGTTTGTATTATGTTGAGGTGCAGTCCCTCCAGGCCTACTCTTTTCTAGGACTTTTATCATGAGAGCATTTTGGACCTTGTTAAAGTCTTACTTTAGCTGAGATGACTTTTGTCTTTTAAGTCTATTTATATGGTTTATTATATTTATTGACTTTAGTATGTTTAATTATCCCTGCATTTCTGGGCTAATAATGCCAACTTGATCACAGATCTTTCTGATATGTCAATTTCAGTTTGCTAGCATTTAATTGAGAATTTTTGCATCTGTGTACACCAGAGATATCAGTCTGTAACTTTGTTCTTTTGTTGTCTTTACCTGGTTTTGACAGTAGAATAACACTGGTTTTATGGAGTGATTTTGGGACGGTTCTGCTTCTTCCTTCCTTCCTTTCTTAGTGATATAAAAATTAGATATAGACCGGCTTTAAATGTCAGGACTCTGCTATAAATCCATCTGGTCCTGAGCTTCTTTTACTTACAAGGCTTTTTTTATTGCTATTCCAATCCCTTTGTTTTGGTGTGTTTAGCTTTTTGATCTTCTTGGCTTAACTTTGGTAGTCTGAACCAAGAAATTCATCCATTTCTTTTAGATTTTTCTAATGTAATGGAGATTTAAAATTAAAAGTATTACCTTCCAATATTCTGAGTTTCTTTGGTGTCTACTGTACTGCTTCCTTGTTTGTTCCTGAGTCAGTTACTTTGGACTGTGTCTTTGTTTTGGTTAATTGGGCCAAGAGTCTGTCTATATCATTTATTTTCTCAAAGAAACAGCACTTTCATTCAATGGTTTTGTTTTTGTTTGTTTGGTACTTCTATTTCATTAATTTCTGCTTTGACTTTTATTTCTTTCCATCTACTCAATTTAGGTTTGTTCTTGTTTTTCCTAATTTTGTGTCTTTGTTTGAGATATGGTCTATGTAGTCCTGGCTCTCCTGGAACTCACTATGTAGAACTGGCTGGTCTCTGTAACAGAGATTCACCTGCTTCTGCCTCCTAAGTGGTGGGATTAAAGACATGTGGCACCACATCCAGCTATTTTTCCAATTTCTTTAGTTGCAACATTATTTATTTGTGCTCTTTCTGCTCTTTTAACATAGGCACTTCAAGCTACAACTTTCCCTCTTAGAACTACTTTTAATCTGTCCCAAAGGTTTTGCTGTGTTTCTATTTTCATTTAGTACCAGAAATTCTCACTTCTTTCTTGATTTCTTCTTTGACTCATTCATCATTTAGTAATGAGTTGTTTAACTTCCATGAGTTTCGGTGCTTACTAGAAACATTCTGATCTTAATGTTAAGTTTTATTCTTGACAATTTGATAAAATACATGGAATTATTTTAGTTTTTCTGAATTTGATAAGGGTTTTTTGGGCATATTTTTATATTAACAGGCTTAATGAACTCCCAGTCAAAATACTCACCAGCCTTCTTCACAAAAATAGGAAAAGAATCCTAAACTTCATATGAAACCAGGAAAGAGCCCAGACAGCCAAAGCAATCCTGAGCAAAAACAATGCTGGAGAGATTGCCATTCTAGACTTCAACATATATTAGAGCTGTAGTAATAAAAACAGTGTGATAATGGTACAAGGACAGACATGACACCAATGAGATAAAATAAAATGCCAAAACATGAGTGTATGTACTCATCTGGTATTTGTCAATAATGCACATTTATACACACATATTCATATATATATATTGTATATATTCACATATATATTATATATCCATATAACAATTATATATTACATATATTCATATATATCTACACATACATATATTCATATATATGTAATTAGATCCATGTCATCTTGCACAAAAATTAACTCCAAGTGGATCAAAGGCTTCAATTTTTACCTGAGGTGCTAAACTGCTAGAAAACAAAGGCAGCACCTACAGAATATAGTTATAGGAAAGGATTTTTTAATAGGGCTCCATTATGCCCAAGAATTACAGCCAGCAATTGACAAGTGGGTTTCTATACAGCTAAGGAAATTATCTATTTATTGAAGAAGTCTTTGGTAGCTGTACATCTGCCAGATGATTAATACCCAGAACACACACACACACACACCCTCAATAAAACAAATGACCCAATTAACAAACGGTTTTTGGACCAGGTGGCAGTGGCACACACCTTTAATCCCAGAGCTTGGGAAGCAGAAGCAGGCAGATCTGTGAGTTGAAAGCCAACCTGGTCTACAGAGCTGAGCTCCAAGACAGCCAGGGCTACACAGAGAAACCCTGTCTTGAACCAAAAAAAAAAAGGGGGGGGGACATGGATCCAAACAGAATTCTTAACAGAAGAAATTAAAATGGCTAAGAAAATACCTCAAAATGTGTTCACCATCCTTAGCAACTGTGGAGATGCAAACTAAAAGAACTCTGAAATCTCATCTCACCCCAGTCAAAGTGGTTAAAATAACAAAACAACAGATACTGGGAGAGGGCTCAGAGGGAGAAGACACATTTACTCTTGGTGAGAAAGCAAACTGATGCAGCCTCTTCTAAAGTCAGTCTAAAAATAAACCTACCACACAACCCAGCCCCAAAGACTCAACACCCTTCGCCACAGATACTTGCTCAGCCATGGCCACTGCTGCCCTAATGACAACAGCCAGAGAATGGAAACAAACTAATGTCTTTCAGATTATTGGAAAATGAAAATGTGGCACATAACAGAATACTATTCCACCATAAAGAAAGAGGAAACCCTGAAGTAAATGGACAGATCTAGAAAAGATTGTATTGAGTAAGGTGACCCAAACACAGAAAGACAAACACTGTATGTCCTCTCTCATCTGCAAGTCCTAGCTCCGAAACTCCAGATGTAAGTTATCTAACATGGAGTAGCCACAGAAACCAGGAGAGAGAAAGAGAGAGAGAGAGAGAGAGAGAGAGAGAGAGAGAGAGAGAGAGAGAGAGAGAGAGAGAGGGAGAGAGAGAGAGAGAGAGAGAGAGAGAGTGTGTGTGTGTGTGTGTGTGTGTGTGTGTGTGTGTGTGTGTGTGTGTGTGTGTTGGGGAACAGAGGTGTTTGAAAAGGGAATAGCAGGATACCTGATAAGAAAAGGGAAATGGAAAAATATAGGGAACTCGCTCTCGGTGGGGAGAGAGGTCAATATAAGAGGGAGAAGAGACAACACCAAAGTTGTTTGATGAAACTTTAAGGAATCATTTTACATTTACCTATAATTGTAAATTATATATAATATATATACAATAATATATGCATATGCAATTATATATAACACACATGCATGCCTTAAATGAAGATATGCAACTTGGGATGACAATGCTGCCCACAAGACCATAGGTTATCTAATAAATACTCCAGTAACAGACATGAGGAGCTTCTATTTGTGCTGTTGGTCAGGGTTGTCCAAGTAACTCCTAAAACACTGTAGGTTATTGCTGTTCCCCTTAGTTGCCTCTCAGAGACTGAAGGTTACATCCCTATTGCTGAAGAATCTAGGACTTGGGAAACCTGATGCAGATGTTTCAAGCTAGATCTAACTTGCAAGCTCCATAGTACCAGAAAGTATTAAAAGTATCAAGGGAAGTAGGAAAAAATAAAATAAAAAATTAACAGTACCATTCAGCTGTGATGCCTGGAAACTACAATGACCGGTGCAAGATACTGACAGGTGTATGTGCTTCAGTCCTGAATGTACAGCTTGCCAGAAAAAGTCTCAGCCATCCCTAACAAGAGCCAGAGTGCCAGCAGTGAAGATTACCCTGCAGCATGGAGCTCAGTCAGGAGAAAGCTGTCGATTTCCTAGCAGGTAAACTTGGCTTAGCCAGAAGACTAGCCTTAGACTTGCTGTAACAGAAGCCTTGGCTGCCTACCTACCTACCCAGGCTTTTCTATCTTCTACCCAGTGTAAGGACAAGGCCACTTGATACTTCCTAAGTACTCTTGGAAGCCTTGTCAATCTGATCTGGTTATGTATGTCATTGTAAGTCAAATGCTTTTATTCCCATCATCTGAAAGCACACATAATGTATAGATAAATTTAAGCTTTTAAAAATAGGTAAAAATTATCTTCAGAGCAAAATGTCTTCTTTTAAAAATGATCTCTTATAAGCTGTTGTGGTGGCACAAGTCCACAATTCCAGCAATCACCAGGATCTCTGAGTCTAAGGCTAGCCTGGCTATTCAGAAGACCTTGTTTAAAAAAAAAAAAAAAAAATCCCTGGGCAATAGTGATGCATGCCTTTAATCCCAACACTCAGGGCCAAGAGGCAGGGAGGTCTCTGTGAATTCACAGCTAGCCTGATCTATAGAGTAAGTTCCAGATCAGTCAGAGCTACACACAGAACCCCTCTCTAAAAAAAGAAAACAAACAAAACAAGAAGCTGGAGAGATGGCTCAGCCATTAAGAGCACTGGCTGCCCTTCCAGAGGTCCCGAGTTCAACTCCCAGCAGCTGCATGGTGGCTCAACAACCATCTACAGTGATCTAATGCGCACTGTATACATAATAAAAAATCTTTTTAAAAAACACTTCATTTTTCAAACTAGATCCTTTAGCACCTGTAGATGTTTAATCTTGTAGTTTAAGTAATATTAAAGACAGAATAATACTGGCAGTTATCAAGAACTAAATAGTTCTGAGGCTGGTCGTGAAGGTAGGCATTAACATTAGCAGCACAGGCCAACAGTGATGTCCTGCCAGAGAATCACAGGTATAGTGACCAGTAATAAGAAGGTAAAGTGGGCATGGGCTGGGAGCAATGGGGCATTTCCAGCATTTCACTGCTGGGAGCTTTACTTTTAAGTAGTAAAGTTGGCCTGGGACTGCCTGCCTGATGATTGGCCATCCTTTCATTGCTCATTAATTATGGGTACCCAGATTTAGAGTGGTGCCTAGCACACAGTAAGTATTCTAGAATGATCTCCAGATGGTTTGTATCCCCAGAAAGATGTCTCACCTCAGGATGTTCTGCATACTTGATATTTAAGGAGCTACACAGAAGCCTGAAGACGGCATGGCTTCATGTCCAACCCTGGGCAAATAAACCCAAGCTTAAGAGACTGACAAACTTGTCCCCATTTGATGTTCAAGTTTTAGCACAAATCCAGGAAGTACCTCAAATCCTGAACAGACTAGACCACTGATTGTTTACATGAACCTTGGCTGCTTCTCTGTAAAACACAAGTTGCAGAGTAACATCTGCATGAAAGGATACAGTGAGGCTTACAGGGGAGGGAACACACAGTGCAGTAACACATCAGTCAGGCACACAAAGCCTCTCTGCTTCTGGAGTAGCTTGGACCACAAGTATACGCCACCCTGCTTGACTCAGAGCGTGCTTTAATGTTACAAGAATTGAACAGTTCTATTTTCAGTGGTTTAACAACTTTTAATTAAAAATAGACACTCTGAAAATAATTAAAAAAAGATAAAGTCGAACAAGCTGAGTTTACAAGAGTACACCAATAGTCAGAGACAGCTGCCTGTAAAATGCACATTAGAGCAATCGCATGCAAGTACTGCATCTTAAAATGCTATACAGCAACACTGCAGTGCTCCCCAGAGACTGTCACTCTCTCACATTCTGAAAGTGTGCCATCCCCACTGCTTGCTGCGCATCACCCAAGGGATGATTCTGACCAGAGCTGGCTGGTCCTCATTACCAGTTCTAGTGTTTTACATTATTTCCTATCATGGGGAAAAAACATGATTTGGCATCCAGAGAACTGTGAAGATTCATCAGTCCACCATCCCCTTCACCTGAACACCTACCGAGGCCAGAGGAAAGTCCATTTCTCCAACTCTAACACACCAACCCCAAGCTATCTGACCCACAGAGCTCCTGGTCTGCCCGTCACCTTATGCCTGAAACCCACACTCCACCTCAAGCTGTGTCTACATGCAACAGCAGGGATCCCGTGTGTGTCACGGTCCTTCCTTCCTAGGAAGAAAGCATTCTCACTGTTCTCAGTTTATTCTAAAGGCACTAAAGATTTGTCTTACCTTTAAATGGAAAAATGACTTGTCATTACAGCAAGAGACAGTTTGCACCATAAAGTATTTCTGTTCCTACAGAGACTTTATTTATAAAGTAACACTTGATTATCACTACACACCAAACCTCAGGCTCAGAATAGTTTTAATAAATGGAAACATTTGGTTTTTTATGAATTATAATATTAAAAAAATAGCTGTCGGGGGGACACCTGAAAAGATGTAAATCAAATTTGTACTTTTAAGCAGACAGCATTCACAGTCAGAAGTTAATGCTTAAAAGAGTGTCCTTAGGGAGCCACATACTCCTCTCAACATGTACTGTCATTAGCTGCTGTCTGTAAACTGCAGGGAAGCAATGCTTTAATTTCCTATTAATCAAGTATTCTCAAACAAGCAGAAATTTCCTAAAATGAAAAGCAAGTATCTGTAGGTTTCAGGTTGTTACTACAGCAGCACTGACACTCTTGGGATAACAAAGCAAGCGTGCATGGAATACCAAAGATTCAATTTACATGACAGAAGGAGAAACTCCAACAGCTGCAAACCGAACTGCAGAAAACAGTACATCTGTGGAGGTGTGTGCTTCCGTTTCAGGCTGGCTGAGCACCTGGAACACCTTGAAGGGCCACAGACACTTAGAACACAAGAGGGTGGGGGTGGGGCTCAGTCCAAAGTCAGCCAGACTTCAGACTTACTCTCCTACAGGCTGTGTGATTCACACTCAAAGTTCAGTCTGTGTTTGACATTTTTAAGTTCAGACATATCAAAACCTAGAAGTACAGAGGGCTTTTGAGTTTTTATTGCTTTCATGCAAATATACCTTCTTTTCAAAAAAAACGAAGGGACGTCAATTTTCCACACCCACAGCAGTGAAGACAGCAACTCCACTTCTTTTCTACTAGGGTATGGTCGCTTGTGAAAATAATCCCTAAGAAACTGTTTTTTGTCCTCATAGGATCGACTTCCATACTGAGTGGGGTCTAATGCTAACACGTGCAGTGAGTCATCACTGGCCCCTGAGCCCTCTGTCCTGCTCTCATTCTTCTGTCTCTTCAAAGGCACAGTGCTCAGCCCTTGCTCTGGCCCTGGACTGGCATCAGTATCCAGGGTGAGCTGGGGCTCCTCACCACCTCTCTGGTCTTCCACCCCTACCTGGCCTTCTGGCAGCTTCCTCTTTCCAGGGAAGGTGGAATCAGGGATCACTTCCCCATTGACCAACAGCAGTTCACTGCTCTCAATAAAACCTGGCTGCACTTGCAGGTCTGAGCTGCTGTCCTTGGGAGCACTTCTACAACGGAGCAAGTGGACAGCAATGGCTCCTGAGGTCATGTTTCCAGTGTAGACCCCACAGCAGTAGATGCACTTAAAGGCTGGAGACCTGAGCATTGTGTGGACTGTGGGCATGACATGGTGCCTCTCCTTCAGATGCAACTCATAGGCATCAGCAGCCATAAATGTGCCAAAGCAAAATGGGCAAGTCAGCTTCTGTTTGCTTGGTATCTTTGGTGCAACCTCCGGCTGGGGCCTCACCTTAACATACACAGGGACCAAAGATTTGGAGTGTATTCCAGCAAGGATAGCCAGGTAGACTTCTCGCTCGCCAAGTTTCTCTCGTGGAAGTATGGTGATAAAATCGAGATGGGGGAACAGCAGGTTCCCGTCAGCATCCAGGTCCAGCTGGAAACCTCTGTTACTATAGTCCATGGACAGTCTCTTCTTGCCCAGGTGCTTAGTCCTGCTGTGCTCCACAAGGCCCCGGACATCATGAAAAGTGCACGGGCAAAACAGGCACCCCAAGCCATGCATGAGCAGATGGTGCATCAGCTCCTCCTGTGAGACCAGGCACTTACACGAGAGGCAGCGCACGGTCTTCTCTCTCATCCACTTCAGAAATGGGGCACATGCAGCAAGCTTTTCAGGTTCAAGTTTCTCACCAGACTTAGACTCACTCTGCTTGTGAGCCACTTCCATGTGAACCTGGTAGACATTGACAGGGAAGAGCTCATTGCAAACTGGGCAGAGCTGCGACTCGTTCTGCTTGTGAGCCACTTCCATGTGAACCTGGTAGACATTGGAAGGGAAGAGCTCATTGCAAACAGGGCATGTTTTCCACTGCTTGGCCTGTTTGAGTGCCTGATTTGCATCTGCCACAGGTGAGGTAGCCTGAACAAACACACTAGGGGCAGGGCTCACTAGCACTTGTGGAGACGGCAGGCTGGACAAGGAGCTGGCCAACTGTGTGCCCGAGCTTGAGGGCAAGAACTGCACAGGCACCTGAGGTGCTGGTCCAACAGTTGCAAGGCCTCCACCAGAGGGCACAGGCAGAGTGACAGACACTGGGGCCAGTGTATAGGTGGGAATTCCATTCACCTGTTTCCCAGTCGGAATGAGCTGTCTGAGAATAGAGCCTGAAGTAAGGAAAGTAGTGTTTTGTGACGTTCCAGCTCTCACTGGCTGACTCACAGGCAGAATGCTGGTGCCGACAGATGGACTGAGCTGCAGTACACCAGGCCTTGCTGGTGGGCCCACAGGAAGGACTCCTGATGTTACGGGCTGACTGAGCTGAAGAACACCAGAGCTCACACCCTGATTCACAGGGACAACACCTGAGGGGACAGTCTGGTTTGGGGAAAGCAGCCCAGGTGGTACCACCTGGCCTGCAGGGAGAACCCTCAAGGGGCCAGGAGGGAGAACTCGAGATGGAGCTGTCTGGCCAACAGGAAGAACTGATGACTGGACCACTTGACCAGCAGGCAGGACACCAGAAGTGGCTGTCTGCCCAGGGATCACAGCAGCAGGGGTCACCTGGCCTGCAGGAAGGACTCCCGATGGAACTGCACGACCCACAGAAATCACCCCTGGAGATGCAGCCTGCAGAACCCCCGAGTTGACAGAGGGACTCACAGGCAAGACACCAGGCCCAACAGGTCTGTTTATGGGACCCACATGTCTATTTGTGGGCCCCACAGGCTGAGTGAGGGGCAAAACTCGAGGGCGGACAGCTTGATTCATGGGGCACATGGCTTGATTCGCAGGAAGGATGCTTGCTCCAACAGACTTATTCACAGGCCCGCCTGGCTGAGACAGAGGCAGCACAGAAGTACTCACAGGCTGATTAAGCGGAACACTGTGTGAGAGGAAGACAGGTGGGGGAGCTGACGGCTGCAGGGTGAGGCTACTCTGGCACACAGGCAAAGAGCTGGAGACCAGAGCTACATGAGACTGGGCAGTGGTGGGTGGGGAGTGTGTAAGGCTCCCAGAAGTGCCTGGGGCCACAGTCACTGGCTGTGCAGTGCCAGGCCTTTGACTGTTCTGTGACAAAGCAAGGTGGAAGCAGGGTGGAGGGACTGTAATGCTCGAAGCACTGCTGTTTGGTGGTAAGGCCAAGTGGGTCACTGGTTTGGGAGCAATATGCATTTGCTTCAGAAACCCAGTCCTCTTGATATGCTCTGAAATCACAGACCTCAGCTTATTCTCCAAGTCCCTATGTGCATCTGATGTCAAAATGTGATACATCAGGGCATCCTGACTACTGGCAATGGCGTTGCATTTTTTACAGTAGTATTTGTCAAATGGCAGGATTTTATCCGCAGAAACAGGTTCACTTGCTGCTTTTGGTTGCTCTCCTGTTTCCTCAGTTCGAAAACCAAAGTAGGAGTTAATTAAGTAATGGAAATGGGCCACCAGCACATGCTTCTTCATGCTGTAGTACAAAGTGTTGGAGAAGTTACATTTTAAACATGTGAAGCTTATCACATCACTCCTCGATGTCTTCGCCTCACCCAGAATGTTGACTGTGTAGCTCTGCACTTTCCGAGCAGGTGCATGGAACATCCGGAAGTGCTTGCCCACCACCCTGGGCTGTGAGGCAAACGGGCAGTTGGGGCAAGGGATCATCAATTCCTGGTCTGCCTCATCTTCATGATAACGATGCAGGTGATTTTTTAGGGAAGTGAGCACCTTTGTTGAGTACCTACAGAGACTACAGCAGTATGGCTTTGTTCGGTATCTCTGTCAAAAGAGAAAAGAGTCTTAGGCAGAGCAACACGTCACTAGGCTTCCCTTCTACACTCTGCCTGTCCGTGTGCTTCACTGCTAACCGCGTACCTCCAAGGGCAGTGCGCTCCCTGTGGATGCTTCTGACTGGGCGGCCACGTGTGCGGCACCCTCGGCCTCCACCAGAAGGCTCTTGTGTAGATAAAGGGTGCCCTAGCAAAACTCTGCTTGTGGTACTTAGTCCAATCCCACATAATCTTCACACGCCCCAGAAAGCATTCTCTTAGGCATCTGTTTCTTAACATTTGGAAAACTGTCAACTATCATTAACCTATGGACTAAACAAATACTGGATTTAATCCTAAACTCCTGGTTTGCTGACTCTAAGCTGTCACTTAAAGCCACAAAGCTCAGTATTCCATCTTGTACTCCATACTATCCTTTTAATAAAATACATCAACAGAAATAAATTCAGTTAATTTTCTACAACTAAATTATTTTCCTCCTCCTCTCCCCTTCACTATTCCGTTAGGTTTTCACTCCAAATTGTAAAACTAGGAACATAACTACAAATGACCTGGCTTCCAACTTCTTAGACCTTCTTAACTGCCTTTATTTCCCCATTCCCTGAGACAATCAAAAGCTAGACTACACGATGCACTGGAAGGCAGGTCTGTTATCACAACTACTCAAGATGCCACAGGGTAGAATGCACAAGGCCAGCCTTGGCAACGTGGTAAAACCCTGTCTGGGATAATTTAATTTTATTATTATTATTACTATTATTATTATTATCATTATCATTATTATCATTATTTGCTTTTTGACAGGGTTTCTCTGTGTAGCTTTGGCTGTCCTGGACTCACTTTGTAGACCAGGCTGGCCTCGAACTCACAGCAATCCACCTGCCTTTGCCTCCCGAGTGCTGGGATTAAAGGCATGCGCCACCATGCCTGGCAAATTAATTCTTGCTGTGATAAAAACACCATAACCAAAAAGCAAGCTGAAGAGGAAAGGTCTATTTCAGCTTACACTTCCAGGTTAACAGTCCATCACTGAGGGAAGTGAGAGCGGAGCTGACAGAGAGGCCATGAGGCAATGCTAGGTTCATCGTGGCTTGCTCAGCCTGCTTTCTTACAGAACCCACATGGGCCAGGCCCTCCCCATCGATCACTAATTAAGAACATGCCTAACAGCATTTTCCCAACTGAGGTTCCCTCCTTTCAGATGACTCCAGCTTATGTCAAGCTCACATAAAACAGCCAGCACAGAGGAAGTCATGGTGGAAGGGGCTGGGAGGAGTAAAATGGGGAGCTCAGGGTGAATATAATCAAAATATTTTATATACACCTTCGAAATTCTCAAACAATAAGTAAAAGTTTTTTTTTAAGCTGACAAGGCACATGAGGAGAACTCAACAAATTCAGGGCCCAAGAACCACCTTCCTTAAGGAGAGCTGTCACTTTCAAACAGTGACAGTTGTTGTCTGGAATAGCTGGATGTAAGTTTATGAAAGCCTGCAGTCTCACCAAAGTCAGGGGCCAAGAGCATATAAACCATACCACTCTTGTCCTGCACTAAGATGGGAGCAGACTAGGTCTCCTAAGGAGGCCCACAGTGGGCAGGGCCACTGCAGCTGTAGTCTTATAATCACCCTAGTAAGCAGACAATCGCTCTACTCCCTAAGAATACAGTCAGATAAAGGTGGATGCACACATTCAACACTGTATTTCTGATTTTCAGTAGTCAGTTAAACTAGGCTCTAGGATTTGTGAGGAGCTACAAGAGCCTTAGGCAACAGTCACAACCTGAAGGCTAGAGACTGAAGGGAAACCAGAAATGTCCAATATTTCTAAGAGACACTTTTTTATATTTAGCATATTTGAAATCCAGACTTACTTCAGAACTGAATGAGAAGTACACCTGCAGTTTCAACAAAAGCATATAATTCCAGGAGTCAAGCAAAGAGCTGAGGGAATGGCTAGCAAGTGCATGCTACATCTACCAATGTTGAATAAATATTTAAGGATTACAGAGTTTCCAAAATGCCCATAAGCATGATTAACAAAAGGAAAAGATGAGTCTATGGGAGCAAGAAGCTTCAACTCCTTGAAGTCTGTTTTAGGTCTAAAAGAGACATGTCAAATGTTGAATGAACCCTATAAAGACCCAATAAAGATCAGATGCCCAGGACACATGGATCAGGTGCAGATCTCAATACAAAAGGACAACATTTAAAAACCTTACCAAAGACTTGTCTCTGAGCCTCAGCAGCACGATGGAGACTGAAGCAAAGGCGCCCCATCACAGCATGCTCTCAGTGGAGCAGCAAATGAGGAGGCCTTGTGACAAACAGCCTGGCAGTGCCAGTTAGACACCTACCCACAGAAAAGAAAGGTGCACAGAGCATCTGTGCAAGTGTGTGCTTCTGTTTCAGGCTGCTGAGCACCTGGAACACCTGGAAGGGCCACAGACACTTAGAACAAAGGGGGGTGGGGGTGGGGCTCAGTCCAAAGTCAGCCCCACTTCAGACTTACTCTCCTACAGGTTGTGTGATTCACACTCAAAGTTCAGTCTGTGTTTGACATTTATAAGTTCAGACATATCAAAACCTAGAAGTACAGAGGGCTTTTGAGTTTTTATTGCTTTCATGCAAATATACCTTCATTTCTCAAAAGATGAAGTGCCGTCCATTTTCCACAAACCGACTTTATCTAAGCTATGCATGTTTGCTGTCATTTAGGGGAGTTGGTCTCAAGTTTTAATGGTCTTATTCAGAGAGCAAACAAACTTAGACTCAAGAGTTTTCTCTCTTTTCCTTTTTTTAAAAAAGTCTGTTTTTCCTAAATAAGGAAAAAGTGGTTGAAAAGAAATAAGGGGGAATACAGGAATATCTTTATAAAAATGATAGGACAAAAGGCAGATTACGGAATCTACTCCTTAATTGGGAGCCTTAATTGTAATTCTCAAATAAGGTTATTTTTAATTCATTGGTATAGAATTTTGTATATTGATACAAAAGTAAGTTTATTTTTGATATGTTGGTATAGAATTCAAATTTAAGGTTATCTTTGATATAGATACACCCACACATACACACACACAAGTTTTTACTCTGGTATGAGGTACGGTACCCATATAAATACAAAGTTTACTTCCAGTACTTTTTTTTTTTTTTTTGGTTTTGTTTTGTTTTTTGAGATAGGGTTTCTCTATATAGTTTTGGCTGTCCTGGACTCACTTTATAAAGCATGCTGGCCACCTACCTCTGCCCCCCTGAGTGCCGGGATTAAAGGCGTGCACCAGGCTCAGCTACTTCTATTTTTTAAGATTTATTTATTTATTATGTATACAGTATTCTGCCTGCATATGTGCCAGCAAGCCAGAAGACGGTACCAGATCTCATTAGAGATGGTTGTTAGCCACCATGTGGTTGCCAGGATTTGAACTCAGCACTTCTGAAAGAGCAAACAGTTATTCTTAACTGCTGAGCCATCTCTCCAGCCCTACTTCTAGTACAGTTAAAGCTGCTATTGCAGGCTGTTTAGGATATTAGATAATGCAAGTCAACTGTTAGTTGGTCAATTAACAACTAGTCAGATACTAGTCTAACTTTTCACAGAAGTATGCTTCTAGCTACTTACAACAGATAGACAGATGTGATTCTGTGGATATGTAAAAATAAGACAGAAGTCTTCAAGAATCTCACAGACCTACAGAATATGGCATTTAAAGATCTTTTTTATTATTTTAAGGATTCTTTGACAAGACAGGTCAACTCCTGGCAGCACCTAACCTACCTCAAAGACATTATGAGCATCAGGAAACCTCTGTATGGAGTTATTTTTGTGTGCCAAGGCAGCCACCAGCGCAAAGAAAATGTCCTTGTTTCTATCACAGACAGAATTCTGCCTATAATGGGCAAGCTTGGATGCAGGCTGAGCCGACCTTCATAATTCCTGCTTCACAAATATGTCTATCAGATATACTGGGCCAGAAGGATAAAGATGACGCTCCAACATCATAGAGATTTTCGGTGACTGTCCAGGCAGTGAACTGTCTCTCTCATATTTATTTTTATTTTGGAAGCTGGTAGCCTGCATTTCCTGTTACTTAGATAATTAATTTTATTCCTTCTCAAGTCTCCGATTGGGTTAGAGACTAGACAGTTATAGTTTTACAATTATGCTTAGTTACTAAGAATTAAGATGTTTTAAGGTCCAGATAAATATTTTTAGGATGATATGTATTAAGATAGGATAAAAAATAATTTAGGAACAAAACATTAGACTATCCTAGATAGACAGTATTTTCTTCAAGGTTGCCAAATATCTTTAGATTAGACAATATGTATGTGTGTATGTATATGTGTGTGTGTGTGTGTGTGTGTGTGTGTGTGTGTGTGTGTATCTTACCTATTGCTTTTTATAATTGTTCTTACCTTGTATAGCTTATACTAAAAAAATAGCCTTTTTACATAGACAGAAAAGGGGAATTATAACAGCATGTCTGGTGCTTTCTATTTGATTATTAACTATGTTACTCCCTGAGGTCTGCTTCTGTCTTTTACAAGTAGACACTCATGCCCCAAATATTGCTGTGTAACTTTGCCTCCCTGACTGGC
Source organism: Acomys russatus (assembly GCF_903995435.1). NCBI lineage: Eukaryota > Metazoa > Chordata > Mammalia > Rodentia > Muridae > Acomys > Acomys russatus. The sequence goes on from NC_067156.1 coordinate 65,846,061, forward strand.
TGAATAAAAGGCCTACTATACTTGGGCAGAGCAGTAGTGAGGGACAGAGCTAAGGTTCATAGGTTTTGGGGATAGAAGGATCACGGGAAGAGGGGAGAGGAGGAGGGGAGAGGGGAAGGAAGAGAGCCACCACGGGGTAGCGTGTAGACAAGCACATGGCTGGATTGGCATAGATGAAAGTAAACAGCCCAGATGAAGAACATGTGCAAGTATTTATGGAATATGCATGGGCTCTCACCCAGATAGAAATGATTAAAGCAGATGCTATGGGATGGGGGCTGAGAGATAAGGAGATAGTGCAGGTGAAAACATCTGCCCAGCCCCAGGTAAAATACAGTTTATTCTAAAATCTACCAGGTGTCTGTGTCTTTTATTGATTTGATAGCGTGTTGAATAATGCCACCATAATAATTATAGGCTTTTAATAATAACATCACGAGCCTTGATCTTTTAATTTTCTACAACATACAAAGCATGCTACAAATAAGAGGATATTCAATTTTTTTTTTTTGAGTTAGAAAATTCAGTGGGGCTTTGAAACTCCAAACTCCAGGACCTCACTCCTAAAAATAACATACTGGAAGCCACAAGCTAGACTGTGCGAAATAAATCACAGTAGTCTCAAGGGATCTTGTTTATATAACTAGCAAGGTTTCAAACTTCTAGAAATGTTTCTTTTTTTAAAGATTTTCATTATTTATTTGTATGTGTGTGTATGCGCACGTTTGTTTCTGTGTACATATGTGAGAGAAAAGCGGAAAGACGGGGAGATGGAAAAATGTTAGGATGAAGATTATTAAAATAAGGATGTCAGCAAGCATTGTCAGTAAGCTAAATTGGAAAAAAGTATGTTCTTTTTCAAAATGTACTACTCCATTTGCTGGCCCAGCAATTTAAGAAGGCACTGTATCTTAGAAAAGGAGCTGGGCTGACCTTCCTTCTCACTGTTCCTGTAGTGTTCTGGCAATGTGGCTCTCACACACTGGAAAGCCCTCAGTCTCTCAGTGCCGGATCAAGTGTGCCTAAGTTGTACTCTGTACTGTTGCTCCCAAGACAGCTTTGCCCTCAAACCCTGTACGTAGGCGTCCTATGTGTAGGTGTCCTGTCCTGTCCTTCTCTGTCTTGGTGAACTTGAAGCCAGACTGGAAGTCAGCAAGTCCAGCGACCCTTTTGTCTTGTCATTGTCCTTCCATAGCACTAGGGTTATAAACCTGTACACAGCCTGAAGACTATGTCAGGAGGAAGGATGCAAACTTGGGTCTTCTGCTTTCATAGCAAACACTCGCCCACTAAGCCATCTCCCTAGCCTGAGTCCTCAAACACTTTGAGCTTGGCCTTGGCCAACCAGCACTGAAAGTCCATTCAGACATGTTTCCATAAGAGAAATCTTTCTTTCCATTGTTGTTGTTGTTACTGCTGCTGCTGCTGCTGCTTGATGAATTTTTTGAGACAGGGTTTCACTGTTCACTATCAGAAATCTTTAAGGCAATATAACCATACAGTGTTTAAAGAACCCCATTAGAGTGAAGCACTGCTGTACTAACCTTTAAAATGCCCACTGGAACCCAATCATTTCTATTACTGTAACAATAACTAACTTGCAGCTCTTCAGCCAACATCTGCGTGAGGCCATTTCACAAAGACAACTCTCAGGCCCGCCAGACTGCCCGGTGGGCAGAGACGCTGGCCTGCCAGGCCTGGCAACCACAGTTCATTCCTTGGAATCACATGGTCAAAGGAGAGAGCTGATCTCCACAAGCTGTCCCCGACCTCCACATCAAACGTGTGCCCCACACATACAAACAAATACAGGTTAAAAGCAAGAACACAACTCTCAAGAGTTAAGTCTTAGGAAATACTTTTTAATTTTCAGAAATCTGTTTTCTGATCTAGTCAAACCCTTGCTGGTTTTCTGTGGTCAAGAGCTGATCATTTTCTGGAAGGCACCACAGTAGTTCTATTTGTGTAGGCGGCCCAAAGATGGAGTATGGGATGCACACTCTCTTAGACATACAAAGCTCTGGTTTCAACAACACTGTTCCTAAGCTGTGATCTCCCTGCAAAACGAGCCCCGTGCTTTATCAGCAAAAGCCCATTTAGATCAGATTTGCAAACCAAATCCACAGCCCAGGGTGCTACAGTCCTCAGATATGTGATTGTACACAACACTCCACACTTTCCTTCTTTGTGGAGGCCATATTAACCTGCATGCCCTTCAGGCAGCCAGAGAACACTGTTTTCTCTGGGCGGCTTTAGCCCTAATCAATGAGATCCTGTACAGTTCTCTAAGAACCTGGTTCTGCTGCTGCCCTATAAAGTTAGTATTTTAGCTTTAAAAAACAAAAACAAAATAAAAAAACAAAAACAAAACAAAAAACAAAAACCCCACAAAGATCTATGTTCTATGTATGATAAAAGAAACTGCTAAGCCAGACAGTCACTCTGCCATATCAGGAAGGATGACACTGGGACACTGGGACACTGGGATGTGAAATAGAAGGTGTCAATCCTGATCCCAATCTTATCAGGCCTCGGCTGAAGAGTACGAGAGTGAGAGAAGGGGAGAGAGAGAGGGAGAGAGTCTGCATGCACACGTGCATACACAGAAAATTAAAAGTAGGTAAAACATATGAAATAAAGGTATAAGGAGAGAATATTTTCATACAAATGTGTGGTATTTGTATATGAAGCTAATTCTTTTTTTTTTTTTTCACAAAAGTTAAAAAGTTTAAAAAGTCAAATTTATAAAGTGAAAATATTAAATTTAATTGTTAAGGATTTTTAATGTAGTATAGCCTAAATGTACAATATTCAGAAATCTGGCAGCAGTCAAGAACTAACTCTACTGTCTCATCCAGAACAACTTGGAAGAGGGCTGCAAGCTCAGTGCCTGCAGAAACATGAGCTTTTAAAACCTTTATACACATAGTGTTTACACAGTGCCACTTCTCTCAGCAGATGTGTTCAAATAATGACCACTATGTCACCAGCTGCCCACAGAGCTCAGTATAGCAGCATGCTCTACACATCTATAGATGGGATGTATGCAGGCTGTGCTGTGAACATCTGGGTAGGTGGCTTATCTGAACAACAACAGTATCACCTGAGGACACATTTCTAAGAACGCATCCCCATCCTGTAGCAATGCATACCTCCCTAAACCAGTAACAGTCTTAATTATCAAGTCTCGAAAAAACAAAAAAAATAAATTTTTTTAAAAAGTAGCATTACCACAAAAAATTGCAATGTATCACACTGTCCTACATCACTAAACAACAGCTATTTTCAGTTTCATTATAATCACAAACAATCACCTTTGTATATGTGGTCTCCCACTGACTAGGATGTCACTAATGATATGTGAGCAAGGCATTTATTATAAAACTTATTCAAGAATTACTGGACAAAGGTTCTTCTTATACAGTCACTTCTAATCACAAAGTCTGGCTACATCCTCACACTGTGCATGTGGAAATCTGTCAGCACCAACAGTCTTTCAATGAACAGTAACTCTGAGCTCTGCTTCCTCATGAACAGATCTTCCCAATTAGCAGTCCTAGCAGTCATGGTGTGCCTCAGCCTTAGTTCACTTGCCCCTAATGAAAACAAATTATGAAGATACATACTGCTTTCTTTCCAGAAGGTTCCCAAAGAGAAACATCTCCCCATGATGTGTTATAGAAGTACTTCTCTCCTGGATCAAAGCCTTTAAGATCCTTATGAAAAGAAAAGAGGAAAAAGAAAAAAAGAATTAGAAGAAAGAAAAACAAACATTATGTGACAATTTATGAGTTGCAGAAGTATTTAAAGCTAGAAGTGATGGTGCATGCCTTTAATTCCAGCTACTCAGGAGGCTGAAGCAGGAGGAGCCCAAAGTTCAAAGCCAGCCTGGGCAACTTAACAACACCTTGCTTAAAAATAAAAAGGTTAAAAAGGGTTTGAACAATGAGGCTCCATGGTAGAGCATTTGCCTGTGTCTGTGCCCAAAATATAATCTCCTCCTACCAAAACTAAATCCATGATCGAACAATCTGGCACCTAATAAGTCTATATATGTGAAGAAAAATAGAAGTACAGTCATTGACAAATTTTGACATTTAAAGTATGAGTGATCCACATTAAAACTACAAATTTATAGGCTAGGCATGGTGGTACATGCCTTTAATCCCAGCACTCTAGAGGCAGAGGCAGGGAAATCTCTTTGAGTTTGAAGCCTGCCTGGTCTACAAAGATAGTTCCAGGACAGTCAGGGCTGTTACACAGAGAAACCCTGTCTCAAACTACAATTTTATAAAAAAATAAATGGAGATCTCCCAAAAGAAAATATTATCTATAACCTGTACATGCAAAGTGACACGCTTTCCACCTTGGCAGCACAGCTCATTCACAAAACACTTCAGAATGTGTCACGAAGCAGATAGAACTTCAAGGTACGCACTGCCCTCTGAGTCAATCCACAGAAGCCAGAACAAGGCCCATATGGAACATTTCAAGGACAGGCCCTCATCACAGTACCCTGGGCCTAGCAGGGTTCACAACAGCACCAACAGAACCACATGCATGCTGTAACCTTTCGGCATCAAAACAGAGAGCAGAAATATACTACAAATGGAAGGCCAATATAGGGCTCAGAAAAGCTTGAAGAAAAGCAGCGTCATGACTCACCATCTGGAAAGAGTACTAACTACTGTCAAAGGTGACAGACACTTCAAAAGGATGAAGAGACTCTGTGGTCACTGAGGAAGGCATGGCTAGGTAAATGACAGCACGAAATGAGCCTGTCATCAGCAACACTCCCAACCCCTGAATGTGGGCCAGTTAGTACAGTACATACTCAGGGCCAGACAAAGAGAAACAAAAAGTCGACAAGAAGTTACCACCCAGCGCAAACATTTACAGTGCTGTCCTTATAAGGCTTGCCTTTAAAAACCAAGAAGGAATTAGCTAAGTCAGATCAATGATAATGGATACACTGCCGTCACCTACACCAATGCTAGTATCCTGCCTTGTGGCTTGCTCAGCCTGCTTTCTTATAGTAGCCAGGACCATCAGCCCAGGGATGGCACCGCCCACAATGGGTTGGGCCCTCCCCTATCAATCACTAATTAAGAAAATACCTTACTGCTGGATTTTATGGAGGCACTCTCAACTGAGGTTCCCTCCTTTCAGAGGATTCTAGCTTATGTCAAGCTGACATACACCTAGCCAGGACAGCAGGAGAACACAAAATCCAGCAATCCTAAAACTCATCATGTTCAGTGTCCAACCCAAACCTTTCAGCTACCCAGCAGAAGTGACTCCTACCCCAAACCAGGAGCACAAGCAATGACAGGTAACACGAACATATGGGCCAGGAAGATGGCTCAGCAGGTCAAGGCGGAAGGAGCGGGGCTGGAGAGATGGTCCCATGCCTAAGAGTTCTTGCTGCTCTTCCAAAGAACCCAGCTTCAGCTCTCAGCAGAGACAGCTAACAACTGCCTAGAACTCCAGGACCAACAGACCCAACACACGCTTCTGACCTCCACGGACATTAGGCACACAAATGGTAGACAGACAGACATGCAAAATACTCATACATATAAGATAAAATTTAAGTAAAAAGAGGACAGGTGCAAAAGACATGGCTGAGTGGCTGAGAACAGTTGCTGCTCTTACAAAGGGCCAGGGTGGATTCCCAGCACTCGTAAGACAGCCTCAGGGACAGGGAATCCAATGTCCCCTTCTGATCTCTGCAGGCATCAGGCACACACACAGTATACATATATACACAAAGGCAAAACCTCCAACACAAAGTATAATTTAAAAACCTAAAAAACAAGCCAGGCATGATGGCACACGCCTGTAATCCCAGCACTCTGGGAAGCAGAGGCAGGTGAATCTCTGTGAGTTTGAAAAACAAAAAAGAACCAAAATGAGACTTGATACCCTATAAGCATATAAAGGGGGAGGAAGTTCCCTTCAGTCACAGTCATAGGGGAGGGGAGTAAAGGGAAAATGGGAGGGAGGGAGGAATGGGAGGATACAAGGGATGGAATAACCACTGAGATGTAATATGAATAAAGTAATAAAAAAAATAAAAAAGAAAAAAAAACACACAAAAAAAAAAAAAAGAAAGAAAGAAAACAGTTTACTAAAAAGATTTATGTTTAAGAAAAATCTAAAAAAACAAACTGGAGCGAGAAAACCGAGTTTTTAAGGCCAGCCTGGTCCACAGAGGGAGTTCTAGGACAGCCAACACTACACAGAAAAACTCTGTCTCAAAAAACCAGAAGAATAACTAAACAGTATAAACATCTCTTCCTAAATTAAGAGGCATCATTCAGGAGGCTGAGCCAGGGGATAGCTTGAATAGCTTACAGACCTAACTTACAAAGACACAGGTACGTACTAAAGGAGGCTTTCATGTAGGTATCTGAAGCATTAGGAAATCCTGTTTTTGTTTGTTTGTTTGTTTGTTTGTTTGTTTTGTTTTTTGAGACAGGGTTTCTCTGTGTAGCCTTGGCCATCTTGGACTCACTTTGTAGACCAGGCTGGCCTCGAACTCACAGGGATCCGCCTGCCTCTGCCTCCCGAGTGCTGGGATTAAAGGTGTGCGCCACCACACCCGGCGGAAATCCTGTTTTTTATGGAATTTTATCCATTCTCAACTCTCCAATCTCAGCCCCCACATCACTGACATCATCATTACTTGTGCACACTTACCTTCAGCAGCTCCTTGCAACTCTCAAGTCCAATATCCACAAGGATGCCTTTCACCCTCTTCCGCACCTTTCTAATGTTGTCAAGATTCTGCACAGGAATTTGAAACATTTTTGATATTCTCCTTTTAAAAGAAGAAAGAACTGTCACTAATATGTACACACACAAATATAACTTTAACAGAGCTAGTAAAACACACACTAGCAGTACTATTCGTAGCCAGTGGTGCTGTGGGAAGTATACAACAGCCATACAAAAGAATGACACTGACCTGCCCTTACAGAATCACAACCCTAGCATTAAAACATAAGCTAAAAAAAATAAATAAAAACCTATGCTAAACTATAGACTCTTAGATGAAAACCTAGGCATAAATTGATGGCTTCGAATTTGGCAAGAGTCTCACATATGGCACCAAAAAGCACTCACAACAAAAGAAAAAAATGTATTAGCCAGACTTTAACAAAATAATGTCTCCAGGGCACTGTCAAAAAAAAGGAAAATGTCCCAAAGAGAGAAGGGGAATATTTTTTAATCACAGTTCTGATATATCTAGAATAAAAAATTCACTCAATAGTATTGAAGAGATGGTTCACTTGTTGCTCCTGCAGAGGACCCAGGGTCAGTTCTCAGAACTCATGGCAGCTGTCTACTCTGCACATATGTAGTACACAAACACATGTGGACAAAACACACATACACATAAAGTGAAATGAATCTTTAAAACCAAAATAAACTCAATTTAAGTAACATCTAAACATATTTTGCAAAGCAGAGGAAAGGATGCTGCAAATCTTAGTAACTTTAAAAAGCAGAGCTTAGGGAAACCAGAGCTCACATGCACTGCCAACGAACCGCAAAGTACACAGGTCACCAATTCTCAAGGAAGCCTGAATCCTCAAGGGTGTAGCAACTCCTCCCAAGAGAAGAAGTTGGGAGAGGACTTCCCAGATGTCCACCACATTAAGAAAGTTGTGTACAGCCATATCTTGGACCATAGAGAGAAGTACCAATCCATGCTATAGCTTTGAAAACATTCTGCTGAAAGGCCAGACACAATGGACCAAATATATACATAATTATGCTTCCATCTATACATAAAGTGACAGAACAGACCTAGCTAGAGATAACAGTGGTTGCCTTCAGCCAGAGAAAACTGGTTGATGACAGTTAAGGGGATTGGGTTTGTTTTTGCTTTGGTGAAAGGGATAATGACAACCTTCAAATATCATCTGTAAATAGGGTAATGATGCATGTCTGTAATCCCAAAACTTGGGAGGATGAGCCAGGAGGGTCACAAGTTGGAAGGTAATTTAAATTATTTAACAAAACTCTGCCTCAAAAAAAGAAAAAACAAAATCCAACTTAGAGAAGTATTCTCAACTCTGTGAACATGCCAACAGCCACTAAAGTCCATCTTTTCAATGGTAAACTTCACAGTACATGCACTGCCTCTCAATAAAACCAATTTTAAAATATCTGGAAAAGGTATAAATTAAGATAAGCCCTGCAGCTCTTAACTAATTAGGAGGCACTAATGTAACATTACCGTTTTCAACATATATGCTGATATAACATGGACAAAAATATTCATCTAGGCAGATGGTGGTGGCATACACCTTTTAAGTCCTACACTTTGGGAGGCAGAGACATGTGGATCTCTGAGGCCAGCCTGGTCTACAGAGTAAATTCTAGGACAGCCAAAACTACATAGAGAAACCTTGTCTCAAAAAAGCAAAACAAAGAAACAAAAAATGCATATGTTTACAGTCCTCATCTCTCTGCCCATGAAAGCCTGGTAGCAGTCACACACCCAGCCAGCAGCAGACATACACATGAAGCCCCTAATCTTAATTTCTAACTACCACCTTCTACTAAGAATAAAAAGAGTTGTTCAGTGCTGGCCCAGGTCTTTAATCCCAGCATCAGGGGGGTAAGAGGCAGGCCAATCTCTGAGTTAGAGGCCAGTCTGGTCTACAGAGTTAGTTCCAGGATAACCAAGGCTACAGAGAAACCCTACCTCAAAACAAAACAAAACCCAACAAAAAAGAGGGAACAGGGCCTAGGGGTATACTTCAGCTGGTTGAGTGCCCACCCCAACATGCCTGGCACTCTGCATAGCATAGCATAAAACCAAGCAAATGCCTAGCATCCCAGCACTTTGGTGGTGGAGGCAAGAATCAAGAGTTCACGATCATTTCATCTACATAGCAAGCTCAAGGGCAAGCTGTACTTTGTGAGACCATGTCTCAAAAAGAGGACAAAAGTAAGGAATGGAAAGAAAAGAGGAAAAGAAACAGAACGCCTTGGAGAAAGAATTACCGTATTTTTTAGATCATAAAATGCATTTCCCCCTGCAAAAAGGGGGGAGGATGGGGAATGAGGGTGCACCTTATGGTCCAATTGCTGTTTTTACTCTTTCTTGTTTTACTACTCTAAAAACTGGGTACGTCTTACGGCCAGGTGCGTCTTATAGTCCGAAAAATACAATAATTCTACAGCTAGAGCAAGGTAAAGACAAGATGTAGAGAAAGACAGTTGCTCAGTCCCACAGGCCAAAGACAAGACAACTGAGGCATCAAGCAAATGACCATGGCAGCTTTCACAAAATTTATGACACAGAAGTCACAGCAGTTCCTCTTATGACAGAACCTGAAACACCTACCAGAATGCTATACAGAACTTTGTGGCCAAACCAATCAAGTAAGGCAGGAACAATGCCATACAAATGAACTTGGAAAATGGATGGTTTAAAAGGCACATTTCTTTCTTAAGAACTGTTGTGGAATCCAGCTACATTTGTACACACAAACGCAAGAGACCATATGGGAATTTCACATCCCTCAACACAGAGTAAAGACACTTCTGAGTTTTTTTTTACATGAAAGTTCTGTAAAGCTTCCAAATCAACACTCAGTCTCCTCGTGCAGCAGAGGATGAACTATCTCCTCATTCTATACCAATGTCTAATTCAAGACTAGTGAATCTGTAATAAAACATCTGTTTCACAAGTGCTCTTGAGGTGGTCTGTTATAACACAATACAGCCCCAAAAAATATAAAGTCAAGTCCATACCAATATAAACTAAAAATGTAGTAAAGAATGGGACATAGATGCCTTTTAACAGTAAGCCTTCATTTTTAGTAAGTATGGCATCATAGTACAGGCACAACAGATGCTAAAACAAAAAGATCATAGTTCAACGCCAATTTTAACTATATAGTGAGGTCCCGTGTCCAAAAAAATAAATAAATAAATGAAGACAGAGTCCAGGATGATGGTGGTTGGGGGTTAGATAGCAGGAGTAGCAGCTAACTTCAGAAACAGAGACACAATTCAGTGCCCATTAAATGGTGCACAGATAAGCAAATGTGCTATGTACAAAAAGAGTAATGCTGACTGGCTGACTGACAATAAAAGGGAGCTGGTGCAAAAACATCATGCTCTGAGGAAAGACCTTAGGTGCAGAGTCCTTCTGTGTCGTCTGACTATGCATGAAATGTATGTAGAAAACAAGGCTATAGAGGGGAATGGGTCAGTCAGGGCTGTTGGAGGCAATAAGTAAACAAACTGACTTTTAGTGATACGAGAAATGTTCTAGTATTAGACTGTTCTGAGAATTGCACATGTAAATTTTCTTTACAGGCCAACAAATTTCGCGTTTTAAGAGCTATCATGAGGCCAGTCTACCATTGCCACAACAAACTCAAGAGCACGAGAAGCTTGAGGCTCGCACAGGGGAGCACGTTGAAACTGGGGCTTGTGCGGAGGAGGGAGAACAGGACACACCCAGTGACCACACAGAAAGAGACCATGTGTGCGCACCTTTATTCTGCGTAGAAATAAGGCCCTGAGCAATGTCATCACTTTCTGCATTTAATGGTTGCACCTCTGAGTGAAACTGCAATCTCTTGTCTTTTGGTTGAAATATGAAGTGTGCTGTCCAAACAGAAAGCAGTAATCATCTGACCTTTATCATGAGGACAAGACATCTGTTTTCCATGCCTGTAGAAGACAACCAACTCCCGCAAGCTGTTCTCTAACTTCCACACTCACACAGGTGTGCAATTATACAAACACACAAACACAAAATTATTGTAATTGAAAAAAATATAGAATCATGAAAAGGGAAAAACGAAGGGAACTATTCCAGAATAAAGGAGCCTAAAGATGACTAACAACACAAACCTAACCTGAATCGTTTTGTACAGATGACATACCAAATCAACTCACAAGTTTCCAAAGGACTCTGAGGTTAAACAGTATGCTATACTACCTTCTTGGTTCTGATGACTTTGTTACTTACAGGTGTATAGGATGCTCCTGTTCCTATGAACATTTTTGGAGATGGTTATAAATCTTGTTTTACAACTTCATCTCAAATGACTAGGGGAAGCTCCCTGTACTGTATATGTGACTCTTCTGTAAATCTGTTAACTATTTCAAGAGGTATCTTTAGGGCCAGTGAGCATCTCCGTGAGTAAAGGTGCTTGCTGCCACGCCAGACAGACCCAGGGCCACATGATAAGGAGGAATGGACTTCCCTAAGTCACTCTCTAATCTCTATTATGCAAGTGACACACACAAATAAACATAACTTTTAGCTATTTTTAATTGTGCACACTATAAAAACTCTAGAAAGTATTAGTCAAATTCAAGTGGTGGAACGTTTTAGTTATTAACTTCACAACTAAAGAAAGGCCATATAAAATAGCTAACTTTTCCCTCACATATTTTTAAGACTGATAATTTTACTAGAGTGGTAAATATTTGTCTATTTAAAAGCTATCTGGTACTATCTTACAAGACTCACAGTAGCTTCTGGGTCATCAATCCTCCTGCAGCCTCTGTAACCCCTATCCAAGGACAGGTTATCAGACTCAAGTTTCAACAGGAGTACAGGGACACCTCCTGCAGCAGCTCCCCTCACTGTGTTGCCTGTTTCCCTAAGGGACTGAACTTCCTACAAGGGCTGTCACAGTACACCACAAATGCTAAGTAAACAAAACCCACAAACTTTTAAAAGCATCATAACTACATACAGACCCAAAGTACCACACAGGCTTTTGTGTTAAGGAGGAAAAGGCTGTGGCTGGATACAGATTGTGGTCCAACACATTCCAGACAAACAGATTACATCAACAACACCAGCGAAGTAAAGGAGAATGCTCCAATCTACTTAACAACTGTTAAATTAAAACTGAAAGCTAAAAGAATCAAATCAGGGAAGGAGGAGGCAGATGGTTAACAGGAAGATAATTTTTAGAGATAACAAGGAAAAACTGTTTTTGGAGTAGGCCAATTTAAAATAAGTTTCTTGTCAGACCATTTACCTAGGAAAGACTGTCTCAGACCTCTAGGGACCATTAGCAGGGCAAAACACAGGACCCTAAAAAGTAAAAATAAAAATAAAAATTTTAAATAAAACGCAATTTCAAAAATTACACTATCAGAAGATTTGTTGGGGACCTCAATGATGCATTTCAAAACATCCCCACAATCACTATGCAGAACAGACTGGCCACAGCAACCAAAGCAAGGCAGAAGAAAACTTTGGTCAATTATGTTCACCTGCTCTCTCAAGTGAGTGCCTATTTCCTCTTTCAAGCTCCACTACTATCTTCTAGGGCTTTTCACTTTCCAAATGCTGATGGTTCTACCCCCATCCATTCAGCCCAAACAAAAATGCTAACTTGACAGTTTGCAAACAACAGTGTCAAGTCACACAGCAAGACCTAAGTCTTCATTTGGGATATGGGAAGCAAGGACCCAGGTCCTGACATACTTTCAGAAGAAAAGCATTTGGAGACTAGGTGGCTCTCTGAAGCACACACAGGGGCGCAGAGTGAGTCTGTGCATGACCCAGCAAGTTCTAAGCAGGTTCTGCAGATACTTGTTCATAGCTTGGGAACAGGGCCAAAAACTGTCAGGTTTTCTTCTTTAATTTTCAAGAACTTTTCATTTTCAACGATAAGTGGCCCCCATCCCTTGTTACTGTGGCTTCCCAAAATAAATAAATAAATAAATAAATAAGCACACTGATACTCTATTTTAAAAGGGTTTTGTTTTATTTTGTTTTGTTTTGATAACTAGCTGCTTTAGGAAAACCAACTGAGGGAACAAGAAACAAAGTGGGCCATTACAGAAGCAAGCAGCCCTTCCAACATCCCTGGTCTACTGTGGACAATGACTTTAGGGAGGGCGCTTCTCTTCACAGGTCCTATCTACTCTAAGACACAAGACTCCACACAGAATACTCACTGGGTTATCAAGGGAGGAACGGTGCCATTTCACATCTGCGTATCCCCCTCCTGGGCAGTTAACTACTTTTCCCTATCCACTGTTCACAGGAACTGAAATACTTCAAGATACCCAACTCCTACATAGGAGAACATCTCCTAAGGAGATTCTTTTATTGCTTTTGGTAACATGCCCATGAAGGATAGTTCTGAAAAACATGTACTTTATTAGTCCTTTTATTTTTAATATTATAATTACATAGTTCCCCCTTCCTTTTCCTCTCTCAAACCCTCCCAGATTGCACTCCTTGCCCTTCCAAAGTCAAAGTTTTTTTCATAAATTGTTGTTACATACATATGTATATGTAATATACATTCCTAAATACAACTTGCTCAGTCTGTCTGTTAGTTTATGAACATTTTCAGGACTGACCATCTGTTACTTGGTAATCAATCAGTGTGCTCTTTCCTGGGAAAGACTCTCTCACTCTCAGCATTCCTTAGTACTGTAGTTCTTTGTGTAGATGCCTCACTCCCCCATACATTTTACTATGTCTCTGGCTGTCCTTGTTCAGTTTGTGTTTAGGCAGCCCAAAAGAAACGTACAGGGCTGGAGAGGTGGCTCCATGCTTCCATGCATGTTCTGCTCTAGGAGAACCCAAGCACCCACGTCTGTTGGTTCACAACCCCTATCTCCAGGGCTTCCAACACTGTCTTCTCCCCTCTAGAAACAACTGCACTCATGTGCACAAACCAACACACAGCACACACATAATTTTTAAAAAAATTTTAACTGGTCCTTTCAAGACATAGAACATCTCAGTTCCTGTGCCATCTGGTTTTTAAAATGGTTAGCTAGAGTGGCAACACAGGAAGGGGTGGTCACAGCACAGGTTCTGGAGCTCATTCCTGGGTGAACCCAGCTCAAGCACCGTATATCTGGGTGAACCCAGGCAATCACCCAATCTGTCTGGGCCTCAGTTGCCTGCACCTGTGAAACTATGCAAGGAATTTACTTCATGAGCAGCTGTCAAGATGAGGCCACTGGGAAAACACTTTACACATAATCATCAGGAGTCTACTATAATCAAAAACTAAATGAAATGCCCCAACTATTAGGACACGGGACTTTCTTCTAGGAACTTCCAAACATTATTAATTCAGAAAGTCCACCTCAACCCGCAGAAAAACCCTTTCTAGCCACCTGACCTTCATCAATCTGCTTTCTCTAAAGAGCAGGTCAGCAAGAGCCAAAGGATTTGGGTGCAGTGTGGAAAAGCTAAGCTCTGCTCTCCCAGAATATAGGGAACCAACAACGCAGCAACGGGACTTTGCAAACTTGATTTCAAGTTAAAGTAATATCCTCAAAATCCCAAGAGAATTTCAAGCTAAAAACTGCCTTAACTGTTATCCCCTAAAGCCAATGATCCAGACCTCTCTTCCTCCCATTTCTCAACCAGCTGCCTAAAATAGCCTGAAATGACTTCATTTCCTGCCTATCCTTTCTAAGCACAGTTCTATGCTTAAGGACCTCTACCTAAGGACCCCATGGATCAATGCTGTCTTCTGAGCAGGGCCAAAGCATTGGTATGTGGCCAACACCACCACTACCTGTGGTATCTCTGGACAATATGGGTAATTTCCAACCAGAGCTTAACATTGCACTTTTCTTAACTACTTTGTACACATGCTGTCCCCCTACTCCCACATGAGACTAGACCAGTCCAAGCCCCCAACAAATAAAAACCTACAGGCAAAGGTTCCATCGGTACCAGTTTACACTGTAGGCTACCTGTATGGGAGTGATCATCCATCCTAGTCGCGTGAACTTTAAGCACTACACTCAAATTCACGCATATTTACAAAAAGTATGTGTTGTTTTACTTTCAACCTACACTTTCCTTGTTTATATTCTTGAGGAAAATCTTTGTAGAAATTGTGTGAACAAAATCTATCTCAATCATTCTAAAATGGCAGACGCGAAGCCAAATTTTACACCCGTCATCTGCCTGTCAGTCACCAATGCGGCAGTATCTTGGAGAAAGAGACAGGGATTTGCCCTCCGCAGCGCCTTAAGCCGGCCTCTCCTTAGGCGCTTCAGATGTGGCCACAATCGTGCCCTGCATCCCGCCATCCTCGCCAACCCGGCTGATCCTCAGGCTTCAGCTCGATTCCCGGGTCGCCGCAGAGGGGCGCCCTGCCGGCTCCCGCGCCGGGTCCCCACCCCCCACCCCCCGCGCCTCCCCGCGGCGTCCTCTCCCACCTTCCCTCCCAACCACTCTCACTTGCCACGCCCGGCGGCCCGTCCCTGCCCCGCCCCCTCTCCCCATCCATGCCCGGCCTCTGTCCCCGGTGCCGCGGCTCCGCAGGTCCCCTTCCCTGCCCAGTCCACTCCGCCGTCCTCCCCGTCCCCTGTCCCCGCCCCTCCCCCTCCCCAGAACGGCCCCGCTCCCACGTGACCCGAGAGCGGGCGCGTCGGGGACCCGAGTCGCGCACTACAATGTCCGGGATTCCGAAGGCACCGAGGTAGCGACGGCGCGACAGGCCACGGAGGGGACAGCGCAGCGGACAGCGGTGGGGACGTCGGGGCGGACCCAGGAGTGAGAGGCCACGGGGAGGGCCGAGGGTGGTGCAGGCCGGGTTGTGGCCGTACCTACCGCGGGGCGCGAGGAGCGCCGCGTCCCGCCGCCGTCGCAACACCGCCGCGTACCTCCGCCTACGCGGCGGGACCCCCGCCCCGCGCCCGTCCCTCCTCCCGCGCGCCAGAAAGAGAAGATGGCGCTCAGCTGCCTCAGGAAGTGACGTTGTCTTATTTGCATGCCGGCGAGGCCAGCCAATGGGTGTAGAGTGTGCCTGGGGACCCCCTGGGCTCTTTGCACGGGCCCCTCCAGGCCCCTAGACCCCGCGGGCCTCGAGGCTCTGGAGGGGGTGGAGCCTGCCGCAACCCCCTCCCCTGGACCCTCTGGGTCTAGTGGACTGCCTGCCACCTCTGGGCAAGCTCTCGTGAGAGTTTGAGTTGGTGGTGATGTCATTGGAAGGGTGGGGCGAGCCCGTCACCGCCCACGTGACCAATCACATTGCCCCACCAAGCTCTGACTTCTTTTGCATGGAATGGGGGTGGAGCCAGTGGCAGCCAAGTGGTAGCCCCGCCCATAACTACAAACCAATAAGAAGCCAGCTCTGAGGATACTGTCTTGCCATTGGAGGATAGGACTTAAACTCTAGTAACTTGGACCAGTGTTCTTCTGATTGACATATCTTGGTGAGCCAACAGGATAGGATCTCCTGACTCATCAATTCTTCTTAAGAAAATTTGTGTCACACCTTTTGAGAGTTTTCACTTTAAAGTTGTACATCCATACCATATTGTGTGAGATGAGGGTTAATTGCATGCATTTGCATAATAATAGAATATTTCTCAAATTGGGTTGTTCATGGAGAAGGAGCTTTCACAGTGTTTTCTGAGTCTCCATCCATGGGGACACCAAGCCCCTCCTTACAGAAAGTCTGTCTGCTGTAGATACAGCCCGAGGCTCAGCAGGAAATTTTGGAGAGGGCAAATAGAAACACCTTTTAAAATGCTTTGCAGTCCTTTTACAGGCCTGTCTCCTAGATTTTGCAGTCTGACGACTCCTACCCTCATCCACTCTCTCTTTCCACAGAAGGTCATGTATCCGTCCATAAAACTAAACCAAGACTAGGCTCCCATCAACCACCATCACCTCAGGTCTAGATTCTACCCAGGTGGTGTGCACCATGTTTGCTCTGCCCTGTCTGAAACCCTTCTTCTCCTGCCTCAGCTGCACCAGTTTCACTCTGCCTTCTGTTCTACTCTACTCAGTAAGTGGCCACGTCCGTTTTTAAGTGTGTCCAATGTTGGGCCGATGACACTGAACCATATCTGCTTTTATTTCCTACATGGCCACAGGTTGTCATGGAGATAGAGCCAGCCCATCCCATTTGCCATAACTTGGTTCAATCGTGCTGTTACAGCAGCAAGTGAACATGGTGCTCCTGTCCACCTCCCTAGAGAATCTGTGGGTGAAATGAAAAGTTGGCCACAGCCTTCCAGCCGCCCTTCCTGCAAACTGAGATGCTCACAAATGTCTCATCTCGGTTCTTCCCATTTCTTGACGTCTCTGTCCCTTCCCTTCACCTGCCCTTGACTCCTCAACCTCATCCGTTGCCTCCTCAACGCCACTACACTGCGGAAACTTGGTCCCCACTGATTTCCCAGGGGTTGACTCCAAGTGACTTTAGTCTTCCTCTTCTTGGACCCGTTCTTCATCTGTAACCACTATGGGAACTCTCTTCCTAAAGCCCGGAACACTCCTTTGTGGTGAATGCCAGTGCTCACAGAGTCTGCCTGTTCTTCATCACTCAATACGTATTCACTGCCTACCTCCTGTGCCAGTGTCTGCACTAGATATTGGAAATCCATACTTTTCATTTCTTGGCATGTTCTCCCTCTGTTGAACTCAACTACAAGCCTCATTATTTTAACTTCAAGTCCTTATCTTACCAGGTTTAATGGTACAGATCTACAATCCCAGTACCAGAAAAGCTAAGGTAGGAGGATTACAAGTCAAAACCAACCTTATCTCAAAAAAGGAAAAGAAAAAAGGGGAGGGGAGAGAGAGGAACTCCAGCTCCCCTGTAACAGTGGGACCCATTCCACTCCACCACAGGCTGTGTACTGACCTCTCCCACACTCAATTCTCCATGCACATGTCCTAAATGTGCCTCACATCTGCTGCCCCGCCACTGCTGTGTGTGGTAAACCGAGCCTGTTGTACACTGCTCCTGGTACCCTCCAGCTTGTCCCCTGGGGGCTTGTCCCCAGTCAGTCATCTCTGCAGTGCATCAAAAAGCAGGTATGATCAGTCAGATTGTATCATGCCCTTCTTGTCCCCAACTTCAAATAAAGGAAGGAACTAGAAGGAGCCATCTGGCAGCAGGAGAAAGCCAGGGTCACCTTCTAAGAGTAAGAGGTGCAGGAGAAATGGGACCCTGGATATGGGGATGGACATTTTTCTCCTGATAGAAAGAAAACACTCTCAAGGGACCCTTAGGTAGAAATAGGAAGTGAACTCCTCTTCTGATCTTCTTGGTGTCTTGAAGGAAGGAGGTAATAATAGATCAGACCTAGAAGTGTGAAGCTCCCACCGGGTTTTACTTGCATACTAACATGCTGGGCCTCAGTCTTAGTACCAGCATGTTGGGGCCTTAGGTTTGCTTTAGAAAGAAGGAACCTTACATCCAGTTGTCTTTTAATTTATGGGAATCTTTGGTTCAGGTGGCCAAGGTAGGATGGCTCTTGATAAAAGGTAGCATAAGTTCTGTGGTGATGACAGCTCTGTCACATGTGTATGGTCATCCCATGATGTAGAAGTTGGCATGTTCTAATGGAGAAACACAAAAGAAAGCAGGTTTTTAGCAAGTGTAAGGGCTGTAGCTCGGGGGCAAGTAAATGCTTCAATCCACCCTGAAAATAGGCATTAAGTAAAACATACTTAAGACCAGAGACGGAGCAAGTTGGACACAATGTACCTGGAGGTGTTGAAATCACTCTTGGGGCTTAGTGCTAGCAAGGCTCTTGTTCGATTATGTTGTGGAACTGTATATAAACTCAACTGTGTCTTTAAACGTTTCCCACCAATACCGACTTAGTGCAAAGCCAGTTTGTCTTTACTGTGACAAGCACTTTCACTGGGATTTGCATGATTATGTACTTGACACCACCTGGTACCAAGTGTCCTTTGGAAAGTGTCAGGGATTGACTAAGAGGGAACAAGCAGCTTCTTCCTATCTTCCTACTCAAAGCTAGGGCTCAAGATGCCTCTGCTGGCCTCTGGGGCTCCCTCAGGAGATTTCTCCCTCAGGAGTTTAGTCAATACCACAACCTTGTAAAGCTGACAGGCATATGACCTTCTGAAGAGCACGGCCCTCGATTTGTATGGCGCCTCTTCTGGCTCCAGTCTTTGTGACAGGTGAGTGCAGTTCACTACAGAGTGGGAACAAGCAGATGTGAGAAACACTCTTGCTTCCAGAGTTTTCCAGAGTGATGTTCTAACAATATGGAGGAACCAGAGCAGTCCTTTCCTTGTCTCTTCTCTATTTAACAATCTCTACAGACAGTTGGCTTGTTTGTTTTGTTCTGTTTTCACTTCTAGTCACCAAGAACTGTAGGGGAACATCTCCTAGGCAACTGCCAAACAGTTGTGCAGTGGATACCACCTGGGTATCCTCAAATCTAGTTCATTTTGACACTGTCACCCTAGAGATCACCCAGGCTCACACCACTCCACTTCCAGTCAAAACACCTTGCCGGTCACTTCACCGCCACCTGGTAGAACCTGGCTTCCCGTCATTGTGTGCATCTCCTCCTCCAGGCTTTAATTGATTTGGAATGGTGGCTCTAAGAACTGGGGGAAACATGCCTATTGGTTTATTTAAAGGACATGGCAGAGGATGCTGGTGAACACCAGATGGAAGCGATGCCCAGGAATTTGGGGAGAGCAGAGCTCTTTGCCCTCAGGAGGAGTGTGAGAGTCCAAGAACTCTCAGATGTTCTACCATCAAGATGCTCCCTGAACCCAATCCTTAAAGATGCTCCCTTCTTACAGAGGCATTACCACGCAGGTGTGATAGAATAAATCAATAGCCACTGGTCATCGGCTCAACCTCCAGCCTCCTGCTCTGCTGAGGACTGAGGCTGATGTCAGATTCTCATCCTGGCTTGTATCAGACACCACCCTGAAGGTATGCTGAGACTGCTAGATCAACTGACTTACTAGCATAACAAAAAGATACCTAGCACTTCGGAAATTCCTTGCATTTTAGGAGTTGTGTACTCAGAAATATCTGCCGGTGTCATAGAGTACCACCCTCCTGCCACCTGAATTAAGTACTCGCCTCTGACTAGTGCAGCTTTGGTTAGTGCTCCGAATCTCCAGAGATGCATCCTAGCAAGCCTGAAATGAGGCATAGCATATCCTGCCTGGTGACCTGCAAGTTTACGCTGTACAGAATTCACAAGTTATTGTACCTTACAACAATGAACAAATTAACATCATCCAAAATGATGCCCAACCCCCCATCTATTCCTATAATTAAAGATTGCCACCTTCCCCACCTGTTTCCCCAGTGAATGTAAATGGAGCAACACCTACTGCTAAGGTGGTAATCCAAAGGCTTCTTTCTTTGATGGGACAGCAGTGACAGGTTAACAGATGTGACACCACTAGGCAGAATGTGAGGAGACAGGCTCACCGGCTCTCAAAGGTAAGCTGGCTGGCTGAAGAGCGTGTGTCCCACTCAGCACCGTCATTGGGCTGCACCAGGGATCACAAGGTTAGAAGGGAGACAGGACTGAGCCAGCATCAGTTGTTGTCTTGAGATAGTTGAGCCTCTTCGCCTGCATCCTACCCTCGAAAGCGTCTCCTATTATTCTGTAAAAATTCTCTTTTCTGCCCTGAGCTCTGGTTTGCCGGAATTCATTCAAGGATGACAACAGGTCAGCATCATAGACCTGTTTTACAGCTAAGGGCTCAGGCCACAAGACAGAAAAAAAAAAAGTTGGTGGGCCACTTGGAATACCTACAACCTTTGTGACATGTTCACTAGGGAAATAACTGGGTGAGGTGATAGTATTCAAAGTAAGAAGAAAAAGCTGGGGTCACAGGAATGGACGGGGTTGACCACCACGTTGGGTAATGTTAACTCAGTGAATCTGCCTTGGGTGTTAAGAGTACACCAGAAATATGAGAACCTTCTTCGTGGTAGCACACTTGCAATTTCCTCTAAGATAGGATGATCCTGTAACAAACTGGTGGTTTGCATCTTGGTGAGTATAAAGCCAAAACCAGCACAACCTAGACATTAGAGAGTGGAGGATGGCTTATTATCTGCACCAGGGAATAAGAGCACAGGAGATTTCTTTTGTTTTTTTCAAAACAGGGTTTCTCTGTGTAGCATTGGCTGTCCTGGACTCACTTGGTAGACCAGGCTGGCCTTGAATTCACAGTGATCTGCCTGCATCTCCCTCCACACAGGAGTTATTTTAAAAGCATGTCCTTGGCCTTGAGAGATGGCTCAGCGGTTAAGAGCACTGACTGCTCTTCCAGAGGTCCTGAGTTCAATCCCCAGCAACCACATGGGGGCTCACAATTACCTATAATGAGATCTGCTTTCCTCTTCTGGTGTGCAGGAGTACATGCAGGCAAGAACACTGTATACATACTAAATAAATAAATCTTTTAAAAAAATGTCCTCTCCAAACAAAGGAAGTTTGGGGATTTCATTTGGGGTGTTTAAACATACACATATAGAAAAGTAGGGACAAGCACATTGCTGAATATGCACACATGGGAGTGTGTCTTAGCATTTCTCTGTTAAAAACCTATGATAAAACACCATCACCAAAAGCAACTTACAGAGAGAGGTAAGGGTATATTTTACCTTATACAAGTCCATAACTGAGCCAGGCCAGAGCAGGAATTTAGGACTGGACCTGAAGGCAGAAACTGAGGCAGAGGCCATGGAGGAGTACCACTTACTGTCTTGCTCAGAGTGTTTTTTATATCACCAGGACCACATGAACAGGCATGGCAGCACGCACTATAGGTCAGACCTTCTAACCTCAATCACTAAGAAAATTTTCTACAGACTTACTTACAGGCAAATCTTTTTTTTTTTAAAAACAGGCAAATCTTATGGAGACATTTTCTCAATTAAGGTTCCTCTTCCCAAATGACTCTAGCTTGTGTCAAGTTGATATAAAACTAGGCAGCACAAATGCATTCCTGAGAATGTTCAAGGTCAAAGTTTAAGAATGAAAGATCCTAAGGCTCTGGGAACATCACAGAAATGAGGAAGAACAGCTGTAAGAGCCAAAGGACCAAGACTTCTGTTTCAAGATAGTGTTTTCGATATGGTCTTCTAACATGGACTCAATACCAGTGACTCTGCAGGATTCCCCCAAGCTTTAAGTTAGGATTCATGAGGCATCTAACCTCTTGTGCTGAGCATCTACTAGGTATCAGCCTCTCCTGAAAACATACAGCTGTTGTTGAACTACCCAGCCCCTATCATGTAAGATAATCTAATCCATATATGTATAAGATCTATTGTACATATATATAATTTCTATTGGTTTAGTGATGAACTAATCAATGTTTTGAATCATTGATTAATTCAAAATTTGAATGGATTACCAGGAAATAGTGGAACTTAGAAAGATAGCTCTTAGATGGAAGTCAATGAGGAAGTCAATGAGGTATGTCTTTGAAGGGCTTATTTTATCTCTAGAGCCTTTCTATTATTCCTTTCTCCTTCCCAGCTGCCACTGGGTGAGAAATTCTGCACCATGATGCCTCCCTCTGCCATGTTCCTCTGCTTTACCTTTACAAATCTTTCCATGTTTTAAAATTTTTCAGGTATTTGTTATAGCAATAAAAGTCTGCCTAATACCATTCTTATTCAACTTACACCACTTAGAAAGATGGACACAGAAGTAATTATGGAATCTAAGGAGAAAGAATTTTCCTGTAAGAGCAAGGGTCCAGATCCAAATGTCTCATAGAGGCTAAAGATTGTTTCAAGTGTGATGTACCAAGAATGTTAGCCATGGTCCCCTGCAGTTGGCAGAGGAATCAAAGCATCCTAGGCCTGCAAAGCTTTCAGAGGAAGGGAGGGCTCCAGGAGTTGATTGGTCAGAGGTTATAGTCTGCATAAAGAATGTATAGTTGACACTCAGACAACAATGTCAGGGTCACTGACCCCACTGCACTAGGAAATCTATATGTACTACCTTAAAAAATGAACAGGAGTGTTGGCATAGGGTAGATTAGAATATTACTCTGTATGACTCTGAAAAATGTGAAGAGTCTGGGTGAAAAGGGGAAATGATATTCTGAATAGAAAGGGACAGTAACAAGAAAGTGAAAAAAGTATGGTATCTGTTGGTTCTGTTTTTCTACTTTTCTTTTGTGTCTCTGTATCTATGTGTGTTTTTTCCTTTGGTTCTTTTTCTTCTGTTGTTTGTTTGTTTGTTTTTCCTATCCCAATTCATTTGTTTTTTGTTTTGTTTTATTTTATTTTATTTTACTGTTGTCCTTTAGATGCTAGTTAGATTCCAATGAGAGAAGGAAATGGTGTGGATTCAGGTGGGAAGGGTTTGGAGGCATTTGGAGAGGGGAAACCATATTCAGAATATATTGTGTGGGGGGGAAATCTTTCAACTAAAGAAAAATAGGAAAGAAAGGGGTTCTAAGATAGGTTAAAGGAAGGGGAAGCAGAAAAGTCATTCAGAGTTTAGTGGGTACTTTTGATAAACCTGAAAGAAGGCACTTAAAATAGCGATGATGAGTTTGCCTCGCAGCTCTAAAGAACACATCCCATACTGGTGGAGGGCGTGGTGGCAGGGTCTTGCTCAGGTCTGCGCATTTCAAGAAGCAGAGATGAAGCAAGAAGCAGAACCGGGCGAAGGGCTCAAGGCTCCCCTCCAGTTGCACTTAGGGTACCTTTCCTAGAGCCCCAGTGTCAAGCACGTCAGTTCCCTTTAATGGGTTAATTGCTGTAAGAACTACAGATCTGCTGTCTACATACACTGTAGCTGCAGCTTCAGGCTTATTCATGCCTTTTTCCTTTATAAATGTACAATGTACTTGTATTCCTGCTCTGCTTGGTGATTTTGTTCACTGTAGGCCTGGCAAAGGGAAGTGAGTGGTAACTAAGTCACCTCCTCAATGCTACACTATATTGAAATTTCCTCCACCAAACAACTTAGTCCATTACTTGTCCGTTCAGCATTACTGAAGATTTTAAGACTTTCACAGAACAGTCAGATTATTTCTAGAATGTAACACAAATGTCCTTCTTTCAATTCCCACAGAGTCCTCATTCTTCTTTGAAACCTCTACTGTCAGAATTTCTCTTGACACTCTGGTCTTCCACAGTCCCACCAGAATGGCCCATTACATTCTGCCTAGGGGAATCTAAGGCTCTTTAGCCTGCATTTCCAAAGTCTTCCACATTCCTCCAGGAAATCATCCCATAAGGCCTATAAATCACATAGTTCACTGCACACTTCTCCTGGTCTTGACACCAATGTTCTGTTTTAATTACAGTTCTTGTCACTATAATAAAATGCCTTCAAAAGAAAAGCAACTTCAGGGAAGAAGGATTTATTTTGTCTAACAGTCTGAGGAAACACCGTCCATCAGGGTGGACCACAAAGAAGATGCTCACATCTAGACAGATCATAAAACAGAAGCAGGAGAAGATACAGCGGCTGCCTGTGAGCACTGCATCCTGCCCCTAGTGACCCACTTCAGGGAAGTTCTACAGCCTCCACAGACAGCACCTGCTGGAGATCAAGTGTTCAGACACATGGGTCCATGGGGTCTGTTTCACATTCAAATCACATCACAGAGGGAAAGGAAGAAAGAAGAAGAGAGGGGACCCAACTGAGTCTACATCACTAGCCCTAGTGCCCTTAGCACAGGGAAACCTGAAGGTATAATAAGGTCAGACTGGGGAGCTCAGCCCTAAAGGCTGGAGAACACAACAGTTCTTGAATAGCTTTAAATCCAATGTTGCATTTAGTGTGGCCATTACTTAATCTGTAGTGCATCTGGAGTCAGTGGGAACCTCCTCATCTCACAGGCCACAAAGTTACTTGGAGCCAGCTGCATCTCCTGGTACTCAAGAAAAGATGCTTCTAAAATGAATGAAGCCCTGTCCCTGACAGCATCTCCTTTACCAGCCTAGTGCTCAGCCCCCATAAAACATGAACCAATACAATGGGAACACACAGGAAATGACAACAAACCTGAGCTACAGTGCACTGCAATCCCACCCACTCCCATCTGCCCTCCCCCCCCCCCCCACCGAGCCAAACTCAGGGGTGTTCCCAAAGTGTATTTCAGAGTGGAGAAGCAAAAACACCAGAGTTCTACACTAGAGAGGCGCAGACAAGAAACACAGTGCTCTGCCTACTAATCTCAGTAGTAGACCAACCCATGGGAGTATCTCCATTTCTTCAAAGTTGTGTGTGTGTGTGTGTGTGTGTGTGTGTGTGTGTGTGCGCGCGCGCGCAGGTGCCTGCAGAGGCAAAAATAAGTCATTAAATCCCCCAAGGCTGGAATTAACAGACAGCAGTGGGGCACCTGATATGACTCTGGAAACCAATCTTGGGTCTCCCGGAAGAATATGAACTGAGGCATCTCTCTAGTGCCTTTTCTCAGTTTTTACTTTGCTATTTTGATAAAACTTTATGGTAGTCTTTTTATTTGTTTTAAATATTTTAGACTCTTTTTTTTTAGGCTCTTATTTTTTATTCCTCTTCATATGTTCATGTTTTTACTTTGCTTTCAATTAGACTTTTTACCTTGTTCTTTTTTGTTCCTTATATTCTTATCCCTTTTTCCCTTTTATGTAGCCTTGCTCCCTTTTCTTGTTCTCCTATCCCTGTCCACTCATGTATTTAATTATTTTATTATTGATACTTTTACCTTTATTGATCTTTTCAGAGACTTTTGTGCCTTTTTTTTATACATGGTCTCATGTACCCTGTCTTGGCCTTGGCCTTGAACTCACAGTTGGGCCGATGATCACTTTGAACCCCCAATCTCCCTGCTTTCCACTTACTGGAATTATGGACATGTGCCACCATGCCTGATTCTGGGGTTCTTGCCCAGGGCTTGGAGCATGTTACACTCTACCAGCTGAGCTACATCCCAGCCCCTGTTCCTTTTTTATAAGTTATTGATGGTTTCTTTCTTTCTTTTTGGTTTCTTCGTTTGTTTTTCTTTTTTTAATTTTTGATTTCTTGTATATATAGTGGTCTGTCTGCAGGCCAGAAGAGAGCATCAGGTCACACTATAGATGGTTGTAAGACACCATATGGTTGCTGGGAATTTAACTCAGGACCTCTGGATAAGCAATCACTGCTCTTAACCTCTAAGCCATGTCTCCAGCACTGTTTGTTTTTCAAGACAAGGTTTCTCTGTGTAGCCCTGCCTGTCCTGGAACTCACTCGGTAGACCAAGCTGGCCTCAAACTCACAGAGATCTTCCAGCCTATGCCTCCCAAGTGCTGGGATTAAAAGCATTCACCACCACTACTCAACAGCATAGTAGCTTCTTAAATAGTCTTTAAATCTATGTCTAACTTTGATGCTGTTGATGTTACAGTGACTTCTTTCTGAGTGATTCTGTGGATGGTACCTTGAAAACCTCCATGTAGAACCAGAACAGATTGCCATCCTTTGAGGTACAGAAATAGTAACAAAAAAAAAAAAAAAACAAATTTGAAAAAAACAACACAACGTGATTCTTTCCAAAAGTCAGTAACTCTTAGGTGGCTTGAAGACACTGAAGTATCTACAATGTAAATTCAAAGAACTCAAAAGTTTAGTTTTTAAAAAGCACCAGTGGTTGGCGTGTGGATACACACCTAGCATGTGCAAGGCCCTGGACTGAAGCTCTGGCCCTGGAGGAAGAGGTGGTGGAGGACAAGGAAGGAAGAGAAGGAGGAAGAGAAGGAGAGGAGGAGGAGAAGAGGAGTAAGAAAACCGTGAAGTGCACCAAAGAGGATTCAAATAAACAGATGAATGAAAAAAGAACTCAATTTGAGACTTGGATGAAAGACAAGTAACTGGATGAAAAATTTAACAGTGAACGACAAATAAAACCAAATAACTTTAATAAACTAATAAAAATAACTCGATAATAAAAAGTGATAAACTAAAGTTATAGAAAACCTATAGAATTATACTATAGCAGAAAGTTTCCCAAATCTAAGAAAGAATTAAGCATCCAGATATATGAGATATTTCTAACCACAAATAGGTAGGACCAGAAAGGAGCCTTTCTACTTTATATTATACATAGTGACAACACTGCAGAGTAAGGAAATACTAAGAGCTGAAAGACAAGCACCAAGCTACTTATAAAGTCAATTCCTACCATAGAAACAGCAGAACTATCAACAGGAGAAACTCCGACAGTCAAGAAAGCAAAGTTGGATGGCTCTCACTCCGGAAGAGAACCTGCCAGGCAGCATTTCTCTGCTTAACAAAGTTATTCTTTACAATCAAAGGAGAAATAAAGATTATCCAAGATGAGCATAAGCTAAAGCAATTCATGATCACTAAGCCAGCATTGCTGAAGACACTTAAATATTATAAACAGAAAAGGAAGAGATACACAATTGTGAGAGCTTGGGGAAGAATAAATTTACCTAGAAAAAAAAATATATATATATACATAATTGAGAATTATAAAAGTTTCACACATTATGAATAGAGTAAACCAGCAAATATGAATAAAAAATTTCAAAAAGGTGAGCAAAAATTAATAGATGCTTTTTAAAAAGAACTCTAATTGTAAATGGCCTTAATTCTCCAATTAAAGGATGATAAAATGGAAAAAATATTTGCCATATGCAAGAAACTGATCCCAGTAGCAAAAATACATATAGAATGAGAAAATACAAAAATGGCATTCCACCCAAAAAAAAATCAGAAAGCAAGGAATAATAGCTACAATCATATCTTATACAAGAAGTTCAGCTCACTGACAAAGCTTTGCATAGACTCAATGAGTGGAAAGTGGTATTTCACGCAAAGTGATTAGAAAGCAAGAAGTTACTAACTGCCTATCTGACAAAGCAGATTCTCAAAATTAATCAGGAATAATAAAGGTTGTGACATATTATTAAAAAAAGAGCTTTTCCTCAGCTGCCGCCAAGGTGCTCGGTTCTTCCGAGGAAGCTAAGGCCGCGTGGGGTGAGGCCCTCACTTCATCCGGCGACTAGCACCGTGCCGGCAGTTCACAACATGGCCTCCATCTCCGAGCTCGCCTGCATCTACTCCGCCTTCATTCTTCACGACGACGAGGTGACGGTCACGGAGGATAAGATCAATGCCCTCATTAAAGCAGCCGGTGTCAACGTTGAACCTTTCTGACCTGGCCTGTTCGCAAAGGCCTTGGCCAATGTCAACATTGGGAGCCTCATCTGCAATGTAGGGGCTGGTGGGCCTGCTCCAGCCGCGGAAGCTGCATCAGCAGGAGGTCCTGTGTCAGCCACCGCCGCTGCTGCCCCAGCTGTGGAGAAGAAAGTGGAAGCAAAGAAGGAAGAATCTGAGGAGTCTGATGATGTCATGGGCTTTGGTCTTTTTGACTAAACCTCTTGTTAACCTGCTTAATAAAAAGCTGAACCTGTAAAAAAAAATCCACTAAGAAGATACAATGGCTGTAGATGTGTGCAATTGCACTCATCAACTTGATGATGAAAACAAATACTACTTTGAATGTGCTATTTTTTAACTCTGTTTTCTTTGGGGTCCCTTAAGCCTCTACCTCCCTTCCAACCCTTTGACCTTTGGTAGGAGAGAAAGAAGGTTTGAGGGGAAAGGGGGTGGAGTTCTCTTTAGACTTAGTTCTGGATGGTTAGGGCCGCTGAGTTCTTTAGGAAAATACAAGTCTCAGCCCTCAGGATCGATATCAGTCCAGCAACAGCAAACAGCAAACACAGCAGGGCAAACCAGCACCCTTCTTCTTTCTCCATATGTCCTCTCTCTGCACTCTGGTATTTATACTCTCCCAGAATCCTCAGAGTTCCACTAACTCCAGCTGGCAAGCCATGCTGACCTCTGAGCCATACCACTCAATTATCAGCTGTGGGCAAACTGAAAACAATTCCATACCCCACACTTGGGATTAAAACAAAAACCTGTTGACAAGACATAACAGATTTTTTAAAGAAACGAAAACTTCCACCTCATGACTTGATAAAGCGAAGCAGACAGGTCAAAACACAAAGCAATTGGTTACAATAGCCCATTCTCATCAATGGACACATCATCTAAACAAAAGACAAAAAGAGAAAAGGAAAAAAGAAATGTCACAATCATGTTACATCATAGATCAAATGTATCTAAAGATATCTACAGAAAGAGACCCAGTAACTGTGGAATACAAAGTCTCTTGATTATCCCAAGGAACTGTCTCCAAAATGGATCACATTTTAGGCCATAAGGCAATTTGTATCAAATACAAATAAAAAATTCAAATAAATTCTCGTGTCTTCTCTGACCACTATGCAATAACCCGAGAAAGAAGTACAGAGGAAGAGGGGCTGGAGAGCTGGCTCATTGGTTAAGAGCGCATTGTGTTCTTCCAGAGGATCAGAATTTAGTTCCCAGAACCCATGTCAGGTGGTTGTAACTCCAGCTCCAAGAGATCTGGCACCCTTTTAGCCTCTGCAGGCACCTGCACACAGCTGGCAAACAGGGAAAGATAGATATACACATAGACATAAATAAAAAATTTTAATCATAATTTTTAAAAAGAACAAGAAAAACCAGTAAACAAATACATGGGGATTGAACAATACATTTTTGTGTGCGGTTCTGATGATTGAACCCATATCTCTATTCATGTTATACAAGTGATCTACCACTGAGCTGCAACCCTAGCCAGAATAATGTATCTCTGAAGGATCAGTAGGTCATTGAAGAAGTTAGGGAAAAATTTAGTTCATAAGTTGAAATGCAAATGAAAACACAACATGCAATAATGTTTGGGATAGACTGAAGAAATCTGTAAGAAGGGCATTGTGAGTACCTACACTGAAAAATGAAAAAAATCTCAGATCAAGAACCTAATGGTGTATCTCAAGGTTTAACAATAGTGAAAATAAGCCAAATTCAAAATTACTAGGTAGAAATAATAAAGGCCAAGGCACAAATTAGTGACATAGAAACAATACAAAGAATCAATGGGGGCAAAAAGTTGGCTTTAAGATGAACAAAGTGACAAGCCTTTAATCAGATTAATCAAAAGAATTGGAAGAATCAAACTAGTAATTTTAGAGTCAAAACCCAGAGGATCACTGGGAAATACTTTTAAAATACTATATTTCCGTAAACTGGAACACCTAGAAACGGATAAATTTCAAGATACATCTGGTCTAGCAAAGTTGAACCAAGACCTATTTTTAAACTGCAAGCATATAAATAATAATAATAAACAATGCATTTAAATCAGTAATTAAAAGTCTCTCGCCAAAGAAAAGCCCAGAACCAAAGGAGTCAATGATGAATTCTACTAAACATTTAATCCAGATCTAGTAGCAGGCAGGTGTTTATGCCCAGCACTCAGGAAGCAGAGGCAGGCAGATCTCTGTGTGTTCAAGACCTGCCTGGTCCATGTAGCACGTTCCAGGTCCAAGGCTGTGTAGAGAAACCAAGTCTCAAAAAGAAGAGAAGAGGAGGAGGAGGAGGAGGAGGAGGAGGAGGAGAGAGGAAAGGAAAACTTGTAAATCAAACACATTAGGAAGATCATTCTCCATGACCAGGCTTATTTCATTTTAGAGACAGAAAAATTGTTCTTGTAATGATCTTGTCTCTGCAGCAGGTGCTGCTAATATTAAGCCACCTGGCCACACAACACCTGTGCTACAGGAATGGGCAGCACTGAGCACCAAGGGCTGTGGGATCTCAGCTTCTATGCACCGACGGACAAGCAAGTTACCATGATGACTGCCCAGGCATTCAGTGGTGATGGAGTGCAGAGGTGATGGGGTCTGTGATATGGCATGCAATAGTAATATGCAAGGTGTGAAGTCTGTGGACATATGACTATGTTCAAAATGTGCTGGTGGGTGTCTATGATGGTGACTTCCTGGGGTGTGGTGGTGATAAGTAAGGTCCAGGCAGTACAAGGGTGCTGCTGTGGTGGTGGCTGGAGATCTCAGAGCAGCTACTCAGAGTTTCTTGTCTTCTGCTCTCTGCTCCTAGTCTACATCAAACCCCTTGTCACTTTTAACTTCCCCAAACTTATGACTAACCCTCCGCTATTGACCAGAGATGTTTGGAGAAAACAAACATTTGACCAACATATATTTTATAGTGTGTGTGTGTGTGTGTGTGTGTGTGTGTGTGTGTGTGTGTCTGTGTGTGTGTGTGTGTGTGTTATACAATGAGCCCTGAAATACTGATTTTTTTTTTTTACCAGTGTGCTGGTACAAGTAATGATGAGGACACACTTGCAAAGTGTGAACTCACTAGAATGACAACAGGAGGTAACTACAGAATCCTCGGAGCGGCATATTGTTAGTGCAATTAACTTTATGTAGCTGTGGCTAACAGTGAACCTTTACATTTGATGACAGTCCTCTAGGCTGTGGACACCGCTATATATAGTCTTCGTGGGCATAAATGTTGATAAAATGTATTACTAATAATAGATTTCGGTACACTTTGAAGTATACTTAAGTGACCAAAAACACAAGCTTTATTCATTCATTTTTGTAGTTAAGTTTTGCCTGTTTTTTGTAGTCCTAAGGTATATGAGTTTTTCACTCCAAAATGTGACAAATACACAAGAAAAACACTTAAGTGAAGCTATTCCTGTTGCAATAATATTGAAAGTCTTTACAAATGCATTGAGGTTAGGCGTGGTGGCACATGTATGAAATCCCAGCATGTGGAGCCAGTGTCAGGAAGCTAGGAAGTTCAAGGTCTTCCTAGGCCACTTAGCAAGCACAAGGCTGGCCTAGGTGCATAAGGCCTCAACAAAGAACAACACAACTGTGGAAGACGGCAGGTTAAAGTCAGAATGCACATGGCCTGCTCAAGAAGTGGTACCCTAAGAAAAACATGCTCGGTTTCAAAAAAGAGTAAGGAAGGAAGAACTTCAGAAAGCCATAAAAGATTGATATTACAGCTGAGAAGTGTGTCAATTTGACACAAGCCGCAGTCATTTAGGAAGAGGGCACCTCAACTTTGAAAACGTCTTTACCAGATTGGCCCATGGGCAAGCCTGTGGTGCATTTTCTAAATTGATGATTGATGTGAGTGAACCCAGCCCATGGGCGTGGTGCCACCCTGGGACAAGTGATCCTGAGTTGTATAACAAAGCAGGCTGAGCAAGCCAGCAGGAGCAAGCCAGTAGGCAGCACCCCTCCATGGTCTCTGCATCAGCTCCTGCCTCCAGGTTCCTGTCCTGACTTTTCTTGGTGATGGACCATGATGTGGAACTGTAAACTGAAATAAACCCTTTCCTCCTTGTGGTATTTTATCACAGCAATAGAAAGCAAAAGCAGGTGACAACACAGCTCCAGCCATGTAGCTAGCTCCAAGGCGGTGAGAGGGGATGCATAACCCTGACCCGACGACCCAAACCTCTTACTGTTTTATTTCTTCCTTATATTTATATAAATTTCATTAAATTTTTTGATTATTGGAAAATATTTTATTTCACTTTATGTTTTCCTAAATTTTTTTCCCATCATAACATTCGTCTCTATTCCTCTTCTTTTTTTTTTTTCCTATTTTTTTTTTATTAATTTATTCTTGTTACATCTCAATGTTTATCCCATCCCTTGTATCCTCCCATTCCTCCCCCCCCCCCCCCATTCCTCTTCTTTTTCCTTTAATTTTGCTTCTGCCACATTTCTTTAACACTTACACTTTATTTTTCTACTGGTGTGACGAGACACCGTAGCCAAGGCCATTTATAGAAGGAAGGGTTTATTGGCGTTCCAGATGGAAAAGAGTACAACATAGGGGGAAACATGGGAACAGGCGGGACGGTGGCTGGAGGTGATAGCTCGCCATCTGCAATCACATGCAGGAAGCAGGGAGCAAATGGGAAACGGCATGAATCCCACCCGCAGTGACACCCTTCGTCCTAATCGTCCCCAGCCAGCACCGCCAGTGGAGGACCAAACAGTCAAAGGCCCGAGAAGAAAAGGTACGTCTCATTCAAGCCGCCACCATCCTAAGCAATTTTAACCTTCCTAGCACTGTCTCAGTTTTGTCATTTCCTACTTTATGGTTGCGGATGATACATTAGTGTACCTCGGTTAATTTTAAAGGTATCTGTATCTTGTACAGTTGGTGTCATTGCTACAACAGCAGATTGTCTCACGTGTTCGGAATGGAGCTGGGGATTGAATCCTCAAGAAAATCTCCAAGGGGAGAAAAAAACGGAAGGGCTATCCGAGCCAGCACAGAAACACAGAAACAGAGACATGACGGTGAAAAGCAGCATGACTTCTCCAGAAGGCTGTAGCTCAACAGCTAGATGCAAAGACAGTGAAATGGGCGAAATCCCGAAGGAAGTCCTCAACCGTTTACTAGCAGAATGACCAGTGAGCCCATAAATAATACAAGCAAGCAGATAAAGGAAGTGCCGAAGTGGGTGCAGGCCTCAGAGAGGAAATCCTGCGGCATAAAAAATCACCAAAATGGATGAGAAAATCAGTAATACAGATGAAAGTAGAAAAGTTCAACAAGGAAGTTGAAATTCTGAAGGGAAAAAAAGCCTCCCCAAAAAGAAACATTAGGAATGAAGTAAAAAAGATCCCACGGTGGAAAGCACCACCAGTAAGTAACTCAGGCAGGCATACGGAAAAGCATCAAATGGAGGGAAACAAAGCAAGACCGGCTAGAGATGGCTCAGCAGTTAGGAGCACTTCCTGCTCTTCCAGGAAACCCAGGTTCTAGTCCTACCACCCACACACTGGCTCAGAACCAACTGTAATTCCAGTTCCAGGGGATCTGACGCCCTCTTCTGACCATCTCAGGCACCAGGCAAATGTGTGGTACACAACTATAAATACAGAGGGGAAAAAGACCCATACACACTTAAAAATACTTTTTAAATTAAGATTAAAATTTAAAAAGAAATACCATCTTAGGGTTTCTAGTGCTGTGAAGAGACACCATGAGCACAGCAACTCTTACAGAAGAACATGTTTACTTGGGGCTGGCTTACAGTTCAGAGGTTTAGCCTATTATCAGCATAGCTGGCAACATGGCAGCAGGCAGGCACACATGGTGCCTGAGAAGGAGCTGAGAGTTCTACATCTGAGTCAGCTGGCAGCAGGAAGAGAGAGGGAACATTAGCTGTAGGCCCCAGCTTGAACTTCAAAGCCAACCCCTAGTGACACACTTCCTGCAACAAGGCCACGCCTTCTAACACTGCCCTTTGAGCCTATGAGGGCCATTCTCTTTCAGACCACCACAGACATTTACATTTAAACATGACCAATAGAAGATGCACACCTGTTTCTAACTCCAATTTCATGGGATCCAACATCCTCTTCTGACCTCCACAAGTACCATGCACATTAAATAAATGTTAAAAATTTGAAAAAAAAAAGAAAAGAAAAAAAAAAAACAAACCAACACACACACACACAAATGTCTACATTACTAAAAACTCAGGGATGCAATCAAAAAACAAATCCTAACAATCCATAAAGCAGAAAAAAGAAATTGAAATATTAAGTAAAGGCACACACAACTTATTCAATGAAATTATAGCAAAAATATTCCCTAATCTAGAAGAATTAGACATTTAGGCACAAGGGACATTTAGAATTCCAAATAGATGAGGTTAGATAACAATCCCTCCACAATATGTCAAAAATGCAAAGCAACATATGCTTAATATATATACACTATAAATATATGTAATAAATACATACCAGACACACACACACTATAGATTAAATGCTGTAAGAATTCCCTTCCTACCCCCACCCCCACCCCTGCATCCTCACAAGCACTTTTCTTGGTGGTAACCAGTCTGACTATGGAAAGATGCAATCTTAAAGCAGTTTTGATTTGCATTTCCCAGATGGTCCTAAAATTCTTTATTTACATGCTTGCCCCCTGACACACACACACACACACACACACACACACACACACACTACAGATGTGACAGAGAGGAAGGAAAGGGACTGACAGGGAAGAGGACAAGAGGCCTGAGGACACCAAGATGGGGTGAATATCATCAACCTAAAAGATCGATGTGAAACAAACTGCCTTTGTGAACTGCAGCACTATGTACATGCCAATAAAACTTAAGGGAAAAATAAGTGTCTGTATATTGTGTTTACTCTGTGGCCCAATAACTTTTCCTTTCGGAATTTGTTCCAAGGATAAATAAACATGGTGATGTGTTCTTCTGGAGCCTGGGTCCTGCTTCTTCCTTTTGGGGTTTTCAGGCAGCAGATGAGTACACATGCTGGCAAGCTGGGCTAGAAGGAATGACGCTTAGCCCGGCAGGTGGCTTAGCAGGATCTTGGTCCAGCAGTGAGTGCCCAGGGTGGGGGGCAGGGGTTTCTCTAGTTCTCAATGGAGCTTATTCAGTGATATAGCTCTCTTTATTGGGGGGAATACAGACTATATAAACCTTGGGGAAATTGGTTGGAGTTTTGGGGATGAGTGTACATCATTGGCTGGGACTGAGGTGGTAGGAATGCTTTATTTGCATGGAGAGGAATTCCGGGTGCTTGCTGGACATGTCCATGTGAGGAAATTTGAAACCTGGCCACCAGGCTATGTGACTACCTCAAAGGTGGCAGAGGTGGGGGTCACAAAACTGTGTGCATCGGGACATGCAGGCACAGAATAGGAAGGGAGCGACCGTTACTCCTGCCAGTCTTAAGATGATATCTTCAGGGTTTGGACACATCTCAACCTGATTCTTGCTCCAGGCTGATTCCCCACCCCCACCCCCCAGTTGTAAGGTCCACGTGTCCCATATAGTAATGAACAAATGTTAGCTATAATCATATTCATTAATGGCTTAATATGTGTGCAATTGTTTTAATTGTTTAACCTAAAAATCAAGAAATGTGGACTATCAAATCATAAATAAAAAACCATGAATGAGCACAGATAAGATGCCATAACTAAAGTAACTTACAGAAGAAAGAGTTTACTTGGTATACAGTTTCAGTTGGGGAGACCGTAATGGTGGGAGCCTTGGCAGCAGGTGACTGAAAGATCACATCTTCAACCCTAAGAATGAAGCAGACAGACTGAACTGGAAGTGGAGCAAGGCCACAAGCCCCCAAAGCCTGCTTCCTTCAGCCATGCTCTGTGGCTTTCAAGTTCCACCACCTCACAAAACAACGCCATCAACAGAAAGCCATATGTTCAGCCTGACCTAAAAGCAAGTCCAGGGCAGCCAAGGTTATGCAGAGTTTGAGGCCAGCCTGGTCTACAAAGGAAGCCATATGTTCAAATACCTGAGCCCATGGGGGACATTCCTCACTCAAACCACTACAATATATAAACATATATTGCAGGTGGACTAACATAAAAATGTAAGGCTGGACGTGGTGGCGCACATGGACATGGAGGCAGAGGCAGGCGGATCGCTGTGAGTTGGAGGCCATCCTGGTCTACAAAGAGAGTCTAGGACAGCCAAGTTAACACAGAGAAACTCTGCCTCAAAAAAACCAAAATAAATAAAATAAATAAATACACAAATAACAATGTGAATAGTAAAAATTTGCAATGACTTTTTTTTAAACAATACGACACACAAGGGGGAAAAAAGCACATTACATATTGAAACTCCACTAATCAACAAGATAGAACAAACACAAGCATGTATCCACTGAATAATAGAACTCCAATGAGAAATACACTTTTTGGGGGAAAGCAGTTGTACAATAGCAGTTTAGAGATTTCAAAGCCTTGTTTGGTAGGGTAGATCATCTGGACAGAAGATCAGTGAGGACGTAGAAAACGTAAGCACTATAATGAAAGGGGACTTTGAAGAGATGTGTGGAGCCCTCTCCTTAGCAGCAGACCACACATTCTGAAGAGTGTACAGACCACAACTGGTAAAGACACTTTTATTATTTTTCAGTGTTACATGGATACCAAAATGACAACTATAAGACTGCTTCAAAAACAAATAAATATAAGACTGTGGTACATTTACACTATGGAATACTACTCAGCTATTAAAAACAAGGAAATCCAGAAATTTGTGGACAAATAGATGGGACTAGAAATGATCATAATGAATGAATTAACCCAGAAGTGGGCACTAGCCCAAAAGGCACGTCCCACAAAAGTCTTCACTTACCATATTGGGACAGATGTGAGGACATCCTACTAAGACTCTAGGTAAGAGAAATATAGGAAATGGGGAAATAGAAGGATCCAGAGGGTCCTAAAAACCTACAAGAAGAACATCATACTGGGTGGATCGGGGCCCAGGAGGGTCTGCTCAAACTATTGCACTAACCAAGGACAATATAAGTAGTAAACATTGAGCCCCTACTCTGATCTACCCAATGGACAGGACATTCTCCACAGATATGTAGAGAGCAGGGACTGACTCTGACATGAACTTTGGTGCTCCATATTTGACCACCTCCCCTTGGTGGGGAGGCCTGATGGCACTCAAAGAAAGAATAAGCAGGCTGCCAAGATGAGACTTGATAGCCTATGACCATATAGTGGGGGAGGAGGTTCCCCTCGGTCTTAGACCTAGGGGAGGGGAATAGGGTGAAAGCAGGAGGGAGGAAGGAATGAGAGGATACAAGTGATGGGAAAACAATTTAGTTGTAATCTGAATAAAATAATAAAATTAAAATAAAAACCAAAACAAATAAATATAAATATTCTCAGTAAAAAAATAAAAAACAAGCTGGGTATGGTGGTGCATGCCTTTAATTCAAACATTCAGGAGACAGGAGCAAGCAGATCTTTCAGCCAGTGAAGACTACATAGTGAGACCTTTCTCAAAACAACAACAACAATAATAAAACAGAATAACATATACATATATACTGAATTTCTGTACTGCACTGCATTGTTTTGAACACAATGAGTGGAGGTTGATGTCCTCAGTGGGGGAATAGCACTGGACTCTAAATTCCCAAGAGTTAGGAACATCACCAGAATCCACCCAAGCAGCCCTGCTCTGACTCTCAGGCCCCACCCCTTCCTAATCGGCACCTTAACTTCCCGGTAAGTGAGCCGCAGAGAAGCAGGGAGAACTGCTTGGCTCTTTGTTCTTCAGCCATCACATGGGGAACTGACCAAGAGAGCCAGGAACAGAATGGGCTCTTTTCGGCCTGTTTTTCACTAAAATCATCAGCGTTTATGAAAACTCAACTGAAACAGACGTATACCGAGGACCATGAGCCTTTCGGATAAAGAACAGGCGCCGAGTCCTGTGCTAAGAGCCCTCCCAGGGCCCAGTCTCCTAGGACAGCGCTGTGGTTCTTCCTGTCTTGTCACGTCATGCATGCTTAATTGGGAGCCTACAAAAATCAGGATAAAAGCCGGGCACAGTGGCGCACCCTGTAGTCCCAGCACTCAGGGAGGCAGAGACAGGTGGATCTCTGCGAGTTCAAGGCCAGGTTGGTTTAACAAGAGAGTCCAGGATAGCCAAGGCTACCCAGAGAAACTCTGTCTCAAGAAAAAAAAAAATCAGGATAAAGGTCTGACTCTTAGGAAGTACGATGGTAAAACAAAAGAACCTGTGTGAACAAGATAGAGGCGGGAATGACAGTCACAGAGTGTTTTCCCTTTTACACAGAAGTACAAAGTCACTGGGGTTCCCAGTGCCTGGTGCTTCAGAGACAGGCAGCAAGACTCAGAGACAGAAGCTACGGAGGGCAGACAGTGGCAGCTTGGGGTCATGACAAAGCAAGCCACCCTGCATCCAAGGAACAGGTGGAAACACAGTCCTCATAGGCTCCAGATTGCAAGAAGCAGAAAACCTGAAAAAGCAGAACCCAGTAGCCGGACTATAAATTGAAATATGTCATTAACACAAACTTTCTACCAACAAGGTAGCGAGTGCTCATCTTCCCACAGTTGCCTAGGCTGTGCCAAGAGCAGCAATCCCTCCAGCTCCCAAAGCCCCGCTAGGGCTAGAAGGTACCAATCTCTCTGTCAGCTACAGCCTCAGCCATGTTCTACCTTCTTGTCTCAGATTGCCCGAGAGACAAGTGGCCTTAGCGTGGTCTCTTTCATATCACACACTCATGTTTTGTGTGCTTCCGGTTGGTTCTGCAATTTTAAGTTGTCACGAGTGTAGGAGGGAAGTGCTGTCTAAGGCCCTTAGCACAGGTGGCTGTAGCATGCCTCATGGAGAAGAGGCATGTGTGTAAGACACTTCATTCAAGCACATGTGTGGCTGACTATTGTGGGTCTTCCCTGGGGGACTGTTGGTCATCAGCACAC
Source organism: Acomys russatus (assembly GCF_903995435.1). Lineage (NCBI taxonomy): Eukaryota > Metazoa > Chordata > Mammalia > Rodentia > Muridae > Acomys > Acomys russatus. The sequence goes on from NC_067156.1 coordinate 65,885,022, forward strand.
AAGGGCAGGAGGAGCGCAGGGTGCGGAAGGCCATGAGCATGACAGAACAGCCTCCAGGAACCACGTCAGCCAGATAGCTCAACTTTATTCCAGATGAAGAAAGACTTATGGTCTTTAGGGAGCGGGGAGAGGGAGAGCTCCCAGGATAGGTGTGCATACTTGGAGCTAGGAATTCCAAGGATGCTTGGTTTTCATCCGGCAGCATGCTCCTCTCGTATGAACAGGAGCACGTACCTAATTATCCTATAGGTGAAGGGAAGGCAGAGGTAGCAGGAAACTGTGCAAAAGGCCACATACTAGATATGGTTAGAGACATCTATGCCTAAAGACTCTCTCCAGATGAGGTCAAGCAGAGAGCAAGAGGCCCTGCCAGGGAGAGGGAGTCCTCCATCTAGGGCCAAGCTCAGAAAGGCTATCCAGACTGGGAGGACTGCACCCTCAAACAGCAGGGGCCTCCAACGGGCTGTGGGTTTAGTCTTAATGATTCCGCAGTACATGTGAAATAAGGTTTCTTTAAACAATCCAGTGTCTACAGTGACCCTATGAAACGGAACCACTGCAAATCATGGGAATCGACTGCATCTGCCTCATGGAGAACAAAAATGATTTCTAACATACAAACAAACTATAAAAAACCAAGCTCAGGCCTGATTTAGACATGAACAAAAGCCGCTGTGTGTGTGTGCTTCCTAGGCCAGGACTCTATAGACAGCAGCAGAGAGAAGCATCGGGAGCTGGACTTAGGAACTAGAGGTTGGACAAACCACAGCAGGCAAGTTTGAAAGATGGCGTTGTGACAGGAAGATTGTACATGGTAGGAGAAAGGGCATCTTGAAAGGGACGGCACACGAAGATGGCAGATGACATCCAATCACAGCACAGACTGGCCCTAGAGAGAGCTGTTAGCTAGAGCTCTGTGCTGGGTGCCTTCATTCCCTCCAAGCACACTTTTTACTTTCCCAGGCTCTCCAGAGCACTCTCATGAGCTGTTTTAACAGGATTCATCCTGCCTTAAAAGAAACCAAAGGAACATTTGTGGCTGCTGATCTCTTGACAACATTGCTAAGCTTTTTTTAAAAAAAGATTTATTTATTATTATGTATACAGTGCTCTGCCTACATGTACATCTGCAGGCCAGAGGAGGGTACAGATCACATTAGAGATGGTTATGAGCCACCATGTGGTTGCTGGGAATTGAACTCAGGACCTCTGGAAGAGCAGTAAGTGCTCTTAACTGCTGAACCATCTCTCTAGCCCAAGAGGTTGTTCTGCACAATCTTGCATCTAAAGTCTTTTTTGTTTGTTTGTTTGCTTTGCTTTTTGTTTTTTCAAGACAGGGTTTCTCCGTGTAGCCTTGGCTGTCCTAGACTCACTTTGTAGACCAGGCTGGCCTCGAACTCACAGCAATCCACCTGCCTCTGCCTCCCGAGTGCTGGGATTAAAGGCGTGCGCCACCACGTCCGGCTTTGCTAAGATTTAATTAGAAGGCCAATCCACAATATTTGTAGCCATTTTAAAAAGTTAGCATTGGAGAGCTAGAAGGATGGCTCAGCAGCTAAAAGCACTTGCTGTGCTTGCAGTGGACCTGGGTTCACTTCACAGCCAGATTAGGACATGTACAACTGCCTCTAACTCCAGGTCCATGGGATCCAACCCCCTCTTCTGGCCTCTGCATGCACCTGCACACACAGGGTACACATACATACACTCAGGATCACAAATATACACATAAAATAAAAATAAATAAGTAGGCCAGGTGGTGGTGGCACATACCTTTAATCCCAGCTCTCCGGAATCAGAGGCAGCCTGGTCTACAGAGAGAGTACCAGGACAGCCAAGGCTACACAGAGAAACCCTGTCTTGAAAAACTAACTAAACAAATAAACAAACAAATAAATAAGCTTTAAAAGTCATTATCAAAATTAACTAAGTAAAAAAAATTAAAGAGTCATCATGAAAGAAAGAAAGGAAGCAATGAAGAAAGAAAGAAACTAGCTTCTACCACATACTAACCCAGGTTCCCAAAACTAAAAAGGTAAAGAAGGAGAATGGAGTTCATGTTTAAGCCCCACAACAATGCATAGAGATGGCATCATGTTCCTTTGCCAATGAAATGTAGCTCAGAAAGATAGTGGTGGCTTCAGACAGTCTAGATGTCCCACAGATGAGAAAACAGACCTTCAACATAGCAGTATGGCTTCTACAAACTATGAATACAGACTAGAAAGAAACAGAAGGGATAGTCCAAAACCCAAACGTCAGTTTGTGTCACAGTTTCTATACTAGCTAGTTTTATGTCAACTTGACACAAGCTAAAGTCATTTGAAAGGAGAAAACATCAGTTGAGAAAAACGTTTCCTTAGGCTGTAGGAAAGCCTGCGGGGCATTTTCTTAATTAATGATTGATGGGGGAGGGCCCAGCTCATTGTGGGTGGGGCCATGCCTGGGCTAGTGTCCCGGGTTCTATAACAAAGCAGGCTTAGCAGGCCACGGGGAGCAAGCCAGTAAACAGCACCTGGCCATAGCCTCTGTATCAGCTCCTGCCTCCAGGTTCCTTCCCTGTTTTGAGTTTCTGTCCTGACTTCCTTCAGTGATGGACCATAATGTAAAAGCGTGAGCCCAATAAATCCTTTGCTCCCCAACTTGACTTTAATCATGGTGTTTCACTGCAGCAACAGAAAGTATAACCAAGACAATTTCCTAGGCTCATCTTCAACTGTCTTCTTTCTCTCTAACTTATCTTCACTTTCTGGCTTTTGAGCAGACTTGTAAGTTGTTAGTAAATGACACTGGGATGTGGTCTCCCAAACACTATTTCCCTATGCCCCTTTCAAGATGTCCTTTCTCCTACCATGGTACAATCTTCCTGTCACAAGGCCATCTTCCAAACTTGCTTGCTGTGGTTTGTCTAACCTCCAGCTCCCAAGTCCAGCATCCGATGCTCCTACCTGCTGCCTTCTATAGAGTCCTGTCCCAGGAAGCACACACGCACAGTGCCTTTTCTTCACTTATGAATCAGGGCATGCTTCAGCTTGAGCTTGGTTTTTATTGTAAGCTTATTTGTTTATTGCAGTACTGGTGATGGACCTCAGCTCCTAGAGCATGTTAGGCAAGCGCTCTCTCACCAAGCGACATCCTCAGCTCTGGGCTTGCCAGATGGTAGGGACATTCTTACGATGTATTTGAAGATAAACTTAGGGTGATTCTTTTTGTTTGTTTGTTTGTTTTTGTTTTTTGAGACAGGGTTTCTCTGTGTGTAGCCTTGGCTGTCCTGGACTTGCATTGTAGACCAGGCTGGCCTCGAACTCACAGCGATCCGCCTGTCTCTGCCTCCCGAGTGCTGGGATTAAAGGCGTGCGCCACCACGCCCGGCTCTTAGGGTGATTCTTGCCCTGAGGACTCAGACTTAGGTCCTGAGATGTGTGAGAGTTTCTCTCCATGCCAAGGTTGTCTAGCAAACAGGCCAGTCAGTACGAACCACAGACATACTTATGCCCTTTGTTGCCTGTACAGAGTGTACCACTGAACGGCTGTGAAAACCTCAGAAATTAGTCATTCACAAAATGTAAACTATACATTTTGTATAGAAAACAAGACAAAACTATATAATTCCTAATTCAGACTCTGTCCTTCCCATAATAGTCATTTAAATATATTCTGGTTTTCTCACAAAATCAAAATATTTACATTTTTAAAGCAAGTACGACTTAGAACCTAGGATTTAAAATAAAAATAAATTTGCCAAACATGGTTGTATACACTTTTAATTCCAGAATTCAAGAGGCAGACTGGTAGTTATACATAGTGAACTATAGGTCAGCTAGGATGACATAGTTTTAAGGCATATTTCAAAAAATAAGAAGTAAGGTGCTAGGGAGATGGCTTAGTGATTAAGAGTACTTGTTCTTGCAGAGGACCGCGGTTCAACTCCTAGAATCTACCCTGCAGCTAACAACTGTCTGTAACTCCCGTTCCAGTGGATACAATGCCCTCTTCTGGCCTGTATGGACAATGCACACACATAGGGCACAGACATACATGCAGGCAAAACATTCATACACACAAATAAAAATAAATAAATCTTAAAATAAATTTTAAAATAATAACAATACATTCCCTCACTCCCTCACTTATAATTAACATATCTTTGGCTGGTCCACTTATTTCTGCTTCCTCAGTGATTTTTTTCTCAGAGTCTTCTCTTTTGATTTTACTGTCCTTTGTGTAATTCCAAATTAGAAAGTTAGAAGCAAGCACATTTCTGGCCTTGCCTTGGCACACTGTAGGTCTTAGAAATAACAAACACCGGTTCTTTGACCCTGACTGGCTTTGTGTTCTCAGCCATCTGGGACTCAGTGGCAGCTGCTTACAGGCTAGTGTCCAGGCACAAGTGTATGGCCATGAGGGGCAGCCACAGTCAACAGCACATTCCTACTTCTGTTTCGGTGTCACACTCTAGTGTCCATTTGACAACTGAGCCAGACCTAAACTCTGACCCACGGACAAGACTCAAGCTCATGTGCTTTACCATGGCAACAGAGCCAGCTGCCCATAGTCTGACATCTGTGAAAACCTGTCAGAATCATCCTTCTTCCTTTGTTTCTCTTAGTTAATTGTCACGGTGACATTTAAAAAAAAAAAAAAACTGAGTTGATATTTTCGCATGTGCCTCATATATAAAGGACAGCCCTGGGTCATGTTGTACTGCAGAAACACCAGCAGGTATAACTGTGGACTACCTAGAATCTGCAGAATGTTAAATAGTATTTAGTGATTTCCAGCATGACTTCCTTATTCAGATGAGGAGGGTTTGGGTCTTGTGATATCAGAGACAAGCACTCAGAAGAGGCCTATGCCAGCAGCATGATCTATCTGAGTCTTCCGCCTACACACGTCATAGCACTGCACGTCAGAAATCCCTGAAGCACGGATGAGGCCAAGGTCAAAGCTGCTGGCTGACCATCAGATGCTGAGGCATAACTAATATGTGAGAGCCATCCAGCCCCCTGCAGAGAGACCGTAAGCAGGAGCTGAAGAAAAACTACACTGATGGATGACTGGCAGGGGCTCTGTGTTCTTCTAACAGGGCATATCTTTGCTGGAGTCAGTATTTCTGAAGCTAACATATGAAAGAAATGCCAGCCATCACTTCCTAAGCAAGAGAGCACATGCCTGCACCTTGCAAGTTCTTCTTTCTGTTCACTTAAAATAAAACACTGAGGCCTGGTGTCGTGTCATGCTGCACATCTGCAATTCCCACACAAGAGGTGGAGACGTAGTATCAGGAGTTCAAAGCCATCCTTGGCTACAGAGAGTTTGAGGCCACCTTGGAGGAGAGAGTTGCACATCTATCATACTGGGTATCAACTAATATAGATTAATCAACTGGACTAAAATGCAAATAAAGGCAAATTAGTCATCTCGGGTTAGCTCCTCTTCCCTCACATGTGCAGCACAGGAGCCCCTGCCTCTCAAGCTTCCTGCTCATCATCAGACCTGGAGCCAGCAGAGGGCAGGTTTATACCACGGGAGGCTACACACAGAAATCACACTTCTGAAATGGGAAAGTGACGAACATTGCAAACACCATTTAACTGATCTCTGAAGGAGGAGGTTTGGTTTTGTATTGCTTGTGTGTGGTTTGTTTGAGAGAGGGTCTGGCCATCCTGAAACTCTGACCCCCTTTCAACCTGTGGCCTGGGATCACAGAAGGCGCAGAATAAACATGGGAAGGTGCTCCAGGGACTGTGTGGCTCTGTACCTTCGTGTTCCAGTGCACGTAGTCTTTTGACCCTCACCTCTGACATTCTTGAAGCAGTCACGTAGCCCAGTGACTGGGACACGTGGAATTCCTCTCCGTGCAAATGAAGCATTCCTAGCACCTCAGCCCCAGCCAAAGGGGCACAACTCGCCTGGAAAGCCCCTACTCTCCTCCCCAAGGCTTATATAGCCCTTATTCCCCACAGTAAAGGAGAGCTGCGTCACAAGAAGGGCTGTACAGGAGAAGCATTTCTCCCCTCGGGGCAATCCAGTGTCAACGTGCATCCCTACATGGATGGCCTGAGGGAAGGAGGAGGAGTGACAATGGAGTCCCCAGTCTGGGACAGGTTCTAATAGTCTGAGTATAAAAACACCATTTAAGTGTTCCGCCACAGGAGTATAAAGTCCAATATGGAAGTAAGGCTATGGAAACACACATCAGTTACTTGTTTGGAAGAGTCTGGTAATGAAGAGTCCAGCTTGAACTGGGGACAGCAGTGTCAGATCACTGTGTGTGGCAGGATGGCCAGCTTGTGTTTTAAAGTTTTCCACTACCTCAGGAATGTACTTACCCCTCCCAATTGGGATAATCCCTGGACACTAGGAGACTAGCTTCCTTCTTTTCTCCTGCCTGCGACATTACTTAGCCAATCATTTTAAAGGTCAACTAACCAATCATGCTTGTATTCTGTAAGGGTATTTAAACCCTCCAGCCATTACAGAACGAGGTCTTTCCATCTCCCCGGAGTTTGGTGGACCCTGACATGTCAGCTTAATAGATTCCTTTGCTTTTGCATCAACTCTGGACTCCTGCTCTCAATTCAGCTTCCAGGAATAGACTCTGACAATCAAAGTCTAACAGTTTAAGGTAAAATAATATGGCGAAGAGCATCATCCTATTTCCTAGATATTCACAGTTAAACAGGATACAAGTGGAAGCAACTGGTTCCCACAGACACTTGCTCAAAGTCATGAGTTTTAAGCCATCTTTGTAACACTGGATTCTTGACTTAAGAAGTGGGAGAGCTAATTGAACATTTCTGGAGTCAGAATTACTGGGGTAAAGTGGGGCCACTTTGGCCAGGCACACTGGGAAGAGTACAGTGGTGAGGCTGTCCACAGATGCCTGTTTCTCAAAGAGGAACAGTCTACATCTGTGCTAGGGAAGGAAGGAGGTTACAGATTTGCAGCAGGAGGAAGACAACACAGGTTGTGGTAGGATTTGATATGGCTTGCCACCCAGGCTCCCCTAGAGAAGACTTCCTCCTATTCTATTGCAGAGGCGTGGTCAACAGGTACCCATAGTTAGTGGTTAAAATAAGAATGGTGCCTATAGGCTCATCTATTTGAATGTTTGGTCATCAGGGAGTGGCGCTACTTGAGGGGTTAGGAGGTGTGGCCTTGTTGGAGTGGGTGTGACCTTAGAGAAAGTGTGCTACTGGGGGTGGGCTTAGTACATGCCTTTAATCCCAGCATTCTGGAGGTAGAGGCAGGAGCAACTTTGGGTTTGGGGCCAGCCTGGTCTACAGAGTAAGTTCCAGGACAGCCAGAGCTACAAAGAAAAAATAAAAATAAAAGGCCTAAGCCAATCTCAGTCTCTGTCTCTACCTACTGCCTGTGGATCAGGATGCAGAACTCTCAGCTCCTTCTCCAGCACCGTGTCTGCCTGCGTGCTGCCATGCTCCCCACCAAGACAATAGATGATAAACCTCTGAAACTATAAGCCAGCCCCACTTAAATGTTTTGCTTTATAAGTTGCTGTGGTCATGGTGTCTTTTCACAGCAATATACACTAAGACACCATCACTTATAGGGGAGTCATATTCAGAAGATCCAAAACACAAGTTAAACTGAATTTTCTGCCCAGACATATGCCCACACAGTTAGGCAGCCCAAGACCCCTGTGCCCACTGTCTTTCTCACTCACTGCCTAGATGCTGGTACCCACCTTGCTCAAAATTCTTCCAGCATCTGCTTCCAAGGAATGTGTGGCTCCACCTGCACTCCACAGAGCCAAATACAGCCACCAATTTATGCACAGTGTGCCCAGCGCTGCCCAACTCTTCCCTAGCAGCACTGGGCACCCCTGGTGTCTGTGTCCCAGTTACTATCCTTCCTTCCTCTCTGAAGTGAGTCAAACAGTGGCACACTGTAGGGTGGGGCAGGAAAGAAAGAGCGCGGAGAGGTGGGCAGTGCTCACAGGACAGTGGCCCAAAGGCACAGCTGCCATTCTCATGAGCACCCATGGGGTTCCAGAAATGATCTCATTTGGGAATAGTCCTCACAGGTAAATTAGCTAAAGATCGCAAACCACTGTCACCCTGGAGCTCTTAAACAAGTATCTTCACGAGGCAACTTTTGAGGAGACTTGGCTATGGGAAGGTGGGAGGCCGGTGCAGGTGAGGACCTAGAAGAATCTAGCAGAAGCTCTAGGACTTTGAGCTGGAGAAACAGAAGGTCCCTTCCTAGAGTGTAGTAAGAATTTTGGTTTAATAAAAAACCCAGTTTAGTGCCAGGCGTGGTGGCACACGCCTTTAATCCCAGCACTCGGGAGGCAGAGGCAGGTGGACCGCTGTGAGTTCGAGGCCAGCCTGGTCTACAAAGTGAGTTCAGGATGGCCAAGGCTACACAGAGAAACCCTGTCTCAAAAAACCAAAAAAAAAAAAAAAAAAAAAACAAAAAAACAAAAAACAAAACCAAAAAACCAGTTTATCTTATGTAAATACGTTTTTATTTTAATCCCAGGTGTGAGATATGGGGCTGTCAGATTGTCCACAGCTGTTAATTGTATTTGTCTTGTGTTCTAGGAGGGGTGTGAATTTTGCCAGCTGCATATAGCTTAATTCTGGGGACTCTGGAGAGTGTACAAATGGTGAGTCCTGAGAGGGCTTGTTGTGGCTGCTGCTCCCCCTGCTGCTGTGTTGGCTGTCGCATTTGCTGGATTGCTAAGTATTCTGATGATGAAGATTGGACTTGTCCTTAGGACCCCGATGTCCCTGATCAGCAAGAAGTAGTCTAAACAAGTCTACACCCCACTTTCCCCTCTAACTTTCACTCTCACCTACATAGTGTTGGGTGGTTGGGAGGGATTGAGGTGGAGAAAGGTAGTAGATACAAGAACTAAAAAAAAAAAGCATACCTACACTGGAGCCTCAGGGGGTTCTGGCCTCCAGAACCAAGACTAATTTCCTGTTGTTTTCAGCAAGTTAGTGGTACCTCATTAGGACAGCCACAAGACATTAACATAAGTTCCCGAAGTTCAGCTGGGGACAATGTGGCCCTAAGGCACACGAGCATGACAGAGTAATATAACTACTGAGCAAACAGGAACTCTGAGCTCATGCTGAGTGACTCCCCTGGCCAGGCACAGGAGAAAGTGACTTCACAGTGGACAGGTTGCCAGATGTCACCATTGTAGACCCAGCAGCATGGACATCACTGGCGACAGCCCAAGCTGAGAACACGCCTGGCTGATGTGACATTCTTGCCATAGAGGCAAGCTTTGAGTAGATCCCTCCTCGGATACAACAGGGGCTTGTCACAATAGCTGAGCTGCACTCCTTCAGGGCAGGAAGGAGGGATGAGGGGGTAAAGGGCACCACTGGTACAGGGGACAATCCTAAGTGGGTGACATCTAACCAGCAACAGGCTGTCTTGAGTCTGAGGGGGAGGAGCTTCCACTCTGCTGACACCACTGAAAATCTTAAGTGTTTGACATGGCACATTACAGCTTCACAAACCAAACCAATCTTATTTCCAGACCAAATATGCAGTCAACATGGTCAAGTATAAAAGTGTTGTAACCTGAAATCACCAAAGTAGAGGAGAAAAGCTGCAGGCTTTTGCTGGGTTGGTTCTGAACAGGGTCTTTTGGGGGCTGGTTTTCGCTTGTGATTCTTTTGACTCATCTTCCTGAATGGTTAATGACATGTATTCATAAATTATCTTTTGAGAGTCCTTCCACTGCATGACTCTAACCCTCTCAGAATTCCTGTCACAGGTCAGAGACCAAGGTCCCACTAGAGGGAGGAGCTGCAAGCCAAGGGGCCCTGCTGTGACCACAGAACACAGTAGAACATTCTCTAAATCTTCCAATTGCCAGATGAGAGCGGGCAAAAGGCCTCCATGGGATTCCAATCTTTCCAACCCCACTTTTCTCTCCTCCTATAGCGCCAAGGCTTCCTAAGGCACCCACATCCCAGGACAAGGTTTCCAGCAACAGCACATGTGCAAGCCCTGTGGATCTCAGCACTGTTAGGCCACAGAACTCCCAGCGCTTACAGTCTATGCACACAGGTCCTCACACACTGGCATTCAAATAACCATGCACACATTCTTCCACACAGGCATCCACACCCTCACATTCACATGTGGACATATGAACATTCACACATGGATACACGCATACACAGGCATTCAATCCTGCATTAGCACATGTGGGTACTCTCAGGCATGTCCATGCATACTTGTACATGCAGACACTTACACATACACTTCTAGATACACACATACCCACATATATGCATGAGACAAACTATGAGTGCATCAGACACACCAGGGACTCAGATGTGTGCATGCTCTTTAGGGTATATTCCTGAGGCTGCATGTAACAGTGTAGACTGTATTACTGTATATAACTAGAATTTAGGTGAGGCTATTATGGGCCTGGGCAGGGACTGACAGATACACTCCTCCCCACAGCCTAAAGCTTTTCTGTTTTCTTCTTTTTGTTTTGTTTTTAAGATAGGGTCTTGCTATACAACCCAGTTTGGCAGCTCGATTATCCTGCTGCTGCCTCCTTCATGCTAAGATTATGGGCCTGTGTTACCACGACCAGCCTGGAGCTGTTTGAAACAGGAAAACTACCACCAAGATGTGCAAGTATGTGACTAAGGTAAAAGTCCATGAAAAGGACACTTAATTAGGGTTAGCTGCAAAGGAATGCAGAATGCTGGCTTACTCCATCTCAGCTTGGAGTATATGCTGAGTGAGTATTTAAATTGTTCTGTGTGAGTACTAGAATTGCTGAAAGTGTAATGACAGAGCAGCTGACTTCTCAAGCACACAGTCTGTAAGTAACAAGGAGCCACTGTTCTGCTGTCAGCTTAAAGATGCTGTCTTGATAAAACTTGGAAAAGACATTTGTCCTGGAAAGACAGCTGACTGCTGGCTATGACTGCTGGTGGCTGCATGTCACTGGCTATTATTGGGTGTGATCAGATGTCACTATGGCACCCGTTGACATCTGAGCTAAAGCAGAGTAAGCAAGCAATCTGAGTCACACTCAACAATGCTCCCATGCGTGGCCTGCAATCTTGCTTCAGCTCACAGGAAGCTAGTATCCTTTCCGCAGTCTAAGTACCATGTCTCTCACTTTTTTGAGCTTTCTGTTCTCTTTTCCTGTTTAAAACAGGATAAGATAATTTACAAGGTGAAGCGTAAACAGCCCAATGAGCCTTTACATTGGCGCTCATACAAACCACTCAGCACAACAGAGTGTGCGTTGTGTCCCTCGGGGGTCATCTGGCACAAGGATGCATTTTAGGAAATACACATTGGAGGGAAGCCAGAAGCGCAAAAGCGACAAACATCGTCTGCCACCATAGGGCAATCATATCTAGATGACAGGCAGGGTCACATGGGCAGCCCTCCGACCTGTGACACACCATCACAGCCTCCACACAAACCTGTTTTGCCTGCTTTTGGGACCCTTTTCCTCCTACTGGGTTGCCTCATCCAGCCTTTACAACTTGATGTGCCATGTTTGGCTGATGTCCCTGGGAGGCCTGCCCTTTTCTGAAAGGAAATGGAGGAGGGGTGGATCTGGGGCAGAGAGGAAGTGTGTGGGAGGGAGAGGAAGGAGGCTGTTGGGGTATATTATATGAGGGAATAAATTACAGAATGAGAAAGAAGAGGAGGAGGAGGGAGGAGGGGGGGAAAAGGAGGAGGAGGAGGAAGAGGGGAAGCTGCCATACAGAATCTCCCTTCAAATTGTTGGTCAAGCCCCCTCCCCACCAAACGCCAACACTTCCCTGCAAAAAATACATGCTATTACCATTGCTCTTAATTAGAACTTAATGGTAACACCTTATTGCTGGAGATGTCACACATACTGGTCATAGGACATGGAGTATTCAAGTGGGTGCTGATCTAAAAACTTTCTCCCTTGCTGACTAGCTTTCATAGTACTAGAAGACGCTATGCAGGCTGCTGCAAGAGAAAAGTCATCCAACGCCTTACCAGGCTATGAACCTATGAGCTATAATAGTGACCATTCTGGCAAGACGGGCCCATCAACACAACAGAGGCATGAATGTTATAGTAGTAACCAATTCCCTTCTGGTTGGATTTAAGCTCCACTCTCAGAAGGGAACTCATGCCTGGTACTGTAAACGTGGTAGAGCACCTGTAGCTGGGAGGTCATATGGCCTACAGAACCTACATGGACACAGTATCAAACTGCCTTCCAAATACAGATTAGTATAGTCATTTTCTTCATCAGAGGACTCCCAGAGATTCACAACTGGTCAAAGTGCATAGAAGGACACAAGTAACTATAAGCCAAGTGGGGCTTACCTATAGCACACCCTCTCTCCCTCAAATCTCAGGGAGTAACTTTCAAGAGAGAGGTGGAAAGACTCCTTTCTTCCTAGGACAGCCAGTCCTAGGAAGAACTTCTGGCCGGGCAGTGGTAGCGCACGCCTTTAATCCCAGCACTCGGTAGGCAGAGGCAGGTGAATCTCTGTGAGTTCGAGGCCAGCCTGGTGTACAAAGCGAGTCTAAGACAGTCAAGGCTACACAGAGAAACTCTGACTTGAAAAACTATAATAATAATAATAATAATAATAATAATAATAATAATAATAATAATAATAATAACAACAACAACAACAACAACAACAACAAGGCTACACAGAGAAACCCTGTCTTGAAAAACTATAATAATAATAATAATAATTATAATAATAATAATAATAATAATAAAATGAAAAAAACTTCTGCGGAACCACATCTTCCAGACATGACAGATCATCACACTCACGGCTGCCTGCACAATATCAAGCCAGTCACCATGTCAGCATGTACGGTGAGGAGGTCTTAAGGCCTCACCCTCAGAAAAGGAGCAATTGGCAGTTGACGGCTGCCAGGGGAAAAAGAGTCAGTTTTCCTTAGGGGCAGCAGTGTAGCCCCTGGTAGGCTGCCTGTGCTCCAGTGAGAGTTCTGCACCCATGTTATATATGGTCGGCACTAACTAGATCCAGTGAGACAGGAAGTTGGGAGGGAGACTTAGGGAGTGAAACCCTAGAATAGTTAGAAGGGAGATAAGAAAGTAGATATGAGCAAGATCCATTGTCTATCTATGAAAGTCTCAAAGAATAAATACAAAACATTTTATTTAAAAAGAAGTCACCCAGAGACCAGGGAGCAAGCACTGAGAACTAGCTGTGGAGGTCTGCAGAGGTAGGCCTATGGGTTCTATGCTCAACTCTCCGCCCCCTGAGGCCAGGCTGCCTGTGCTAGTGACTGTGAGGCGAGTCTCTCACTGATAAGATGCCACATGAACAATGGAGAAAACTCTAGTGAGTTAGGATAGGTAATTAACTGTATAAAGAGCTGGAAAAAGCTGCTGAACAACAAACACTATAAGGATACCTCCACCAAGAGCTCCGCCTACATCGACTGTCTCTGAAGTACACTCTACACTCTGCTCCAATGTGTCGTCCAGCAATCCGTGCGACCCTCAGGATGGGGCAGGCAGCACTGAGGCCTCACCCCTACCCCTGTTCTCTTTGGCCAGAGAGGCCCTGCTGTCCCCGGTTATCTCCAGCTTCTGTTTGCCACTCTTCCTCTGCCTCGTGGGTTTGGCAGTCATAGTCCGTGGTGCTGCCCTCATCCTCGTCCTCATCCTCCTCACCCAAAAGGAAGCTTTTGGGGGAAGTGTCCTGGTACCGGCGGGACGGTGCCTTCCTTTTCCTGGGCAAACAAGGCAGCTCCGGCAGCAGCCCCCGCCCTGGCGGTGGGGCCAGGCGCACACTCAGGAGCCCCTTCTCCTTCTTGCGTTTGTACTCCATTATTTGTTTATTCAGCTCCTCATGGTCAATCCCACACAGGTTTGGGTGTGTAGTTGGTTCTGGGGAGTCATGTGGTGACAAGACATTGGGGTTCCTGTGGGGAGGAGAGAAGCCTTCATACAGAGCCTAAACCAAGCTCCAAACCAGGGTGTAAAAACCAGAACAACTGCATAGAGCACTTGCTACACAGAAAGGTGACCCTGGGTCAGATCCTTCAGAATCAGAGACAGCGGCTGGGATGGCAGTGTGTGCATCCCCAGCTTTCTGCGTCTGAGTATGGTGGTGCTCAGGCAGTCACCCAGAACTATGCAGACATGGGCTGGACACAGGGGCAGACACCAAGGGGCAATGCAGGCTGCTGGAGGCACAGACTAGGCGGCATCTGTCACAGGTAACAGAAAAACGTCCACATGTCTCACCTCGAACCATCTTGTGCCGAGCCATCCCTTTCATCTGGGGGTCCAAAGTCAGCCACTGAGAGTAACCGATCTACCTGAAAGGCAAGCATGGCAGATGGAAGGCCACAGCTCTTGCCCTCTGCTTCCAGGGCACATGCCTTCTCAGTGTGGTGATTCACACCCTCACTGCTCCATCAACCTGTCCCAAGTTCCCTGACAACAATTGAACTTTCTAGAACTGGTAACACTAGGCAAGTCTATGAGGAAAATAGACACTGGTTGAATTGTATAACTAAAATGTACTGGTTTCTAAAGCAGTTTTGCAAAATGATTCCGTTTTGCCACAGAATTTGAGTGTTTGAGAAGCCTTTAGCATGGCAAGAACAGATGTGAGAAGGTCACAGACAGTCACAGCCACAGGAGCCCACTCGGAGGGATCAACAGACCTGAAACAAAAGCAGCAGGGCTCTGAGAGGCAGAGGCAGGGATGTCTGTGAGCTTAAGGTCAGCCTGGTCCACATAGCAAGTTTGAGGGCAGCCAAGGCTACAAAATGAGACTATCTCTTAAAAAATATAAAGACAAGTAAATTAACTGAAAGCTTAAAATTTTATTCATTAATGAATATAAATGAGTATAAAAATGTGTGTATAAAAAATGTATAAAGTAAAAAAGCTACTTATTTGGGCAGGGGAAATGGCTCACTGGGTAAAGACACTTGAAGCCAAGCCTGGTGACCTGAGTAGAATCCTCAGGACATGGAAGAAGCTTGTCCTCTGACCTCCTCACCTACTGCGCTGGCTAGTTTTATACCAATTTGACATAAGCTAGAGTCATCTGGGAAGAGGAATCTGGCCTGTGGCCAAACCTGAAGAGTATTTTTTGGCCTATAGGACATTTTCTTAATTAGGGATTGATGTGGGCATGCCTGGCCCACTGTGGTGGCACCACCCTTGCCAGGTGGTCCTCAGGTATGTAAGGAAGCACCACCAGGAGCAAGCGTATAAGCAAAACTGCTACATGGTCCCTGTCTCCAGCTACTGTCCAGTTCAAGTTCCTGCCCTGACTTCCTCAGGGATGGGCTGTGATGGGGAACTGTAAGCTGAAATAAGCTCTCTCCTCCCCAAGTTGCTTTTGGTCGTGTTGCTTGATCATAGCCATGGAAACTCTATGGAACCCACACATATAAACGTGAATAAATAGGGATGGAGAAATGAGTTGGTGGTTGGCAACACTGGCTGCTCTTCCAGAGGATCTGGGTTCAATTCCCAGCACCCACATATTAGTTCCTGGAATCAAATGTCCTTTTCTGGCCTCAGAGGGCAATAAATGCATGTGGTGCAGACAGACATACAGGTGAAACACCCATACACATTTTAAAAATCTAATTAATAAATAGATTGATAGACAGACAGATAGATGATGATGGATGTTTGTTCTGGAGTTCATGGGATTTGTGGGGGCAGGGGATGGGGGAAGGCTATTTCTTTAAAAAGCTCACCTCAGCCAGGACTACGTCTTTTTTGTCTTGAACAAACACTATGGGTGGAACATTTCTCAGGGTCTGTTGAGACATCAAAAGATGCCTAAGGAGAGAGCACATGACATTTAGTAGGAAGGACAAAACAGTAACTACGTCAAACCCACACATTTACCAGGCTGTGACGGAGACTTGCTCACTATGGAGGCAGGAACAGGAGGGAAGGCAAATGGCCGGAGAGAAAAGCAAAGCTTTGGTGAAGCCTTTTCCAAACTGCCGCATCACAAAAGAATACAAGACGCACTGTACCAGAGCTGTTCTTCACTGTTCCACGGTGGCTGGGCCCTAGTGAACAAGTTGTTTGTTGGCCTGACAGCATCCTGTCCTCAGTGGACAGTCCCCGAAAGGACTCCAGCCTAACATGCCTGCACGCTAGAGATGAAGCATTTCTGTACAGCTCAGTCATGTGATGCAGACCAGCCAAATAAGATCTCAGCCCTGCAACCCCTTGACCTTTGACACCAAATTCTGGGCGATCACAATAGCCTCAAAGAGTTAAGTTTCTGACTGTCTCCAACCCAAACCCCACTTGCTTAACAGTGAAAGAGGAAATGATCTTTCTTTGATAGTTGCAGACACTCTCTGTGGGACTGGATGGCCACTGACCCTGGCAGGGAATGTGACAGAGCAGGACAAACAGACATGCTGGATGGACCCCACACATGGCTTCCCAGCACAGTCTTCTTCCTGAGAAAGAGTAGTCTGTGAAGGAAGGGACAAGAGCCACAGGAGGAGCTGCATGTGTGTGGGAGACACCTGACTCTGAGATGCTGAGATGTGTGGCCACCTGGACTTCTGCCTTTTTTTTTTTTTTTAACTGAATAAGCTAAGTGTACTGGCTAGTTTTGTGTCAACTTGAGATAAGCTAGAATTATCAGAGGAAAGAGCCTCAGTTTAGGAAATTCCTCCATGAGATGCACTGTCTGACATTTTTTCAAGCAGTAATTGATGGAGGAGAGCCCAGTCCATGGTGGGTGGTGCCATCCCTGGGCTGGTGGTCCTGGGCTCTTTAAAAGAGCAAGCTGAGCAAGTCGGAGGGAGCGAGGCAATAAGCAGCACTCTCCATGGCCTCTGCATCAGCTCCTGCTTCCAGGTTCCTGCCCTGCTTAAGCTCCTGTCCTGACGTCCTTCAATTATGAACAGCAACGTCGAAATGTGAGCCAAACAAGCCTTTCCCTCCCTGTCATGGTGTTTTGTCACAGCAACGGAAACCCTAACTAAGACACTGAGTAACGTCATGGCATCCAAGCAGCTCATCAATTTCAAGATCTTGGGTCTCAGGATTCTTTGCAGTCTTACTGAGAATGGCCGACTTTTGTTTATGTTGCTCTACTGATGTTTACTACACTGAAAATTAAATCTGAGAAACTTAAAAATGACACATTGTAAAAGTCATTTAAAACAAGCCATTGAAGGCCTACTAACTGCTGGCAAAAACGTTTTTAGTGGAAAAAAAACTTTTTAGTGGAAAAAAAAAACTTTTTAAGGAAGTATTGAGGACAATTGCCTTGGTTGTGTGTGTGCACATTTTTGAGGCCAAGTTCAGTGGAGGGCAACGCTCTGAACCTACTTCCTGCAGCTATTTTTGCTGATACACATGAAACTGGCTTCACACAGATAAGAACCTAAGGGGAAATGTATTAATAGTTCTTAGGAAAGCCCGGATCATCTTTGGCCACCCACAAAACCTGACCCAATTAAGCATCACGGTAAAGTGCATCAGGGTCTGGCAGGCTAAACCATGTGTGGTTTCACAGCCTTGTACGCTGGTCGAGGGTTGACACTAGGTCAACCCTGCACAGTCCCGTGTGGCACTTGTAAACCCATGATCCCACAAGAACAGCCTTGAAGTTCTTCTGGCTATCAAGCTCACAGACAGCTCAGTTCTGGCCCAGCCTTGGGTATGACCAGCTGTCTGCTCTTTAGTGGTTCACTGTGCATTCTTAGAAATGTCTGCCAAAAACCTACACTTGAGCAGCCAAAGGCATTCTCTCACCCTTTCTGCGCAGAATACACTGGGCCTCACTCAGCACCCAGAGATCTGCCTGTGTTTCCCATCAAAGGCCAATATTTAAAATACCGTATTTTTACTTTTTTTTTTTTTTTTTTTTCAAGACAGGGCTTCTCTGTGTAGCCCTGGCTATCCTGGAACTCACTTTGTAGACCAAGCTGGCCTTGAACTCACATAGATCTGCCTGCCTCTGCCTCCCAAGCACTGGTGTTAAAGGCATGTGCCACCACGCCCGGCTCATATTTTTACTTTTTTTACTTGCTCATTCAGGATGCCTTTAGGTGAATGAGGCACTGCGTGTTCATTAAGTGTGGGCAAGGAAGCAGCCTCAGCACGGTGAGGCAGACAGTACATCCTAGCATTGCCAAGACAGTCCTTGCCTCACAGCGCTTTGAAAGGCCCTGTGGAACCCTACCAAACGTTTAAGAAATCTGATTATATTAGGTCTTATAGAAAAATGCAGCTTAGACTCTAAGAATCAAGGAGATGCTTCCAAGATTTTCTTTAAAAGCAAAACTCCTCAGTGAGAACTCTTAGAAGTTTACCCATAGACAAACGGCCAAGCCACCTAAGGTGCAGGCAGAAGGCAGACTCACAGAAAGCAAACACCATCACCTCATGTAGGCAGCGCTCCTCTGCAGGACAGCCTCCGTGTGCCTGTTCTGGTCTGCAGAAACACCTATCTTCCAGTATGCTCGGCAGGCGGAGAAGTCTGAAGTCACAGAGACCTGAGGTGCACCCAAATTGCAAGTTACTTTAAGTTTAATCTTCACAGTTCACACAGTATGCTAGAGATGCAGACTACAGCTCCCTTGGCCTCTTATACCCAGAAAATTAGTCTGGTACCCCACAGCACTGCTCATAGCAATCTCTCCAGATGCTGGAAAGGACCCCCACTATCTTTATCAAGACAAAGGCAGGGTGGCTACCTCACCACATTCCTCAACTACTTCTAATGTTTTGTCTCATCACACTGGCTGGCACCATGTAGTCACAGGCCCCTCACCCAGGTAAAGAAAAGGCTCTGCCTCTGCACTTTGACCCACAACTTAAATCAGATTTGGCACCACCTCTGCAGTCCCAAACCAAGACCTCAGGTGTGTGCCCTGCTGCTCCCAGCCCCGACCTGTGCTCACCTTGGAGAGCTCCACATTCAGGTCATAGAGCTCCTGGCTCACTTCAGGAGTGCACAGCAATTCTGTCAGTGCTTTGTAGAGAAGGCCATTGAGGGCTTTCAGGCGTATACTGTCTTCCCTCCTAGCCTTCTTGGCGGTGCTCTTCATGAGGAACTCATACTTGGATGGCTTGTGAGTCAAGTGAGGCCCCAGAGATGGACCTTCGTACCAAAACTTCTTTCTATAGCCAAAAAAAAAAAAAAAAAAAAACAACTAGATTGGGGGAGGAAGGCGCTGGAGAAATGACTCAGTGGTTAACAGCATTCTCTACCCTTTCAGGGGACCTGGGTTCGGTTCCTAGCACCCATGTGGTGTGTCACAATCACTGTTCCAGGAATCTGACCCACTCTTTAGACCAGCACAGATACCAGGCATGCACATGGTGACTGGACATACATGCAGGCAAAATACTCATACATGGGCTGGAAAGATGGCTCAGAGGTTAAGAGCACTGGCTGCTCTTCCAAAGGTCCTGAGTTCAATTCCTAGGAACCACATGGAGGCTCACAACCATCTGTAATGAGATCTGGTGCCCTCTTCTGGCTTGCATGTGTACATGCAGGTAGAACACTGTATACATAATAAATACATCTTTAAAAAAAATACTCATACACATAAAATAAATGAGAGGGGGTGTTCAGGCCTCGAATGTGCTACCACAGCTTTAAAAATCACACACACAGGCTGAGTGGTGGCAATGCACACCTGTAGGCCCAGAAATCAAGAGGGGAAAGGCAGGTATGGACCTCTGTGAGTTAGAGGCCAGCCTGGTCTACAGGGTGAGTTCCAGGACAGCCACAGCTGTTATACAGAGAAACTCTGTCTCAAGAAACCACACATACACCCACACACAAACTCATAAACATTAAGTAAATCTTTAAAAGGGAGAGCTTGGGGCTGGAGAGATGACTCAGAGGTTAAGAGCACTGGCTGCTCTTTGAGAGGTCCTGAGTTCAATTCCTAGCAACCACATGGTGGCTCACAACCATCTATAATGAGATCTGGCGCCCTCTTCTGTTGAGCAGGCACAAATGCAGACAGAACATTGTATACATAATAAATAATGTTTTAAAAAGGGAGGCTCTTAAAAAGAAAAGTTAAGAATAAGGAGTTGGCTGAACTACATCAAAAGGCTTCAAGTGTAGGTGCTTTTACTGGACACGGGTATGTTAATGGGAAGCTAACAACCAGTTAGTGGACAACAACATGGCTGTGGGAGTGACATTTACCACAGCCCTGTAACTTTGACTTGTGTCCATCTAAGGTGGAAGGGCAGACAGGGCTTTAGGTTTTATCTCCAAATTTCACGAAAGCACTACGCCTTGTTGGTCAAGGCTGATGTTCCACTGAACGCTGAGGAAGCCTGTTAGAACAGAAGGGACCTCCAGGAGTGTGGGGAAGGAGGGCAAATGCTCCAGGTAAGGACAAAATGCTTATGAGCAGAGAGACCAAAGGCTACACACACCTGGCTCCTGGACCGTGTTTTCCAGCCCCTTCCAGGAACTTCTCTGGACTTCTCAAAAATGTCTCTCAGGGTTGAAGGAGGCATACGTAAGGTGAGCTTAAGACATCTTGAAGTGCCAGAAAGTAAGGAACTGCTAAACATGTGGAGTATGTCAAAGGGAACAAAGGGGTTGAGAGGGCTGCTGATGGCCAAAGATGGAACACTTCTGGGAAAACAAAACATTCGTGGATAACCACAAGCCCATGGTGACGAATGAGTTAATAATGAAGGGGCCCATAATCGCCCACAAACCATGATCAGAATCCCTCACCTCTTACTCTTACAGTCGGGGGCTTCATAGCAACTTCATACCAAAAATGACCGAAGGGACCCCTGACACCGCCGAACACCGGGAAGCACGCTGGCTGTCTGCGTCCTTCATAAGACAGGACAAAATGGTGCTTTTCCTGTTACTCTCCCCCCCCCCCCAAGTCTACAATCCGCATAAAATCACGAAGAAAATATCAAATTCCAGTGGTAGACAACCACACAACTTCTAAGCAGGATTCTCAAAAACTGTTAAAGCTGTCAAACAGAACCTGGGTGTGGTGGCGCACACCTTTAATCCCAGCACTAGTGAGGCAGAGGCAGGTGGATTGCTGTGAGTTTGAGGACAGCCTGGTCTACAAAGTGAGTCCAGGACGGCCAAGGCTACACAGAGAAACCCTATCTTGAAAAACAAACAAACAAAAAAAAGCTGTCAAACAGAAGATGACTGAACTCACCAGTCTAGTTACCATGTCTGAATAGGAAAGACATTAAGGACATCACATTAACTTAAGTTCTAATAGAGAATCTGAGGCCAATTCTATGCACTTCTTCATAAACCTAAAGCCACCTGTAAAATCATTTGCTAAAACAACCCCCTCCCCAAATATAAACTGGCTTACCACGCTTAGCAGATTCTAAGAAGGTGTGGAAATAAAAAATATTTTTCTTTTGTTGTTGTTGGGGTTTTTTTTTTTGTTTTTGTTTTTGTTTTTAAGAGACAGGGTTTCTCTGCTTAGCCCTGACTATCCTTAATTCATACTGTAGGCGAGGCTGGCCTTGAACTCAGCGATCCACCAACCTCCGCCTCGAGAGTGCTGGGATTAAAGCGTGCACGATCACCGCCTGGTGAAATTAAAGTATCTTATCAATCTTTATTATTAAAAATATCTAATTAAGACGAATTTTGTGTAGTATGAGGTTTCAGGAAGCTGTACATAACGAGCAGGTGAAACTGCAGGTGATCTGCCAATAATCACCATTTAACACGAATATAGATAGCATTGCCCCCCCTCCCCACAGGCATCTGTCCCCATGGTACCGGCCCAGGCCCTGTGGGCATCCGCTCCCTGCAGAAACTGCCTCCATTTAACCGTGCACCAGGCGACCAGGCCCGCAGCAGGCCCTTGCCGGGCATACCTGGTTTTGGAGGCAAATTTCTTGAGCAAGTTCTTGCTGCCGCAGGAGGCCACCGAGGTTTGCAGGGCCCGCGCGTGGCCGGGAAGAAGCGCGACCCCGTGGCCGCCCCGCAGGGCCTGCAGCGGTGCGCAGGTGCCCCTCAGACCCACGATCCCCGCCCACATTCCTTGGAGCGCGCGGCCCACAACCACGAGTGGGCGTGTGAACCTCAGAAGACCAAAGACCCGGCCTCTGACCGGGCAACAGGAAGGCCTCCGCGTGGTAGGCGTGGCTAAGCCAACGTTGGGCGTGGCTACGGCGCGGAGTTATGACAGCCTTGTGGGCGGGGCGCCACAGTGGGCAGTGTGGCTAGCGGTCCAAATGACCCAGCGGTTTTTTTTTTTCCAGCCATGCAAGTTATTTTATTATTTACTTACTTGACTGCGTGTATGTGGAATAAGCACGTAAATGCAGGTGCCCTCGGAAGCCGGAGGAGGGCATGGTATCCCTCGGAGCCGGACTTAGAGAGTTGAGAACTGCCTAACGGGTTGCTAGAAACCCAGCCCTGCTCTCTGTAAACTCAGCCAAGTGCTTCTAACAGGTTAGCCATCTTTTCAGCCCCACCCAGCTTATTTAAACCATGGTGACATTACTGTAGTGTGCATGTCAAAAAGCTAGATTTTTTTTTTAAATCATTTTACCACTAAACAAGCAATAAATGTTAGAGGAGACAGTTAAGTTTAACATGACTCAAACATACAATGCACCGTGTATGGAACCAGTATATGATGGTCATCAATATAAGACTATCTATGGCTTGATGTATTAGTTTTAAGATTATTTTAAAAGTGAAAAACCAGGGTAAAAAGCAGACGAAGAATTAAGAACCCTTGTACCCGGGCACAGCATTCAGGGAGGCAGAGGCAAGCAGATCTCAGTGAGTTCAAGGCCTACCTAGTCTATAAAGCGAGTCTAGGACAGCCAAGGCTACACAGAGAAACCCTGTCTTGAAAACCCAAAACCCAACAGACAGCCTCTGCATCCAGGTGCTGTGGATGAGTAGCTGGAGCTGGCGAGCCTAACTGCGCTGCAGTCTCCTGAGGGAGGACTCGGTTCTCTTCATTGCTGTCGTTAGTTTTCCCACTCTCCTTTTTCCCTGTGGTGTTTTTTCCACTCAACTAAAATAAGCAGTCATTTCATCATTGGGGAGAAAATTGAGTACAGGGACATAACTGGTTTTTAACAAGATGGAAGGCAACCTGGTCCACCAAGAAATCAGTAGATCTAGTCCAGAGTTTTCACCCAAATTCAAATAAGAAACAAGCCTGGTGTTTGCACTTAAACTTGCTGTCTGCAGGCCGAGGTTTTGTAGTCAGTTGTTAAGGGCAGTGGCCTTTTCTTTCAGCTGTTTCTCCAAGCTATACTGCTCCAGGTAGCAAGGGAAGCCATGCTCGGCAGTAGTCAGGACAGGCAGTGCTTTAAGCGAATCACTAAAAAATCAAGGAACCAGGATCTAATAATTGGTCTTTTCTGACTTATTCTATTTCAGTAGGGTTGGAGCAATTTGGAGTAATGCTGCCCAATAGCGTGCTGTGTGGAGGTTGGGTTAAGGTGGGTTTGTTTTGTTTTGGTGTTTGGTTTTTCAAGACAGTGTTTTTCTGTGTTAGACTTGGATGCCCTGGACTCGCTTTGTAGACCAGGCTAGCCTCTAACTCACCGTGATCCGCCTGCCTCGCCTTCCCTGAGTGCTGGGATTACAGGTGTGCATGACTGGCTAAGGACATCAGAAAGGTGTGCTGTACAGTTGTCCATGGCATCCACAGCTGGGCAGGAAAACTGTCTTACTTTCCTTAGGTTTTTTTTTTTCTCTCCTACTATATATTAATAAAAAGCCCATTTCTCTGAGTAGTGCTCATGCCTTTAATCCTAGCACTCAGGAGGCAGAGGCAGGCAGATCTCTGAGTTTGAGGCCAGCCTGGTCTATAGAGCAAGTTACAGCATAGCCCGGCCTACACAGAAAAACCCTGTCTCAAAACAAACAGGCCATGCCATCCCTTTCCCATAGCAGTAAACAGAGGCTGTACGGAAGCAGAGGCAGCTGTTAATACCTCACAGTCCATTATCCTATCCTTATCTCACCTGCAGGCCAGCAGGATCTCCCAGGCGTTGCAGAGCAAAGGGTCAACAGTACTTAAGGGATGCCTGGCTCCATATTAAGGTTTTTTCCCAGCCATCCTGGGGACCCCTGTAAATTGTTACTCAGATCTGAGTGCTCCAATGACTGGGAGGGAGCACTTCATTTCTGGGCAGGCAGAAACACAGAGCCATCAGGTTAGGGCAGAGGTCATATCCCTACAGTCCAAACAAACTTGGAGCACCTCCCTCACACAGCATCATAGCCAGGTGGACGGACATCTGTCCATAGTAACATAAGGTAGCTAGGCAAGTGCTGGTTATGTGGGAGAGGTAGAGTACATGCCTGTAGCCACTGGAGGTGGCTCATGTGTGTAAGAGGATTCCTTCAAGGGTGAGCCAGAGCTACAGACATAGATCTTAAAAAAGGGGGGGGGGGGAGAAAAAGAGTGCTAAAAAAAGAAAAGAAAAGAAAAAGAGTGCTGCCACTAAAGACATGCTGCACTGCTCCTGGCTCCTTTGTAATTCTTAACGACTTACTCTATGATGCAGCTGGGTTGTGCTGTGGGCATGTTGGCATATGAGATACAACTCTTCTAAAAAGTAGACCTTATGGATGGTGTGATCAACTCAACTGTATTAGGAATTTGAGATACAGCTCAGTCTCAGCATATTATACTGTAAATGTAAACTTTATTCTCCTGTTTCAATTGTTGGCGTGGAGGCTTACTGCCTCCTTCTGCTAACCTAGGCCTAGCTCTGGAAGCTTCTAGCCTCTGTACAATCTAACCTAGGCCTAGAACCTTTTCAACTCCCTGAGACTTACTGCTTAATAAGCTCACCCATCCTTTTTTTTTAATATTTTTATTTAATTTTTAAATTTATGTGCATTGGTGAGGGTGTCAGATCATGGAGTTACAGACAGTTGTGAGCTGCCATGTGGGTACTGGGAATTGAACCCCGGACCTTTGGAAGAGCAGACTGTGCACTTAACCACTGAGCCAACTCTCCAGCCCAGCTCACCCATTCTTGATCTTTCTGAGTTCTGAGTGAAGGGACCCTTCCCTCGGGACCCCAAGCCCCACAAAGACCCAAGTTTGCTTGACTAAACCAACTCTGGCAGATTTTCACTCTGCCTAACTACACCAAGTTTCTAACAATTCCTGGAAAAAACACAAGTTATGGAAAAATCCATGAACAGATAATCAGCTTATAGAACAAAATGACTAGATAACATGTTTTTATTACTTCATGGCCTTGGTAAAGAACAAAGCTGGCCCCATCCAATCAAATTAAAGGCCAACTTCTGAGTAAGAGCCAAAACCTCAGTAACTCAAACACATCCCCGTAACCAAACAAACAGCCAGTCCTGAATTCCCAAATACACTCTGACTCAATTCTAGTCAATCAATTAAAGCTTGTCAAGCCTTCCGTCTATAAATTGAGCTTATGTGCTCATTTCAGGATCGCCCTCTAGAAGAGAGAGGAGATCCTAGCATGCTAGAATAAAAACACTCTGTTTTTGCATACTGCCTTGGGGTCTTCAGCAGATCACTCGAACCCTAACATAAAGCTGGCTGGTTCAAATCAGTGCTTCTGCCTCAAACTTTTCTCCCATCTGATTTATTCAATCTGGCTTTTCTCTCTGCCCCTGAATTGCTCTGTTTGCCTCAAACTAACTGCAATAATCTGTTCTAATCGTCTGGCTCCTCATGCTCTGGCTTGTTTGAGTCTTTACTTGAGTTCTCTCTCTGCACCCTGTCTCTTTATTACTGTCCCAGTAAAACTCTCTCTGCATTGCCCTTTAAGTAGCTTCCCTTTCCTCTCTCTTCTCCTGAGAGTTGGGAGTATCCTACTCTGTAAAGTCTTCTCTGATTCGTCACTTTTTTCTGCCACTCAATTAGACATCACTTTCAAACATGGGTACTTTCTTCTACAAACCCACTTTACCTTAATTGTTTGGGATTAAAGGCATGTACCCTCATGCCTGGATCTAAGCTTTTCCCCCCCACCAGATCTGCTTGCCTGTCTCCTGGATTAAAGGTGTGTTTGTATTCCAGCTGGATCACAAAGACCTAGAAGATCTTTGGATGAGATCCCTTGTCACAACAGTCATGTTGTGCTGGGCATAGTGGCACACACCTTTAATCCCAGCACTCGGGAGGCAAGGCAGCCAGATCTCTATGAGTTCGAGGCCAGCCTGGTCTACAAAGCGAGTCCATGACAGCCAAGGCTACACAGAGAAACCCTGTCTCAAAACACACACACACACACACACACACACACACACACACACAGAGAGAGAGAGAGAGAGAGAGAGAGAGAGAGAGAGAGAGAGAGTCATATTCTGAATTAACATTCCTTTACATTATATTAGTGAAAACTTAATGCAAAAATGGATTTAGCTAATTTCTACACTAAATAGTTCTATCTGAACTCACCATCTAGTATAAATACTAGGAGATTAAAAGTTATGGTCATCAAACTTGCTCAAAAGTATAAAAATCAACTCAGGGCCTGGTGACACACATCTGTGGTCCTCTTGGGAAAGGGGGGCTGAGGGCTTGCTTTATAATTGGTGTGAAGACACTGCTTTTGCTAAAAAGCACTAACAACTCTTGGGCTCACAAGGTAACAAAAAGCAGCATGAAAGCCTGGCGTCCAGGCCTGCATTTCACATTTCTCTCTTTTGTCTTAAAACTCTGGGCTAGGCTCCTGCCTGACTCTGTATGTAAGGAAGCACATCAGTCATGCAAAGACTATCCATCTAAAATACAAATATAAATAAAACTTAACCTGCCATCCTTCTTCAAGACTAAAGCACAAAAATAAGAGGAAGCACTGATGTATGAAACTTTAGACCACGATGCTACCTAGACTTGAGAAACGAGTTAGGCAGGACCATATAACATCCCACTTACTGAAATGTCTAAAGTAGGTCAGTCAGCAAGCAGAATATAGGTTAATGGCTGCCAGAAGCTGCGGGGATTAGGAAATGGGAAACAATTGCATTTTCTCCCCTCAGAATGACTTTTTCCCTAAAATTTGATTGTGGTCTCAGTTCCACAGGTCTCGGACCTCGCCTGGATGGTATTTAGAGTATATGGTACAGTATAGAGCAACAGTGGTTTTGGTATCTTTAAAAATTATTGTTATTTATTTTTGAGACAGGATCTTTTGTATCTCTGACTGGCCTCGAACATACTATGTAGCACAGGATGAACTTGAACTTAATTTAAAAAAAAAAAGATTTATTTTTATTTTGTGTGTATGAGTGTTTTGCCTGCCTGCATGCATAAGTGCACTGTTTGTGGGTGGATTGGGGCCCAGGGGGGGTCTGCTCAAACTACTGCACTAACCAAAGACAATACAAATAGTAAACATTGAACCCCTACTCTGATCTCCCCAATGGACAGGACATTCTCCACAGTTATGTGGAATGAGGAGACTGACTCTGACATGAACTCTGGTGCTCCATATTTGACCACCTCCCCTTTGTGGGGAGGCCTGATGGCACTCAAAGAAAAAATAAGCAGACTGCCAAGATGAGACTTGATAGCCTATGACTGTATAGTTGGGGAGGAGGTCCCCCTCAGTCATAGACCTAGGGGAGGGGAATGGGTGAAAGTGGGAGGGAGGGAGGAATGGGAGGATACAAGTGATGGCATAATAATTTAGTTGTAATCTGAATAAATCAATAATTAAGACAAAACTAAACCAGAAGTGGGTGCTGGATCTGCTGGAACTGGAGCTACAGAAGCTTGTTAGCTGACATATGGGTGCTGGAAGTCAAACTTCATTTTGTTTTGTTTTTCAAATAATTACTTAGTTTTATTTTCTGCCCATTGGTGTTCTGCCTGCATGTGTGTCTGTGTGAGGGTGTCAGATCTTGGAATTACAGACAGTTGTGCGGTGCCATGTGGTTGCTTGGAATTGAACCTAGGTCCTGTAGAAGAACAGTCAGTGCTCTTAAACCACTGAGCCCCTAACCTGAGTCTTCTTGAAGAGCAACTGTAAGGAAACTTTTGGTTTCTTCTTTGTATTCTTTTGTTTTGATCTGAAATGTGGGATGTGGAAATGTTTTTAGTTCATCCTCAGCTGAAAACAGACTTATGAGAGGCATGTGATACTTGCCAGCTGGAAACATAAGACACGTGGTGGTCATGCTTACAATGAGTTTTGATGTGATGTCCAATAGAAAGGCTGGATCTAAAGAGTTTTAAAGAGGCTGTTGTGTTGTGTTGTGTTGTATGTTGCACTCTCTATTCATTAAAGAAATACTAAGGAACTGGGCTACACTACATACAATTATTCTCCAAGATTGGAAGGGATTGGTGTCAGCTGTGCTAGAAACTGGTCAACCATTACAATGGTTGTCATGGTGCAGGCACAAAGCCATAAAAATAGACCAATGTAATATATATAGCCAGGGGGATAAATGTTATTAAAGACCAACTGTTTGGTAAAGGGCGTTATGCTGACCTATAAGAACAAATCCAATCTGATAACGTCATAATTGAACAAGCTTGAGATATGGTAGAGGAGCCAGAGGATAAAAATCCACGTCAGTTAGTAAGGTAATACAAGGCCCTATAGAAGTCTTTACTGAATTATTTCTGAGATTGGCTTCAGCTGTAAACCAGAGAGCTGTTGATAGAGATCTTGGCATTTGAAAATGCAAAATACTGGCTGGGCCATGGTATCACATGGGAGGAAGCACTCGGGAGGCAGAGATAGGTGATCTCTGTGAGTTCAAGGCCAGCCTCGCCTACAAAGCATGTCCAGGACAGCGAGGGCAACACAGAGAAACTCTGTCTTGGAAAAACAAAACAAAACAACAACAAAAGAAAGAAAATGCAAATACTTAACTTAAGGGAGCAATTAAACCATTAAAAGCATGAGAAGCCCCAATGGATAGATGAATGGATATGAGAGACAGGTGATATTGGCTCAAGCATCATGCCAATGTTATAGGATAAGCCACAGTTAGAAGTTTCTGAAATCAAAATGTCCAGCTAGCTCAGTTGGTAGAGCATGGGACTCTGAATCTAAGGGTTGTGGGTTTGGGCCCCATGCTTGGTACCAGAATGTTAAGATTAATTTTATAAATTGTGTTTGTTTCTTAGTTTCTCTCTTAATCCAGTTATCACACAAATCGTTGAGACTCTTTTATACTTTTTTTTTTTTTTTTTTTTTTTGTTCTCTGTGTAGCCTGTCCTAGACTAACTTTGTAGACCAGGCTGGCCTTGAACTCACAGCGATCTGCCTGCCTCTGCCTCCTGAGTGCTGGGATTAAAGGTGTGAGCCACCACTGCCCAGCCTACTTTTTAAAAAAAAATAATCTTCACCACATAATAGCTGAGCAGCTATTACTCTCTAGGCTAATTTGGCTTCCTCCCAGCATGCATCGCAGCAATACTTGCACTTTGTAGCTTTCCTTGCTGAGCTCTCTCTCTCCTGGTCCCTCCTGGACATCTGCCCCTGGCTCAATTCCCTCACTGAATCCCCTACTTCCTCCTCTAACTCCTCCACACTGGCTGACAGGAAGTCCAGCCCTATTCTCCCCCCTGCTCAGCAACTGTATGTAAGCTGCTTTACTGGCATATCAGGGGACAATTGGGGAGCAGAGTTCATACAACAATGAGACAGGAGATTCTCACAGGCTTGCAACTAGATATGGGGGATACAGAAACCAACATTTGAATTGCCTAATAACCTGATGCCTACAAGCAAAAAGTGCTTTCCTCTCAGAGCCATCTCTCTAGCCCCTGCATTTCAGTTTCTAAATTTTATCAGGAGATGGGTGTAGAGGAACGTTAATTCAGAACGTGGCTGCTCTGGCAAGAGATCACATCCAAAGACTGTCTAGGTCCATGTGAACCAGCTGGAACACAAACATGCCTTTAATTCAGGAGACAGGGAAGCGGATCTGAGCTCAAGGCCAGCCTGGTATAGAGCAAGTTTCTGGTAAAGAAAAGTTTAAATCCAGGCATGGTGGTACACACCTTTAATCCCAATAAGGTAAAGTTAATTTGTAGAAGGGTGCACCCATGTTTGAAGGTGATGTCTAATTGAGTGGCAAAAGAAAGCGACAAAATCAGAGAAGATTTGACAGAATAGGATACTCTCAACTCTCAGGAGAAGAGAGAGGAAAGGGAAGCTACTTAAGAGGCAATCTTACCAGGACAGTAATAGAGAGATAGGTTGCAGAGACAGAACTCAGGTGAAGATGGAATGAACTGGAAAGTAAGAAGCCAGAAGATTAGAGCAGATTGCTGAGTTAGTTGGAGGCCAAGCAGAGCAATTCTGGGCGAAAGAGAGGCCAGATTGAATAAGTCAGCTGGGAGCAGAGTTTGATCAAGAACAGCTGAGTTGAACCAGCCAGCTCAGAAAGAATAAGGGTGAGCTTATTAAGCAGTGAGTCTCAGACGCTAGCCGCTTCCAGGACTAGGCCTAGGGTAGCAGAAAGAGGCGGTATTCCTCACGGATAATAACTGACACAGAAGAATAACAGGTACTTTTACCGATGGCTACTGGAGATGGTGTATAAGGCACGTGTGTTTGTACTTAATGCCATTCAATGGCTAAAGTGGCAAACTCATACACACACATACAAGTAAACACACACATGGATAGAGGTACAGTAAAGGAAAAGGAAAGCAAGCCTATTTGGAAAAGCTTAAGATGACAGTGTGGGAACACCGCGACACGGTCTTGTAGGGAGTTACACGAGTTCAACTACCATCTGTGGTATACTATGGGGGAAGAGAGAGAGAGATCTGCGAAAGAGAAATTAGAAGGCAGATAATGGCTGAAGAGATCTGACCTACAGGGTAAGGCGGAGGAGCAAAAATTTGGTCATATTCAGGAGTGTCTGATGGCGCTGGCTGGAAAGGTTTTTACGCAAGAATGCAGATAGGCCTATGGAAAAGATGTGGAGCATGGCTGAAGTTTGGCCAAAGACTTGTCGCATTTCTCAGCACATTAAAAATAGAGGTAACCTCCCACCTCCCCCATCCTCCCATCCCCACATCCCCCTGACCCCCAACCCAAACACACACAATGCTAGGTGCGTTTGGATCTCAGGGTTGCTTTGGAGCACTTTCTAACGAGACCTGGACCGAGAATAGGCTCGGGCATTCCTCTGCAGAGGCATTGGCTGCCAAGAAGGCTGGCGGGATGCACTAGCTGACGACTCGCTTGGTCCCAGTGTAACCGGCAGGGGACGCTCAAGCACAGGCCGCCTGGTGGCGACTAGGAGACTCAGGCCCGACCGCGTCTCCTTCGCGCATGCGTTTGGGACGTGCGTGCGCCTGCGCAGCAACGCTGGGGCGGGTCCGGGGACGTCAGCGCGTCTGGGTGCGGCAGACGCTGGGACTGCGAGACGGACGCGGTGGTCGGGCCGCGTGGGCTCACACGAGGTTAGAGGTCGCCCGGTGTGGCCCCGGTGTGGCTGGGGCCACCGGGGTATGGTTTCCGTGGAGATGGGGGTACAGGGGTGTGATCCCGGTGCGAGCCGAGGCCCTGCGTGGGCTTCGGCCCTGGGCCAGCGTGGAGGGGTGGCGGTGGCGGCGGCCTGCGCGGTTTGCAGTGGCGCCCTGGGCAGAGACTCTGGGGGTGCGGGCCGGGGTCTCGGGTCCGGGTGGGGAAGCGACCTCACAGCTCTTTGCACCCGCAGGCAGCTCGCGGCGTCCGGCCGCGCAGGTCTGCTCAGGATGTCGTACATGCTTCCGCATCTGCACAATGGCTGGCAAGTAGACCAGGCCATCCTTTCCGAGGAGGACCGCGTGGTCGTCATTCGTTTCGGACACGATTGGGACCCCACTTGCATGAAGATGGACGAGGTTCTGTACAACATCGCAGAAAAGGTAACGCGTGTGCACTGTTCGCCCTGCTGGGCCCTGCAGTTCAGTTTTGATGTGGGATTAGAGCCCTAGTCCGGGGTTCATGCGGCCCCATTGACCCACAGAGAGAAAGAGAGAGAAAGACAGGGTTCATGTACTCGTATGGGTCAAAGTTTCTTAAAAATTTAAGAGACCTATGATCTGCCTCCTAAAATAAGTGACTAATTGGGATGCTGGATTTTGCTGCTGTGATGATTGGGGAAGGGGATTTTGCTGGGGGTAGGTCTGGTATGTAATGGAGACGGACCTTGAATTATCTTTCCGCCTCAGCCCGGCAGAGCGCTGCGATTACAGGTGAGCACCATTGTGGACCCTGGTAAGTATTAGTAAAAGAATTTACTAGAGTCAGATGCGGTGGCACACGAATTTAATCTCCCTACTCGGTAGCTGAGTTCGAAGCCAGGCAGGACTATGTAAGACCCAGTCCAAAAAAAAAAAAAAAAAAAAAAAAAAAAAAGTTATTGTATTGTGTATATAGTGAACAGAATTTGCAAGTTCTGTTGGGAGTATTGGCGTTTCCTTTTTTTTTTTTTTTAATCTCTTTTGAGAAGAGAGGAAAAGAAGACTTATTAGGTAGCCCAGGCTGGCCTTGATTTTTCTTTGTTTTTCCGTGCCTTAAGCATGAACCTCAGAGCACTTTGTAAGTTATTTCATTTATAGCTTGCAGTTATTCAAGTAAAAAAGGTGTTAGGAGAAAAGTTATGGCTGTGTTTGGGTAGAATTGGTGTTCCTAGTTTTCTTATTTATGGGTGGCTGTGCCTATTTACTGACAATAGAAGTGCAGTTATCAGGCACTTTTACATGATTAGGAGGTTTATTCTCTTTCTGTGAATTCCTTTTGGCAGTGTTAGGATAACTTACTAAGTTTCCCTAATTGTAACAAGGCAAATGGCAAAGACAGTAAAGTAATAAAATACTTAATGTTACTATTCCATAAGTAATTTGAATATTCTCTTTCCTCTCTTCTTTCTTTCTTTCTTTCTTTTTTCCTTTTTATCTTCCCTAGACAGGGTTTCTCTGTGTAGCTGTGGCTGTCCTGGAACTCAATCTGTAGTACAGGCTGGCCTCAAACTCACAGATCTGCCTGCTTCTGTCTCCTAAGTGCTGGGATTAAATGTGTGCACCACCACCTAACTGTCTTTATTTGTTTGTTTCAGACAGGACCTCCCTATGTAGCTCTGGAACCTGTGTAGACCAGACCTCAGTCTGTAGACCTCACAGACATCTACCTGCCTTGGCCTCCACCCAAGTGCTAGGATTAAAGGTGTTTGCCTCTGTGCCTAGCCTTAAAGTTTGTTTTAAAGAAGAGTAAACAAACACTAGGCCGGACATGGTAACGGTCTTTAGTCCCAGCACTCAGGAGGCAGAGGCAGGCGGATCTCTTACATTTGAGGCCATCCTAGTCTATAGAGTGATTTCCAGGACAGCCAAAGCTACACAGAGAAACCCTGTCTTGAAAAACAAGAAAAGAAAAAAAGTGCTGAAACTGTTTTTCTCTCTTAGATGCTAATGGAAGCTGGCTTAAAGTAATTCTCTTTCAAATGACTCCTATAGAATTATCACTTCATTTACTTGTGCTGTAATTGAAACCAGGGCCTTGGGCATGGCAGGCAGGTGCCCTACCGATGGACCACTGTCACCACACCAAAGAAGTTCTCTGGAGTAAAAGATAGGAATGTGTATGCACAGCAAAGCCTTTCTGTTGGTTGGTTGCTTTCTGGTTTCATATTTAGGAGAGAACAGTTGGAGGCAGTTCCAACATGCAGTTATCACAGGTGTGTTTGGGGGTGCTTCTAAGTGACTCAGGAGTCCTGTTGGTCTAGGCTGAGGCCCAGAAAGCCTTGTTAAAGAGGCCCCCTGGGGAGTTAAGGAACCCCTCCGGATTAGGCTCAGGGCCTACTTCTCAGTTTGCACTCTGGGACTATGAAGCCCTGAATGTGTGGCTAGCAGTAAGGTGGGCAGCATTTTTCTCCCATGCCAGTCAGGGGAGAGAGGTAAGGATGAAGTGGTATTGGGTCCCTTAGACAAAGGCAGATGCTGAAACTCAACTGAAGCGAGTTCACTCTGTTGAGTCTGCATTGGATGGGGACAGCTGTTTTTCTCTGTCCTAACCTGAAGGTGGCATGAGCGTCGGCAGGTTCCGTTTCCTGTCAGGATGGCTAGGTGTGAGCCCCTTGGCTTTTCCCACCTAAATAGAAGTTAAGATGTTGCCACGCTTGCCCTTTTCTTTTCTCATTGTCCTGTGTCAGGTGCAATTGGTGCCTGTCAGTCCTACTAGGCATACATTCTGTTTTGTTATTGGGACCATTAATTAGTCTCCTTTAAAAATATTTTCTTAAATCTTTTAAATTGTTCATTCTTTTGTCCAAAACTTTGATTGCATCCTTTTTTTAAAATAAAGATTTATTTATTTATTATGTATACAGTGCTCTGCCTGCATGTAACACCTGTATGCCAGAAGAGGGCACCAGATCTCATTATAGATGGTTGTGAGCCATCCTGTGGTTGCTGGGAATTGAACTCAGGACCTTTGGAAGAGCAGCCAGTGCTCTTAACCTCTGAGCCATCTCTCCAGCCCTTGATGGCATTCTCAATAACCTCCTCACTTCCTATTGAAAACTTTGTGGTGTGGCATGCTAGGCAGGGGCCCTGTAGCAGCCATCCTCCATCCCTCTTCTGCCTTGTTATTCCTTGAGGCAGGGTCACCATAAGGCTCATCTTGCCCGCCAGGTTGCCCTAAAGCTCTCCTGTCTTTCATCTTCCAAGACTTGCATTACAGGCAGGCAGCATGCCTTCTTGGTATTTATGTGGGTTCTCAGGGGTCTGAACTTGGGCCCTGCAAGCTCTTTAACCACTGAGCAATCTTTTCCACACCCTTAATAAACTTTTAATACTATGTTTTAACATAGTTATTAAACATATAAATTTGAAATGCATCAGAAAGACTTAAAGTTTTGCTTTCTAAGTATAATGGCAAAATATACATTCATAATTCTGGAAACTGGGGAAACAGAAAAATTTTAAATGAAAGATTCTAGTATAAAGAACAGTATAACTATTTAAAAATCTCCCTCCGCAGAAATGGAAGATAATGGGAGATCTTCCTCTTCTTGTATGAGTCCTGTTTGGATATCGCAGCTGTTTTAAAGTGAGTAAAAGTTGTGTGTGCTGAGGCTGGACACGAGTGCCCATTTCTCCTGGAATGTGTTGCATTAGCCAGTTCGCTGCTTCCTCTTGCAGTGCCACCTCCACCTGACGCTGGCGTGTTCTGAGTTAAATATTTAAGAAAGAAAGTGGTAGGGAGCAGATATACATAAGGCTCTGGGGCTTACGGGGCACATTCTCTGTAAAATGGTTTCATGCAGCTTTGAAGAGAGCCTATATCATGTACCTGTGATCTTTTCCCACTAGGTGGGAATATACTTAGTCACAAAGGAACTTTAGGGACCAGTATCCTGTTCATACTGTGGCATGTAAGAATAGTGACAGTTGTTATATATTAAAAAGCCCATACAGATGGAATTAATGTCTTCAGAGATATGGTGACATGTGATGGTATGTTCTGAAAGAAACTCCTGTATTGTGGCTGGTGAAATGGCTTAGCTGATGGAGGCATCACACAGGAACACACATCAAGGTCAAGGAAGGAACCAAGTCCACAGTTGTTCTTTGCCACCACACATGTGCCGTGTCATGTATGTACTATATGTACACAGATTATGCGTACAGATGCGCACGTGATAAGATTTTAGAAAACTACACAAGACAATAGTTAAAGAGCTTTTAAAGAGTAATAGGGAGGCTGTCTTGTGTATGACAGCAGGGATTGAGTTTGGTCTTTGGAAGTCAGCGTTCAGCTCGGTGAGGAATCTCAGACACAAGCTTGTGGGTCATGAATGGCCCTGTAGCTGACAGTGGGTGTGGGCCTGGTGCTAACAGTATGCAGGCTCCAACCAGGCACTTCAACGAACTGGTTGGGCAACCTCTTCCAGCTTGTGCTTTTTGGTGACAAGGGGGTAGTAAAGCTGTTGTGGGACTGGACAGGCTAATGTAAAGGTTTCTATAAGTCGTAAAAGTATAGTTGGCAAGTGTTGGGATGTGAGAAAGTTCCCTGGCTCAGACAAATAACATGCTTGCTGGGAAGCACATACAAATGTTGCCCCTGCTTTTTAAAGTTCATAATTTGTGGGAAATAAATACACCAGGCATATTCAAAGCACTGTTTTTCCATTTAGTTTTAGATTTTCAAAATGGTCCCTGGAGGGAAAAGTAGTGGTCATCTAATTCAATCTCAGTTTTATATAAAACAGGTAGAAAGTTTAGTGAACTGCAGATTGATAAGCGGATGGATAATAGCAGGGGTAGCCGAGCTGCTGACTTACATTTTAGCCCACATGCAAGCATGAGCCGGAGTCCAGGCAGCCCCTGCCTTAGATCCTTTGTATACACAGCATCTGCAGATAGCACCCCAGAGGCTCGGGAGTTAGCAGGGCCAGGGACACCTAATGCTGTGCCTGTGCTTTCTTACCTAACTGCCGCACACATAGTCTGCAGAAAGCCCAGCCTCATGAGAAGGATTTCAGTCTTTGCCCAGACCCTGCTCCCAAGATCTGGTTGGGTAAGAGCCTCTCAAAGCACGAGCATAAAGTAAAGATTATATGGTCACATTGAGGCTCCATAACCAGGACTATCTGTTAATCCATATTCTTCAGAGATACATTGTGATTGACAGTGCTGTGTTTCTTGAGTTTTGAAATACACCTTTGTGTCAATTCCTCGAGGCAAACAGTGTTGGTGTCGCCTGTGCTCCGTGGCATCCTCTCTGGTTCTCTGGAGTCTGACAGGCCTATCTACCGCCAATATGAACATCCGCCGTGCTCGGCCAGATGACCTGATGAACATGCAGCACTGCAACCTGCTCTGCCTGCCTGAGAACTACCAGATGAAGTACTATTTCTATCATGGCCTCTCTTGGCCCCAGCTCTCCTACATTGCTGAGGATGAGGATGGGAAGATTGTGGGGTATGTCCTGGCCAAGATGGAAGAGGATCCTGATGATGCCCCTCATGGGCATATCACCTCACTGGCTGTGAAGCGCTCCCACCGGCGCCTTGGCCTGGCCCAGAAGCTGATGGACCAGGCCTCTCGGGCCATGATTGAGAATTTCAGTGCTAAGTATGTGTCCCTGCATGTCAGGAAGAGCAACCGAGCAGCCTTGCACCTGTATTCCAACACCCTGAACTTCCAGGTTAGTGAGATAGAGCCCAAGTACTATGCGGATGGAGAAGATGCGTACGCCATGAAGCGAGATCTCTCACAGATGGCAGATGAGCTGAGACGGCAGATGGTGCTGAAGAAGGGCAGATACGTGGTTCTGGGTTCCAAGGAGAGCCAGGGCAGCACACTTCCTGGTTCTGAAGAGGCCTGTCAGCAGGAGAACCTGGACGAAGATGACAGTGGCAGTGACGACAAAGACAGCACTGATGTCCACGACAGCTTGCAGGACTTGGAGTCTACCTCCTAGAGTCTGCTTGAGCATTGCGGGTCCTTGTCTTTTAGCCACATTTTCTCTTGGGAACTCTGGCTGTGCTTTGCAGGACCTGCTCTGGGGTCCTCTCACAGTGACCCCAATGGCAGCACCCCTCCACATAACTAACCTATGTGGTCATGAAGGCACGTCCACTCACAGGACCTGCTGTGCAAGAGCCATGGAAGCTGAGGACTGCCACGGCAGCACCTTTCTTGGCTTCTTCCATGCTGCCATCATATTCTGTTTTGTACTGCACTGGCGTGTATGTCTTGCAAGTTTCTGCCTAGAATGCCAAGCACGAAGTGGGTACAACTGGAGAAGACTCCCCAGCTTTTAGCGGTTGCCATTATTTTTCTGGGTTTTCTTTCTTGGAGTAGGCAGGACTAGCAAGTTAGTCTTCATGCCCTCTGCCCTTAGCTGGTGGAAGCTACTTCCTTTTGCTTTCTCTGGAAACTGCCCTTGCCCTCCCTGTCTCTTGCTGAAGAAGAATGCTCCCTTTACCAGTGGGAGAAAGTGATAGGTATTGGACTTCTACGCAAGCAGAAACTAAATTGGCTGTCTCTAACCTGGAAAAATAAAAATACTGAAAAAGGAGGACACGTTGATGTGAGAATTCACTGGTTAGTCCTTCCCTGGTGCGTCCTTTGGTCTCAGGGCCACCTCAGCAGAGGGGGCGGGTTCCACCCTTGGGGCCTTTGGGTTGTACTGAAGATGCAAAGGGAGATAAAAGGAATTGCGATGTCACTTAGTATACCTGTCCACTTCTGGGTGACCTGCCATTTCCCTATTAAGTGGAGAGCAGGGAAGAAGGCCTTTTTAAAGTTACTGTAGACCAGCATCTAGCGTGTGAGGTTGCTGGGTTAGAGCATTTGTATGCTTATTTATAAAACAGGCGAGGTTTTCAGTTTTGAGAGGACATGGTTCCTTCTATCAGTTTCCATATTTGGGGGGCTGGAGAGCCTTGTTGGCTCTAAATAATCTAATCCCCACTCTTGACAGCGGCTCTGACCATTCATTGGATTGGCAGTTAATTTTGTAGAACACAGGTTAGTCTTTTCATTATTGATAATTTGCTCTAATTTTAGCTTTGCTGTAGCATATGAAATGTAGAGTATTTCTGCTTATTTCACTGAAGATGTTGACAGGCCATTAAAATTGGGCAGATTAAGCAGTGTGGTGACATAGCCCTTTGACCCCAGCACCGTGGAGCTAGAACTAGGCAGATTTCTAAGCCAATCTGATCTACCTACCGAGATCTGGGACTGCACAATAAGATCTTGTCTTAAAAGAAAAAAAACCAAAACCAAAAACCTCTTGCTAGGAAACTAGAGCTTTGATTTGTGAATGATTTTATTTCAGCCCCTCATCTCTCCTCATCTCAGTGCCCTCTGGCCCATGGGGAAAACAGCAGATCCATGTTGGCTGTTAGGCTGAAGAGACAGTCCCCTACCCCCTCTCCTGTGCCCCAAGGACTTCTTTGCCTTGTTAATACTCTTCCTCAGAGTTTTGTATGCAGCCTTCCCCTGTCCTGCACTATTGTCTGTCACTGCCCGGGAGTCAGTCACAGCTTTTTAGGGTGTCTGGCTTCAGTTTTCAGTGACTGCAATACAGTTGCTTCCTTATTAGTTGGGTTTTGGTGTCAGAGATTCCAGTGCCAGCCTCACGAGGCCTAAGCATTGGCTCCCTCACTGTGGTTGATTGCTGAGCCTGCATTTCCTGTTGTGCTGTGACCAGCTCTTTCATGCAGTCTCCTGGAAAGAGCTTCTACACTGACACTGAAGCCCCAGTATAAGCACCAGCTGGGGGCAAATGGAGGTGGTCTTCCCCAGCCCAGCCTCCGGTTCATGCCATGCACTACCTTAGAGCCCCCTTGTCCACGCGTTTAGTTTACTCAGGGCTCTTTTGTCCTCGCTGAGTGCTTGGGTACCTCCGGAGCCTTGCCTATTATACGACCCTTGCAGATTGGCCTTCTAGGGAGAGATTCTATTTGGCTTTCACATCCAGGAGATAATGGGATTTGACTGCTCTCTAGTGTCTTTGTCTTTCTTTTTTGTTTTGTGTTTTCGAGAAAGGGTTTCTCTTTGTAACAGCCCTGGCTGTCCTGGCACTCACTGTGTAGACCAGGCTGGTCTTGTACTCAAGAGATCTACCTGCCTCTGCCACCTGTATGCTGAGATTGAAGGCATGTGCCATCACAGCTACCCGCACCGCCACTACCTGGCTGTGTCTTTGTCTTTATAGGTAGAGTTCTCTTTACCTCTTCCTTTTCAGGTGGAAGAGTTTCTTCATGACTCAGCTCAGGAAATCTCATCCAGAGGCATTTGGGACAGGTCTGGGTTCCCTTTCAGTTCTGCTGTTTTCCATGGGGTCTGGTGCCACATAATCTTTTTGAGCCTTAGATTCTTCGTGAAACACTAACAAGATCTCCAGGACTGTTGAGAGAATTAGAATTCAGGAGGGAGGAGTTCCTTGCGTGTGGTGGTTCTTAGCCTCTGTGAGCCAATCTGCCGTGACATGTTGATATAAGTCCTTGCATTCTGTGTGTGACCTGCAGTCTTTATCTAATGATGATGGGCCAGACTAAGTTCGAAGCCAGAGGAAAAATTTGTGTCTTCAAACAGGTTGGTGTTTAGTCAGGTGCCGTCTCCCTGGCCTCTGACTAAATGCCCCGTATTTAAATGGTTGTGTGGTTGATACTTAACTGCATGTGTTAGATCCTGAGCAAGTTGTAAGGAAAACGGAACATAGCCTCCATCCCTAGTCTGATGATTCCTTGGGCTCAACTTCTGTAGTGAGCTATTTTATATTTAAATAAAATCAAAATAGAATGTGTTTACTATGAAAGCTACTACCTGGTGACCTGGCTAAAGGTTTCAGTATGGATTCGGTGGGAAAGCAGAGTTTCAGAAATATGTGTTCAGTGAGTGAGAGCCAACTAAGATGTGCATGATGCGGAAGGCTGCAATGTTGATACTGATTAAACAGAAACATCCCTTATGCACCATAATGTACACACATCTGTCATGCATCATGACATGTACATGGCATATATTCCTTATGTGCCAAGACATGTAAACAGCACACACGCACAGTGCACCATGTGCCATGTTTTTAAGATTTCCACTAAAGCTGAAGACAAGTAGAGTCCTTGTTAAGCATAAACTCACTTTATGGTGGTAGGTTTAATTTCCTTGCGAATTTCCAAAACAATACAACAATAGAGTTCAGCGAAGGCCTGTCACGCTGTCAGTGTGGCACTCTCTAGCTTGCCTTCAGCAGATCCCAGATCCCATGTAATTCACTAAGTCTTCTAAACTGGATTTCTTGGGGTTTGTTGTTGTTGTCTTACGGGAATCCACTCCAGGGTGTTGCGTGTGCTATGCAAGTGTGTCATTGGCCTACATGCCTCAGCTGATACGGTGAGAGTTTGTTCTATTTGTTTTGCAGGTGGCGTGGGGGGAGGACATGGGATTGAAGCTAGGGCTTTGCGCATGTAGCAAACACTATCACTAGGTTATATGCCCAGCCCTTTAAGAAATTAAGGGCATGGCATAATAGTGAATCCCTCTTTCAAAATACAAAAGACTAGAGAGAAAATTCAGTGGTAATATGCTTGCCTGGGTTTGGTGCCACAAGAGGGAAAAAGAGCAGCAAGGTATTGAAGCGAGGTGAGATTGGTACACACCTGTGATCCCCATGCTCAAGAGGCTGAAGCGGAAGGAGCACAACTTGAAGGTCGCCCTGGGCCACAGAGCAAATGTGATGTCGTCCTGGCCTGTGTAATAAGATCCTATCTCACACAAACCCAAAATGAACAGGCTGTGTGTGTGTGTGTGTATGTGTGTGTGTGATGTAACCTTGTCCCGAGGTTGTCAGGCTTGATGGCGAGAGCTCTTACCTGTTGAGCAATCTCTACTCTTCAGTCAAGGAAACTGATAAGTCAACAGTGTTGACACCTCAGGGATATTGAAATAAATTAGGAAAGAAGATGGAGTCCTTGGAGATACAGTCTTGTATGACCTGGTGCCAGCTAGTGACTTCCTCTCTGAGGACAACCTGCTGAGGTTCTTGTGAACATAATATGTCAAGGAATAAGCAGGGTGCGTTCATAGCAAGAGAGCTCGATAGCAGGTAAAAACACCTGCCACATAAGCCTGCTGACCTGAGTTCAATCCTCACCGCACCTCAGCTGAAAGGAGAGGGAGTGACTCTAAAGTTGTCCTCCGACCTCATGCATGCTGTGCACACCCCGCATCTGCACACTTACCCGGGTAATAAATTTAATCCTTTTTCAAGGAAGAACGGAAAACAGGAAAGTACATCGGTTGGTACCACTCCTGGTACTGGTGAGCTGTCACTGGTATCTTCAGTTGGTATACACATCTCCAGTCCCTGTGCTCCCAGTGGCTGTGTCATGTAGCAGTTGCCACTGACTGGGATGTAAGGTGATTTTAGTCTCATTAAAAAATTTTTTTTCCTAAACTGATGAATTTGGACTTGAGAATTATAGAAAATTTTCTAAATGATAAAGTTTGCCACATGGGATAGTAACAGCGTTTGCACGCATTGAATCAAAGCAATGGAGAATGGGTGGCTTGATACGCATAGTCAGTGCATGCAATGAGTGTCAGAGTACAAGCTTACAAAATGTCTGGCTCATTGGTAGGGGAGTGAGAGGGCTGCGGACATTTTCTGCAGGACTTTATTAACTTGGCGACTGACAAGTTTGGTTTGTAAGGGACTTGGAGCTGTCAGAACTGTGGCAGCACTGTGTGGTTTTCTTCTGTCACCTCTGCGGAACAAATACTTAATAACTCGTTTTTAAAAAATGCCCAGTTACACAGTCTTTTTTTTTTTTTTTTTTTTTTTCTTTACTTGTATAAGATGAAAGCCAGTCTGATCTTTTATCTTAGTTTTTAAAA
This sequence comes from Acomys russatus, assembly GCF_903995435.1. Taxonomy (NCBI): domain Eukaryota; kingdom Metazoa; phylum Chordata; class Mammalia; order Rodentia; family Muridae; genus Acomys; species Acomys russatus. The sequence continues at coordinate 65,927,355 of NC_067156.1, forward strand.
TCTCTTTCTAGGTTAAAAACTTCGCAGTTATTTATCTTGTGGACATTACAGAAGTCCCCGACTTCAACAAGATGTATGAGCTGTACGACCCCTGTACTGTCATGTTTTTCTTCAGGTATGTCCTCTTAGGGCTGTCCGTAAATGGGGTGTCGCTGGCTTGGAAGCCTGCCGGGACAGAGTCTTTTGTTAGGAAGGACGTCAGCTGTGCAGTTTTACCACAAGGCAATCAGTGTGAATCTTTTAAACAGTTATTTCTAAGTAGCAATTCCAGTTTTAACATTCACTGAGTAACAAAGTACCCACCTGAAACACTGTCCAGAAACTGGTGTGAAGTATAATTAAATGGAAAATATTCTTTCTGGCATTTATAAAATCATCCGGTGAACAAACCATTTAGAATACAACTTCACTTGTTAAAAATTGTCATTGACTTTATGTGTAGTGTCCTTTCATTAAAAACCAAGAAGAAAACCTGAACGTAAGTACTTCACTTTGTACAAGTCAAGATTGTTTCACCAGCTCAAACATCCCGCCGGAGATTTGGAAAGACACCTCCACTTGGCATTGGCACGGCTCATCAAAAGTTTCCTGTAATTACTAAAGAAGTTGATGTGTAGTCATAGAACTCCAAAGTTGTATCCAAATTGATGAGCAGGGTCTTGTGTTTTATCCTGTACCCAGACTCAGTGTAAAGAAGCTCTCATTTATGAACTCCCAGCTCTGCAGGTACAGTGTCCACTCAGCTAGCTGGCTTCCTGCCAGGGTCTCAGAGGGTAACCTGTGGGCTGCATAATCGCTGGAGTCCCTTCTGGGTGTCTGAGTGGGAGCTCTTCTGCTCTCAAAGGCTCCTCTACCTGAATAAGGCCGCAGTCATCTGTCCCAGTGAATCCTTTTACACAATTCTCTGACTCCCTGTTCTGCCTCTTAGAGGGAGGAGGGTTAGGCTGACCGTGTGGGGGTTGGTAATCCAGGATAATCTGTTTGAATCCAGCTGCTGACGAGCTTGGTTCATGTCTGATGTTCGGTGAGTGTCTCAGCTGCAGTCGTGGGGCACAGGGAGTTTTTTACTTAGGATTTTACCTATTACTCCTTGAGACTGTCCTTCCCATAAACAAAGCAGGACCCTCTCCAAGGTTTCCAAGGACCTTTGAGATCTCACTCCAGGAACCAGCAGTCCTTATCATCCAGATCATCCAAGTCAGCATGGTATGAGGTCTGCAGAGTGACCCCCACAGCTCCAGGAACAGCTCCCTCTTACCTGTGTAGCTGAGACTTAAGTGACACCTCCAGCAGTCCTGGCTCAGAGGGATTAGCCAGAAACAAGGATCTTCCTCTTCCTCTTCCCCATCCCCAACCCCACCCACAACCCCTGCCCCCCACCCCTGCACTCTATAGGTAGTATGGCTTGGTATCGCCCCCTAGCTGTGTGCTCCCTCTGGAAAGGGATCTGACCAAGTCCCTTTCCCGATTGGTGTTTGTAACTGAACAAGTCGACCTACCTCTTGGAGCCACAATGGGGACATTCTCTGCTCTCCACAGTCCTCTCTGTCCTTTACAGTTTGAGGGCATAAATTGAACAAAGGAGGTATTCTCTGCTGAGTGACTTCCTATGAGCAAGAGGAAATGGTGTTCCTGCTTCGGATGCCTCCTAGAGGTTGGGAGGGCCACCCTTGGGAGACACACCCTCTGCTGTCTCCTGTGTCTGAGTGTGCTGACCTGTGATAAGTCCAGGCCTTCAGCATCTCAAATCTTCTCATTAACAGTCCTGTGCTCGTTCATCTCTGCTTTTACTGACAGTGAGAAAGCAGGCAGCGCTTCCTTTTTGAAAAGTCTCTTCTGCTAAATATACAAGTTCATTGCTGACAAGTTCTCCTTTTTGTACAGCTGTGGACACAGTGTTCCCTGTGTACAACCAAAGTCCCTTTTCCTCTTCATGCAACAAGGTCCTCACTTCAGGTGGGACAGGAGGGTCACTTTAGAGAGGCAGTGATGGGCAAGGAAGGAGGTTGGTGCGTAGATAGGACGCAGTTGGCATCTTTGAGGTCACTAGACAGATAATGTACTCAGGAAAGAAGACACATTTCTCTTCTGGGATCCAACGTTCTAGAACCAGGGTCAAAAGTAGTCAGCTTATGCCCTAGTGTGCACACTGGGACAGAGTAAGAGAAGCCAGGCCCCTGTTTTTACAGAATCTTTGCAGAGACACAACTGAAACCTGTCTAAGCCACACAGCGCTACCAGGTGTGTAAAGCACTAGCCATTTTCAGTGTTCTCAACACCAGTGTACACAGAGAGAGCAAGCCACGGCACCCGGCATCACTGCTGTGGGTGTGGGTGGGGAGATGTGGATATCCATCCCATTCCTGGGCTAAGTGAGGCCATGGAATGCTACCCAGAGTGCAAATGTTTGACATGGGAATTTTGTCAAAGTCACCTTTTCTCTGTTCTCAGAGCAAGGAGAGCATGGTCCTGGACTATAGTTGAAGCCAAATGTGTGATTCTGTAGAAGTGAAAAGTTAAACTAATAAAAATAGAGCTTTAGCAAATTTGGAAAAATTCATGCACACGCAGCAAGGGCTAACATCTGTATTCAGAAAGGTACAAGTACAGGTTCCTAAGGGAGAAGCCTCTCCTCTGGAGGACACATGACTCAGCGTTTGTGCCTCCCAGTCACAGCGTGCAGGTCACCAGTCTCACCTCAGTTACAAAGCCTGTGGTAAAGCTGACTAAGTCCCTGTCAGCAAAGCATGACAGAGTTACATATTGCTTTTTCAGGAAAGTTAGTGCACCTCCCTGGAAAGCTGCTTGTCTTTCCAAGTGATACAGCTGTCTTTGGCCTGCACAGTCTAAGATATGAATATGCAGTTGCCAGGCACAGTGGTGCATACTCTCAGCCCAGCACTCGGGAGATAGAGGCAGGCAGGTCTATAGCGTGAGTTCCAGGACAATCAGAGCCATTCAGAGAGACCCTGACTCAAAAAAAAAAAAAAAAAAAAGTAGGAATGCACAGAAAATACAGAGGAGGGCAGAAAGAGTGTGTGACTGTTGCATTGCACTTGTAGAAAATAACATTTAGTGTTTGTTTTTATCTTGTTTTGAACTGTGGTCTCTTTCCACAGTCTGTGCTTTTAAACAGCATTCCAGATGCTCAGAGCAGCAGGGAGGACGAGCACGCCTGTGGAGTTCTCTCTGAGCACCACTGCTCTTTTCTCTTTCAGAAACAAACACATCATGATTGACTTGGGCACTGGCAACAACAACAAGATCAACTGGGCCATGGAGGACAAGCAAGAGATGGTGGACATCATAGAGACCGTGTACCGTGGCGCCCGCAAAGGCCGGGGGCTGGTGGTGTCTCCCAAGGACTACTCTACAAAGTACAGATACTGAGCACTGGGAGCCTCTCCATGTAGAAATACTCAGATCTGCCCAGCATTTCAAAGAGCCTGCAGTGGGACATGGTTGTAGGGCTGGAGGGTCCTTGAGCTGAGGGTTCCAGGGCCTTAACTAGCCTAAGCAAATAAACATGGTGAAGGAACAGTGGAAGTCTGCTCTGTGCCTTACTGATTGTAAAGGTCTTCACTCCTCAAGTGAAATCAAGGTGTTGGGCCCACGAGGATGTCAAGTTCTGCATCCTTGAGTAGTTGCTAGAGCTGTTGGAGCAAACTACCACAGACTGGGTGCCTGCAACAGAGGCTTTTCGGCTGCACAGCTCTAGAGGTGTGAACCTGAGGTGACGGTTCTGGGGTCCCATCTGTGGCTGTGGGCTGTCTGTCCTGCACCCCTGGCTCTGGAGGTTACTGGCAGTCTTTGGTGATCCTTGCATTGAGGCCTCTTAACCCTATCTTTGCCGTTTTCATTACAAGTTGTCTCCTCATGTGTATGTCTGTCTCAAATATCTCCTAGTTATAAGAACACCAGTCATGTTGCCTGAGGGGCCCTCCTCACTTCTGTACAACCCCATCTTGACTGATTACATATGGTAACCTCTCCAAATAAGGTCATGGTCTGAGATGCTGGGTTGAAAACATCTGTATCTGAATTTTGGGGTGAATAACCCACAAGGGGACCCAGTCCTACTCTTCCTCAGTGTGTAAAACAGCACAGTGGGCCAGGTGTGACGCCCTCCCATTTCCGGCTGAGGCCAGTTTGCTGAGCTCATCCCAGACACAACCACAAAATGTCGAGTCTTCCCTTCAGCGAGTGGCCTTCCACTCTTGCTCAGATTTCCGCATCATGCTTCCTGGGGAGGGGGCTGTCTACCTCAGTTCCTCTTGTTTCTTATCTTTCCTGGTGGTGTGGAGGGATCTGGGTCTTTCCCATCATCTCCCTGAACACAGACTCAGAGGTGAATGGTCAACACGCAGGAGCCCACCTTGGATAAGCTCCTCATGGACTGAGGCAGGCCTCTATACCTCTGTCTCATGTTTCCATGGTATGTAGTGGTGGCCACTCTGCAGGCACCTGGTAAGTTGACAGACAGCTCCTTCTGTTATTAAAACTCAGGAGTGGAGCAAATGTCTTACCTACATTTGCAAATCAATGCACTTGCCAAATGGACTGAAGTTTGGGGTTGGGACGCAGCTCCGTGATAGAGGTAGTGTGCACAGTTCCTAGCGCTGCAACAAGTAGAATTCATGCCCATGATGGTCCCATGTGCAGTTCTTGATTCCCAACAAAGGAATCAGTGCCTTGGTTTCCTGCAGGTGGAGGAGAATGTCCTCAAATTCCATGTGACAGGGGAACACTTAGGTGGTACAACCTTGCTTTCCATGTGGAACTGCACATCTCCAAAAGGAAAAGCGATGTGCATACTGCAGTTGTTACTGGCTGGTAGAGTCATGTCACCTTTAACTTACTGCTGGTGTCAGTGTGGCCTGTGCTATTGTGACCATGAAAGGCACTTCACTCCTGGGACTTTCATTAACTAGATCCAAGGAGCCTTCTGGGAACTACTGGTGGTGACAGCTACCAGGACTGACCTCCAGCCTCTTTCCAAAGGTGGTTCATGTCAACCTGCCTACCATCTCTCTGTGTAACACGTTCTCTGCACGGCTGCCATTTCATGCAGCAAAGGAGCTCGCCCAGTGATGAACACCGTGGACAGTCATGCCTGATGTCAGCAGGGATCCTGAGGAGATGGAGAAGGAAGAGCAAGCTGCCACTGAGAAGGCTGTGAGCAAGGAGGAATTTCAGGGTAAATGGACTGCACCAGTGCCTGAGCTCACTGCTGCTCAGGCAGGGGTGGCAGGCTGGTCTGAGAGCATTCAGGTGCCCTGTGTGCCTGGCCAGCACTTCCTTACTTAAGATGGGAATGCCAGCCACCAAGGACTGGACTGCAGCTCCTACTGGTCAGCCACTGAAGGATTCCAGCAACTACCCATGGGGCACTGAAAGCTCAACAGGCGGGAAGCAGAAGCAGATGACAGAACAGGTGACTGCAGTGAAACTGCGGCCCTTTTTTTTTTTTTTTTGAGGCTAATCCCTTCAGAGTGGCATCTCTGTAAGACTCAGAGCCCATCATGCTTGCCGGCTGGGGTAGCTACAGTTCAGAAAGGTGGAGGCCCGGAAAGAGGGTGAGGAGTTCCTTTTTTTAGTCCACAGTTGACCATAGCTAAGGATCGGAGCAGTGGTTCTCAACCTTCCTAATGCTGCAACCCTTTAATACAGTTCCTCAAGTTGTGGTGGCCCCAACCATAAAGCTATTTTGGTTGCTACTTCATAACTAACTTTGCTACTGTTAGGAATCATAATATAAACATCTGTGCACACAGAGGAAGAACAAACTTCTGTCTCTTACGAGGACACCAGACCTACTGGATCAGGATTCTTGCTGCCCTTATGAACTCATTTACCCTTAATTACTTCCTTAGAGGCCTCCTCTCCAGGCACAGCTGCACTGGGGTTAGCATGTAAACATAACAGTTGGGGGTATGTAAACATTCAGACCCCCCCCCCCACAGAGGTTACATTCAGTTGGCTCTCACTCAGCCACCATCTTCTCTGTGCTCCCAGCCCGCAGAGCAGTTACTTGTCTTGATCATCCATTCCAGCTCTGATCCAGCTGAAACCAGCTGCTGGTTCTCTCAGCACCTGAAGATTCATCTCGAAGCTTTCCAGGATGCCCTTTGGGCAATATCCAGGAATCACTCCAGATAGAGAAGGGTAAGCTTGGGAGTGAACCCAGATGGGTCAGCAGGAGGATGCAATCGTTTGCCAGCGTCGAAACGATATTCAGAAGCCACACCAGGCACAGAGAAGAGAAAACACACAGTTCAGGGACTGCTGCATTTCTCTGAGTGGTTGGTCCAGAGTGCCAAGTACCAACTGGTGAGCCCAGTACAGCAAACAGCAAGATGCAGAAGGCCGTAGACTGCCTGTGCAGTCTTAGGGCGTTCAAGACAAATACCTGACGCCTGAATGCGTTCTACTCACACTGGTCCTGTCAGGAGCCGTAACAGAGGGCAGCCCCTATGGCAGGGATCGCAGACATGTGCCACTGGCTGGTTTTTATGATTCTGATGAGGTTTCAGATCTGTTTGACTCACTTCAAATATCCACCGTGACTCTGCTAAAATTACAATTATGACTCAGATGATTTGAAATTTGGCACATAGTCAAATAGCACCGCCATGATTTCAAACTACCAACCATCAAGCTTGAATGATCCGATTTAAGGCACAATCTTTAAAAATCAAAAGATGCCCACCACCACTGGGGGCATGGGACGGTACTTCCTTTCTTAGGTGTGTTTGGCTGAATGCTGTGGATTTAGTCAAACTTCTGACTTGCTGAAATGTGCAGAGGGTTTATGGGTAGTTTTACCACAATGGCATTATTAATAATATCATGAAATCAAGAAATGATCTCAATGTCCAAGAATTAGTAAACCTTTAGCTGCCTAGATGATAACTGCCATTACTAGAATATTACACAGCCAGTTGGGGGCAAATTGTGTAATTTTCACATTGGGACAATGTTATGACAGGTAAATAGAAAAAGCCATTAGATTATAGGTAACATAATTGAATATATTAAACTCCATAGGACAGCTATCATCAGTGGCCGATTGGTGGTAGAACTGGGATGATTTTAAATTTGCATTATGTAGGAATACCTTTTTTTTTTTTTTTAATTTAATAAACAAGAGACCCTTTAGTAGACAATAGCTATTTTACATTGGTTTGAGTAACCATTTGGAAGGCTGAATAGCCTATCAAATTATCTGGACCTTAGTCTACTCTTCAGTGATTCCTAGGTGGGGTGAGGCTCACCTCAAGGCACAGGAAAGCTCTCTGAGAGAAGAGCATCTGCGCCCAACGTGAGACATGAAGCAGTCTGGTTGCTGAGGAGCAGCTTGCTTCTCTAGTTCCCACGTGCTGATTTCACTGAGCTCTGAGGCCTTCAGGTTGTAGAACATTGCCCCGGAGTTGTCGCAGTCTGATTATGCTAAATCGAGTCTTGAAGGCAAGAGTGACTAGCAGGAGGGGCTAGAATAGTTATTTAGGAGAGGATACAAAGGGACTATAGAGATGACTCAGTGTCCTAAGAGCATTGATTGCTCTTGCTGACATCCTGGATTAGATTCCCAGCACTCATATGACCACCAACAACCATCCTTAATTCCAGTTCCGTGGAATCCAACACTCTCTTCTGGCGTCTTGAACATATGGCACATGTGTGATGCACAGGCATACATGCAAGCAATACATCCTTACACATAGAAAAAAAATCTCAGGAAAATTAAAACGTAAAATCTTAACAGGCTCCATATGCTTAGAAGAGCATCATATTGGCCAGGTGGTGGCGGTGCACATCTTTATTTCCAGCACTCTGTAGGCAGAGACAGGCAGAGCTCTGAGTTTGAAGACAGTCTGGTCTACAGAGCTAGTCCCAGGACAGCTAAGGCTACACAGAAAAATGCTAGCTTGAAAAACCAAAAAGAAAGCTGGGCATAGTGGTGCATGCCTGTAATCCCAGCACTGGGGGAGGCAGAGGCAGGCTGGTATCTGTGAGTTCAGGGCCAGCCTGGTCTACAAAGTGAGTCTAGGATAGCCAAGGCTACACGGAGAAACCCTGTCTTAGGAAAGAGAGAGAGAGAGAGAGGGAGAGCGAGAGAGAGAGAGAGAGAGAGAGAGAGAGAGGAAGGAGAGGGAGAGAGAAGAGGAGAGGAGAGGAGGAGAGAGAGAGAGAGAGAGAGAGAGACAGACAGACAGACAGACAGACAGACAGACAGACATACAGAGAGAGACAGAGAAACCAAAAAGAAAAAAAAAAGCATTAAAAATAAAAATAATAAAAGCAGCTATAAGAAAACATGAATTTGAGAAAGTAAGAAGGGGAGGCTATGAGAGAAGTTAGGGAAAAGGAAAATATGACAAAATGTGTGAAAAATAAAAAAATTAACAAAAATAAAAATAACTAAAAGTGGCTACATCAGAAGATTGACTTTTTAAACCAATATAAAAATTTAATTTAGAATATATGCGAACTAATATAGTATATGTTTTTCTTCCATAAGTTACAAATATGCACTGAAAAAATAGTTTGTCCTTTTTAACAAGTCTCATCTTTGGTAAATAGTTACCTTCTGAATTATGTTATTATTTCATTGCTTTTGTTTCTGTATTGTTGTTGTTGCTTGTTTGTCTGTTTGCTTTTTGAGATAATATTTTTCTGTGTAGCCCTGGCTATCCTGGAACTCACGCTGTAGACCAGGCTGGCCTCAAACTTGCAGAGATCTGCCTGCCTCTGCCTCCTGAGTCCTGTGTGTGTGCCAACACTGCCAGGCTTTGTTGCCATTTTTTTTCTTTTTTAAAAAAATTTTTTTAAATTAATTTATTCTTGTTACATCTCAATCGCATCCCTTGTATCCTCCCATTCTTCCCTCCCTCCCATTTTCCCATTATTCTCCTCCCCTATGACTGTTCCTGAGGGGGATTACCTCCCCCTATATATTCTCATAGGGTATCAAGTCTCTTCTCGGTTTTGTTGCCATTTTTTATTTATTAAAATGAACTTTAGTTTTTAATGGGTTAGTAAGTATCTCAATGGTAGCCATGTGTCTATATTTTAGGTCCTGGGCTTGGTTTCATGTCCAAAAAAGAAATTAAAATAAAAAACTGAACATCAAAGTTCATACTGCAGAGACTATTATTACTCAAACAGTATAGTTTTCATTTTGGCAATTGCACATGACTCATCTAACACCTTCATGTTTGAAAGAGATTTTTGAAAGAGAATAGTTTATTTATATGATTTGGTATGATTTATATACCAATTAATGTTCAGTTAAATAAATTCAAGTACACTTTTCCATAAAATTCCATAATTACCAGCAACTATTAAACATTTCTATATAGGCAAAATCCAGTATAGAGACATACTGAAATGATAGATTTTCCTTTTCTTCAGATAAGCATCATTGTGGATCCAGAATTCAGACCGAGGAAACAGCATGCACCGCGCAGGCACTGGAGTTGCAGCCTGGAGCCCGTGTGTGTCACAGTGACTAACCACTCACTGCCCTCTGGAGTGTAGGGGACGGTGCTCTCCAGGCAGCATTCTGCATTTACTGCATGCCAGAAAAGATTGTAGAATTCAGAAGCACAGATAAAATCCTACCCCATCAAATGTAAGAGTTTTCAGTAATGGTGTGGGCTGTCTCCCCAATGGGCAGACAAGTATATGGGTTGCATAATTTCTGAAGGTCTGTGTGAAGCCGCCCCTCCACACCCCCACACCCCCAGCCAAGAGCAAGCACAAGGTGGTGAGAGTATTCTAATTACATAGGTTTTTTATTTGAAAGATTTTAACAGTGCTTAAATAACCTTTAAATAACTGGACTCAGCCCTGTTGTCTTTAGTGACTGTACATATTAAGGAAGCAAAATTTTGACAGTTAAACACTCAGTTTGACATCTAAGCCTATGTCTAGCCAGTTTTTTAATCAACAAGACACAGAAGGCAGAGTCCCTGCTGAGGGACTGCCAGAGCAGCAACCATGCCAGGGTTCCAGGAAGACCAGGCTTGCCTGCTCCTGCCATCACCCTATTTCCCTGGTCTCAAAAGATGGGAATTTGGTGGTAGGAGGGTAGAGGGTTGGCGTCCACAGTGCCTGGAGGCACCCGGGTGAGTGGGGTGTGTCTGATAATACTTTTACAGGTACAGCTTCCTGGTTTGCCTACAGTAAGAGATTTTACTTTTATTTTCTCATTTTGAGTTTTGGGAACAGGATCTCCCTATGTTATCTATCCGTGTTTCTCCAGTTTCATCCATTGATAAGTGACTTAGCTCTGATTTCGCTGGATAAATTGGTTGTGAGACAGAAGCAAACAAAAGTATTTAAATTGTTCAATGTCCCATGCTAGAGAGAAGGCTCAGTGGTTAAAAAGCACCATCTGCTCTTCCAAAGGACCCAGGTTCAAATTTTAACAAGTTATTCAGGGCCCTCTGTGAGGGCAGCAGTCGGAGGGTAGGGACGGGGGAGGGGCTAATGAGGAGAAAGCAGAACATGCTATGTGTACAACAATGCCATAATGGGGCCAGTGAGATGGCTCAGGGGATGAGGCACTTGCCACCAAGCCTGGTGACCTGACTGGATTCCTAGCAGCTACATGGTAGAAGAGAAGCAGCTTCCACAAGGGGTCTGTCCTCTGATCGCCACGCTTGCCACGGCACATGTCTGTTCACACTCATGCACGTACACACATGCTAGAACTAAAGAAATAAAGAAAATGCAACCCAGCCCTCTCTGTCCTTTTGTAAAAAGGTTCTCTGGAACCATGCACATATTCAGACCATGTCAGAACAAGCCTAAGTGTTTCATAAAGTGCATATCCATGTATGTCACATGGGCATATAATATGCACAGTCTAAGCCCGAAACAGCATTTATTTGCTCCTTAAGACTGAAATCCCTTAGAAAGGGAACGCTTCCATGGCAGATGCCGATTGTCGTCCTCTAGGCTGGGATATGATAAGGGCTCTGTATAGTGTGACTTCTTTAAATGATCAAGCAAATATACGAGGAATGACTGGCTATGGTCCCAGGCTTGCATTCATTATAATTTAGTTTGTGACTAAAAACTGACTTGAGGAGTAAGGGTGAAAAATACTTTAATAAAATCTGATTTTTAAATGAGTTTTCATTTGAAACATGTACCTTTTAAGGAATCACGGGCATGTTTTGGTTTTTAAGGAGCATTTGGTAGCCTCTCTCATTAGTACTAAAGACTCATTTAACCTTCAGGGACAGTAATTCACTAGAGATGAAGCGAGTGGAGACACACAAAGGGCAACTGCTCACCTTTCTTTGCCTTACCGTTTGTTCTTTGCTAGAATTCTCAATTCCAGCTTGAACCATTAGGTTGTCCACATTTCTCTGGAGGTCCTCGATGCGATTTCCCATTTCTTCCAGTACAACGTCAAGGAGAAGGGCACATGTGTTCTAATTAGCCTGCCTCAGGGATGAGCCCTGCCTCAAGCTGAGCCTGCTCTGCATGGGTCCCTGGACATGTTGTGGCAGTGAGGGAGGGAGTCAGGCTGCCCGAATCAGTGTAATTACCCTTCGATCGGCCATCTTAGCACATTGCCTTTAACCCTCAGCTGTGGGCGAAGTTTTGAAAACAGCTCTGCCAAGTTTGTACAAGTTTGAGTTTGGTAAGTTTTAGCTAAACTCTGAATTTAAATATGATGGAAATTAGCTCTTTAAAAAAATTTATTAAATATACTGTGTTTTGCCTGCACATACCCCTGCACACCGGAAGAGGGCACTAGATCTCATTATAGATGGTTGTGAGCAACTATGTATGTGGTTACTGGGAATTGAAATCAGGACCTTTGGAAGAACAGAGTTCTTAACCTCTGAGCCATCTCTCCAGCCTGGAAATTAGCTCTTTTAAAAATGAAATTCCTTGTGGTTTATTTTTTTTAAAAGATATTGTGTGTGTGTGTGTGTGTGTGTGTGTGTGTGTGTGTGTGTGCGTGCATACAATGACACAGGCTTGAAAGTAGGAGACAAATTTCGGAGGCAGCTCTCTCCTTTCAGGATGGATCCTGTGGACTGAGCTAAGGCTTTACAGCAAGCACCTCTTAGTCATCTCAACAGCCCCCTTCACTTGACTTATTATTTAAGATTTAAATCCTATACCAGAAGAGGGTACAGGATTCAGAGGAACTGGAATTATAGATGGTTGTGAGCCACTGTGTGGATGCTGGGAACCAAACCTGGGCCCTCTGCACAAGCAGTGAGTACCTTTAACTGCTGAGCCATGTCTCCAGCCCCTGAATATGATTTTTTAAAAAGTGAATGTAATCATGTAAAAAAAAAAAAACTTAGATTGGGCAAGTGTTAGGACAGCAGTAACCTAGATTTACACAAACTCTAAATATTCTATTTTTAAATTTTATAAAATAACTGTATTCTAATAAACTCACCAGTAAAAACATCACATGACTTGTCACTCAGGCACTTGCCCAGTCCTACCTGGCCACTCTAAATATTTAGAAGTTCACTGACATGTAGACTTTGGGACTGGACATTATATCCTAATTATTTGATTTCATTTTTCTGAGACGAAACACTGAAAGGCTTATTCAGCTCAAAATGAAGGTAGGAGTAACTGCGTCCTTCCTGGCAGAGACCATCAGTTCAGCTCTCTAAGGCTCCCGTTGTGGAGTCTGTGGTGCAAACCTGACTGGTTCGGTTCGGCTTGCAGGGCAGCCCCTGTGCCAGGGTGGTGCAACTGCTCCAGGAGCTCCGTACTGGCCATTCAAATGCCCCACTCTGCCAGCCAAGCCCGAAGCAGAACCTGCCACAAGCAATGATATCGCGGGCGTCCAGATATCGCAGATAAGCACAGACGTAAATAACGGAAACCTTGTGCGTGTAAACAACCACACACTAATTAATAGCAGAAAACCAGAAGCTACCCCCTCGGCAATCTGACAATCTAGGGGTGTTAGAGTGTGTTCAGCATCAACAGGAAAGGATATTTCTGAGGTTTAATGTTGTAGTCAGAGCTCGGAAATGTTCTTCAAGCTCCTGAAGTAGATTTTCTGCCTGAAAAATGAAGCTTTGGTAACTGAAGAAGGTATTTATTATTGATGTAGGACATTGTATCATGGAATACCTAAACACGCATGCCCATTGAGGTTGTTTATTGAGACAATGCTTGCTATGTAGCCTTGACTGGCCTACAACTCAGTGTATGGACCCAGCTGGCCTCCAACTTGCACTGATCTCCTGCTGCCTCGAAGTGTAGGGAATGTAAGTATTCCCCCACGGTGCAGGGCACTTGTTTTATTTTCTGAGGCAGGGTCTGCTTATGTACCCCAGATCCTCTTCCCTCAGCTTTCCAGCACTGGGATTACAGGGCTGTGCCAGCATGAGCGAGCACCATGGTGGGACATGAAGCGTGAAAGCAGAGCTATAAATCTTACAGTCAACGCAGGAAACAATCACCCCGTCGCCCGTCGCTACACAGTTCACGATGGAGCAAAGGCCGGCGGGCCCTTTGTTTTCGCTTTGGCCGGTTAGGGCACGCACAAATGCCACTGCGGTGACTGCTAAACTATTGGTTTGCTTGATATTTTATAGTCCACACATCCTGTGTGAATCTACCTCATGTGATCCTTGTCCCCAAACCTACAAAGCCCATCCATATGGAAGCGCAGGTCCTCGAACCCGGACCCTGAACTCTTCTGTGCAGGTTCCCGGTAGCAGGCGGCCTTTCTGAAGAGTGTAGATGACGTGGATTCTGACAGATTCTTTTAAACTGGACAAACCAACTGCCGAGGAGACTTGCTTTGGCAGGGGCTAGGGAAGGCACCAGACAGGGAGGGAATGGGGCGGGGCTTGGACTTGAGGAGGAGCCTTTGGAAGGAAAAGGAGGGGTGGGCGGGATCTGGGACATGGAGCGGGACATGGGGCGGGACTTGGAGGAAGGAAAAGGCGCTCTCAGGACTTCTGGCTATTTAGGGACCTGGGGCAGGACTGAAGGGTGGGCGGGATCTGGGACATGGGCCGGGACTTGGAGGAAGGAAAAGGCGCTCTCAGGACTTCTGGCTATTTAGGGACCTAGGGCAGGGGAGGAGGGGGAAAGCGAATGAGCCAGGTATGGGACAAGGATCCAAGCTCTCTGTAGGAACAAGTTTCATCTCCAGCTGCCCAGCGTCCTCCATCACCCCTCTGGCTCACAGCGTTGGTTCCCTAGCTTGCCCGTGGCAGCGGCCTCGCTCCATTTCAGAGCCCTAAAGCCGGCGACCTTGGTCCACCCGCCCTAGGGCACGCGTCACTCACCGCGTTCTGAAGCACGTCCCCGCAGGGGACTTCCGGCGCTTGGGTGTCCATCTACACTGGCCTAGAGACCTGGGGACTTGAGTGGACCCAACAGGTATCGCGCTTCAGACTGGCCACGGGCAAACCCGGAGAGCGAGCACGGGGGCAGGTGGGGACCAGACCAGTAGCTGGCCAATCCGGCTTTGCTGGGTGTTTTCATCCATCAGAGGAGGTGACCTGGGAGGAACCCTGCTTCATTCTAGTTACTGTGGCACAATAAACACGGACAGGATAGCGAGCACTTTAGCCTCTTCTGAATGCACAGTGCGAATGCTTTAAGTACATTCACTCTGCCCCTCCATCTCCAGCGCTTGTGGTCTCACACTGATACTCGGTGCCCATCAAACAGCAAGGGACTCTCTCCTCTTGCTCTTCGGATCTCGCAGCCTTCTAGCTTTTGTCTAGGTTCAAAGTTTCATGTGATGTGACTCCTCTTACTGGGGACCCCATAGCGGCAAACTGAATCTGTTACCGTAAACCTATCATTTCTGACGACCTAAGGATGTCAGCTTCAAAATTGTCTTCAGTGATGCTCAGACCTCCAAGTCTGGTTTCGCTGTGGGAAACAAGATCTCAGGACCCCGTTCCACTTGGGATCTTAGCTGTAGCTCATAGGTCAGCTTGGTGGCTGAATTTTCAGGACCTTGTTTTTATCCCTTACCTGTTTTGTTTACACATCTGCACTCCTCAGGCTAAAGGCTGAGGGCTCTGTCTATTTAAACCACCTCTGTACCTCTAGAGCCTAGTTCAGAAATGGCGTATGGATGCCAAGTGTTCTGCAGGTGTGTTTAATTAAATAGATGGAGGTAGGGAAGCTGAAGACGTAGCTCATTGGTTAAGGGCACTTGCTGCTTTTGCAGAGGACTAGGATTTGGTTCCCCAAACCTGGAAGGGCTGCTTAACAACTCCAGTTCCAAGGTGTGCTTGCAAACAGGAAAACCGTTCCTACACACTAAACAAAAATAAATGAAAGTAAAATATTGAAACAGAGCACGGCCTCACAGGCAATGGCACCCAACACCTCTAATCATCAGTGCCCCTGATAAACCCCTGCCTCACACCCAGGGGAGTCCCAGGAGGAATGTGGAACCCCGAAGCCTCTTTGGAAAATACAGGTAAACAGGGTTCACAACATGACTACATTCCACTCCTAGGTGTGTGCATGAAATAGCAGCGTACACCCACACAGAAGCCTGCAGTACTCATCACAGCAGTCAAGGAAGAAACAGCCTGATGGACAAACAGATGAAGCAGGCGCAATATGAACATCATTGGACAACAAAAGGAGTGAAATACTGGCACACACAGAGCGTCAAACGCAGCCAGGTCACCTATGGAATGACTCCATTATAAAAACAACTGTAACTGTTTGAGAATGCCAGAGACAATACCTAAGTGGGGGGAGGGGCTGCTTCGTAGGTAAAGGGCTCCTTACTGAGGAACAAGTTTCCCAATATTAGATTTCTGCAACGGCTGTGTAATATGTGTATATGCTAAAAATTATTGAATGACAGGGCTTCTCTGTGTCATATCCTTGCCTGTGTAATAGACCAGGCTGGCCTCAGACTCACAGAGATCCACCTGCCTTTGCCTCCTCAATGCTGAGATTAAAAGAGTACCATTTCTGCTTGGCTGGAAAGCCCATCCCAAGCAACATGCTTTCTTCAGCAAGGCCACACCTCCTAATCCTTTTAAAGAGTGCCACTCCCTGGTGATGTGAGCCTATGGAGGTCATTCTTGTTTAAACCACCGCTGACTCAAAAGACAAAATGTCCATACTTTTAAAATGTATCATTTAAAACACATTAACTGATATATCATTGACACACTATAAAATTCACTCAAAGTAAGTCATTCCAAAATCAAAATCAAAACCAAACAAAATAAAATCTTGCTTTCCTGCTTGCTTAGTTTAAGGCAAATGCAACTAGAAAACTGTACCATGGAGAAGGGAGGACTTGATGGGGAACTAGAGGCGCCCGGTACTTACCTGCTTTGTGAGAGAGAGCTGAGGGTATCCCCTAAGGGGTCTGTCTGCTGGACAGCCACTTACCCAGCTATAGCAAAGAAAGTAAAACAGCTGTCATAGACAGAGCATCTGTGAGGGTCCTCAGCAACAGTGATTCACATACCATGTTGGACTGAGCACTGCTAGGAAAGATGTGAACATCATATAGGGGAAGTCCTGGTCCCTACATCACATGAAATGCCAAGAACCACTCTAGTAGCCAGAGAGGACAAAAGACCTGTCATCAAGCCCGGAGAAGCCAGTGTTAGAACCGCTTTACAGCAGCAGGCGATATCAACAGTGTGTGCCTGTGAGCAGCTCCCCACACCAGACTGGGGTTTCCACTCGATTGCAGGAGTAGCTATAGAGATCATACCCCGTACACTGTGATTTATACCAGACCATTCAGATTTATCTCAGAGACCCCACTCTCAGAGAAAATATTCTATGTCCAGACCCACCAACCACAGAGAAGAAACCAACCAGAGATTACATGGGAATTAACTGGAATGAAACAGACCATTACATACAAAGAGATACTTCAAGACCCATGATAAAGAGAAGGGCTACTTGGGGCTGGGGAGATAGCTCAATGCTTAGGAATGGTTAGAGGATCTGAGTTTGATTGCTAGCATTAGGGCAGACAGCTTGAGTCATTGTTTAAAGAGATCCAACATTCTCTTCTGGCCTTCATGTGCACATGCATACATATGCTCATAGACCCAGGCACATAAATAAAAATAAAATCACTCTTTAAACACACAAACACACACACACACACACACACACACACACACACACACACACACACACACGGAGGGAGAGATAGAGAGAGACTTACGTAGAAGGCCCTGCCATAAAAGTGAATTGAAGAGATGTCCACCCCAACAGATGAGCAGATCATTGTAGAAACACAGGAAGTGTCAAGGTAAATAAATATCAAACAAACACACAAAAAATAATGGAAGACTCAGACATCAACCCATGCATCCAATTGCCATTGTGTTCCTAACAGCGTTGTCAGAAACATATTAATTACATATGTAATTTAATTAATATGTAATGGCAATTAATTGTTGTCCAGACAAGGTCTGCTTCTTTGACAGTGGACATCACATGTAGAAGACTGAATCTATTTGCCTATTTCTCATGTTATATAAAAACTCAAAATGGATAAAAAAATCTTCATGTAAGAACTAAAATTTCACAATGTTTATTAGAGAACAAGAGACATTTCAAGCCCGGCAACGGTTGTGCACATCTTTTTAATCCCAGAATTGAGGAGGCAGGGCAGGCAGATATCTGTGAGTTTGAGGCCAGTCTGGACTAGAGTGAGTTCCAGGACAGCTAGGGCTTCACAGAGGAATTCTGTCTCAAAAAACAAAAACAAAACAAACAACCAAAACGAGACATTTCAAGATGCAGGCATAGGTGATGATTTTCTAAAAGAAATTCCAATATCCCAGGAAATAATACAAGGATTGACAAAGGGAATTGTGTAAAATTAAAAGACTTCTGTACAGAAAGGAAACCAATGATCAGAGAGAAGAGAGAGACTGCCCTCAGAGCAGGGTGGAAATTCCAATAGGAAATTAATATCCAGAATACATAAATAATGTTTATATATTAATGTTTATATTATGTATATAAATATGTTTCAAAATCAAGTAACTCAATCAAAACAGGGCAAATGGCCTGAATAGATAATTCTTAAAAGAATAAGGAGAAATACCAATAAAAACCAGCTAGACCATTTTTGGGTATCCCTCAGAAGAAAGTAAAATCAACATGCAAAAGAGATGCTTACATACCTAGATTTATTTAGGATATTCACAATAGCCGGGAGGGAATCAGCCTAGTCCTGGAAATGTTACATATTTATTTGTATAATACATGTTAATAAAAAAGGAAACCGTATAGCCTGCATGCGACTCAAGAAACACGAGACTCTTGGACATCGGTGGGGATTAATAAATGGCCTTGCAAATGCTCATTAAATATTAATGAATATTAAAGTGCACTGTAAAGAGATAGAAATCAGGCAGCCATTTCCCTGGTTTGAAGAAAGCTGATCTCAAGAAAACAGTCTAAGACTGAAGTTCTTCTACGCAGTCAAAGATGCTGACCACTGCACAGAAAGGTAATGTGGAGCTAAATTAGGAAACACATTTCATTTGGAGTAGTAAGTGCATACGGTACAAGCAAGGCAGCAGAAAGCCAGGAGAGCAGAACCTGCTGGCTCACTAGCTGCTACCCTGCCCTCTGGGCCTCAGCAAGGAACAGGGTCTGGCTAGGGCTTGGTAACAGGCTAGCAGCTGCCCATGGGCAGTTGGATGTTTCTGTTCACCCATGCATAACTACCCTGCTGCTGACATTTTTAAGGGACTCTCATGCTGCCTTAAAATGTTTTTTACTTCTTTAATAATTTTATACAACGTATCTTGATCATTCATTCTCCTCTCTCAGCTCCTACCAGATCCCCTCCCACCTCCCTACTCACCCAATTTCATGTTCTCTCTCCCTCAAAAGAAAAGAGGGAGGGAGGGAGGTAGAAGAAAGAAACTTCTGGAATCCAGTTTGTGGTGACCAACTGTTCCTGGGTGTGGGGCCTGCTCTGGAGTGTGGTCAATATGCCAAAGTCACTCCACCGAAGAAAACTGGCTTTGCCTCAGGCAGCAGCAGCTATCACATAGCAAGAGCTGCGTGGCGAGGGCGGGGTGTGGTGCCCACATCCCTTCTCTCTGCTGGGATTTGGTGTGTCTTGGGTTTAGAAAGGTCCTATGCATGCTGTCACAGTCTGAGTCAGTTCACGCATGTGCCCTCCGGTGTCTGCTTCCTTGAAGTCACCCACCATATCTAGCCCTTGCCCTTTCCAACCCCTCTTCCACATAGATCCCTGAGCCTCGAGGGGAGGCATGTAATGCAGACAACCCATTTGAGGCTGAACATTCCAAATTCCGTATTCTCTGCAGGTTGACCAGTTGTGTCTGTGTCAATTGACATATCTACGGCAAGAAGTTTCTCTCTCTTGCTAAATAAAAACCATTACATTCCTAAAGCTGGTCCCCAGGGACTATTTCCTTATTTGGCCACTGACAAAGGGATGCACTCCTGAGACAAACCACCAAGGTCCGATAAACAAAATTAATTATTTGGCTAATATGTCCAGTCAGGATGTACGAACTCCCCTTAGCAGAGACTCCCCACTTTCCCACTCCTGCAGAAACACCCTCTCTTGCTTTTGCTTTGCTTGATTCTCTTGCTCCCTTGCTTGTCTTGCTTGTACTTTGTTGTTGTTGTTGCTGCTGCTGCTGCTGCCTTTGCACCACCCAACTTCCCCCTCTGGGGTAATAAATCTCTTTTGTGCTGAGAATTTGCTGCCTGGGTAAGTCCTGTGCCAGTCCTGGGGGCCTGACTTCCCTTGCAAACACTGGTGAGTTTTGAGGACTCTCACACTGTCACTATTGCACCAGTGTGCATGTCTGACTTTGCAGGTGTTTATCGTAGCTTGCAGGGTTCATGGCTCTGTGAATACTAGCCAATAGGGATGAAGCTTCCCCTGGCTAGATTTCTTCATGTTATGACATAAGTATGTGGTATTTTACTCTTAAGTGCTGGGGTTGGGGGTTTAACCAACAGTACTGGCAATAACCTGTAATATTTGGGGCAGTCTATGGGACCACATTGGGCAACAACTAGGAAAGAGGTAACAACTTCCTGGTAGTTAGAGTTTTATTTCGTGGTGTATAATGGCTAGTTGGGGTATTGAACTGCCACTATAGGGTAACTCAATTGAGTTCTCTTATATGTGTATATATTTTAGGAAGCTTCTAAACCCCAGTAAGTCTCCATATGGCTGTTCAAAAGTGTTAAATTTTCTTCCCCATATTTCCTCTTCTGCCCTCCCATCCTTTCCTGATACTCTTACTTTCTGCATTATTATGCTATTACTAAAAAGTTCTGTAAAAGAACTCTTTTGGGGGTAAGTATTTGAGTGTGCAGATTTAAGTATATTTTTGCTTCTTTCCATTTATTCTAAAACAGTTGAAATATCCTTATAATGTATACTTTTTAAATTTTATTTTATTTTTGATTTTTCAAGACAGGGTTTCTCTGTGTAGCTTTGGTTGTCCTGGAACTCACTCTGTAGAGCAGGCTGGCCTGGAACTTACAGAGCAGGCCGATCCACCTGTCTCGGCCTCCCGAGTGCTGGGATTGAAGGGTTGCGCCACCACTGCCAGGCAATGCATGTTTTAAGCTGTAGTGTTTAGAGTTACAGGCAGCCTTCCAAATACTGGGCTCATAGGCTACCCTTGGCTCCGTCCAGCTTTCCAGGCTGTGTTTGAGCTCTGTCTCTGTGCTCCATCTTCGCTGGCCGTCTCTCCTGTTCTTTTAAATCTGTTTTCTCCTGTGAAGATGCAGGTAATTGTTCTTAAAGGCCCCCTGGACAGTACTCAGTCTTGAGTGGGCCCAGCTCAAAATGCTCAATGCCATCACATCTGCAAAAACAAGATGGTTTTTTCCACGTATGATAGTATGCACAACTGTCAGAAATTAGGGCAAAACATCTCCGGAGGCCATTCTCCAACCTTGCACAGCTCTGTTGGCTTCCTTTTGGGGACGGTGTGGAGTCAGATGTTGTGGTGCATCTGTCAAGAACCGAATGCCCTTGCACAACAGATACTGTAGACCAAGGGTTCAGAACCCAGATACGGTGATATTAAAAAAAGCACCCACGACTCTACAGATGATATCTTGCCTTACCAGAGACTACCATGGTATGCGGTACTGCACCAGAGTGCAAGGTGGCTTTTGGAGGTGCATCTGGCATATGCTGAGCAGCAAGGCCCCATTTGTGCGTCCACAGCCCCTGCAAGGTGACCATGTGTGACTCCTTAAACGCATCATGAAAGCCAGGAGAGGAACGCAATCCCAGAAACACTGGAGCCTTGGGGTGCAGGGGGCGTGGTTAGGAGGTGGGAGGCAGTGCAGTGGTGTGTCAGCTAACTGGGAACAGCCACTGCCCCCTCCCTGAGTCCTGTCATCGCTTCCTTCTGTTTATTCATCTTCCTGTTCCTTCGAGGCATTGAGTGTTGGGTGTGTTGTTGATTCAGGAAGTTGCTAGGGGGGCTGTGGGCTCCGCTGGAGAGTAAGCACTTCCTGTGTGTTCTAGGCGCCTGGACAATCAAGCTTGTTTGGAATTGATCTTAGGTGAGTTTTATAATCCTTTCCCACAAAACCAACCAGGTGGGAAACAGGAAAAAATACCTGGTGGAGTCAGTTGCGTTCTGGAGGCGGGATGGGAGTTCTCCTGCTCGGTCCCCTCTTTGTAGAAGAAGGATGCCAGGCATAGTTTGGTAATGTTTCCTATTGCATAGGTCTCTACTGCCAGGCAGGGCAGCTGGTCCTTCTGGTTCAACTTGCCCAGTTCACCAGGCTCCATCTGAGGTTAGAGATTTTCTTTTCCTGTAAATGAGTACCGGAGGACTGATGTTACCTACAGTGGAGGAGGAGGCGGTGCAGCAGTTGTGGCGTGCTGACGCCAGCCCTGTTAATTGGATGCCTGGGGCAGTCAGTGAGTAGTTCAGCTCTGATCCTAGGTTAAGAGCTGCCAACTTTTCATAAGCTTTTCAGAGACTTTCAAAGACCCCGAGAATCCCGGGGAGGATGGCGTCCTAGGCCTCGAGCTGGCCACTGTGACAGCTCTTTTTTCAACACCTAGTATCTCATCTTCAGCTGTTAGTGGCTCCGCAAGGCATCTACTGTGCCAGGCGCGCGGCGCTACCTAGAGACAGGTTCACGTGGTCACTTGGCCTGAAAGCGCCTCCCTGTAGGTTTTTCCAGATCTAGGACAGACAGCAAAACAGAGTTGAGTGCCTGCCACCTCTTCTTGCCTACCGTGTCGGACGCGCGCGCGTTAGGACCCAGCGGGGTAGCCGCGGGACCCTAGAGTGGGCGTGAAATCCATTGTGACGTCACGGGGCGGGGCTTCCTCTGGCTGGGACTGAGGGACAGAAGGACCGACTGGCGCGGCGTGGCTGGTAAGGGACGCGGATTCGCTTCACTTTGGTTGCTCTTTGCTTTCTGACGGCGCCTCCCTTGGGGGGAACTTGAGGTCTTGGGGTCCGAGTTGCAATGTTTCCCTCTGGGCCACGCGTCCACCCCTCCCCCTACTAGCTGAACCCGTTTTGGGGCGGTGTCACTTCGGCTACAGCTCTGGGGCGGTGCACCCCTAGCACTCTACTCCTCCATGCACCTGGGAGGCAGACAGATGGGCAGGCGCACATCTCCATCTCCCTAGCTTTCCTGGGAGCAGGACGGGTGTCTGGCTCTGCGGGAAACCCTGGCGGCGCGCCCCGGGGAGCTGCGCACCTCGCTGCCAGGCCCTACCTAGACTCCAGGTCCGGCACAGGTGCGTCCACGTCCAGTTCCTGTCAGTGATTTACCCCCGTTCCCTCTTCCAGGTCCGGATGGTGGCTGACTGTGCAGGATAGCGGCGGCCATGTGGAGGTGACAGTCAGCTTGCGGACTAAGAAGAGAGCGCAAAGGAGCTTGGACCAGGTGGACGTCGTTGGCTGGCAGCGCGGCCTTGGTGCTGGCGATGGAAGCGGAAGGCTTGGGTTGGCTTCTGGTCCCGCTGCACCAGCTGGTTTCTTGGGTGGCCGCAGGGGCCATGGTCTTCGGAGGGGTGGTACCTTACATCCCTCAGTACAGGGACATCCGGAGGACTCAGAATGCCGATGGTTTCTCCACCCACGTTTGCCTGGTGCTACTGGTGGCCAATATTTTACGGATACTCTTTTGGTGAGTTCAGGACTTTCCTACCTGGGAGTGCTGCTGGAGAAATAAATGGCTTTGTTCTTGGGGGGTTTCAGGTAGCAGCGAGTGGAGCTGTCTACTTACCGGGAAGATCTCTGGAAGAGCAGGCGCTTGTTCTTCAATGGTGGTTGAGCGTCCTAAGCTATTACTGAACTTCTTAGGATGCGTCATTTCCAGCAGATTGTGGCAGGGCTGGAGCCGAGAGTCAAGTATAATCTCCAGATCTGCTCGTTAGTTTAATGTGTCCTTACCTTTGTATGACACATCCTGGGGCCTCTCTGTGGGCACAGTTCCTGGATCCCTGCCTTTCCTTTCTAGTGTGTGGAGTGGGGCACCACCACGCCCAGCTTCTTCCTGACTTCTTAAGTGACTTGTGCCTTAAGTAGGAAGCCAGACTTTTCTCTATAATACTTAGGGGGAGTCTTTTTTTTTTTTTTTACTTTTCTTGGGTCAACTGCCTCATCTTCATTTGCATTCTGCTGAGGAAGTTGGAATTAGTTTTAACAATTGTTGAAACCATATGTACTTGAGGTTTTTGTTATTGTTTTAAGACAGGGTTTCACTATGTAGCTTCAGCTGTCCTGGAACTCACTATGGAGACCAAGTTGGCTTCAAACTCAGAGATCCTCACTGCCTTTGCCTCCTGAGTACTAGGATTAAAGACAGGCGCCACCGTGGCCATCCCATACATATTTGAGAGGACAGATTTTCAGAGGAAATAAAAGTCTCCTCATTGCATACTAAGCAAAAAATGTAATTTACCTTCTGGCCAATCCCAGGTGCTCTGTGCGCATAAGGAAGGCTATTCATGTAGTTCTCATGAAGGTAGCTACCTGCAGAAGCTGAGAAGAAGGGATCCAAAGATCTGGTGGCAGAGCTCTTTGCTTTTGACTTTTTGTTTACTGTTGGAAATGTCCCAAGGTTTTTCTAACCAGTGTTAAAATCAACTTGACTGATGGGTCAGTGAGATGGCTCAGAGGGTATAGGAGCTTGCTGCCAACTTTCTTCCTCATGTCCTGTTGGTTGTCCTCTGACCTCTACACGTGCGCCATGACACTTGTGCACACACACATAAAGAAATAAATTCAGTAAATCTACGTTAAATAAAACACACCTACTTTGTACAGTTCAGTGAGCTTTGCCAAGGGTGTTCATTCTGAATTTATGAGTAGGCGGTTTTCTCTGCACTTTTGCACTCTGTCCCAGCACTGGGCCCCCTGTGTCTCAGGAGTAGCTAGCTGCCTGGCTCTGTTAGGAGGTAAGTTAGTGAGCTGACTCAGATGGAGTAAGCTGGGCATTGTTGCAGCATTGGAGGATGCCATCTTCCTGTTTGCTTTGGGCCAGGAACCTTCTGAAGAAAGGGTCATTGAGTTCTTACTTTTGTTTAAAAAAAAAAAAAAAAAAACAACTGGGAAATTGCGTTTCAAAGATTCCTTCCTCTTGCCTTCCCCTGGGAAGAGGGTGGAGGTCCCCAGCTGGATTGTCTGGGGCCGGGTGCAATGACGTCGTAGCCCTAATTAAATCTAAGGTTGACTGGAAGCAGATCTCCGATATAACCAGGCTCATACTGTTGGCTAGTCTGTGTGTACAGGATGGAGCCTTGATTTTAGGCAGGCTGCCCAGTGTAGCCACACTTTAACTTTTGTAGGGATGGCATACTCACTTTTAGGGTTGCCTACTGCCTGAGGTCAGACTACTGACCTGGTTTGGAGAAATCAGAAGGGAGGCCATTTTCCTCTGGGCACTAATGGAGAGGGACAGTGGGACTGGTCTCATTTTGTGCTGGGGCCTCTGAGAAGACTTCGAATGCTTTTCATTGTGGGGTCTGGGTTGCCTTCTGTTGATGCAAGCCTTATGCACAAATGGTCTCTTTCGTAGAATCCATGTCCCAAGATGTCCTGGGCTACCCCAGGCCTCCTGTGGGCACTGTGTACAGGTCCTGGTTTCCCAGTGCATTCTAGAAGACCGAGGAAAGGAGGAGTTGAGGGCCCTGGCCCTCCTGAGTGTTTCTACCTGGGAACTATCTTTCCAGATCCTCACAGGATGAAAGCTAGAAGTCTGGACAGTATCTGGGACACTGGTGCCTGTCTGTAGAGACCCTGATGTGCCAAGGTGATATAATGGTTCTTCTGTGCTTCATTATAGAGCCTTCCGTAGCTGTGGTCTTGCCATCCCTCTCAAGGTTTCACAGCTCAGCATCCTCTTAGACTATATAGCCAAAGGCTGTAGTGTCTGTGCTTTAACGGGGGAGGGGGGGGTCATCCCTTTCTCGTTCACACAGCTCCCTCAGGGTGGAGGAGAGCAGGTCCTGGTGGTGGCAGGCTTCAGATGAGATGAGACCCCTTCAGAATATGAAAGGGGTGGAGTTAGAACCTCACGGTTTTTCAGTGCTAACTGGGACATAGACATTAGAGCTCATTAGAGGTTTGGTGCAGGGTTTTGTTTTTGTTTTTGTTTTTGTTTTAGGCTGGACAGTCCCGCAGGAAAAGACTGCAAACCTAGGGATTCAGAAACGTCTGGAACCCTCATGCCTGTAATCCTTACCGTGTTACAGAACTCACCTTTAGCAGGCTGTTCTCAGTGTGGGTTACAGGATTTTGTATTTTTGATGTTAGAAGCTGGGGCCAAGTGATCCTTTATCTAATGCTTGCAGGCCAAGAGAGGCAATAGAAGTGGAGAGTGGCCACAGTGGCACTCACTTTAAGACTTGTGCCCAGGTTCTGCTTGAGCCAAGGTCTCCACCCAGCCCTGGGAGACCTGAGGCTGGTGGTGCTCCCTCTCTTCCACTGCTGGCTGGCAGCAGGTCTTGGCTGTGAGTGTGAAACACTATCTGAGAGGTGGTAACTTTCTGCTACAGTGGTGATAAGTTTCCTTTGATATGTAGGGAGTAGCTGGAGTGGTGTAACCTCCTCCTTGTATGAGTTTTTCTGTCACTCTGTAACTTGGAGAGGTTGTCCATAGAACTGGTTGCTGGACTTGGTCAGTCTTGTGCACCCCACTCCAGCACGTGTTTCCCCGCGAGGAGTACCGTTTCGTTCCTGGGAGTCCTTGGACACAGCATCCACTGTGGCCGTTGCCACTGGCCCTCAGAACTGTTCTGCTAACCTCCAGTTTGGAGCAGGAGAGGAACACCCTCGGCAGATCTGCTCAGCAGCAGACTGTTGCCATTTAATTTGTTAAGAAGTGGCACTTGAAAAAATATATTTAAAAATGGATTTTGTTACACTTTGTTCCCTGTTGATCTTGTTCCTTATACCTTTTGCACTTGTGCTTTTTGACAGTTTGTGTCTCGTTTCGGCTGCCTTCCCACACACAAAGCCAGCCAAATAAATCCCCTGTTCTGCTTGCTGGTCTCCTTTATTGTGACCATCAAGCTCATTAGGGTTGATTTTGATGTGGTCATGGGAACATAGGCCTTGACTTTTTTTCTCTGTAGTCTTTCCAGCAGTAGGTGTCAGTTTGTTTGGGAAGCTATGCCTTCAGCCTCAGGTGGCCCTGAAGTGGCACCTCCACATGTTAATCTTCCCACGTAACGTTCTCTGTGAGCAAATTACCAGCTGGACAGCCAGTGTGGAGAACGGTTCTTAGGAGTGACCAAGGGCTTGGTTCTGTCTGCCAATAACTAAGGCTCATGCTCTGCGATGATGGGTCATAGGTGAACAGATCTGGGGGGCAGTGTGGTCACCACAGAACCTGGGGACATATCCTAAGAACAGAGCTTGTCCTACCTGTGCCAGATCCTATTTCCACTCGGTGCCTAGGTTGCTCTTTTCTAAGCTCCCCTGACCTCACGTAGATGGTTAGTCTGTGGAGCCATGAACTCCCAGGGGGCTTTTGGGCCTTGAAACCTACACAGAGGACTTGTAAGATCCAGGCTTGGCTTGCCACCCTGCAGGAAACTGAGACTTGCCCTGATGGCAGAGGAGGGCCTCACCGGTAGCCTGTTCTTCCTTGTGTAGTAGTGTACTGCTGGCTCTGATTACCTGGGCGGTACATTTAGAAAATGTCCAGAGCTCTCTGAAGGCCTCAGGCCAGTTAGGAGTCTCTCTGACTGAGAATTGTTTGTAGACATAGCCTTAGGGTAGCTTGCAGATCAGTTACAGGGTAAGTATGCTCCACACCATAACGGGACAGCCTTTCCTCACAGAGTGGGCAGGCCTGGCAGACACACTCTTTGAGACACAGGCAGGATTGCCCTGCGTATCTCCAGGTGGTCTTTTACCAATTCTGTCACGGCAGAGTTTTGAGAAATACTTTTATCTTATAACTAACTTATTGTCAGGTCTGGCTTGGAATTTGCTGTGTAGTCAAAGCTAGCCATGACCTCCCCATCCTCCTGTTTCCATCTCCCAGATGTGGGCCTCTAGGAATTGACCATATACCCAGCATGTCAAATACTGCCTGGTTTTCATGTGTGGATTGTTTTTATTTTTTTATTTTTTGGCAAGTTCCTGGTGTAGCAGTACCCACATGGATGCTCTGATAAAATGTGCCTCTGGGTAGACTTGGTGCTGGCTATGAGTCAGCAAGACCACACACGCCCCAGCCCCGCCCTGTCTTACCCCCACTGTGTCCCTCCTACAAGTTTTACTGGCAGCCCTTCTCAGCTCGAGTAACTCCCGTCCCAAGAGACCATTGTAGTCAGGGGGCTGCAGACATGGAGGAGAGGCCAGGACTGTGACTCAGTCTCCCCCCTTTCAGGGAGTAGCGCTGTCAGGCCACTGTGTGGTATCGGCTGAATGTCGTGCTAATCACCAAGTAAGGTCTCAGAAATAACTTTCAGGCCAAACAAACTTCTGAGGCTGACTGTAGCCTGCATTTGGGCTTTACAGGGGTGGTGTAAGGGCTGGGCTGGGACCTGCCTTTGGAGATGAGCTGTGTGGGCTTGTCTGTCTGTCAATGCCTGGTGGTTTTCTACCCTGCCAAGGGCATGTGCCAGATCTTGCTGGCTGCTGAATTGCAGTTCTGCCCTCCAAAGCTAACGGCCCTAGATTGCCTAGTGGGGGGGGGGTAGTTAGGGAGAGAAAGTGGCCCTGGGCTGGGAGGCCTGGGTGGAGCGAGGCTTTTTGGTGGGGATAGTCCTGGCTGCCTTCTGTTGGTAGTGGAGGGTGGAAATGGAAAACTGGCACCAGGCCACACGTCTTCCATGGACACTTCATCTCCAGGCAGGATGCAGAGCTACTGTGGTCTGGAAATAGTGTCTTGCCTGGTGAAGACTAGACTTTGACAGGAGGGTAGGTATGTAGGGTCCTCTAATACCAACGGGTGGCCCTGGGTGGGGGCCACAGAGACTAGGTCAGAGTCCATGGTGAGGAGAGAGAGATGTGGACTTTGGAAAAGCCTTGTGTGTGCATGGTGTTCCAAATTCCTTGCAGAGTCTGGCTTGGGTCCCTTGGCCCTTCCTCACTCTAGCCCAGTCGCATGTGGAGACCTTGGAAGACTAGGCAGCAAGTGCCAGGGCTGAGATGCACGCATGAGACTTTACCTGGACTTCATACCCATTAGCAGCTCAGGTGCTGGCTGAGGAGGCACTCTTGAGGAGGTACTCTTGAGGCGCACTGGCTGAGGAGGCAGTAGCTGAGGAGGCACTGGCTGAGGAAGCACTGGCTGAGGAAGCACTGGCTGAGGAGGCACTGGCTGAGGAGGCACTCTTGAGGAGGCACTCTTGAGGCGCACTGGCTGAAGAGGCACTAGCTGAGGAGGCGCTGGCTGAGGAGGCACTGGCTGAGGAAGCACTGGCTGAGGAAGGACTGTGGTTGTGCTGGCTGGGGCTGGTATCTGTTCCCTTCGTGATTGGCTGTCTTCACTCCCTAGGTTTGGAAGGCACTTTGAGTCCCCGCTCCTGTGGCAGAGCATCGTCATGATCCTGACCATGCTGCTGATGCTGAAGGTCTGCACTGAGGTCCGTGTGGCCAATGAGCTCAACATTAAACGCCGCTCCTTCACAGGTGGGTGCAGCATCTTCTAGGAAGGCTCGCCTAGTCAACAGACAGAACTTAGCTTCTGTGAAGCCAAAAAACTACTTCACTGTTATCTAGGCAGCTTTCATTTCACTAGATGACGATTATCTGTAATTGGTAGTAGTGTTTTCCAGATTGTTAAAGACTAAACAATTCACAGTTTGGAACAATTAAGATAAGATTTTCTTTCCCAGAATCTGGAATCGGGTGGGGTTTCCTGGCACTTTTGCTCACATCCTCACTGAGTGTTGTCAGAGAAGAGCTGGAGAGGGCAGAGTTGTTTCTGAGGGCAGCGGTCAGGTTCACCAAACCCCATCCGGGTGCCCGTTAGCCATGTCCCACCTAAGGCATAACACAGCCGGGTTTGTGTGTTCTGTGGCCTGAGGACGTAGGCAAGACCCATCACCTGCTGAGCATAAGCCACTCCTTGACCTTGGGTAGCTCAGAAAACACAAAAGTACTTGGTGTTTTTGGCCCTTTCTTCTCAAAAGCGTTCTCATCTGTACTTGGTGGTAAGTGCCAACTGGTGGGCTTCTTGTGCACCAGAGAGTTAAATTCTGCCTCCTCCTTCTAATTCTAGTTCTCTTTTCTCTTTTTTCTTTAAGGCTAGTTCTCTCTCCACAACTCACACTGGCCTTAACTCTCAATCCCCCTACCTCAGCATCCTGGGAATATAGGCACATACCACCACATCCAGAAAAAGCCTTCCTTTGATCTTTCCACTAATGAACTAGTACAGCTCTCTCTCTCTTTGGATTTGTCGGAGAAACAGATGACAGACAGGAAGGCAGGCAGACACACAGACAGACAGACAGACAGACAGACAGACACACACACACACACACACACACACACACACACACAGAGAGAGAGAGAGAGAGAGAGAGAGAGAGAGAGAGGGAGGGAGGGAGAGAGGAGAGAGGGGAGTGTTTGTTCTTGTTTATAGAAGTATTTAGTATTTAGTTTAGTGTTTAGTCTGGGAGATGGTGTCGCTGTGTCTTTATTTCTGATCATTACTTTTGCCCTATTAACAGGACCCTTCTGTGCTCCCTTTTCCATCTAGTTGTAGTAAAACAGGTGAAGCCAGCCTCGTCTTCATTGAAAGTGGCTACACCTGGTAGCTATCTTCTGCTGAGTTCTCGTCCATTCTTTCCACATTGAGATCATCCCTAACCTCCCCTTAGCATCTATTCCCCGTGTGTGTGTGTGTGTGTGTGTGTGTGTGTGTGTGTGTGTGTGTGTGTTTAAAGCAACACCAGTGCTGGTGCTGATAATATTGAGAGTCCTACCGTGAGAGAACATAGCTATCGCATAGGAGCTGAGGCTCACAGCCCTCCTCGGTACCATGGCCTTGCCTTTTAGAAGCATGACCTGCCTTTCTCTCGACTCCAAGCTTCCATATAGCCTTGGAGCAGGATGCCATTGTGGCTGCAGGATGATGCACCATGCTCACACAATAGGAATGCTGAAAGGCCAAGGGGACAGTTGTACCCAGCATCCCAGGGCTCCCTGCATGTTGGCACTGCTTCTGTGCTGTAAATATGAGAACAGGCGTGTGACTTCGATTGCCGTGTGTGTTGGCTCTGATGTGACCCATATCACATGTCAGCTGCAGGAGGCTTGTGTATAGTGTGGCCGACTTAATGGCATTTGTCTACCCAGGCGCGCACTGTCCTTCACCTCAGGTGACAGTGAGTGTAGGGAGCTTTCATACCCGAGTGCCACAGCGCAGTCCAGATCAGAAAGTGTGGTCCAGTTGTTTTCTTGTGTGTTGTCGTTCTGGGTAAAATTTCCAGGGCACCATTTGTATGCTGGTGACTAGGACTGAGTTAAACTAGTGAAGCAACAGTTTCCAGGCCTAGGACTGGGATACGAATTTTTATCAGGGGCCCCTAATGGGCATCAGAGTAACCTCAGAGATGTCCCTTAATTTAGGAAGGGCTTCTGTAGACATGATTAAGATTCATGGTCTTGGGTAAGAACCTTTATTCTCGGTCCCCTTGTGGCTAGTCTAATTTCAGGGGACAGAGCAGCTCTCGCCACATGGCCCTGAGCATCGCTGGGCCTTAGACCTCTGCGTGGAGCAGCAGGGCTTGTCTGAGAATTATTATTTTTGTTGTTGTTATTAGTTTGTTTTTTTTTTTTTTTGAGATAGGGTCTTGGGTGTCTTAGAGCTCACCATGTAGAGCAGGCTGGCTCAGAACTCACAGAGATCCTCTTGCCTCTGCCTCCTGAGTGCTGAAACTAAAGGTGTGTGCCACCAGGCTCGCCTGAGAATTCTTGATATTTACATCCTTAGCAATTTTAGTTTTTGAGTCCAATTCATATTTACAGGGCTTCATGTCAGCTTTAGCTAAGACACTGGTCTTAGTGTATTCCTGAGAATAGCTTTAATGAAATGTGTGGGTTCATTTTCTACCATCTGTGAAGAGGAGGAGGAGGGTGGTGTCTGAAAAAAAAAAAAACCCAGAAATGCACCCTGGTGCCAGCCCACAGCCACCCAGCCCTGAAGCTGCCGAGGTCCCGGGGCTCCGGAGACACCTCTCTTTCTTTCTTTCTTTCTTTCTTTCTTTCTTTCTTTCTTTTTTTTTTTTTTTTTTTTGTTTATTATGTATGCAGTGCGCATTAGATCACGTTATAGATGGTTGTGAGCCACCATGTGGTTGCTGGGAGTTGAACTCAGGACCTCTGGAAGAGCAGTCAGTGCTCTTAACCACTGAGCCATCTCTCCAGCCCCAACACCTCACTTTCTTACAGCTGTATTTTACACAGAAAGTTGGTGCCTTCTAACAGGCCTTTTAACACCTTCCCAAGAAGGGATATGGTCTGGTTGTACTGTGAGCCTCATAAGGCACAACTCAGGCAAACTGATTGTGAAAATAATTTATGAAGGGCTAGTAAGAAGTCTCCTTCTGTTAAGCCCGAGGAACCCCAGTTTGACCCTTGGCACTGACTCTTGTGTGTTGTCCTCTGAACTCTACATACACGCCATGCCATACATATGCACACACACACATACACAGATAAATAAATGTTAAAAAGTTGAAAAAAGAATTAGTATAAACCTGTGTGTGTGTTATGTGTATGTGTACAGGTGCATACGATGCAGAGGGCAGAGGAGGGCTCTGGGTGTTGTCTTAGTTAAGGTTTCTGTGGCTGTGATGAAGCACTATGACCAAAAAACCAAGCTGGGGAGGAGAGGGTAGATTCCACATCACAGTTCACTATCACTGTGATAGTGATAGTGACACAGGAAGTCAGGATAGGAACAGGGACCAGGAGGCAGGAGCTGATGCAGAGGCCATAGAGGAGTGCTGCTTACTGACTTGCTTCCCATGGCTTGTTTAGTCTGCTTTCTCATGGAACCCAGTGCCACTGTCCCAGGGATGGCACTGCCTGCAATGTGCTGGGCCCTCCCCCTCAATCACAAGTTAAGAAAATGTCTCACAGCTCCATCTTATGGAGGCATTTCTTCAGTTGAGGCTCCCTCCTTTCAGATGACTCTAGCTCGTGTCAAGTTGACCTAAAAGTATCGAGGACAGGTTTCCTGTATTTCCCGTTGCTTTATTCCCTTGAGGCCAGGTCTCTTGGTGAATGGAGAGCTTACTATTTTCCATCGAGGCTGTTGAGTCCATGTCAGCTTTCTGTGCGCGCGTGCTGGAGAACAGAGTTCAGGCCCTCATGCTTGTATAGCTAATGCTTGTACCCACTGAGCCATCTCCCCAGCCCTATGAAAACATCTTTATTTTGAGACAGAATCTGTGTAGTCCTGGCTGCTCTGGAACTCCCTGTAGGGACCAGGCTGGCCTTGAACTCACAAAGATCCTTCTGCTTCTGCTCCCAAGAAAGGATGGGGACGTTTAAAAAATAGTTGTAACTTAATGTTTTCCTTTTCTTTTTTTAAATGAAAGCTTAATTTTTTCCAGTTGTCTTAATG
This sequence comes from Acomys russatus, assembly GCF_903995435.1. NCBI lineage: Eukaryota > Metazoa > Chordata > Mammalia > Rodentia > Muridae > Acomys > Acomys russatus. The sequence goes on from NC_067156.1 coordinate 65,960,418, forward strand.
TTATACCTTTAATTTTAAGGGTAACTAGTTCAATTTGCCAGTTAAGATTAAAAACAAAGAAACAAATGGGCGCACTCCTCTGACATGACTTTAATCCCAGCATTTGGGAGACTAAATCAGGTTAATCTCTGAGTTCAAGGTCAGCCTGGTCTATATAGCAAATTGCAGGCCAGCCCGGGCTACACAGTGAGACTCCTTAAGCAAAAAACCAAAATAAATGAAAAGGAGAAAGCACGATTTAAAACTGTTTTCTTGCTATAATGAACATGCAGAGGTTAATCTTATAGTAGACTTTGAGGAAGACAGGATGAAGGAAGTAAAATAGGCCCTTGTGACTATTCTGAACATTTTGGTACATTTTCCAAGTTTTTTTCTTTTACAGTCAGTGGCTTATCACCAAATCTGTGTAACTTCCAAAATTAGAATCCCACGTTGCATGAGACTTTTTCCCCAACCTCCCTCTGCTTGCTTAGAATGTGAGGCTCAGCCAGGCGGTGGTGGCGCACACCTTTAATCCCAGCACTTGGGAGGCAGAGGCAGGTGGATCGCTGTAAGTTCGAGGCCAGCCTGGTCTACAAAGTTAGTCCAGGACAGCCAAGGCTACATAGAGAAACCTTGTCTTGGGGGGGGGGGGGCGGTGGAAAGAATGTAAGGCTCTAAGTACTGAGTCTTGGGGAGGCAGGGGTTGGGGGTGGCTCCGTGGGACAGTGTGGTGCCTCTTCCTGCCAGGCAGGTGCTCTGTGCCTCTGGAGCCCGTAGAGAGTGGGTGTGCCCTGCGGGTGCTTGGTGTGTTTTGGTTTTCAGTTTGTTTTTAATACGTGAAATCACTAACACTTATAAAAGTGGGCAGAGAGTCTAAGTAAGGCCATTTATGGTTGAGCTCACATCATGTACCCACCCTGACCCCTACCCCTCACTTGACCCTATATCCTGATCCCACCCTGACCCTTGACCCCTGACCCCCACTAGGACTGGGACCCAGGTCTGTTCCTGCTGGACAGGTGTTCTACCATTAAGTGGCTTCTCAGCTCAGTCCAGCATGTTTCGAGGCAAACCCCAGACATCACTGCCTTTGTAAATGGTTCAAATGTATCTCCAGAGCACAATTCTGAACACGTGGATGGTGACCCCTTTAGGGGTCGAATGACCCTTTCACAGGGGTCACCTAAGACCATCAGAAGACACAGGTGTTTACCTTATGAATCATAACAGTAGCAACATTACAGTTACGAAGTAGCAATGAAAGTTATTCTATAGTGGTGGTGGTGGGGTCACCAAAACATGAGGAACTGTATACATTAAAGGGTTGCAGCGTTCGGAACATTGAGAAGCACCGCACTAGAAGGTGATGTAAGAAATATAGCCAAAAAAGGACCCACGTCATCCACATAAGTGCACAACTCCATATAATCAAACATTCCGTTTGTGTGGAAATTTCTGGCTGTTTGTTCTGACTCTCGGCTACTTGGTCAGCCCTTGAGTCAGGGTCTGAGCACAGGCATACTGTGAGGGCTCGTGCTCTTTCTTGCTCAGTAGTTGGGCTGTGTCTTTTCTTTTTAACATTAATTACTCTTGAGCTAGAACCCCTCCGCAGCACCTCCCCCTCCCCGTCTCTCTGCACTGTCCACTGAGAACTGTGATTTATCTGTGGGCGCTTTGCAGCAAGAGCAGGCCTGAGCTGCAGACTCCCAAGGGCCTCCAGGAACCTCTGTGGTAGAGACTGCAGTAGGCATCCAAGCAGTTGCTGCCTCTCAGTCCTTTTAGCCCTGGAAAAGAATTTTAAAGGTAACTGGATCCAGAGGTTGATTGGTCCCAGGAGGTCTTTCTGGGTTTTCAGGACACAGAGATGCCAGGGTTGTGGGTGCCTGAAAAGGAGATGCTTTATCCTTGAGGGCTGCACAGTGTGTGTTCATCATTAGCTGGAGCACCTCTGGGCAGAGGCTCCATGGCCACTCACTGAGTTAACAGGGGTCTGATATGTGGAAGAAACGGAGGTCTCCGTCATCTGTCAGCTTCTGTAGAAGCGGCACTGATGACTACGGTATGCTGAAGGATGAATTCAAACGTGCATGGAGCTATGAGGTGTTCCAGTTTGGCTGCTTTATTGAACTCGCCGGTGCCCGCTGGTTCAGTGGGAGCACTTAGGTAGAAGCACTAGGTCTTTGGACCCTTGCTCCATCTCTGCAGGGTGTTGCACGTCATCTCTGCTCTGGACTGTAGTGGATTGTGTCTCAGCAGAGTCTGGGGTTGGATCTCTCGGGCCCAGGCTGTGGTTGTCCCTGGCTTTCTCAGCGGGCCTGGGTTTTGGACCCCATCAAACCCCCCATTACTACACACATTCTCCCTGCTGAGCCCTTGTGGCAAGGCCAGCTGAACTTCAAACATAGCTTTGCTCTTCCACCACCTGTGACCCAGCCATGTTTCGCTGGAACCCAAAGTATTATGGGATGTGTGCCATAGCCCACTCTGCTTTCCTAAGTAAGAATAATAATTGCTAGAAATGTGGTTGCTAGAACAGTGGGTAGATTGGAGGAGCATACACTCAGGCTTGAGTGCTCTTAGGCCATGTTCTGGCAGAGATGTGCCTCCGAGTCACCATCAGTGGTGTCTTTTCCCAGATGCACTACCAGCATATGTGTGTTCATTTGGGTAATTTTGTCTCTAATTTACTTGTTTGTTTTTTAATTTAAATTTTGTTTTACAGTGTATTTTTTTTCCATTTTAAATTTCTCTTAGAAGTTATCTGACAAAATTGTGCCTCACAGACAGGTGGTTGAATTTTTCTGACATGTGTCAGAGCTCTGGGTAGGAACTTTCTCCAGTAGATGGGTGGCACCTATAGGTAAAGGTTTCTTTCTTTCTTTCTTTCTTTTTTTCTTTTTGGTTTTTCGAGACAGGGGTTCTCTCTGTGTACCCTTGCCTGTCCTAGAGTCACTTTGTAGACCAGGCTGGCCTCAAACTCACAGTGATCTGCTTGCCTCTGCCTCCCAAGTGCTTGGATTAAAGGCATGCGCCATCACCGCCAGGCCATAAGGTAAATTTTTATGGAGTGTTGTGAGAGGGTTGGTTACCACCCTGGTGCCTTTGCAAAAGCTTTGCTATTACTGCTACGCGTCACAGCAGGAACTTGTATGCTGGGCCTGCATCCCACCCCAGTTCTAAGCTTGGTTCACCTTGGTTTTATCTCCTGTGCTGCCCTCTAGCCCACCTGCAGCCAATGTCCACAGCCGGTCACGCACATAGCAACCCAAGGTGGTCATGCTGGGCAGACCTGCATGCCTTCCTGAGCCTTGGGAAGTAGGGCGCACCTGTGTCAGCTTCTTCAGCACTCCCACGTGAGCCTAAGGCCTCACCTTCAGGTTACCCGAAAACCTAGGCTGAGAAGGGAGAACCTGGGCTGCTGTGTCTTTCTTGCAGTCTGGTCTTGGAAGTCAAATAGCATCTGAGGATTGGAGAGGATGGGAACACACACACACACACACACACACACACACACACACACACACACTATCTCTCAAGGGTAGGTCACAAGTTACACTTCCTGATGAGGGCCATCCAGCCATTTCTGGGGCCACATCCAGATGCCCAGTGCCTGTAGAGAATGCAACACATCTGTAGAGATGTGTGATGGTTGCAAGTGTCTTGAGCTTTTCTCAGCTTGGGACTTTCTCCTGTCTGCCCTATACGCAGCAGTTTTCAGCTCTAAGCCTGTCTGACTGTGAAAACAGGAGACTGTAGGTGCCTGAATGTGCCAGCACATTCTAGCTCTTTATCAAAGGCACTAGTGAGCTTGGCCTCAATCGTAGCTGGGTGCCAGGAGGCTACACTTTGTGCTCTGCCTGTGGTCTGCAAACCACAGATTTGGTGATAGGTGCCCATTACTCACAGGGAAGAGGTCATTGACTGTTAGCTGTCAACCGTTTACTTCCCCAGAGTGCTGGTAGGGACACAGCCTGTGACCTCACATCTGTTTCAACAATTTAAGCCCCAGAAAGTGAGAGTCTGCCAGCTGGCCTGAGGTACCCTGGCACGAGGTGCTTCAGGCTATTGACCTGGTGCAGTTGTTAGCAGGAAGGTTAAAGTATAACCTGTTGGCGGGTTCTGCTGGCCTGCTCGGTCCAGGTGAGATGTCCGCTCAGGCAGGCTGAGTGTCCTTGTCATGGTGTCTGCGCAACACACCTGTCACATTCACTGTTGAACTGGCTGCCCTATGGCAGCCGGCCTGTTACTGTGTGAGCTCTAAACCTGTTGTGTCATGCAGCCTGTGAGAACATTTCAGCTCCTGATTAACTGTTCTCAATCCCAGGCTGCCTGAGCTTCTAGGGACATAAGAATTGGGGCCTGTCCTACTGCAGTTGTTAATGCCCCTTGACTGTAGAAATGAAGTGAGAATGTGCGGGCTTAAATTATGCTGGGGATTCCTGCCTCCCCTTAACTCCTGTGCACCAGCTTAGGACATTATTAGAAGAGAGTAGATTGGAGAACAGTTCAGAAAGCAGATTTTTTTGAACTCAAAGAAACAAAACTTTTTTCTGCTCTGTTGTTGTTCTTGTTTTGTTGTTGTTGTTTGTTTGTTTAATTAAGAAATGCAACAACTGTAGGAAATACACACTGCCAGTGTTAAAAACCAGTCTGTTTTTGTCTTCTCTCTTTGTTTTGTCTTTCTCTCTCTTTTTGAATGTAGCCACAGACAGTAAGGACGAAGAACTCAAAGTCCCCCCCAGGCGGCCCTACCTGGGTATGTACTCCTGAGACACTGGCTCCATTTCACCCCTGCAACCCGTCCCTCTGCCAACACCTCCATCCGCACTTACCTGTGACGTCAGGAGTCGCTTCCCCAAGCATGGCTTGTTCACACTTAGCCCTCAGCTCTGCTGCTCACAGCCTGGGATGTTTTAGAACATGCTGATTACAAGGGACGGGGGGACCAAAAGGGAAGGAAGAATGGATGCGGAAAATTGAAGCACACAAGCTTTAAACCGATGACAAGCTAACTCTTTTTGATGGTGTGCAGATGGCATTATTACCCTCGTACCCTCTTGAAGGGTCCATTGCTATTCTGTAGGAGAAACACTGGCTTTACTTAGTGATCTGTGCCTTACTGAACTCTGTCGGCTCCGGCACCGTTCGTGGACTTCCTGAGAGTGCCCACCCAAAAAGTCACATCACCTGCAAGAAGGGACAGCAGTTTGTGTCTTCCTTCCAGCCTCCCCTGGTACCCTGGCTGGACAGAGGCGAGAGAAGACGGCGTCCTGCTCCTGGCTTCACTGAGGACTTCCGTCTTTCCTCATTAGCTGTAGTGTCACTCTGTCTTCTCGAGGTTGTCTTGCCGAGGGGCTTGGCTTGGCTGTCGTGGATGGCACGGACCATGCCTGGCACCGAGCCGTGTCTGTGGAGATGACTGCGTGAGTTCTGCCTTTTCTTGTTTTTGTGGTGCTTTATGGGGATCAACTGTGTGTTGAGCGGAGCTCTGTTTGATTATGGTGTCTGGTTACCGCTGCACTGCTGGGCGCCATTTGCTATAATACTATGTAGCGGGTTTTCTTATGTCCATGTTCATGAAAAGTTATGGTCTGGGGTCCTGTTTTTTCTTGATGGCTTTGGTTTTGGTATATCCTAAATATATGCTAGTGTTATTCCAAGCAGTGGGTAATGAAGTAAGTTCTTAAGTGTTTGTGAACGGTTGCGGCCAATTCCTCTTTACATTTTTGGTTCACTTACACTGTGAGGCTGTCTGGGTCTGGGTTTTTGTTCTAACACTGTCAGCTTCACCCGTAGACTGTTGGTCGCTTCCTTCCCCCACCGTGGCTGTCTGTCCTGAAGTCTGGTTTCAGATGCACCTCAGCACACCTCTCCAGTCTCTTGCTCTTGTAGTCCCTTTCCCTTCCCTGAGCAGTCGGCAGCGGTACTTCTTTTATTCTTGACTGGCGGTTTTACTCCTGTCTCCTTCCTTTGCTTTTGTTTCTCTACTTACAGCCATGTCAGTTCTCCAATCTTCTCAAAGAGCCAACTTTTGGCTTTGTTGATTTTTCTTTATCTATTTTACCTAATTCCACTTTAACCTTCCCCCCGCCCTGTTTTGGTTGTTTGTTCTGTACTCTGCCTGCTTTTGCCAGTGAGCACTTTCTTCTGGCTTATTGATTTCTTTCTTATTATTGATTTTAGGTTTTTTTCCTATTGTACTTTGAAATATGTGTTTACAGCCAGGAGTTCACTCTGTGGTGGGGGGACTGACCTCCCGTGTGTTTTGGTCTTCTGTGCTTTTTTTTTTTTTTTTTTTTTTTTTTTTTTATCTTAAAGTGGTTTTTTTCATTCCCTTCAGAATTTCTCCGACCCATTTACTGTTTAAGACTACACTGCAGCCTTCACATTTGTGAACCCCTCAAGTGTCTTTGGTGGTTTCTATTATAATCTGCTGAAACTATAGAGAATGCTTCCATTCAAATTCTGAGGCAAAGCTCGTTCTGGGGCTTCTCCTGTGGTGTCTCTCCAGGACATGTCCTCACTGGTCTGAGGGGAGGTGGGTGCCTCTTGGGTCATGGTTGACAGTAGTGCTGAGGCCTTCTTTTTCCTCACTATTTCATCTGCCCAGCTGTATCCATTTTGAAAGCTGGTATTGAAGTTTCCGAATATTTGTTAATTATCTTTCATTTCTGTCCATTGTTGCTTTCTTGATTTTAGAGCAGTTGTTAGGTGCATATGTAGTTGTGTCACACTGACCTTCTTTGTTATTATAAAATGTCTCCTGACATTTCTCATGGTATATACACTGCCACCAAGTGACCTTTCTAGAGACTGGGTTCACTAAGTTGCCTCTGCAGCCCAAGCAGGCCTTGAAGGTTTGACCTTTGCCTCAGCCTCCCAGGCAGCCGAGGAGCTGGCCTGCCCCACAGATCTGGCTTACGGCCTACTCTAATATTAGCATGGCCTCTGTGGACCGCCTGTGGTTGTGCTTTGAACAGCAGGCAGATGGCAAGTTCAAGGACAACCTGGGCTACAGTGCAAGACCTCATCTCAAGAGAAAATAGAAAGCAAACAAAAACCAAAACAAAACACAGGGCCAGTGAGATGGTTAAGCTGGTTGTTAGGCATTTGCTCTTGAACCTGGAAACCTGAGTTTGATCCTCAGAACCTATGAAGTGGAAAGAAATAATAACCAGTTCCCGCATGCTGACCACTGACCCTCATGCGCACACCATTGCACTCACGCAAATGGATAAATAAATGTTGTACTAAAGAAACAGTTTCTGTCCTATTACCTGATTAATGTGTGGTAATGATTTAATCTGTATTTGCCATTGTGTGCTCCTGTTCTTTTACAGTGCTTAATATTAAGTGAATATTTTAATAGTGTGGTGTTTTGATTCCTTTAATGACTTAAAATTTTTTTTTTCGAGATAGGGTCTCTCTGTGTAGCCTTAGCTGTCCTGGATTCGCTTTGAAGACCAGGCTGACCTCGAACTCACAGTGATCCACCTGCCTCCCAGGATTAAAGGCATGTGCCACCACGCCTGGCCTCCTTTAGTGATTTTTAACTTTTTTTTTTTTTTTTTTAAGATTTATTTATTATTTATACAGTATTCTGTGTGCATATGTGCCTGCGTACCAGAAGAGGGCACCAGATCTCATTGTAGATGGTTGTGAGCCACCATCTGGTGGCTGGGAATTGAACTCAGGACCTTTAGAAGAACAGACAGTGTTCTTAACCTCTGAGCCATCTCTCCAGCCCTGATAGCTGTCTTTCTTAGTAGTTTCTCTGAGATTTACAATACAGATTGAACTTAGTAGAATCTTTTAAATTTGTACAAACTTCACTTTGGTCAGATGCAGAAATTCCTGTGTTAATTCCCCCCTTCCTAACCATGATCTAGTTGTTACTTTGGTTTTTTTGTTTTTGTTTCGAGGCAGGGTTTCTCTGTGTAGCCCTGACTGTCCTGGACTCGCTTTGTAGACTAGGCTGGCTTCCAACTCACAGCAATCCGCCTGCCTCTGCCTCCTGAGTGCTGAGATTAAAGGCGTGCATAGATTTCTCTCCTTTCAAAGAAGATGAGGGAAAAAAGGAGAAGTTACTCTGTCAACCTTCTTTACAAATTCTGGCTATCCTCTTTCTACTTTATGTCTGTGGATTTATGCTTGTATTCTTGTAGTTTAGTCTCTCTCTGTGTGTGTGTGTGTGTGTGTGTGTGTGTGTGTGTGTATCTCTGTGTGTGTGTGTATGTATGTGTATCTCTCTCTCTCTCTCTCTCTCTCTGTGTGTGTGTGTGTGTGTGTGTATCTCTGTGTGTGTGTGTGTGTGTGTGTATCTCTGTGTGTGTGTGTATGTATGTGTATCTCTCTCTCTCTCTCTCTCTCTCTCTCTCTCTCTCTGTGTGTGTGTCTGTGTGTGTGTGTGTGTGTGTGTGTGTGTGTGTGTAGGGAATGTTTTCCAATGCCATCCAGGCTGCCCTTGGCCTCCTGCCCCACCCCCAGTGCGAGCTTCCAGGTGGGCAGCACCGTTCCCAGCTCACTTGCATCTCTGTGGAGTAACCTATATACACTTGTCACTTTTGTCCTGTGCGTTCATTTACATGACCTCTGATGTCACTTTGATTTCCACACGGATAACAACAATTTGCCCAGTTTTTGTTCACCTGGGGACTTTGTTTCCTCCTCATTTAAAAGGTAGGCGCTGACTCCTGGCTGACAGTACTTTTTCTTTTCAGCACTTTGAATGTCATCTCTCTGCCTTCTGAGCTCCATTGTGTCTGGTGAGAAGTCAGTGGCCCATCTTACTCGGGGGTGGGGGGGGGTCCTCTGTAAGTGACATTTTTTTCTTCTGCTGCTTTCAAGATTTTTGTCTCTGCCTCTGACGTTCAGCCATAGTTGGTGAGGTGTCGGAATCAGTGTCTCTGTACTTGGCTGTAACGGCGAGCCTTGGATAGTCAGGTCTGTGATCATGGTCTATGAGCCCTGCCCCTGTTCTGCTCTCTCTCCTCCTCTTGAGCATGCTCACTACGCCTGTGCAGCTGCACCTGGTGTTGCCTATGGTTCTCAAAAGCATGGTTAGTTTTCCTTATTTAGGCAGCGTAATCTCTGTGGAGGTATCTTGAGGTTCACTGACTTTTCCATCAGATCGGATCTCTTTTTGAGCCCCGATAACGAATCTTATTTCAGACAGAGCCTGCAGCCACCCCAGATTCTCCTGGTTTTCAGTGATTGTCCTTCCTTGAGGAATGTCCCTCCAACAAGTGGGTTAACATCCCGGCTCCCCTGTTAGTTCTTTATAAACACTCCTAGGCTCCTTTTAGTTCTCACCACGTATTTACAATATTATTCTAAAATTTTTTCCTGCTTTGCCTAACATCTCCTCGCAAATAGTGCTTCTTGGTTTTTCCAGTTGTTGTCCCTCCATGTAGGGACTACATTTCCCTGTTTTGTTTTGTTGTTGTATGTTTGGTTGGTTTTTTCCCATACTGGATGCTAAAAGTTAATATTGTGGCACCCACTGCACTAATCTCCTACCTGGGGGAGGGTGCCTTATTTGCCGATGTCCTGGTTTGGTTGGATGGAGCAGGCTGAGCCCACATTCCTCCAGGCCTGGCACTGGATACTGTGCTTCTCCCTGTCAACTTTGAACTCCTGAATGTTCCGCCCTCTCTGGCACCACGTCTGGCCTCCACTTCCATTGCGGCTCCTGTTGGCGTGCAATACTCGGGGTGATGCTACATCACAGTAGGCACTGGGGGTCGTTAAGGCCAGTCTGAAAATGGCTCCGCTTTCCGGAAAGTTCTTAGCTGCCTGCTTCTTTTCCCCTCAGCTGGCCATGGAGCTACTAGCTGCTGCTGCTGCTGGTTCACCATTGCTTTCCTTTTTCAAGACAGGCTCTGCCATGGAGCCCAGGCCAGCCTGGTAGTCACTAGCTTCCTGTTTCAGTTCCCCGAGTGTAAAAATTATGGGTATCCAGCCAAACCTGGCTCAACTTCCTGTAGGACCCAGGTCTTTATTCTTTGCTAGCTCTCTGGAGCCCAGGCTTACCTATGCTCTGGTCTGAGTCTGTGTCTCTTGGGGCGGGGCTTTGAACTCTCTGCTCCCATACCTGTCCCCCAGGACAGAACCTCAGATACTGCTCCAGAGCTGGTGGCAAGAGCTGTGATGAGCCTCTCGGGCAACAACTGGCACTGAGGACAGGCCCTGGAGGGTGACCTTTTCACCTTTTCAGCCTTCTCCTCCTGGTGTGGCGTGTCCGCCCTGTGTAAGGTACAATAGTGCCACCCAGGATTCTCAGCCTTGGCCCTGTGTGGAGGTCCTGCCCTAAGTGGGCCACCTGGGGATGGAGCCCAGAGGAGATGAGCTAAGCAGGTGAGGGGCGTGCTGACTGCAGCAGGTCAGCCCTCATGCTGCACTGGTGTGCTCGGTGCACAGACCCGCTGCTTCTACGAATTGCCTGCTGCTTTTCTACAAGTGCTTACCTGACTGTTGTGTTTAACTCGAACCTCTGGCCTTGACCACATGCTTCAGTGCTATCTGTCAGTGCCATTGATGGAGAAACTTGGAGCTAACTTGGAGCTGATGGTTCCAGACCTCTGTTGGCATGCTGGAACAGACAGAGTCAGAGAGGACTCCTGAAATGAGCGAGAATCAACAGCACCAACAGCCTGTATATAACAAGCACCTCTCCCTCCAGCTTCCCTTGGAGTAGCTGCCACAGCGACGACGTGGCACCACCACTAGCGGCAGTACCATGACACAGTGACGTGGCACTACCACTAGTGGCCGTACCGCCACACAGCCTTATTTGTGCAGCCTCAAGTCTGATTGGGATGCTGGCCTTGGTAGATGCTTGCTTTGTTCTGGCCACGCAACGGGTGCTCCCAGTCAGTTTCCCAGGGCACCCTGTCCAGAAGCCAGGAGAGGGGACTGAATACGGCACACCGCCAGCACTGCTGCCCAGCTTCCCAGAACATTGGTTCTGGGTGTCCGGAGCCATCATCTCCTGGCTGAGACGAAGCCTGTCCCTTGTCTGCTGTGGGTGAGGGCAGTGCTTGGGGTGGAGAGAGACTACCAGTTTGGCCTAGAAGGCCAGGAGGAACAGTTCAGCTGTTGCAGGAGGTCTTGTTGCTATCTTAAGTTCTACTGGTGTATCTGACCTTAGGGAGAGTGAAAGCTGACACCGGCCTGTGGAGGGCTCGAGCTGTGGGCCTCTTGTCATCTCTCCAGGTGAGGCACCGTGCCCAGGCATCTTGTGTGTGTTTGGCCCTGGGACCTGGGCCTCTGCCTCCTAGCCTGAGTCCTTGTGAGCATTAGCTGTAGGAAGGAAGGCTGGCATGAGTCTGAACCAGGCTGGCTAGGATTGCGCTTTTTGTTTGTTTTTGCATTCAGCCTTTTTGTTTGTTTGTTTTTTGCATAGACATCATCACCAAGTTATATTTGGACCACAGTGACTTTTTTTCTTGAGCCATTTGAGGTTAAGTGTATTTTCCAAATGCAAGGATGACTCCCTGTAACTACCCAGAATGCTGATGTCAGCAGGTCCCAGAACCCTCTAGGCAAATAAGTTGCTGTGTACTTGATTGTCTTACCTCCAGGAGCACCCTGATCTGCTCTTGACTTTGTAAACCTGTGCTAGGCTGTGCTTTCAGCCTGTTTGGCCTTCCCCTGTTCCTGATCTGGGAAGTTCTGTCTTATTTGGCTTTCTGACCAGGCTGGGCTGGGGGTTGGGGCTGGCCTGGGGCCCTTAGGACAGGCAGTCTGAATCTCAGGTGATCCAGGCAGATAGATAGTCCTGCTAGACAGAAGTGAAGGTCAGACCACACTGCTGAAGAAGCAGAATGCAGCCAGTGTGTGAACCACCCAGAGAAGTGTGGAGTCTTCAGTAGTTCATCAAAGAAGATGGAGAAGCCAGATGTGGTGGGCCATACCCGGAGCCCCACTGCTCAGGAGGCCCAGGAGTCTGAGACCAGCCTGGGCCAAGGCCTCATCTCTCAGACAAATGAAAACAAATGAGTGAAGTTACCCTTTATGTTTTTCTTTTCTTTTCTTTTTTAACATCCTTCATTGCAAAAATAGTCACCACAGACATTGCTGGACAGACCTGTTCTTTGTACTAAGGCTGGTTGGGATGTGTGGCATAGCATGCTGGGTGGGACCCTGGGAGAGGAAGGAGGAAGGAGATTTGTCACAGCTGTCTAAGGAAGGCCTTCAGGTTTGTGTGACTCATGGGGAAGGGCTTGGGAGGAGACTCTGCTCATGTGCTGCTGAACCTGATTCTTCCTGGGTTCCTGTGCAGAGCCCTGCTCTATCCTTTAATTGCCCAGCTAGGGACAAAATAACCAAATTTCCTGTCTCTTCTGCTTGGTTTAAGGATCTCTCTCTCGATGCTGTTGTCTCCCAGGATAGTGAGAGCTGTTCTGTTCTAGATTGCTGACCCAGGAGTCTGTGATGACTGCAGGACATGGGCATGCTCATTTGGGATGATCGTCCCCTTGTGGCCTCATTAAGTGGCCTTGCTCGGTGATGCTCAGAGAAAGAGCCGTCTGTGTTAGTTGTAGCTGATGTGAATTCTCCGCACTCCCAGATTCACAGACTAAGGTGTGGGTTCTGAGTGGCCAGCTGAGCTCCTGCTAGTTCCAGGCCACAGTCCAGGCTCATGTCTCTGCCAAAGGGATATGGTACAGTATGACAGCCACAAGAAATCTTCCTGGAGCTCAGAACCTGTGGCTGTGGGTCTACCGTGGTAGAAACATGCCATAGTCCTACTTGCCAGTTAGAGCTGTGAGTTGTCACATGTCCTGTCATGATGTCATTGGGGTGGTCTAGCCTTACCCAGCTCACTACCCCTAACAGCTCAGGAGACTGAGCCCTTGCTTCATGTTGGTGCCGAGCATCAGCAACCTTCCCCCCCCCCCCCCCAGGCATCCTCTCAGAAGTGAGTGATGCTGCTCATCCTGGCAGGACCCTGACCCTCTGTTGGCCTGGAAGAGAGTGATCATTTCTGAAAACTCACTTCTCAGGTAGAGAGACCTATACCTGGTTCCTCACTGGATCTGGGGTTTGCTCTAGCTCTTCGATGGCTGATTGTCATTGACTTAAACTCTAGGCAGGGAGCTCAGATAGCCCAAGCCCGCACTGCCAGGTTCTCAGACACTGTAAAACACATGACATGCTCTCTGGAGAACGTGACTTGTTCTTAGCTTGCTGCTAAGGAAGCCAGAAGGCTTTACCTGAATTGGCACAGACTAGCCACACGGGGGTGCTGGCGGGCTGCTGTCAGAGGTGTCAAAGCTGCCCGGTGTAACTGTGGGTCCTCAAGGCGGTATCCACTGCTTCCCTGGAGATGGGCTGTTGAGGGTGAAAACAAACAAAGAGACAAACAAACAAACAACAACAGCAAACCCACAAAGCCCTGGCCTGGCCTTGGTTTCTTTCTGTTCTCAGTGCTGTGGTGGGCCCGGGGTTTTTTCCTCCTCACAGCAGTGTTAGGACAGCCCTGGACTCTACCCGTGGGTCTAGGAGGACTTTGACTTGACCTTAGGACTTTAGGGTGCTGAGTTTTCCTTTGTGTGCTTCTTGGCCACTTCCTGTCCATTCCTTTTGCCTAATGCCTTTTTTGGGTTGTCCATCCTGCTGCACATCATAGATTCCGAAGGACATTAGGGCTTTCAGCAATGCTTGTTTCCGGTTATTAATGTGTAAGTATCCTGCGGAGCTCTTTACTTTCCCAGGAGGAAACTTGGGGTGCTGTGCCTCCCCTGTTATCTCACAGCCTGTCTAGCCAGCTGTCCTGGGAGCCACCCTTGCCCTCATCTGGCCCTTGCTACCTGCTGTTGAAGGGCTCCCCCTGGCCTCCAGGTTTCTGGTCATCCCATTGCATGTGCGGGGATGTTGCACCGGGCTGATGGCTTCTTTCCAGTGCTCTGTTGGGAATCTGTTTGCCTCTGAGGGTCCTTTTAGCACCCCCTGAAGGTGCTGGATAAATGGAGAGGTGATGTGTGGACCCCTGGGGTACAGTCCAGCTCTGCTTGCCTTTGCTGCTCCAAAGAAGGCTCCTTTCAGGATTGGGCTGCTTATCTGAGGGCCAGTGCCTGCTGCTTAGGGCGTCATCAGGATGCACTGGAACTGTGAATCAGGCCAGGCCAGAATGGCGTCAAGAAGGCTCTAGAGTGCAGATAAACTCAAGCCAGCACTCGAGAGCCTTAGCTGTATGTAGGGTGGCGTACGATGGCACTGTCATTCACTGTCATTTACCTTTGCGGCCTTTAGCCCTGCAGTAGGCCTGTTTGGGCTACATGCCTATATTTGAGGCTGGGGAAGGGGGGCCCCAGGCACCCCAAGCCCAGGAAGGCAGCTCTTTATTGTGGAGTTTCCCCTAAGTCCAGGCGTCAGTGAGACTTGTAACCTCCAGCAGGGTGACTCCTTTATATCTCTGAGCCTGGTAAGTGGGGTGGGTATGGGGCAATGTACTGCCGAGCTAGATAGCCTGTGACACAAATAAAATGCCATTTGGTGCAGGTAACCTGGTCTGTGTATGCTTGCTGGAGTTTCTCCAGGTTAGTCCTTTTTGTCCTGCCCTACCTGCCTCCAGAACCAAAGAAGAGCTTCTTTAGAAAAATGAAATCCCTAGGTAGTATTAGAAACGATGTGTGTGTGTGTGTGTGTGTGTGTGTGTGTGTGTGTGTGTGTGTGTGTATTGAGTCTGAGTAATTGGAAGTTAGCCCCCCCCCCCCGTAGATCCCGTAACAAAATCTATGTCATACCCATTTATCATCTTGTCCTTATGAGGAATAATCATAACTAGCTCAATCTGCTTACGACAAACAGACTTAAAATCTCTAATTGCTTATTCTTCAGTCAGCCACATAGCACTAGTAATTGCATCAATTATAATTCAAACACCATGAAGTTTTATAGGAGCAATAGTCCTTATAATCGCCCACGGATTAACCTCATCACTCATATTCTGCCTAGCAAACTCAAACTACGAACGAACTCACAGTCGAACTATAATACTAGCTCGAAGCCTCCAAGCAATCTTCCCACTCATGGCAGTCTGATGAATCCTAGCAAGCCTAGCAAATCTAGCCCTACCTCCCTCAATCAACCTCATTGGAGAACTACTAATTACCATATCACTATTCTCCTGATCTAACCTATCAATAATTCTTGTAGGGGTCAATATCATTATCACAGCCCTATATTCACTTTACATAATTATCATGACCCAACGAGGAAAACTTAATTACCATATCATAAACCTCCAACCATCACATACTCGAGAACTCACCCTGATGTCCCTACACATCACACCACTAATTCTCCTAACCATTAAACCTCAACTAATTTTAGGAAACATATGTAGACATAGTTTAAAAAAACCTTAGACTGTGAATCTAACAATAGAAGATCCAAACCCCCCAACCCCCACTTTAAGGAGTGCCACATCAGCATGACCTGATTTATACTGGAGTGGGGGGTGGTGGGCAACCTGCTAATTCCCATGCACAGTTCAGATGCAGAAATGCTGATGTAGGGCAGACTGAGCCTCTGAAAACTCCCAGGGCTGCATCTTTACTGCATTTTGCATGTTAAAGTCAATCCAGTTTTCATTTACAAACTGAGAAACCAGGCCAGTAATGTGCTAGCTGTTTTCCTCATTACAGAGTGTGCTCAGTGGGCTGGGGTGTAGCTCAGTGGTAGAGCACTTTCCTAACATGTGTGAGGATTTTTTCTTCCCCAGCCCCAACAGTAAAGACAATAACAAAAATAGAAAAGAAAAGCCCCACCTCCCCATAAAAAGAGCCTTACTACACCTGTTAGATGTGCCTGCCTTGGACTTGTTGACCTGTGAGCCAGGTCAGGCACAGCCATGGCACGTCCCACGTCCTCTCTTATGGCAGGTTTCCCTTCTCATGAGAAGTTTCCTTGCAGCCACCACTATTGTCTGCTGAAGTGTCACTTAATTCATTCGTGTGGCTACTTGTGACCTCAGAATCCGTCATGAAACAGGAAAGGATGGTGCTCTGGTGACCAAGTACGTAGCAGTAGTACTGTGTGTTCACTGACCTCCTCTCACGGGATAAGAGCACCGTTAAGACTCGAACCGATGCGTTAGCCATTAGTGCAGTCCTGGGATGTGGGTACCTGAACCCATGTGAATGGAGATGCGTGCTTAACCTGAATTACAGAGAGCAAGCTGCAGTTCTAACCCAGGCGTCAGAGGCTGCGGTACAGTCCATACTGTGTGCCTTCCTACAACTGCTGAAACTGAGCGAAAGGCCTTTAACTCCCTTTAACTGACTTAACATTGGTACCAAGAGTCCCTAGAATTGTTTTTATTGGAAGCTATCATCGCCTCACACTGGCCTCAACCTGTTTGAGTCCCCTCTCCATACTGGCTTAGGCTTGCTCCCATTTCTTCTTACGGAAGTTGAACTATCTGCATCTCCGATGCTGACTTTGACCCACTCAGATCTCCTCACACTGGCCTTGCCCTGGACATGTTGCCTCCCACCTCTTCCCCGCACTAACCTTGGGTGACCCATTCATTTCTCCTTATGGTGACACTGACTTGTCACATGGTTCAACTCCCTACACTGACTTGGCCTACCCATGCCTTGCTGGTGTCTCTTTCCTCACAAACTCCCAATTTGCTCACCCAACTGAGGCACCTCTCTCCCTCTCCCTCTAGACTTCGATCCTCACCATTTCTGGCACTGGAGCAGCTTTGCAGACTATGTGCAGTGTGTCCTGGCCTTCACAGGTGTGGCAGGCTATGTCACCTACCTGTCCATCGACTCAGCTCTGTTTGTGGAGACACTGGGCTTCCTGGCCGTGCTGACCGAGGCCATGCTGGGTGTGCCACAGCTGTATCGCAACTACCGCCACCGCTCCACGGAGGGCATGAGGTAGGGGTGTTCCTGTGGAGGTCCCCACACACTGGGGACATTGAGCACTTGACGGTATGGTGAAACCATGCTGCGTAAGCATACTGGGCCTTTGACTTTTGTGTGGGAAGATGCATAGAGCTGGGGCTAGGGAGGGAATCTGGGATGTTCTGTGGAGGCCATGGCCCATCAGGAGCTGCAGAGCTTTCATGCAGGACCAGGAATTGAGGAAAAAGGTATGGCAGGGCAGGGGACCCCACCAAAGGAACCCCAATTACAGCTCTTTCACAGTGGGACTCACCATGGCCTACCAAAGCTACAGTGTCTGGCAGAGGAGGATAAAGTGTCTGGAGACATCTGTCTAGCACAGGACAGTTCCCATAGACCACTGGGAAGTCTTGAAGAGAACAGCAGTTACTGAGCGCAGATCAACTGGTGAGGAGGAGGGAGGAACACAGCCATGTGCTTAACTTGGCACCATCCTTAAGGAAGGAAGCCACCCGACTTTACACCGAGAGCCTGTCTGCTTCTCAGAGACCCCACTTCTGAGACTCCATCCGACTTCTTCCTGAGACCCTGTCCACTGCCCACTCCCTATCTACTTCTCACTAAGGTCCACCCCTCCTTTTGTGGAAGGCACCCAGGGGTCCCCTTTCTCTGAAGGTTCTTTGCACCCTTGTGCACACTGGTGACACTTTGTTGTCAGTGGCATCATAGCATTCAGCTTTGTTAAGAAATCCAAATCCTGGCAAGAAAGGACCGACAGTGGATAGGCAGAGGTTTGGGGTCCTGACAGATAACAGATTTTGGCATCCCTCTGTAGTTCTTTTTATTGGCTGCAGGCTTGCAGGGACGAGGCTCACATAGATGCGCAGAGAGTAGGTACACGTGTGTAGAAGCCAGCACCCGCTAGGCTCCAGTAAGATGAGCACATGGGAAGGGCAGAGATGGGCTGACAGCAGTGGCCTCAGTGGATCAAGGTTCCCTGGTAAGGTGGGTGCAGCCCTCAGTTTGGTCTGAATGTTTTTTAACATCTGGTGGGGCTGGGTCCCAAAGCTCTGGTTGGGGCTGGTGGGTGTGCAAGAGAGAGCAGCAGCTACAAGTGCATGTCAACGCAGAACATAGAGGAAAGCCACATGGTGATTTCTGGAGGCTATTAAAGTGTTCCAAAGCTCAAGTGTTGGGTGAGCCATTTTCAGCTGAGAGCAGAGATGTTTTAGGGATGGTGGCATGGAGCCAAGGAGAGGAGCCAATGTTGAGGATATCTGGGTTCCTTCCTAGGGCATCTTCTTGGGACAGGGTGCTAGGCTCCTTCATGTGCATAGAGGCACTCGCTGACCAAGCCCCCTTTAACTGTCGGGCTGATGCTGCTGTTATGAGGATTGCCCACCAGGAATCCCAGCTGGGGATATCTCAGGTCCCACTGTGTCCTCACCATTTCCAGGTGAAGGGCTGGAGTACCGCACATCTGTGGGGTTGTGACTCTTGCAGCCATGGAAAGTGCAATTTCAGATAAGTTTGGCAGAGTGAGGGTGCTTTGTGTGGTCGATTGAGAATGTCATGTTTAAAACATGTGCACACAGAAAAGCTAGAGGCTGCTGACAGGTGGTAACACAACTGTAGGTTTTATCACTTTCCTCTCAGGACCTGATCACATCATTGCACCACAGTAGGGAAGGACATCAGCTCAACTGTACTTTACACGCGGACTCCTGGAGCTGGGAGTCGGGGAACAGGAGTGATGAGGAATTGGGCGGAGCCTGCATTCATTCCTGACTGATTCTAGTAGCCTCAGAGCAGATTTCCTGGAGAGTCTTTCTTTACCATACACATGTGCACAGATGAGTGTGCACATATACCTACAACATACGCCCATGGACACAGACAGCCCCACAGGCACGCACACGCATTTTCTACCTTGGAGCTACTCTGCTCAAGATAGTTTTGGATAATTTCCCTCTTGAAAACTATTGCCTGGCTGCGGCTTTGAGCCACTGATAAATGACGATGCTTCTGAAATAACTTTTCTAATTAATGCAGCAGACCTCTGCAAGGCAGATTCTGTGGTGGGGGGGTGTTTGCATTCTTCTTCCTCCGGGTTTTACTAGATTGGAAGACTGTTCCCTAACAAGTAATTACTGGAGAATGGAGGTGGGTGTCAAAGCTAAGAGGGAGCCAAGCATTAGGCAGCCTTCACCAGCGAGGAGCAGGAAGGAGTCGCTGGGGAGGCACTGGGAGTGCAGAGCTGGGAGGCAGAGGCATTACAGAGGCTGAAGAATCCAGCAGGGGAGGTGCTCAGAGGCAGGGTCCTCAGGAGTGAGGGTGGAGGCCATGTGAGAACAAGATGAGGAGGCAGGAGAGCTTAGGCCAGGGAGAGTTAAAATTAAACAAAGGGGCTGCCGGGACACACAGGCCTCTGAATCATGCCCCCAGGACACCCTGCAGGATCCACTTGGTCCTCTGGGCTCTCTTGCCATAGTGAGATGCTCCCAGGAGCTGGGCTTTGCTTAACCTATGACCCCCAAGTCTAGCCTTGGCCCCCTGAGCAGGCCCCTTGCATTCATAGCCTTTTGGGAAACCCAGCATATTGCTTCTGGGGCATGTCTTTGTCACTATCAGACCTCCACAATTGATCTGTGCTGTTTGCCTAACATTCTGATAGCTCTCTGAGAAGTGCTGCTCAGAGTGCCCACAGCAGAAAGGCCAGGTACCACCCACTGGACCATACCATTCTATACCATGAGCCACTTGCTTGCAGAGCACCTATAGTGCTTGATAGTGGATGCACAGCATCTGGTAGCCGGTGCCGTGTTCTAATTCTAGAGCCATTTCCTCTCCATAAAGGTTGAGAAACTTGAACTCATTAGCAGCCATGCCCATCTGACCCAGACTCCTCCACACCACTTGCTGCTTTCTGCCTTTCCTGCCTTTCCTGTTCTGGTCGTTACACGTCTGTGGAATCATATAGCGTGCGGTCATATAGCGTGTGTCTAACCTGGGCATCATTTCTTTTCATGGCTTTCATGACGTGGATGTACCAGATGCTTGTCTTCAGTTGATGGGTGTTGTGACACATGCTGTCCTGACTTGATGTATAACGTCTTCTGTGGACATACTGCTTTGCTTTATAAAGAAACCATGTAGGCATAGAATGGCTAGGTCACATGATGCCTTGGCCTGTGATCTCCTGTGGATGTTTCTGCCAGCCTGTTTTTCAGGGAGGCACATTTTTCCGATTCCACCCGCTGTGCAGGGGTCCTGATTCCCCATAGCTCTCTTCTTGTTTGCTTCTTAGTTCCAGCATCCTGCCTTTGGGGTGAAGTGCTTGGCCTGTGGTGGTTTGGTTTGCATTTCACTAACAATTACATGACAGTGAACATCTCCCGTGGCCCTCGCTGCGTCCTTGAGGAAGTGTCTCTTCAAGATCTCTACACTGTATTTGTAGGTTTTTGTTTTTTGTTTTGTTTTTTTTTTAATTACCGAAGTGTAAGAATTAAAAAAGTCTGTTCAGGGCATTAGAATCATATCAAATATTTGACTTAAAATATTTCTCATACATCCTGCCCTGGCTTATTTTCCTACTTCTCAGCACCCAAGATTCAACTCTAGGGCCAGGGATGGCGGGGGAGAGAGCTCACCTAGCATGCTCTGGGGGTTCGATCCTCAGCACCACTTAAACTAGGCTTCTGAGTGCCCACCTGTAATCCCTAGGAGGTAGAGGCAGGAGGATTATGAATTCAAGGTCACCCCAGCTATGTTGGGAAGGTAAGGCCAGATCCTGTCTCAAACAAAATAACTTTAAGCTTTGAGGACATCGAGTGTGTCTGCTTTTTCTTTTGTTGCTTTTGGTTTTGGTGTCTCATCTAAGCCAGGCTTACCAAGGGGACATGGTTTAGGTGGCTTTTGTAGATGGTGGTGGTGGCTTGGTCCTGGGCTGAGGTCAGCATGCCAGTGGGGCTAAAGCTGGAAGGCAAGCTGAGCAGGTGCAACAGTTGGCTGTCTTGCCCTGGGTGCCCGGGAGAGGCATTCCCGTCGGCTGCCCAGGGCAGGGATGAGGTGAGGAGGTATTTTAAGAGCAGTGATCTGGCAGCCTGGTTTGGAAGAAAAATGCTGGAGCCAAGAATGAGGTAATGGGAGCCTAGATTAAACCCATGGGGGAGGACAGGATGGGGTCAGGCCAAGAGGCCCATTGAAGAGACAGCAGTCAGCCCTGGGCAGAGGCAGAGAGAAGAGAGGGAGGGATGGAAGAGGGAACTGCAGCCATGCATAGACCACCAGCTACAATATGATCTGGAAGTATAAAATCTACGCCTTTGGGATGACAGTCTGCTCCACACCCACACTGGCTCCACTGCCAGGTTCACTGTACTGTGGGTGTCTCTTGGTTAGAGACCCAAGGCCAACTGGTTCCTCCATCCAAGGACAAGAGAGGAACTTCATGTCTTGCCCATTGAACACTTGATTCTCCTGCCTCAGCATCCTTAGTGCTGGGATTTCAGGGGCAGTGCTCACTCTTTGCTCATGAAGATGCACTATGGAGAAGAATTAGTGTTTGCTGCCTCAGAACAAACAAAACAGTAACAGTCCCAAGAAATTGGCCTGTGAGTTTGCCCTGTGTACAGCGGCCCTTAACTTCTGATGTATAGACCCTGGTCTCCTTTCTCTCTGCTAGCTCTCTGAGCCATTCAGAGTGTGGTGGGATTCCTGTCCTGGGAACAGAATTGTGTTGCCCTTACTGATGAGCTATCTTTCCTGGAGGGTAGAGGCCATCTGAAGGAAGAAACCAGGTAGCAAGGACTATCCCCTGGCACTGGGGAATGCCATGCTCCAGCAATTACCTCATGTCTCCTCTTGCAGCTGCAGACCCAACTGTGCGTTTGGGGCCTATGGATGTTAACAGTGAGGGCATTGGGCAGGTGGCCTGGACAGGGACAGGTGGTCTGGGACTCTGGGCTGCAGCTATATATCCTATACTGCAGACCTGTCTGCCAGACTTTGGGATCAAGCCCAAGGGCTCTCACAGCCACTTAGTGTGACATTGGGTGAATTATTTAAGCACCTTCTCTCTCTAACTGGGTCACACAGGTCACCTCTGCATGTTTTATCCCAACAAATGGCCATCATGCATCTGTGGCTTTTAGGGACAAGGTGGCCATCTTTGCCTGCAGGGCCTTCTTAGTTACTGTTGGTTTGCAGCAAACCCGTGTGAGTCACAGCTGGTTCCAGTTCCTTTCTATGCCATGACATGTCCCTTGTCCAGCCCAGCATACTGTCTGACAGGGTTCTGTGCCCCCTGACTATAAGGCTGGAACGTGAGAGTCTAACACCTGCTTTCTGTTTGGATACGTGTACAGACATGACTGTCTAGGCATTTCCTGAGGGGCTGGACAGGTGTGACTGTCCCAGAGGCCTTCTGGAAGTTTGGCATATCTGCCTGTCTGTCCAAGGAGAATTCTGGCCTCAGTTTGAGGGTTTTGGGGAGACAGATACAGCTCCCTCTAAGCAGTGGAATGACCTAGCCTTCTCCATGCTCTGGTCCTCAGCTGAGGGACCTCAGCTCAGCTGTGAGGTGATTGTACAGGTGACCCAACAACAATATATTTTGTCCCCACCATCCCTGGCTGTTCTGAGACTAACAGCGTGGGTTTACCTGATGTTAAGATGAAAACTAGAAGCCTTCTTTCTCAGCCTGACGCTCTTAGAAGAACCTATAGAAATTGGTCCTGTTAATTTAGTGTTGTCAGATTATGAGGGGCATTGTCGTCTGGAAACCTAGTGGGTCAGGCTGAAGAACCTCAAGCTCCTGGCCTCCCTGCGTACCAGCCCTGTGGCTGTCTAGGATCAGGCCATCCTCAGGGCTGGTCATTCTCTGACCCATGGGTATCAGAACTCCCAGGCTCTGCTGCGAGGTAGAATGTTCTCTTGTTCCAGGACCAGGGAAGGCCACAAGGTAGTAGGTTAGACAGGCCAGAGTGGGCCGGAGTGTTCCACCTCTTCCTTTGACCCCCATCTCTTAAGATGCTCCCTAATCCTTTGGTTCACACTACTGAAGTCTATACATGTCCCTGTTCTTGGGTCAACACTGACTGTCCTTTTTTTGTTCTTGCAGCCTCAAGATGGTGCTCATGTGGACGAGTGGTGACACCTTCAAGACAGCCTACTTCCTGCTTAACGGTGCCCCTCTGCAGTTCTCAGTCTGTGGTCTGTTGCAGGTCATGGTGGACCTGGCCATCCTGGGGCAGGCCTATGCCTTTGCTCACCACCCCCAGAAGCCAGCACCCCATGCAGTGCACCCTGCCAGTGCCAAGGCTCTCTGAGGCTTCTTGGAAGGACAAGGACATGTGACTAACCAATCGTGGGTGCTGAGTCCCAACCTGTGCTTCTGCACTAGGAAGGCTGGCCCTGCGCACTCCACAGATGAGCCGGCCGGGTGCGAGCAGCGATTGAGTACCGTGTCCTCATAGCCTTCGGGTGGGGGACTCAGGGACAGTGGAGCTGGGGCTGGCTCTGTGGTGTTTTCAAGGTGATAGAAAAGGCAGGTGTCTTTCCCTACCTCCTCCAGAAAAACACTGGCCTGACCCAGAAATAGGGTCATGCTACTGAACAAATGGCGGGCACAAACCCACTGAGTCCCTTCCTCTCAGCCAGCTTCCCTTGGCCAGGCTCTTGTCTCTTAGCAGAGCCTGGGGCACTCTAGACAGTGTGCAGTCATGGCTGCTGGTGGCCTGTCTGTTCCCAGGCTTTGCCCTGTCCTGCCTTGTGTGACACAGGTGTGTCTGCTGTACCTGGTGGAGACTGAAGCTGCTGGCCTGACACTGGCTGCTGTATTTTGCCCTTCTCTCAGCTCATCATGAGATCATGTTATGCTTGGTAGCCCTGTGCTGACCTGGCTGATTCCTGGGTCCAGAATGTTCTAGATGCTTCTACATGACAGTGTCTTCCCTTCTGCTGGGCAGAAGGACTTCTTGTGTACACAGTGATGCCATCCAGTTAGCACAATAGCTCTGACAAGTCACGGTGGCCACCAGATGGCTGAAGAGTCCACACTGTGCCACCTTCAAGCTTCCCTCAGATATTCTAAGTGTGTGAGAGAGATCCTTGCTTACTCTCTGGCCTGTGAGATGCTTGTGAGGATGTTTATTTTTTAAAAATGAAGGGAGACATCTGTAGTGGTAATTACCGCCAAAGTAAATGCCATGGATCGCAGGCCCTGCTGCTGAACGAACATGCTCCACGTGGTGTATTGAAGTCAATAAACAGCATATGGGTCCAGGAGGGAGGATAGAATCACAGCAGGTAGACAGGGCAGGAGGCGGATGGTACACGTTTCAGGGGAAGGGTGACTGGTACTAGTTTGGGAGGTGGAAGCTGGGATGGGTTCAGCTGGGAGATTTAGTGTTGCATGGGGTTGAAGAGCTCATGTGGCTCTTAGGGACCTGGGTCCGGGTCTGGGGTGGATGTGGGCAACTGTCTGGCACTTGGGGATGTGCACTTCTGGGATGAACGGACTCGAATGATCCTCCGTGAGAACAACAGAGGGTTCCAGGTAAGCAAGACATAATACAGACCTGACTAGGATTATGGGTGCCCAAGCTCTTGAAGCAGGTGTTTTGGTGATCACTCTGGAACAACTATTTGGGAGGAAATGGAAGCCCAGGAGTAAGGTGCTGCCTGGCCTCAGTGGTGTATTCACTTCTGCCCTCTAGCCTGGCAGGGCGTTGATAGACTGTGCGGTCAGTTGCCTGCATGGCCGAAGCTGCACCCCACTTTATTCTTAGCACACAAGCTCAGCCCAGCTTAGGATGTGAAAAGGAGCCACTTTCCCCTGCTCAATCATGGCTGTGGTGTCTTGTCACATGTTGCCGTGTGGACTTCATCTATGCCCCTAGAGGGCTGACTGGAATCTGAGGAATACGTGTTCCCTGAAACCAAACAGGGAGCTGAGGCCACAGTGTGTCTGGCCCTGTACCCTTCGATGGAGGTTTTAGGCGGGGAGCCCTCTGGTCTGTGTATGCTCTGGTTCTCAGCAGAGCTGGCTGTGGACACCTGCCCTATGGTAACCCAGGTTGGCTGCTTGTACCCTGGTTGAGGGTGCTCTCGGGCCCTGCTCAGAATGACTGTGGATCCCTTGCTCACTTCTTACGGCTTCCATGGCTTCCGAGGGACAGAAACCTGTTTACTTCTGGAATCTTCATGGAGGGAGTCAGTGCATCTGCCTAGCAGGAGTCCATCCTATCCTTGGAGAAGGGGGTCCACTTGAATGTCAGCCTGACACAGGAGGCTGCCTCTGGCTGGAGCTCCATGCCTGCTGGTACCAAAATCCCTGCGGAGACGTAAGCAAGACCAAGGCCATTGCTACATGCAGGGCAGTGCACCTTGAAAGTCCCAGGTCCATGCTCTGTGTCTGTTCAGGGGGTCTACCCATGCTGGGTTGACCAGCCTGAGCTCAAATTACACTTGGGTAACTTCTACCTCTGTCCCTTTTGGAAGGCTCTCTGGCTCTTCTGATCCTTGTGTTTTCCCCATTCCTTCACTACAAATGCCTTAAAAGAACCTGCTGGCCTTGGCCTTGGCAGATAATGGGCCGAGTACTAAGAAGGGTACTCTGCTCCATAAAAGAGCTGCTATCAGGGGCTAAGCAGACCCCACACCAGGCTCCACGGTTCAGCTAGGCTTGACCAGGCCATCCTGAGCAGCCATTTCCACATCTAAAAGCACAGTGTCGTCTTCTGCCTCAACGAGTTTGTGCAGAGATCCCAGAGGAGGTGGGTGCTCTGAAGAGAAGTGAGACAAGTTTCTCTTGTGTAGTGTGCTGGCCTCCAGCTCTTCCCTGTTTGCTTCCCAGGGCCCTTATCCCTCACAGCCTGTGGCTGGGCAGGTGAAGCCCATCTGTCAGCTGCACTATGCCATCTCTACCCTCAGGGACATGCCATGAGTGTCTAAGCCCCGAAATCACCCAGCTACCCTGGGTGTGAGGACCATGTGAGGCTAGACTTAACAGCACCATCAGAGTTGGGGTGCTCTATCACTGTTGTGTGCATTTGCCATGCCCCTAAATCACAGGAAACCCCCCTTTCTAGCTCTAGGATTCCCAGGCTCAGCAGGGATCCCCCCAAAACAATTGATACCCAAGTGAGAGGAACTCAGCCTATTGCTGTGATGGGGGGGGGGGGCGGGTCTGTCAACTTTATTTGGTTGCAGTAGATTCTTGGAAAGCTGTGGTACAAGGGCCCCAGACGAGCTCACACAGGCAATGATGCTGACCTAGAGACACAGGACCTTCCCTCCTGATGGATTTAGGATTGTCCTAGGTGTGGAGGGGCACTCACTGCACGTTTGTGCTGCCTCTCCACCTCCCAAGTGCTGCAGTTCGAGGCATGTTCTACCACGTGTGAGCTTGTTGGAAACCAGCAAAGCCACACGGCTTGGGGAGTTGCATTTCCCTTCCTTCCATGGAGTAGAGGAAGGCCATGCTTCCTCCGTCATGCCAGGGCCCTAGCAGGAGCGCCCTGGAGGTGTCCTCACTATCTTCACCCTGAACCCACCCTGCAGGCCTTTCACCAAGGTTTTGTTTCCACTTGAGCCATGTCTGAGGGAAATGTCCCAATAGACGAGATACCAATATCGCCTGGAGACAGGCAACCTTCCTTACAGGTCAGGGAGGGCAGGGAAAGAGTTAAAAGGCCACCATGAAAACCTTGAATAACCTTATCACCTGATTGAGATGGCTTGGGGGACAGAGGTCAGGGGTCAACGCTGAGATTTCACCTCTCCCCCTGCACAGGGTAGATAGAACTAGGGGACTAAGTGCCCCTTCAAACCTCCACCCCAACACTTGGCAGATGATGACACTGCTAGTGCCAGATGCCAGCTGAAGTTCTCTGCTATATGGGTTATGGCCCGCCGAAGGTCACAAGGTAGATGCCATCCTCTGTTCCTTGGGGCTGCCCTAGATTGGGAGCAGGGGAGGCAAAATTTAGCCCAAGGTGACCGTTATTTGCTTCAGACTTGGAATTTCTGGGACTCAATTATTTTTAATTGGCCATAGAAAAAATTAAAACGAGGGGGAAAGAAAGACCAGGCTGCTATATCCTCCAGGCTACGCGAAGCTCAGGATTGCTTGGGTGGCCTAGCCACAACATGGGTTAGCGGGTGTTTGGTGTCCTCTGAGGCTTTGACCCCCAGAAGCTCTCAGCAGAGCATTCCGCTCAGGGTCCCACCCGGCCTGACGAGCTCCCTGCTGCACCTGCGTTCTCGGGGTCCTGCGAACTGTCCTCGGTGGCGCTGGCTGAACGTGTGCTGTCGTCGCGAGTGCTGTCCTCGCGCAGGGCCGGCTCAGGGCTGGCCACGCGCTGTTGCTGCTCCTTGAGCTCCGTGTAGGAGCGCGAGAAGGTGTGGAAGATGGAGGTGACAGGAAAGGCCATGAGCAGGATGCCGCTGAGGATGCTGCTCAGCGCCACCACCTGGCCCGGAAGGCTGCGCGGCACCATGTCTCCATAGCCCACGGTGGTCATAGAGATGACTGCCCACCAGTAGCTGGCGGGGACGCTGGAGAAGTCGCGACGAGCGCCCAGCTCGCGCTCAGCCAGGTGCACGAGCGGCGCGAAGAGCGCCATGGCCACGCAGAGGAAGAGCAGCAGCAGTCCGAACTCGCGCGCGCAGCGGCGCACGGTGAGGCCAAGCGAGCGCAGCCCCAGCGAGTGGCGCGCCAGGCGCATCACGTAGAGCACCCGCAGCGCCCGCAGCAGCCGCAGCACCAGCCCTGCGCGCTCCAGCATCTTGCTGCCCATGGGACCTGCCGCCAGCCCCGCGAGCAGCGACACGTAGAAGGGCAAAATGGCTAGGATGTCGATGATGGCAAGCGGCGTCCGCAGGAAGGCGCACTTGCTCTCGGCTTGCAGGGATCGCAGCAGGAACTCGAAGGAGAACCAGGCCACGCACACGGTCTCCAGCACGAACAGGTTGCGGCACTTTGCGGAGCATTCTCCCTGTGGAGGAAAGGGACACTAGGTTGGCAGACGGGCGGTGGCCGCGAGGAAGTCTGGCAGAAGGGGATGTCGCACAGACCCGCACCAGGGATGTGGGAATGGGGAAAGGACATAGAAGAATTTGGCTGAAAAGGCCTAATCTGTCCCCCCTCCCGCTCCTGCTACTCTTCTAAAGATTTATTTGACATGATTTCTGTGTGTGGGCTGACTCGGGAAACTGGATAGACAATAAAGCCTGGAGCCACTGACCACTGACCACTTCTGGCTTGATCAGTGAGATGACTACAAAAAAGTTCTGGCATAAATAACCTAGCATTCTACTTGTAGACAGCAGGGAAAAGGAGAGGGGAAGAAAATCACAGTGGACCGAAGGGAGGCGACAGAGATTAGAGCAGGAATACCGAGCTGAGGGCAGACCTGAGAAGGTGGTTCTTGAGATCAAAACTGACACATTTCACACAACCAGAACAGGAAATGCAGGCGGGGACCCTGCTACTGCCACCAAGGAGGAAAATGATATAGGCCACACTGCACCGTGCCTGCAAGGTGGACGATTTAGATGCAGTGGACGCATTCTAGAATGGCAAAACAGAACTGGAGTTGGGAGGAAAAGAGCATCGGAGCTGACCTAAAGCAAGCCTGGAAACAAGTCGGAGGCTGGAGATTAACCCAGCAGCCTGCCCACACAGAAGGCACAGGCCCTGACATCCTACCTAGTGTTCTACAGTGTTCCAAGTATTAACACCAAGTGTTCACCAACCGCAACAAAACAAGAGCGGAGGAAACACTTCAGAGATCATTCTATTGGCCTCAACATAAAGCCCAGACAGTGTCATCTTAAGAAAACTACAGAAACATAAGATAAATAAACTGTGGTGGTGTACCCCTCTAACCCCAACACTAGGGCGATGGAGGCAGGAGGACTAGGAGTTCAGGGTCACCCTCAACTATATATTGAGTGGAGCCTAGAGTAGACTACATGAGACCATCTCAGAAACAAAACAAAAAACAATAAAAGCTTAAAGTAAAACAAACACAAAAACAGAATCCAGCAGCAAATAGAAGACTTAGAAACCTCGGTGGAGGGCCACTGAGACCAATGACCTGAATTTGACTCTTGAGGCCTACATGGTGGAAGGAGCTTCCACAAGTTAACATTCACACATGGGCCATGGCACATACATGCCCTTCCAATGAATGGCATGGATCATTTAAAATAATTTTAAAAATAATAGAAACAACATGATGGAGAAAGATTTTTTCTAGGGAAGCACGATTGACTTATCACCTGAAACTGATTATTATCACTCATAACAATACCATCACTGAGAAGTAAGATCAGATAATCTTCTGATGGCTTCTAGAAAAGGAGTTCTGAAGGTCCAAGCCAAGATAGAAAGAAAAAAAATCCAGTTTAGACATAAGAAATAGCCCTATGAAGTCCCAACAATCCACTAAAATAAATGAACACACTAGAGCCAAAAAATTAATTCAGTAATATTGAAGGATAAATACACAAATGTCAATTTTATCTCTGTAAGCTTTCAATAAATAATCTGAAAATGAAAATTCTACTCACAATATCATGACAGAAACTACACAGCTCACACACACACCACACATATGCACACACACACACACACACAGATATACTCACACGTACACAGACACACATGAACACACAGAGGCACGCACGCGCGCACACACATTTGATGCCATTATTCCTGGAGGAAATGCCACATGGTAAGATAGAGTCAAGGAATCTTATAGAAACAAGCATCAGTATAATATGGAGAAGCTGGGACTTGCACACACTGCTGATGGGAAGGCAAAGTGGCCCCGCCACTCCAGAGAACACGCTGGAAGCTCCTCAAATAAGTGGAGTTACCATCAGACTCCACAGTTCCATGCATGGGTCTCTTCTGGAGAAAACATGTCTCCACAGAACTTGTACATGATTTTACATCAGGAGGCAAAAGCAACCTGAATGTGATTCTATGGATGAAGAACACACAAACCGTGGTCTGTTCACATGATGGAATATTGTGAGTCATCAACTGACACCAGTGTAAGTGGACCCTGAAAATATCATATGAGAGAAGCCAGGCACAAAGGACACACTTGCTGGTTCAATTTCGTATCAAAGAACAAGATAAGCAAATCTACAGGAAGGTGGATTAGTGGCTGCCAGGGGTTGTGGTAGGAAGGTGGTGGATTAGTGGCCACCAGGGGTTGTGGTAGGAAGGTGGTGGATTAGTGGCCACCAGGGGTTATGGTAGGAAGGTGGTGGATTAGTGGCCACCAGGGGTTGTGGTAGGAAGGTGGTGGATTAGTGGCCACCAGGGGTTGTGGTAGGAAGGTGGATTAGTGGCCTCCAGGGATTGTGGTAGAGGCACTACAGTTTGGGGAATACACTGTTTGTGGTGATGGAACTATTGCTAAAAAATATGGATTAGGAAGATACTTAAAATGTTTTAAATGTATGGCAAGTGAATTATGTAAGTGAAATATCTTTACTAAAACACTTGATCTCTAAGCAAACCCCAGAGACTATGGCTAGCAGGCTACAGAGAATAAGTGAACGGCAACAGGAAGTTGTGGTGACCATGCCACGGTTGGGTTATATTCCGAGGCTGCATCTATCTTACAGCATAGAAGAGAGCCATCTTGCTGGGAAATGGGGCAGAGCTAGCCAACAACGCACAGCCTCAAGGCTGCCACATCTTTCCTGATGATTTCCCACCTTACCACAAATCCACTCAGCCTACAGGCCACCACTGCTCAGAGCATTTGACTGAGAATCTGTTACTAGGTTGCCTCCACTATGGGGAAGTTATCCACAGTGATGTTGCACCATTCTGTGTCCTTTTAGTTTCCAGGTCCTGGCTTCACCTCCTGTAAGGAGCTTCTAGGTCCCTGTGAGCATCTAAAGACAGGAGCCTTGTGTACAAAGCCCAGTCAACAGAGTATTAGGGCCTGCAGCCTCCTCTCTCTAGTGGGGCCTCCACTCAGAAGGGGTCTGGGGCTTCAGTGGTCATCAGGTCTTGGCTTAACAATGACTTGTAGGTGCACAGTCAACAATGACTCCTGTACACACAGGGATATGGGTAGGTGGAACACTCAGGGCTGTGTGGACCCTCGTGTGTATGCAGGCTAGGATCTGATAGATCGCCGGTCTGAAAGGAATGCAGAGAGCTGACGCCCAAACATCTCCACTCAATTCCGCACATCCTAGCTAGCCACATGTAACTAGGCCATCTACAGTTAAGGGTAGCGTGTGTAGAACCCTCTGCCTCACCCAACTCACTTCAACATTAATTGACTTCCAGGACCCTGACCTTGACCCGTAGATTGGCCACTGTCCTGTCGTGTGGCTGGAAATGCCATCCCTGTACTTACGTTCTGGCTAGCAAGAGGGGTGGAGGCTGCACTTGAGCCTGAGAAAGAGCGCTGGCCCTGGCTCCACAGTCATCCACAGCTCATGCTGCCAGAGACCCAACATACAGGACAAGAGAGACTCGTCCTCAGCCTGTCCAAGGACACTCCGGTACATGTCTCAGTAAAGACACTAAGTGCTCACAGAGGTCTCCTGAGCATTGTTGTCTCAATGTCTTCTTCCCTGCATTCCTTGGGTAGCCTGCCCAGGTCACGCACATGGAATCTGGAGTGGGCACTTTGACCCCAAGCACACTACCCTAAAGCCATTCTGGATTCATGACTGTTCCCACAGGGTGGGAGGAAACAAACCTTGTGTCCCTGGTGGGCCGAGAATCACAAAGCAGGGTACCAGGGCCCAGAGCATATCCTCTGAGTCCTCACAGATCACTACTGGCCTGTACTGGAGGAAGACACAGATGCTGCCACCAGGGACCCAACTCAACCTCTCTGTCTAGAAATTACCAAAGATGATGGCATCTTCAATCCTGGGCTTGGTGTAAGGGAGCAGTTTCTGCGAGAGCTTTCAACCCAGAAGGCAGACCCTGATTCATCATGACATGACATTTCTGTCCCACCTGGCCAAAACCAGGTGAGAAATAAGCCTGCACTCTTCCTCAGCTGCTGCTGGAGAGCTTTCCGGCTTTTCTTATACTTTCCCTGCCTGCTTTGCATCCTGATTATTCTGCAAGCTGTTCAAGCCCTTGTTCAGTGAAAGCTGTGAAGGCCTGAGGCCTGGAGGGCTGGATGGAGTCCTCACCACAGTTAAGAGTCAGTGGAACAACAAACATGCAGTGTCTATGCAGAGTGACAACATGCACAGTGTCTATGCAGAATCACCAGGAGTTGTGGTCTCTCCGGGAGCTACAGCACTGTCCACGTTCCAAGTAGCAACTGTAACAATACAGGAAATCCCAGATTCTAGGTTTCTCTTTCTCTGGACCAATGGTAGCCACTAGGCTGCAGTCCTACTCCTGTCCTGTCTCTGGAACCCTCTTGCCCTCTTCAGAGGCTAGCTCCTTTGGTCAGGGGAACACCAGGACAGAGGCACTGCTATGGGATGTCTGTACGAGAAAGCCAGATCACAGGCTGAGGAGCATAGGGGAGTTTCTCACTGAAGGTGAATCTGGAAATGAATCAAAGCTGAGGGCACACCAGCAAGCAGGGTTGGCTATATCTGGACGGCGAGAACAGATACGGCTATTTTGAGAACCATGTTTTCATCTTCACACCAGGAAGAGTCTTGGGGGACCCAGAAGGGCTCTTAGGGGAGCAGCACAGAAACCTAAGGGACTAGAGAGAGAAGACTTTGGAGTACTTGATAGTGCTGGGGAACCAGAAAGTGGGTGCTGGGGGAGCAGGGGATAATCTAGGTGGGTAGGACCCGGTGGGAGTCTAGGAGGGGCAGGAGTGGGTTCCGAAAGACTAGGGAGACGGTCCTGGGGAACAGGAAGGGGTTCCTGGGGCACTAAGAGGACAGTTTTCTTGTCTGCTGAAGAGGAGCAGGAGGAAGTGGTGGTTATACCCAGGGGCAGAAAGGGGATGGAAGAGAAAAGAAGAAGAGATGACTTTGGTGGCCATGGGGTGGATGAGGAGCAAGAGCAGCTGCAGCCTCCGCGCCACACCTCATCCTCACTTGGCCACTCAGCTGGAGGTGGGGGCTTGCTACAGCTGCAGCCCTGTCACGCTAGAATTCTCAGGCTAGCTGGCCCTCCTGGGCACCACAGGCTAGACAGTGTGATCTCTCCTCGGGCCTAATGGCAGCGTGCACACAGTGCCCCTCTCATTTTCTCTTCCTGACTTATCTGCTTGGACTCTGGAGGTGCTAGCTGTATTTGAATATTTGGTCCCATGAGCATACCCCACTTCAGGAAAAGGTGCCGTGAGCTCTTCCTAGGTGACAGAGTCTGGGCTACGTGACTGAAGGCCAGCCGCCTCCCAGGCAAGCAACTCAGTGAACTGCAAAATCAGGGACCGAGGACACCTGTGAGAACATGGGAAGCAAGTGTGCACTCAGGTCCCATTGTCCTCCGTGTACTTAAGGAAGCGCTGAGCTGAGTTTCATTAATCCTCACGTGTGGAACCGTCTGCACTACCAAAAACAAATGAAACAACTTACAAAACCAAACCTGCAGGGATTGTCCTGTGCCCACACACTACGCACAAGTGTGAGTGGCGGCAGCACAGGACAGACATCCATCGTCTTGTGTATTAGACACTTCTGAGCTGTTCCCTCAGTCTATCCTTTTCCTGTTACATATGGGCCAGCTGGACCTGAGGCTAAGGTTAGAGTCCAGGTGAGGTCTAGAATGCTGGACAAAATCACAACCACACAAACTCTGCACAGATGTACTTCAAAGGCCATCAAACACTGTCCCGTTTACCTGGAACTTGTTGGCTACTCACGGCAGGAAAGCCTTTCCTGCCAGACTCCCTTTGTTTACTTTGCATACTTAGTAAACTTTGTATACTTTGCAGGAAACGGTCCCAACCCCTCATAAACTTTGTATACTTTGCAGGAAAGTGTCTCCACCTTTGCAGAGGAGTGCCAACAGCAAGGCTTTGAATCTGGGCTATGCCTACATCTTTCTCTGGGTACCCCCTCTTTAGCTCTTCAGTTCCCCTGGATGCCACCCCCTCTAGTCCCTGAAAGGGGTGCTCAGATCTTCACTCAGGCTGTGCTGCTGGCCTCTCTACAGCTCCAGACAGCAACATCTCAGGA
Organism: Acomys russatus; assembly: GCF_903995435.1. Classification (NCBI taxonomy): domain Eukaryota; kingdom Metazoa; phylum Chordata; class Mammalia; order Rodentia; family Muridae; genus Acomys; species Acomys russatus. The sequence goes on from NC_067156.1 coordinate 65,994,422, forward strand.
CTCCATAGTGGCTGAGACTAAATCTCCACAGCCCTGGCACTTGAGATCAGATGCCTGGAGAAACAGAAGCAGAAGCCACGGAGAAAGCAGCAGCACCGGAGGCCTCATTTATGGCTGGTGTTGACAGGGGACTCAGGGAGGAAGGGGTGTTTAACTGGAGCTAGTCTGTGAGCACTGTCACTGCCATCCTTGCTGCAACCATGTATAAAATGAGCCATTCCTCTGAAACAGGGAGTTTTACATGGTCTGACCCTGAGAGCCATTAGTATGCATTCATAGTTTTGTTAAGCAAAGTTGTTTTCAGTTTAGAGTTCAAGTCTGTGTAAGCCCCTTAGGGCATGAATTAATAAGCCCCTCCCTGCACACCTCTCTAACTATTAAACTGTTAATTCCACCTCTTTCACAATGCCCATCTCCAGCCCCTTGGTGGGACCCCCTCCTATGCTAATTTTAGGTGAAAAGGTTGAACAAAAACCCACCAATCCCTAAACTTCCCCTCAAGCGCAAGACTTGAAAGCCCACCAATCCTCACTCTGGAAATCTTTGCCCTAGAAAGCACCCCCACCCAACAAATCCTATATAAACGCTGTGTTTGCCCTGTTCTCTGCAGAGGCAGCCACTCCTGGATTCATCCCCCCAATAAATCTTTTTAAGAGATTTACTGTCTGCTGTGACTCTCTCCTCAGAAGAAGACAAGAAGCCCAGGAGAGAAGAGGCCAAGAAGCAGTGGGACTCATGCTCCTCAGCTAACCAGGGGTTGGGGTAACCCTCCCCAGGGAGCTGAGGCCTCCTCTCAGACTGTGTGGCTCCTGGGATCTCCTGTCTCAGGACACTGCCCCACCTTAGAGCTGTGATACCTTCCCAGGCCTTGGAGTTGTGGGTTTCCTGGACACCTTCCCATCCAATCAGGAAGGCCAACAATTATCCCATTTGGTGACTAGACTCTTAGGGAATATTAGAAATGGATCCAAAGGGGCTAGAGAGATGGCTCTTCCAAAGGACCTGGTTCAATTCCCAGCGCCCATATGGCAGCTCACAACTGTCTGTAACTCCAAGATCTGATACCCTCACACCAACGCACATAAATTAAAATTAAATAAAAATATTAAAAAAAGAAATGGATCCAAAAACATCCACACAAGGAAAGCCTCCCATGCCAGAGTGCAGTTCTTTGAATTGAGACAGTACATAAAGACATCTTCCAGGAGGAAGATTCACAATGGTCCCAACAACACTGGCTCCTCAGGCCTGGCCCGTCCTTCCAGGCCTGCTGACCCTGCCTGCCCCAGAGAAGCATGTGGTTGGCATCCAGCCTGTGGCTTTGGTGCTCCTGTTCCTGTTCAAGGAGATGTGGTGGCTCACTTGTTATTCTACCCATGTTTTGTTCTTTTTTTGCTATTGACTGATGCATGCCATTATATGACTGTGTCAGAGTCTATCCACTGTCCATCTGTGGATGCACATTTGTGGTCTGAGTGCTTCTGCAAATAAAGCTGGCATGAATGCTAATGAATCTGTCTCTCTGGGAATTGGCTTTTCTTTTTGGGTAAATCCCCACAGCAGATTGCTGGGTGAGACCATGGCACTCTACTTCCTAAGCGCCATGCCACCTGCCCTTCTATGTAGGGTCTGGGGGCCCAGTGCTCTGCAGCCCACTCAGCACTTGTCCTGGACTGCTTGTTGCTTTCTCAAATCACAGTCTTCCTTCGTGTGTATCTTCAATCTCACCCCCCTCCCTTATAAATAAGGTGTGTGGCCTTGTGCAATCATTTAGTTTGCGTATCCCAAGTATCTTACAGAGTCCAGCATTTTCTCAAGTGTTATCATCTGTATGTCTTCTCTAGTGAGTATCTGCTCGAATCTTTTGTCCCTCTTTAATTGAGTTTTCTTACAGCCGAGTTTATAATACAGCTCATTAGATAGTCTAATTGCAAGTCTTTTGTCAGATCTGTGATTTGCAAACATTTCTCCCACTCTGAGCCGTGCCTTTTCATTCCCTTAGCAGTCTTTCACAGGCAAAGTGCTCAACTTTGATGAAATGCAATTAACCAATTTTTCTTCTGTAGAAACCTTTTGATAGAACATCAGAAGGCTCCAATCTAGACGAGCAAACACTGTCTCCCAGGCTTTCCAATAGAAGTTCCACATTTTATATTTATATGTATGGCCCATTTTTGAGTTGAATCTTTGTATAAAATATAATGCAAGAGATTGCAGAGATGTCTAAGTGGTTAAGACTACTTGCTGTTACAGAGGACCCAGGTTCAATTCCTAGTGCCCACATGGTGGCTAACAACCATCTGTTAATTCCAATTCCAGAGGCTCTGGTGCCCTCTTCTGGCTTTCTCGGGCACTGCCTGCACATTGTACATACATACCCACAGCAAAACATACACATAAAAATAGATATTCATCTAACCTTGTGCATGCACACGTCTGCTCTCCACAGTGACTGCAGGTCTCATGTTGTGCATGCATGTCTGCTTTCTGTGTTGACTGTAGGTCTCATCATGTGCATGCATGTCTGTTCCCTGTGTTGACTGCAGGTCTCATGTTGTGCATGCATGTCTACTCTCCGTGTTGACTGCAGGTCTCATATTGTGCATGCATGTCTGCTCTCCATGTTGACTGCAGGTCTCATGTTGTACATGCACACATGTCTGCTCTCTGTGTTGACTGCAGGTCTCATGTTGTGCATGCATGTCTGCTCTCCGTGTTGACTGCAGGTCTCACCTCTCACAATGCTACAAAGTCTAACTGGAGCTTTGTAGTAAATGCTGAAGTTAGGAGGTGTGAATCCTCCAGCTAGTTCTTAGAACTGGCTCTGCTGTTGTTCCACTGGTGTTTCCGTATGGGCTCGCTGATATTTACAAGAACTAGGCTTGGAATGAGATTTCACAGACCCCGTATCTGACCCCCCAGTGCACGGCAAACATGTGTCTCTGTTCACTTTGGTCATGGATGCCTCTCATCATCGCTGTTTCTCCTCCTCCTCCTTCCCTTCCTCCTTCTCCTTCTCCAGACAGAATTGCATGGCCCAGGTTGTCCTTGAACTCTTAACCGTCTTGCCTTTACCTTTCAAGTGTTAGAATTATAGGTATGTGCATTAACCTCGCTGTTTTGTAACTTTTGGCACATAGACAATCCACATATAGATAGATCATCAGGCTCCTAGACCTGTTCAGTGCAACTTAAAAAAAACAAAGAAACAATTTCCACTTCCACTTGTTCATTTGTGGTCATAGAGTTGGCCATCACCTATTAATTTGAGTCCTGTGTTCGCCCTAACTCGTTTACTTGTTCTACAGGCTTTTTGTGGATTTCTTGGATCTCAAGTCACATGCTTTCCGATTTCTTGCTTCAGTGCCCTGAGGATAATATCTAGTGTATCGTAGCCTGGGAAGGAAAGAGCGGGCATCCAGGAGGGAATGCTCCACCTTTCATATTTACCTAGGCTGGAAAGACTGGAAGTTACCCAGAGGACCGGACTAGCTAACACAGGCAATGGTCTACATTTTTTTCTTATAAGATGTGAGGTTTTATGGCTTGATTATAAAACTGCTTGGCTTTCTATACGTCCTGGCACATCTCTCATAAGTGTGCTAGCACATCAGACAGCAGGTCTCCTCCTCTCATCTCCTGCCTTCCCTGCTACGGTCCTGGGGACTGGACATTTGAATGGGGCACTGAGATGCATCCTAGTCCTTTATTTTTGAGATCGGGTCTCAACTAAGTTACTGAGGACAGATTCTCTTCCTGCTGCAGTGCTCTACCTTGTGGGCTTACGAGAACGTGCCAGGAGATAGCGCCTGCCTGGACCTGTGTGCGGCCTCTCCCTTCAGCTTTGCATCCCTGTTTCTTACACAGGATGTTTCTTACACTGGCCTTTTTGTTGAAGCATGCCCTCCAGCAATGTAAAGAACAGTGGTGGTGTATATTTCTTTTAGACTTTGCACATCTGGAAAAGTCTTTCTTCTCATTTTGCTTGTAGAATTCTGAGTAGAAAGTGATTCTCACTCAGAATGCCGCTGATGCCCACTAGGCCCCAACTTTTGATTCTGCTGTTGAATTTCAACATTCACATTAATAAACCAAACTCAAATTATGTGGTGCGCACACACCACATCCGAGCAGTTATGTGACCAGAAAGGAACATAGATGGTGTCTTCTTAACCATCCTGGTAGCAGAAGAAAAACATAAGAAGGCAAGGCCAGCTCACAGCTGGTGAAGAGGACAGGTACACTTTGGAAAACCAAATGCTCTAAAAAGGGGGGTCTGTAGAGATAGGGCCCATGTTGGGACTGGTCTTGTTCACTTTCTGGTAGAAATAAAAGTGGGTTCGGCTCCCACGGTGGTGAGACTTCAGCCAGCCATGAGGTGGGTGTGCCACTGACATGCAAGCTCATAACTGTCCTTGCTTTGGTCTTGTGTGATTAGAAGTTAGTGACAGCAGCTTGCCGAGGAGCCCTGCAACTACTGTGTGTTTCATGGTCTGTAAACTAAACATAGGAAGACAGAGTGTCTTAAGGCTATGTCTTCCTTGGTGGGTGGTTAAATTCTTCCATGTACCTCTGACTTACAGCTTGTATCTCACCGGGACTCACTCCAGATCTTCATCAGTCCAACCATCTATCTGCTTTAGGTAGCTAGGTGGAGTAGTCTGCAGGGTTACCCACGCTCCTGCGGCTAGCAGTCTTAGCTGGGTGTCGGCCACAGGCTGAGCCCACAGTGGAACACACTCTAATGAGCGTGCTGATTTCCCCTTCTGTCTCAGAAGACACACACACACACACACACACACACACACGCCTGTTAGCTGATTTTACTAACTCCAAATCTTACTTTAACTCTTTTGAGGCACATTCTTAATCATCTCTAGAGCTCAGAGCTCTCATAGTCAGATGTGGTGATGCAAGACTTGTTTAAAAACATCACTGCAACCATTTAAGCAGAAATAATGAGGTGCTCGTTTCATATAGTCTGTGCTGAAGGAGGCTGGTCAATCCACTCTCCTGCCAGCGCTTTGTTACCCAGTTTGTGTTCTGCAGCATAAACAAATCCTCAAGGGTCCCCACCCCAACTGTTGCTGGTTTCTGCTGAGAAGAGAGTCATAGTAAGCAAAGGCATGAAGCTGGGGGCTGCTGGCATCCTGAAGTGGCACACTAGGCCTGCCTGTGTGCCTTTTGTAGATGGGGGCTTTGCTGAGCCCTTGGGAGTGTCAAGCATGCGTTCACCCAGCTTTGAGCAGTGCCACAAGGTTCTAGGTAGGGATGAAATCAGCAGACAGGACGTGGGTCATGGATTAGTTACCATTTGGTTCAACAATGGCACAAAATGCACAGCCACTTTCCCTCACTGAGCTGTTAATTTTAGCTGCTTCCTGAAGGCCACATCCCACAGCTGCAGCTCTATTTGAGGGCTGGGACGGGCTTGATGCTCTGGGCCTGGCTCCGCCCACTGCGCTGCTTTGTGGCAGGTGGGTTGGTTTAAATTAACCCAACTGCCATTACTAGAAGCTGCTCACTTGCTCTCATTAAATTTTTACTTACTACAAACAGTGCACCAGGGAACATTCTAAGCTTTAGCAAAGCTTGTGGCTTCTTAGGCAGAGTTCCCAGAAATAGGCTTCATGTTTGTTTTTTTGTTTTTTGAATCTAGAGCTTTGCAAATGCCAGGCCAACACTCTACCGCTTAACTAGATAGGCCCTCAGTCTTCCTACTGCAGGCTCCCCCTCTCCGGATAGGCCCACCTGTTTGCGAAAGGCCCATTTCTAAAGACCTCACACACGCCGATGTGGACAAGTATTCGAGGTTCTGCCAACACAAAAGTAAGACATTACCTATCTCTGAATGGGATGTGTTGTTATTGTGTTTTGCCTTGCAGAATATCTGCCACAGTTTCCAGGCATTGCTCACCTACACGGCTGGCTCATAGGCATAGTCTCCTCCTCCCTAAGGTATTGCTTTTCTTATGAATGTATTTGAACGTCTTCTATATGAAGATTATTCACTTATTATCATATACATTGTAGTTTATTAGCTTTATAGTTTCTGGCTAAAATGATTTCCCCTACACTCATGAAGCTAGGTAGGTTCACTTTCTTTTACTAATCATATAGGTTTTGTTTTTTTTCCATGGCCTCCTACCTACATAGAATTTACTTAAATAGATGCTTTCAGGTATCATCTATTAAGACGACTGCTCACAGGTATGGGAAGGCTCATTTCATACACTAAGTTGCCACACAGATTTGTTCTATTTCTGTGTGATCATCGCCAAATTGACAGGGTAAGCATACTGCCATTACTAACTATATGCTTGTTTAATGTTACTTATAGCATTTTGCAATGTTTGTCTTACTAAGAACATATTTATTTTTGCATATAGTAGTTCTAGAGCTGTCACTAAGTATGTGACTGTTTAATCGAAATATCAGGGTGGTGTCCCCAGAGACTTCTGTCTCCCTTCCCATGTCAATGCTGGTTTTAGATGCCTGTGCTCTCAACAAGGCTGTGGAAAAGACCGTGTTCTGCACCCCCAGGATCTCTTCTTACTGGCTAGCTACCTAGAAGATGACGCCAAAGATGGGTCAGGTTCCCATGAGCCAGACACAGAGCTGACGTCTGCTGAGTATCAGCCACAGCCACCGGTAAGTGTGTGTCACCGCTCCAAGTCTGGGAAGCTGTCAGACACCAGAGAGGACCAGGCCTACTGCTCAGCTGATTTCCTCGTTCTCTACAACCCAGACACTTGCATTTCTCTAGGTCCTTAAGAACATCCTGTAAGGCTCCAAGAACGTTCAATGGGCTTGTACCGACAGCATCACGCCTACGTATCGGTTGGGGAGGTCACTTCTCCCACTGAAGCACACAATAGCTGCCCCCACTCGCTTTGTCTACCCCTCACTCGGCCTCATGCTGGCTGCCTTTTTGCACACTGAGCCTTTCTTGCTAAGTGTATTTCTAGGCTCTTCACAGTTTTATTCTAATACTGACCAGAACAGTTTTCCCACTATTTTCTTTAAAAAAAAAAAAAAACAAAAAACTATCCTTATATTCAGAGAAGTGACTGTTTTTTTTTTTTCTGTTTATTTTTTTTAGCCAGCCACATTGACAAATTCACTTGTTTAAAATACACTTTCAGCTGTGTCTCTTGGATTTGCAGGAAAATCCATATGAAAGATGGCTACGGACTGTAAGGAGGAAGCATCCCCCTCCCCACAGCGCTTTGTCAACAGGCAAATCTGTGGAATGCAATCACAGCCCTAGGAATCAGAAAGGACCTGGTAAAACAAGTAAAACAGCTTCCTATTCAGGGTGCATCCCAAGAACAGAAGGACTTGCCGCAAACTGGTCCACCCAGGGGCCAAAGACGTTGCCTGTGTATGGTCAATGCTTATGTTGCATTGTGTATGTGGACAATCCGAGCCTTAGGAGTGAAAGTAACCTTTACATTTATTTAGCCATCCATATTTTACCATACCATGCTAAAACAAAGGATTTATTCATGGCATCCCATTAGGACTAATTAGAAACAACGCTACATTTTAGGAGATGCCCCTCAGAGGCTTACGATGTTGCTTCTAGCCTCCTTGTTCAGCCTGCTGAGCAGCAGCTTAGGGCAGAACACTCTTTCACCCCTTGATGGGAGGCAGAATGCACTCAGCAGTTCTCGCAGAGTTACCAAGTGCTCATTCAAAAGACATCCACCAAGCGTCAGGCCCACTGTGGATCCAAAGGCGAGCAAGATAGTTTGCTCCTTCTGCAGGATTGTAAACAGGAGGGTACCAACATCCAGGGCCAGGTTGGCTCTTACCTGGCTTAAAAGGGCACAAGCAAAGCATTGTCTTGGATGTTCACCGAACTCAGTAAATCTGGAGCTGCCCGTCAGGTGCCCATGAGGAAGAGGACATTGGGTTCATTGAGCTTTATGCTGAAGTAGGAGTGACAGGGGAGGCAAGGCAGGGAGGGCGTGCCCATGGCCAGCAGAGACACGTGCGTGATCAGTGGGAGGACACCGGGGTTTGCACATAGGTGTGCACCTAAGACAAACAACCACCTAAGGGCAGTTGATGAAGAAGAGATGGCAGTCTTCAGAGGAGTAATTAGAAATATATGTAAAAACGCGCCTATTGCCTAGTGATCAAGGAGACTTAAACAGCCATGAGATAGTGTGTGAGACAGATGGGTGAACTTGGAGAAATATTCCCTCACTGGCCTGCAGGGACATATGGAGGACTGGGCCCAAGATCACTGCCCTGACCTCTGAGGAGCAGCCACTCACACGCATGATGTAAGTCACAGTCATCTGTGGACGGAACGGCCATCCAGAACCCGTTATAAGAGCGAAGAGCTGGGGAATTGATACCACACTCCCCCAGTGCTGTGCAGACAGATGCAGGGATTTTCAGATGCTGGAAGACAAGCTGGCTGCCGCGCTGCGAGCAGGTCACCATTCTGTCAGAAAGGGGAGGTTATCATCAGGAGGAAGTGGGTAAAGAAGCCTATTGGCCTAGTGAGGTTTTTCAGATCTGCCGTTGTCCTGGGAATTGCTCTGCATTGTGCAACTGTCCATAAAAGCGCAAGCTCAGGGCGGGTACAGGGATCGGAGGTCCAGCTGCTTCCTCCAAGCTCTGTACACACTGAGCTGGTAACAAGTGCTCCCATGGAGGTGGCGGTTTATTTTTTTAAGGTGGCCAAGTCCATGTGTAAGGGAGAAAACTGACTCTCAGTTCAGGAAGGTATGCTTTTCCAGAGTGGCTTCTGTGCAAGGGCAGGCTTCCCACAGCACACGGGGAACCAGCGGGTGCAGGTTTGCCGGTCCTTGGTGCAGGGTTCTGCGGCAGCCCTCAACAGAGCGCTCCACAGTGCCTCCTGGGGGATGGTTTCGGTAAAACGGCATAAGATGGCCATGGCTTCCCCTTTGTGCTACACTTCAACATTTCAAGCCTAGCAGGACTCAAAAATTTATCTCAGTTTCAACATCTTATGTTTTTCCAACTGGGTAGTGCCTGATGAATTTATGCTTGGGTGACCTGAGTTCCCTTAAAAATACAGCTTATCTGTCAAAAACAATTCGATCCTATTTAGGGCAATGCTGGGAGGCAATGAAATCACACACATTTGAAAAAGATCTTCCATTTCCTGTTAGTTCAAGCGAGTCCTTGGCACTTCAGCTGTGCTT